>NC_080783.1:64499851-65169851 GCF_028018385.1 Neofelis nebulosa
GTAGGAGGCAACCTATTACTTCTGACACCGACTCTTCCCCTAACACCAGTCCAGCAAAGCAGGGATCCATAGTTTTAATCTGAATCACACCATACTGAACAAGGAAAACAGGTACATTTAGAGAGTTAAATGTCCAACGTTGACTGCACAAAAGGAACTTTTCGTATGCAAACTGTTACCAAATATTCTGTGTTGGTCCATTCAGGCAGCTATACCAAAATACTACAGTCTGGGCGGCTTATAAACAACAGAAATTTATTTTTCAGTTTTGGAGACTGGGAGGTCCAAGATCAAGGCACTAGCAGATTTGGGATGTGGTGAGAATAACCCAGGTTCACAGAGAGCCATCTTTTTATTGTGTCCTCAGATGGCTGAAGAGGCAAGGAGCTCTCTGGGCCTTTTTTATAAGGGCACTAACCCTATTCACAAAGGCTCTATTTTCACTAACCCTATTCACAAACCCTCATGGCCTAATCACCTCCCAAAGTCCCCACCTCCTAATACCATCCCCTTGGCGTTTAGGATTGCAGCATATGAATTTTGAGAGACAGAAACATCCAGTCCACCGCAAACTCTTTCAAAATATATCAGAAGACATCCAGTCTCTTCATTACAAGGGACTTTACAGGAACAACCTTCAGAAATCAAATTCACCTGACACACCGCTTTTTCCTGGCGGACATTCACTCACACCTCCCCTCTCACCTCTAACCATCAGGTCAGGAATACTTTCTTATTCATATTCCTTCCCCCCTCCCCCTTCACCTCCCCTTCTCTTCCCTTCCAGGACCTTACCCAGGGCTCCTAGCAAGGCAAAGACATAAGGAAATCAGTAAGAAAAGGCCCACTGGCCAGACCTTCCCTCTGACACTAATGAGACACTATTGTTTCTTGAAGGTTTGAGGGCAGCAGGTCTTTTAAGTGAATGAGCCAGGCGAGACCGGTGTCAGCCTCCTGGAAAATGACAGTTCTCTCATAGCTTGGCACTTTGAGAGCCAACCTGACAGGGATGAGTTTTTCATTTATTATCTGGTCATCACAAGAGGTGTCAGGTCTACTCCAGGGTCCACCGAAATTCAGTCTGAGGAAAGAGAGCAACTGATTTCTCTAAGAATCTTCTTTGCTGATTATTCTGAAATATGGTAGTTTTTTTGGAGCACAAATGATAACAGTCCAAATAATTCTTTTCATTCAAATCATAATTGAAAAAATACAAGAAAGAAACCATTGGCTAAAATACTTGTATGAAAAAAATCTCTTTATTCTTAGACAACTAATTTCTACCTGCAAAAAATGACTTTTAGCCTGCGCAGAGTTTCATGAGATAGTAATTTATAGCAATATATTTTAACAAGTGAATCTGGAAGAAGTACTTATTATAATTCCAGAGAAGGGCTCACTAAGCCTAAACAAGCATTAAATCAAGAAAATTCATAAAATATATGATAATGTTACATTATATTTTTTAATGTTTATTTATTTTTGAGAGAGACAGAATGCGAGTGGATTGGGACAGAGAAAGAGGGAGGCACAGAATCTGAAACAGGCTCCAGGCTCCGAGCGGTCAGCACAGAGCCTGACGCGGGGCTCAAACTCAGGAGCAGTGAGATCATGACCTGAGCCGAAGTCGGACGCTCAACCGACTGAGCCACCCGGGCGCCCCGATAATGTTACATTATTAAATAATATTTTGGTCATGGTGTGCACTGAGTAATGTGTAGAACTGTTGAATCACTATATTGTACACCTGAAACTAATATAATACTGTTAACTATACTGAAATTAAATTTTTTTAATTTAAAATAATAAATATTACTTTGTTCCTTGTCATCAAGCCAACAACATAATATAACGGTATACCCTACAATTTTCATTCTAGGAGAAACCATGAAGTTTTGTTTTTTTTTGTTTTTTGTTTTTTTTTTTAACAACAGATCTTTTACTTTGTCAATCAAGTAATATCTATAATGGTCCTGCTGGTCCTACCGAGGGTTAAGTGCGGTACAAAGGCAATGTTAAAAACCACCCAGCTTTGGACTATTCACAGATTCAGTCGAAAGTCACTGAATTTAGCCTGCTCCATTTTTAACCAACCATGCTGAGTGTCCATATTGTTGCCCATATGGTACCATAACACGGTATCATTCTGGCCACCAATGCCTCCACTGTCAACACCCCAACAGTGGTGTGCAAACAAAAAAATAAGCCTATTTAATGGAGCAAAGCTCAATCCACTCTATTCCTTAGTGTTTCTCTTTATGGAGAGAAAAACATAAGTCTGAGGAGAACGTATTCAAATTCACAATTTGGGCCTCAACAAGTGCATTACAGACCCTATTTAATGGAAATAAAGATCTTGGATAATCAGGCATTTCAGAGATATGTTCTCAGCTTTGAAATAAGTAACAACAGAAGCATAAAAAGAATAGAATCCTGAAAAATAAAAATGAAAAGTAAATTTTTAAAAATATTTGTTTATTTATTTAAGTAATCTCTAACCCAACGTGAAGCTCAAACTCACGACCCCAAGATCAAGAGTTGCATGCTCCTCTGGCTGAATCATCCAAGCGCCCCAAAAATGAAAAATAAATTTTAAGAAAAGGAAGAGAATCTGGAGGGAATTATTTATATTACAAAGGCATTTCATTTTGTAAAGGGACTCACAACAGGCTTCTTTAAATCATGCTATACATTACAGAATACAGCAAAAGAAAGATTTAAGTACACCATGTTAGAAGAGGACGGAAAGTGAGTCATATCACGAATAACAGTATCAGCTGATTCAAATTCAGGCCCTTGGTGGATGCTGAGACAAAGGCCACAAGCTGGATACCAGAATGGGCTCCTTAGGTGTGAGGAGAGGAGAAACATGCACAACTTGTAATTCTGGACACAATTATACACTTGGATTTTCAGGGAACTGAGAGTCTGAATGCTTAAGACAGGGCCGTCGCCACTATAGAAACAAAGTAGACATCCTTCCAAGAGTCAGTATAGCATCCTGTGGTATATGGGCCATACTGGAGTATTCTTCTGAACATCAATCGCAAACTCTCAGTTTGCCATGAAATTCACTTCTACATGAACCAACAGCCTGAAAGTAACTGAAAAACTCTCTGCGTTACAATATGACGACATTTGCTGTGACTGATAGTTGAAAGCAGCTGACCCTTTTGTACAAAGTCTAAGTCCAGTCAAGAGATTACACAAAGGAAGAAAAAACTGTCCAGGAAGAAGAATAACAAACTTCCAGTTTTCAACTTAAATTACATTTGTTTTTAGGTTTTTTTTTTTTTTTTTTTTTAAGGCAGAGAAAGTTTAAGTACAAAACCAAATTTATTTTTTTCCAATCTAAAGAACTTGGAATCAGCTTTCTGCACAAAGGTCGTTAGCTGACATGCTTTTGTTATCCAAAACGTTAAGACTACACCTCTTTCAAATGCATTACCTGACTACAAGTGAGCCCGTCCAGAATTGATCAGATGTTCTTACGCAATGGTGTGTGGAGCCCCTACTAAGTATCGATCAGTACAGAACTCCTGCAGGTCCCGAGAGGCTGTTTTTGAAGAGATTCCGAAGTTAGATAGCAGTTCCTATTTTCTGTAAGTAAACATCTGCTGTAGAAGCAACTCCAAACCTACAAACACACCCACTTTTTCACAGTAGGCCTCAGCGCTAGATAGGATCAGTGAGGTATCTGCGCTGGATTGCAGTCATTTTAAAATACGTCTTTAAATCTGTTCCTTCGTGCATTTCAATCTCTGCATGTGAACCGGCGGCTTGGTTCACAAGCAACAGTTAACGCCCGCTGAAAAACACACCTTCCTTAAACAAAAGATACTTTTTGTTCCCACGAAGCTTTTTCTGCTGCCATACCCAGCAACAAATGCCACAAAAGACAAACTCCGCCATCCTCAAGAGTGGTGTCAGGCAAACAGAAACAGCAAACAAAATAACAGCAAAAGCTTCAGAAACAAAACCAAGGTGAGTTGGGGGTAGGAGAAGAGTGGTGGAGTGGACGTGGGAAATGGGGTATAAACTCCATCATCTGAGGAATTCAGCCTCACCGATGAATGGGGGGCGGAGAGAGGAGAGGAAGGGGAGGCGAGGTTCTCAGTAGAGGAAAACAAGTGTGTGCCGCTGTCCTGCTTTTGTTTCAATAGCACCCGGAGAGTGCACAGCACGCAAAATCGAGTTTTGTGACTAAGACTGATTGAATGAGAGTAACACAAGTTTGTTCGGGACACAGTGGGGCCACTCAACCAAATCCGGAAATTATACAAACGATAAATAACAACTCCTTAAAATGTTTTAAGTGCGTTTGGTACAAAAGTTTATGGTTATTCACAGGAAGCATCTTATCAATTTAATATCACCACGTTGCAGGCTGTGCACCCGTCTCGTCATAATCTTTTAAGAAAACCGCTAATGACCCGGAGTGCTGGAAGCCTAAAAACTGTTGTCATCTATCTCCCAGGACTGTGGGCCTGATAGTGTCACGAGTAGAAACCAACTAGCGGCCAGAAGCCCAGGAGTCCCCGGCGAATTGTTCCGAAGCACAGTCCCCACAATCCGCGTGCTTGGGCGAAAGGACTGGAGGTGTGTGCGCGGTCCCTCCGCCCTCCGGGCCGCGCGTCCGCAGCGCTCCAGGCTGTCAGGTGGGTGGCGACGAGCCTCGGCCGGGAGCCCTGCCCCGCAGCGCGGCCGCCCGCGGGGCGCACAGGGGCCAACCCCTCCGAGTGCGCCGCGTCCCGAGGCCGCCGGGCGCTCACCTTTGTTCGCCGGCGCTCGCGGCCGGGAGAGAGCGGGCCCAGGAGGAGTGCGGGGGGCGACCCCAACGCTACACGGCCCCTCCCCGGCGCCCCGGAGGAAATCCGTAGGCTAGCCAGATCCTCCCTGGCGCCCCGAACGGCAGCCGGGCTGAAGGGTCAGCAACCCCTTCCCCGAACACAAAGGTTGGAGGCGCGAGCGCTGGGGGGCGCGGGTGCGTGCGCCACAGAGCACGCGAGGGTGCGTGTGCGCGCGAATGTGCGCGCGCGGGTGCGTGTGCGTGTGTGTGTGAGAGTGTGTGAAGGGGGAGGGGAGGAGCGCTCCAGCCCCTCTTACCTCTCGAAGATGAACCGCACCATGAAGATGCAGAAGGCCACGGGGAAGGCAAGATAGAGGTCCTCAGCCTGCGGGAAGGTGGCCTCCTCCGTGTTCTTCAGGTCCGCCCAGGTGACATTGTGTGGGAGCCAAAACCTCTCGTTCCAGAACCAGGCTAAGATCCCTGCCATCTTGCTTTGTCCACTCGTGTCTTGGGCTGCCGCGGCCCGCCGAGCTTTCCACCGCCCAGGGCGCCGGGGGATGCGCGCGCGGCTGGCCCGAGCCTGTGCCGCCGCCGCCGCCTCCGCGACCGCTGCTCTCGAAGGCTCGCGGCGAGCCCCGGTTCTCTCCTCCCTCTGGCCGCGCTGGGGAAAGGAGCCGCCTCGCCCGTCACATGGCAGCCTGGACCGCTAGTCCTGATTGGCTCGTCCACGCGTCAAGCAGGGAGGCACACGCGGCCAGCTCGCCCACGCCCGGAGGATAGGGCGCAGCCGCTGCGCCCTAGGCGCAGGATCCCGGCGCTGGAGAGTGCTGGCCGGCCCTGCGCTCACCACGCTCCTGCTCCGCCGCGCCCCTGCTCCGCGCTTAGCACAGAGACCTGAGGCGGCCCCCACCCCCCGAATCCGCCCTAGCCTCCCGGCTTGCTCGCACATGCTCAGAACGCCGGGTCCTGCCCCCACTGGAGTTTCAGGGGGTCTCAGTCCGCTTCCCGCGCGCCTACAGGCGGTGGTAGGGGCCAGGTAGGGGCCAGGGCCGATCTTCGCAACCACCCCTGCGTTGAGAGAGAACAGCAAAAGAAGAAGTACGGAGCTCAAGGGGCAAAGGAGGAAGAAGCAGCGGAGGAGTCGTGCACTCCCGCGCTTGGACAGCCAGGGTGAAAATCAGGAACTGGGGCGGGATGGTTTGGCAAGAGCCGCCTGCCTCTACCGGATCCCTGCCTTTTCCCCATCCCTGACCTTCAGGCCTCTCACTACTTCTCATTACCACACCGGTTCGCCCAGGGAACGGTTTTAATTTATGAGGTGGTAGGGAAGTCAGGCACTTACGTACTGTTTGCTAGTGAGGATGAGGGTGATGATCCTGTGAAACTGCCACTCCAAATGAATCTCTCAGAAAATGCCACCAGACCACATTTTGGCGTCGCAGATCAGTAGAGGGAACCTCCACACTGCTATTTGACAGGCTTATTATTTCTGCCTTTTGAATCTGAAACGTTTAGGTGTTCGGTCTATAAGGCCTAACCCAGGCACCTTCACTTCCGCAGGACGTTTCCTCATTGATACGGTGAACCGTGTGTGGGTCGGTTCAGTGGTCCGTGCAGACCTGGCTGTAGGGGTATTTTGTTCATTTTTCTCACTATCATTCCTTTTCTGACTGGTTCTGCCAGTAAGTTGTAGCGGACTCTGCCAAGAGGCATATGAACAGGCCCTTAACACACACTTTATTCTCCCTGTCCCACCAGCCACCACCCTCTTTGTACTCCTTCCCTTTAAAGCAAACCTCTAAAGAACTGCCTATATTTATTTCTTCCGATTTCTCTCCCCTCCATTCTCTTTTGAACTTCCATTCGGGCATTTGTCCCCCTCTACTGTAGTGGACTGCTCAAGGTCACCAATGATCTTCATGTTGCTAAACCCAAAGGTCTGTTCTCAACACCTCTGTCAGCAACATTTTGGCCAAGGTCCTGCCTCTCGAAACACCTTCTTGTCTTGGCTTCCAGAAACCACATTCTTCTGGTTTTCATTCTACTTTGTGGCCACATTTGCTGTGTCTGCTTTTTGGTCCTCCTCACCTTCCTAATCCCTTAGAGTGGAATGGTCTAGGAGTCAGGTTTTTGTCCCTTTCACTTTCCTAGCTACATTCATTCACGTGGTGATCTAACCCAGTACCATGGCCTTTAATGTCATACCGATGGCTCCCAATTTATATCTCTAACCATGAACTTTTCCTTGAACTTCAGTCTCCTAAATCCACTGTCAATTCAACAACTCCACTTGGATGTCTCAGAACCATTTCCTGTCCAAACTAATCTTCCCTCTAATTTTTTTTTTCCTTCTGTCATCTTGGCTCAGGCCAAAAACCTGGAATCATCTTCTTTTTTTTTTTTAATTTTTTTTTTTAACATTTATTTATTTTTGAGACAGAGAGAGACAGAGCATGAACAGAGGAGGGGCAGAGAGAGAGGGAGACACAGAATCTGAAACAGGCTCCAGGCTCTGAGCTGTCAGCACACAGCCCGACGCAGGGCTCGAACTCACGGACCATGAGATCATGACCTGAGCTGAAGTCGGACGCTTAACCAACCAAGCCACCCAGGCGCCCCTGGAATCATCTTCTTAATGATTGATTTCTAATCTCGGATGTTCTTGCTCATCCATAATAGATTCTGTCAATTCCGTCTTTAAACTAGAATCACACTGTCTCCCACCACCTCTTCTGCTGCCATCTTTGTCCAAACAATCAACACTGCCCACCTGAGTTGCCCCAGTAAGCTCCTTACGCTCAGCTTCAGCTCTTGTCCCTTTATACTCTACTCTCAGCCAGAGTGACCCTGTTGAAATGGAAGTCAGCTCTCTTCTCTGATTAAAGCCCTATTGCTTCTCCATCCCTCTCCAAGTGAAAGCCAAAGTCATTTCAATGTCCTGAGATATTTAGCTCCACATTAACTCTCTGCATCTATTCTCTTCTCTCTCATCTCCTTCTCCCTTACTCTGCTTTGGTCACCGTGGTCTCCCTGGCCTTCTTGGAAAACACCCAGCATGCTTAATGCCTGTGCACTTGGTTTTCTCTGTCTCTGCAACTCACTCCCTCACTCCCAGATATCCATACCTGCTCTTGCTGTAATATCACTCACTCTGGTGAAGTTTTCCCTGACACCCTACTTAATGTACAATACTCACTCCCCACCCCGGCTCTTCCTATCTAACTTTCCTGCTTTATTTTCTCCAAAGCATTTAAAAGTCTCTAACATAATATATATTTTGCTTATTTCTTTATTAGTCACACACACATTAAAATGTAAGCTTCAAAAAGTTAAAGATTTGTACCTATCACTATTTTATCCCTACCACTGAAAATAGTGCCTAGCACATAGTAGGTATTCAATAAACTATTGTATTAATGAATCAACATTACTCAGTCTCACAAAAATCCTTTCTAGGAAAAGAAAAAAGTCTGAATAAATAATTGAATTAAAGATGTATATACTCATGTGAAGAATAGTGTGAACATAAAGATGGGACTGATCAAGTCTGGAGTAGTGTAGGAGGGGTGTGCTTGGGGTGTAGGAGGAGCCAGCTCCTCAGCTCCTCTTGATGTTCCCCCAGGATGATGCCTTGGCATCAACTGCATTCCTGTAGGCCCCAGAGAGGAGATGTGCTCAGGTCTCTTGTCACCTTTGTGGCCGAAGATCAGGTCATGGTGGAGCCTGGTCTGCTGAGCCAGGGAGATTCCCTCCGAGGCTGCCTCTGGTCCTTCATGTCACTCTCACGTATGACCTGATAGTATCTTTCCTTCCACCTAGGACTTCTCTGCTGTCCAGCAGGTTCTGCTGTGTCCCCAAACATGTACAACAGGAAGTGCTGGTAAGTTAACCCTGGAGCCCCAGCTTTGACCAAGGACAATAGAATCTAGTGAATCAACTTTTATTCCTTTCCCTCCCCTGCCCATGGCACACACACAGTAGCTTCACACAGCCTCTCTGAGAATATCCTGTGATACAAACCAATCAGCTTATTTCAAATCTGTGGCCAGCTCAGTAACTCATTCCCTTATGTTTCCTTTCTGTCTTTCTCTCACTCTCCTTTTCCCTCATTCCTGACTCACTGAAATTACACTTCCCTGGACCTGCTCTTTTTTCTAGAGAAGACAAATTAAGTTAGTATTGCTCTCCTATTCATTGCCTTTGCGAAGGTGGTGGGATTTCAGAAACATTTTGAAAGAGAAGTTTCGTTAGGCAACGGAAAGAGAATTTACTAATTATTTGTGAATCTTGCGCAAATCACTTAATATCTAAAAGCACGTTAATGCCTTCAGGATGTAAAATGTTAATGTAGAAGTTGCCCACCAATAGTGTTTTTCTTGCCTCTGTTATCCTGCTGTCACGAGGCTCACATGAGATAACATGTGGGAAGGGGCTTATAAACTCTTTACCTCTATGCACATGTACAACACAGAAAACCTCTACCCTTTTATCTGTCCAGCATATCACCTTTAGGTACTAGCACCTTCCTACCACCCTCCATCCAAATGATTACCCCAGAAATACAGTAGAGTAAAATACCATTTTGTGTCTGACCATATTTTATTGGTCCAGGGATGGACCCTTAGCCGAAGATAGTAATTGAAGTCCTTCTTCAGGTATTGGGACATGGATCAAGGCAGGTTTTTGTTTTGTTTTGTTCTGTTTTGTTTTTCAGTAACTTGGACTCTAGTGTTTCAAACTCAGAAACTGTTAGCCCCATCCTTCATCCTATGGGTAGAAAAAGCAGAAGCTAATCAGCACCAAGAGAAAGGAATAAAGCAGACCTGTAGAATGAACTTAAGGTAAGAGATACATTTCCACATGGTACCTGAGGGCCAACTATTTTCTCCATCTTTAGGTTCCATGAAACAGTCTCCTTTCTCTATGATGAATTCCCCTTTTTGACTGTCTTGCTGTTACTGTAATACAAAGGAGTCCCACTGTACAAAACATTCCTCTAGAGTACACGTCTTTAACACTATGCAGACCTCAGTTCAGCCCCCAGGGGAAGGTTAGGCACAGACATAACCCAGCACACCTCCCGAAGAGACCACCATAGACCTGTGCAGAAAAGACTTCTAATAGTTGCTGCAGGAAACCGAAATACAACTTATTCATCAGACATGTTTGCAGCTCAATGAGAAGCAAATAGTCAGTCTGTAAATAGAAAAGATAAGGATAGAGAAAAGGTGAAAAAAGTTTTTGTTGGGAGCAGAGGGGGGTGGGGACACTGCCTACACTGCATTTTAGGAAAGTGTGCTTTGGACCCCGAATATAAAACATTATATGAGAATATACCCCCTTTTTTCCAGGCAACTGGGAAATATCAACAAAGCTAAGTATTACTTCTCATTCTCAGGCACACACCCGAGTCTTAACCCTTCTACACACATTAGACTCCACCTCATCGTTGCAGAACAGCCAGTTTAGTTGAATTTCCACCGTAAGTTGCATAACACAAAACTATAGGAATTGTTCTACAAAAAGAACACAAAGTCTACTTGGGGAGCCTGAGGTACTGACATGCAAAGCCAGAGAGCATACACACCAGCACCCCTCATGAAGGCACTGGGCGATATTTGATAAATGCCCGTGTACTGCAGATAACAAGGACTTCCTGCTCAAAGGAGGAAGGAAATACTCTGTGCTGAACAGGTCAAGGAAAGCTTTGAGGGAGAAGCAGAAATGGGATCAGACTTCAAACACTGAGGAGGTTTTGAAAAGGCATGACCAAAGGAAAAAAGTGAGGAGGATTTGCTGACAAACAAAATATAGCTGAGAAGCTATATTATAAATGGCCTTTGATATGAGGCAAAGGAATACTCCTACTTATTTTAGTGAGCACAGTATTTTTCTGTGATCATATCATGTAAGTAATTCTATAGTACGATGCCTGGTACAAAATAGATGTTCAATTATTGTAGGTTTTAGAACTACACGGATAAATTCATATATTCCTTAAAATGCAGGACAGTGCTAAAGCATTCTATTCAAACACATTCACTTCATTGATTTTAAAGAAACCTGGTTTTCATTGGGAATAATATGGAAAGATTGCCAAAGTTTATTTCTGCAGCCATTTCTCATGAATATATAACTTTCTTGCTGTGGTTGGCAAAACTATCCTAAATGTACAGTCATTTTATACTGTCAGGTAGTACTTTCTTGGGTTTTCATTTATATCATATTTAGGGAGGAGGTTAGGCAAGAAGTAGGAGGATTTGTCCCCATGGTGTGCAAGTCTCTCAAAGCAATGCAGAAAACTCAGCATCTCCTGGCATCTTAAGAAAGGGTAAGAGTATTTACCTCACAGCATTGGAGTTAGGCTAAGTTAGGGTGTGCAACATGGACAGGAACTGACTATACATTACTTTCTGGAAATTTTCCAGTAAGACTGCTCCCTCTCATGTTCACAGTCTTTTTTACAAGCATGTCAAGTATTGGAGGTCTGAAGATCTTTCTCCTCCCTCCCCTACCTTGACAGTTCCTGTCTCTGGAAAATCTTTTCTGATACTGACAACCATTAATTACTCTTGTATTCCTAGTTAAGCCAAATCACTGGCTGGAGATTCTGTCTTTTCTGTAATAATCAAAATCTATTTAAATGTTAATTTTCCCCCTTGAAATTTTCTTTAACTTACTAATGTTAAGTTAGCATCCCACTAACATTTTAAGCATGAAAAAATGTTCTATGAAACTAACAAAAGAAAAGTGAGAAACAACCAAGTTTTCCAGATTTCCAATTAGGGATTATATTCACCTTAGTTACCCATCTGTAACTTCAGAGATGTTGTCAACCAGGTATAATCAACCATGATGGCATTTCCTATGTGTACATACAGATGAATAGCATTTAGGGGGTTGGGCATCTGAGTTACTAGCCAGAAAGCCAGACTTCTACTTTCCACTATGCAAAATTTTTATAACCAAAGAGAAACTAAGAACTCAACCAGTCATCTCAATTTGTGAGAGGAATAAGTAACCTTAGATGATATTGCTTGACTTTATATAGAAACAGATATTCAGAGTTGGAAGTGACCTTGTATGCCAATGAGTACATTTCACTCTCTGTGCCCATCCAAACTATGATTAAACATCTCTGATAATAGGAGGCTCACTATTTAACAAATTGACCCATTCCATTTTGGCACACCTATCACTATTAGAAAACCCTTTAATGAAGACATTATCTTGAGAAGTGTAGCAAAATCTACTTAGGTTTCACCTTTGTAAAATATAGTATTTTTTCTCTTGGCTAGGTGGACCTAGAACAAAAGGACAAGATTCATATCTAGTCACATCACCTTGGACATGCATAGCACTCTATTTGATCACATGGAAAGGCATTAGGAAAACCTCGGAGTGAAATTCCATATCACCCAGGCATTTCTGGCCTCTGTGAATGACATAAGGTGATTTGTGGAGAATTTAGTGCTTTTTTCCCCCAATTTAGACATGGGAAGAGTAACCAGATATACCTGAAAACAAATTTTTCTTAATTTTTTATTTCAGAGAGAAAGAGAGAGAGAGAGAGACTGAGCATGCAAACAAGGGAGAGGGACACAGGGAGAGAGAGAGAACAAATTTTGAGCAGGGCTCTATCCCACGATCCTGGGATTATGACTTGAGCCGAAATAAAGAGTTGGACACCCAACTGACTGAGCCGCCAAAGTGCCCCTCCCTGGAAAATTTTTTTAACAGTAGGTATCGTAAGAATTATTTGTTAGCTGTGTAGATACAGAAAAAAATTAAAACTCTTGAAATTTAAATCCTATAATCTTCATGAATTCTTCAGAACATGAATAATCTTATCGTATATAGCTTCTTAAAAGTTAAAATGTAAGGACAAGCAGAGAACAGAATGGCCACATTAGATGTAGACACTGGGTGGTTCACTGGGTGCACTTACTAGCTAAATTCCTTTATGCCAAACAGTACTTTTAGATGGCAGGCAATTCATATCAATTCCACAGCAGCGTTAGGAGTTAGCATGGACCATAGTCCTATTGAGTTGCTTTGAGAACAGTTACAGCTGTAACTATGAAATCCAAGATGGATGGCAAGAATATACAATGTTACAGAAAAGTAGATTACAAATGCAAATATCTTTAGGAGCCAAATAGGTAACAAAATGGATAGAATAAGTCCAGATGAAAGAAAAAAGTGTGGACCAGAGATTATACAGGCATTCAAATTCTTCCTTTCCTTTTTCTTCTTGCTTTTTTGTTGTGCTATTTGTTTATTAAAAACAATGGATGGACAGGGCACCTGGGTGACTCAATCTGTTAAGCATCTGATTTCTGGATTTCAGCTCGGGTCATATATCATGGTTCATGAGATCGAGCCCACCTTGGACTCTATGCTGACAGCATGGAGCCTGCTTGGGATTCTCTCTCTCCCTTCCTCTCTGTCCCTCCCCCACTTGTGCTTTCTCTCTCTCTCAAAATAAATAAATAAACATTTAAAAAAAAACACAATCCCTATCAAAATACCACCAGTATTCTTTGCAGAGCTAGAACAAACAACCCTAAAATTTGTATGAAACCACAAAAAAGCCCAAATAGTCAAAGCAGTCCTGAAAAAGAAAAACAAAACTGGGAGTATCTCTGGATTTTGAGCTATATTATGAAGCTGTAGTGATCAAGACAGTATGGTACTGGCACAAAAACAGACACATAGATCAATGGAATAGAATAGAAAACCGAGAAATGGATCCACAACTATATGGTCAACTCATCTTCAACAAAGCAGGAAGGAATATTCTGTGGAGAAAAGACAGTTTCTTTAACAAATGGTGTTAGGAAAACCGGACAACTACATGCAGAAGAATGAACCTGGAACACTTTCTTATACCATACATAAAAATAAATTCAAAATGGATGAGAGACCTACATGTAAGGCAGGAAACTATCAAAATCCTAGAGGAGAACACAGGTAGTAACTTCTTTGACCTTGGCCAGAGCAACATCTTATTAGACACATCACCAAAAGAAGGGAAACAAAAGCATGAATTACTGGGACTTTATCAAGATAAAAAGCTTCTGCACAGAGAAGGAAAATAATCAACAAAACTAAAAGGCAGCATACGGAATGAGAGAAGATATTTGCAAACAATATATCTGATAAAGCGTTAGTATCCAAAATCTGTACAGAACTTATCAAGCTCAACACCCAAAAAACAATCCAGTGAAGAAATGGGCAAAAGACATGAATAGACACTTTTCCAAAGAAGACATCCAGATAGCTAATAGACACAAGAGAAGAAACTCAACATCACTCATCACCAGGGAAATACCAATCAAAACCACAATGAGATACCACCTCACACCTGTCAGAATGATGAAAATTAACAACACAAGAAACAACAGATGTTGGCAAGGATATGGAGAAAGGGGAAGCCTCTTGCACTGTTGGTGGAAATACAAACCTGTGCAGCCACTCTGGAGAACAGTATGGTGATTCCTCAAGAAAACTGATAATAGAACTACTCTATAATCCAGCAATTTCACTATTAGGTATTTTCCCAAAGTATGCAAAAATACAGATTCAAAGGGGTACATGCACCCCAGTGTTTATAGCAGTATTTTCAACAATAGCCAAACTATGGAGAGAACCTAAATGTCCACCAAGTGATGAATGGATAAAGAAAATGTAATATATATATATATATAAATATATATATATATATATTTATATATATATGTATACACACACACACACACACACACACACACACACACACTGGAATATTACTCAGCCATCAAAAAGAATGAAATCAGGACATCTGCAATGACATGGATAGAGCCAGAATGTATTATGCTAAGCAAAATAAGTCAATCAGAGAAAGATAAATACCATATGATTTCATTCATATGTGGAATTTAAGAAGCAAAACAGATGAGCATAGAGGAAAAGGTGGGGGGGGGGGCGGGAGAAGAGAGGGAAACACACCACAAGAGACTCTCTTAGTGATAGAGTACAAACTGTGGGTTGATGGAGGGATGTGGGTGGAAGATGGGTGAGATGGGCTAGATGAGTACTAAGGAGGCATTTTTTTGTGATGAGCACTGGGTGTTGTATGTAAGTGATAAATCACTAAATTCTACTCCTGAGACCAATATTGTACCGTATGTTAATTAAGTGAAATTTAATACAAATTAAAAAAAAAAAACAATGGATAGGCAAGTCAAACACATCTGTTGGCCAGTGTGTGCAATTTTTAGTTACTTCCTTGTCTTCACATCTGAAGGACTAAATGCATTTTAGGAGGCCATATTTTAAAAGGAATACTTTTTTGTAAAAAATGGAATTAGTCCAGAGAATAACAATCAGGATGATGAGGCATATGGAAATCTTGAAGAGACGTTTAGTATACATGTTAGGTGTACTAACTTTGGAGTTTAAAGAAAGTAGGCTTAAGTTCTAGCTTTGGCAATAATAGTTTTTCCTTAGAAAAATTACTAGACCTCTTGAAACCTTAGTTTCTTCACATGAGCAAAGGGAATAGTACTATCTACCACATGGGGTTAAAGTAAAATTGAAATGAGATCATGTAAAGTGTTTAACATTTAAATGGAGGCAGTTAACATGTAACAACAGTGAAAATTTCACTATTTCAGGGAAGGAAGACATAGACTGTGTTGAGATCATCTACCTTCAAGTCAGGCTAAGTTTTTCACTGCTGGGATTAGTAGAATTGACTTTCACTCAGCAGAGAGGGTGAGGACAACATAAGGAAGGGAAAGACAGGGGAATGGTGGGAGGTTTCAGAAGCCCATGCACCCTGCTGTGTGATTCCTCATAACATTGTCGCTGCTAAGCTGCCATAAACATATTAGACACAAACTGCTGAAGACCAGTGACATTTTGTAGAGGCTCATAAAGAGACTAGGTTTTGATCCAAGAAGCTTCTACAAACAAGGAGGACGATGGATATAAGCTGAAGAGAATTTGAGGAATTGTGGAGATGGAGTGTAAATCTCAGGAGGTCAAGAATCTGGAATTTGAGTCAAGTGTGTGGAGAGGGTATGGTCTATGAAGACAGCTGTATTCCAGTCACTGTGGCAATCATGGCAGAAACCAGAGAAAAAAGTGTTGTTGGGAGACCCAGTATGTTCCAATAGTGGAAGGGGCATTGACTTGATTTGTACACTACCAAAGGGCAGAACTCGGGACAATTGGCTAAATGCCTATGAGGCTCATTTTATCTCCATAGAGGAAATGTGCAATGCTGAACACAGATGAATCAGCAGCCTCATCAAGCGGTGAACTTCCTATTGTGGGAAGTATTCAGGCAGAGGTCTACCAATGTTGACAAATGTTGGAATAGGTATTCCTATATGAAACTGACTTGGAAATTGATGTCCCTCTGAATTCTCTTTAATATTTTAAACTTATGTAAAGCACTGTGGAGAGAAGGGCAGGGATAAAACCAGAATCTGCCTTGCCCTAAGTAGCTTCTTCAGTTAGAAAAAGACACGAGGCAGTCCACTAATACTTTAGGACCTCTTCAGTTCTAAACCTCTACTCTTTTGGAGAGAAGAGAGGGAAGAAGAAATGAGGAGAAAAAATGGAAGAGAGGAAAAAGCAGAAAGTAATTACTGTCAGACTGAAGCACATCCAAAAGTTAGAGAAATTTCAAAGTATAAAGAAATAAATCACTTCTTGCTTTATTCTATAATAAATCCTGAAATGTCCAAAGGGCCATGTGGGAAGATGTTGCTAGCTGCCTGTATGATCCCATCAGAAAACAAAATCAGGACTCCTAGGTGGCTCAGTCGGTTAAGCGTCCGACTGCAGCTCAGGTCATGATCTCATGGTTTGTGAGTTCGAGCACCACATCGGGCTCTGTGCTGACAGCTCAGAGCCTGGAGCCTGCTTTGGATTCTGTGTCTCCCTCTCCCCTGCTCATGCTCTGTCTCTACCTAAAAAATAAATAAAAGTAAAAAAGAAAAAAATGAAAGAACCTAGGCCACATGGTCATATTGCAGTATCTGTTAGTTACCAGATTTCCTCCCTAGCACTTTGAACGTTTTTCTGTGATTTTTTTAAGTGGGAAATTAGACATCAGAAATCATTCTATTACTTGAGAATTGATACTACCTAAAATGGCTGTGTTCTTCCTTTCTCTCATTAGTTGTTTAAGATTGGAGTTTAAGATCATTCTCATGTGTGGACCCAAGAAGATAGGGTAGAATTTTCAAGGTAACTTTCACTCACAGTAGTTGTTTGTCATTTAATTTTGCCTTCAGAGGTGCATCTAAAGCAAATATTCATGTCCAAGTCTGAAATAATCATTACCTGACAATCCTTAACATATATTAAATTAAACTCTGCATGCTTATATTTGGAAAGTACACATATTTTTAAAAGTCTTCCCAGTAAAATTAAAAAATATATATAATGTATAATATATATATATCTCTCTATATATATATCTATACATATATAGATATATATATATATCTACATAGTAACAAAACAGATCAGTCCTCTTTCATTGTTAAATTTGGTACAGCACTGATGCCTAGATAGAAGAATGATATCGTAAATATCCCAAGGAATTAATTGATTTCATTTAATTGAATTTGAGACCAATAAACTACAATCCCTTCTGCTGCCCTAATCTCATGTGATATTGTAAGCAATCAGCTCCATGTGATGGATGTGTCTAGGCTGAGATGTTTCTATTTGTCTTGAATTTTTATGATCCCTAAATTCACTTAAACTTTAAAATGCAATTAAAACACAGTGTAATTGGAATTAAGAAGAAAAAAACAAGCTTTCAAACTCTGCACAGATGTGGGTTATTAGAAGATTTAGGTTCTTTGAATATACCAGCTATATATTTTTCAGAAGGCCTCCCAAGTGGTTGCCACAGAATTATTAACAAAATCCAGGGCTCTGGAACCTAAATGGTTATGAATGATTTGGCTTAAATTTTAAAAGATTTTTGCTGTCCTCATTTGCATTGTAAAATGAACTTCAGCTCTAAGTTTAGGGAGAAGTTTTAGAAGCTTTGACATGGCAAGTTGCCATGAGAATATTTTCCCTGTGGGGAAATGAAACTCAAATGTGCTAATTAAGGGTGCTTAATATCCCTCAAAATTAATTCTTTGTTACCTGCAGTGATTTAATTATTCCCTTATGGAAAGCTCAGAAATGCCCTGCATCTTTAAATAGCAGTGGCCACTCATTGCTTCTGAGTCAACATCCACTTTGTGGGTATTTCTTCTACTCATTGGCTACAGCAGTGGGCAAAGAGAAGATTCTAGATGTTACAATAAAGCAGTAAGAGCAATTTTCACTGGTGGTGAAATCAGTTTCATTGATGTCATCATCCCTCATATAAAAGAACCTTCCAGGAAAAAAATCATTATAGCAATAAAAATGAAAGAAGGAGAAGGCTTGTAGTTAACACAAGGTAATTCTGGCTAAGCTCCCAACCACCAGGAGCAGTCAGCCTGCCTTTTCCAGAAAAGTAAAAGTCAGTGCTCTAAGAGGATGTTGGTTGAACTGAGAGATAACTGATCATATATAAGACTTTATGTTTAGGCAAAAGGCTTGAGTGTTATCCAGGCAATTACTGTTTCTCCTGGAATTCTTCTTGAATCAAGTAACTCCATATAGCTATGGGGCACAATAAAAGCTTTCAATGTAGGGACATATCTTAGGCTTAAATGACATTTCTTCTGGTAGCCAGCTCTGACCACACAATCTGAAATTGCTGTCCAACCCCTCTGTCAAAGCCCCCCTCCCCTGCTTTATTGCTTTCACTTCACTCAGGGCCATCTGAAATCATCTTGTGGGGTTACTTATTTACTAGTTTATTACTGTCTTCCCACCTTGAGCATGTGGGCTCTGGGAGAGGAGGGCCCTGGCCGTCTTAACTCACAGCTCTACCCCATGCCGTGAGCAGCCCTTGGGCACGTGAAGGATGTTCCGTAAATCATTATTGAAGGAGTGAAGTGCAGACTATTTTTTTAATGCCCAACTAACTTCTAACAATCAAAAAAAAGGTTTATTCTGGAGCCTAAGCCAGGAAAGGAGCTAGAAGTCCTATGTAGGCAACGCAGAATTCATGTATTTAATAAGATAATTATATGTGGATGCACAGTCACCTGAACACACAGACCTTTGCACTGAAGCTCTCTGCTCAGGCTAGTTTGACCAGAACTGAAGAAAACTTAGTTCAAACTGAGGACCTGGCAGGACTTGCCATGTTATTCATTCTCCTGGGCTGCATCGTTCTCAGCTTAACCCTCGTCTATCACATGCATATTCATTTTTGGTCAATTTAACAAATGCTCGTAGACTAACCCTTAAATACTGTGAGAATGAGAAAATGCTACAGAGCTTCAGGGAAGATGGGCAGCTCAGTGCTGATGACAGGACCTAAAACGGACAAGCTGAAATACTTAACGGTGCACCAGCCTACCAAGCTCTGTGTGTGCTTTCTTTAACTGGGACCAAGGAAACAAGTAGGGGAACCCCCTTAGATTCCCCATCCTCAGGGATCAGAGAGGTCAAGTGAGCTTCTGCCTACTCCAATTCCCTGAGGCTCCCAACATATTAAAATAAATAACAATAACAAAATGGCTCTACAGAATTACAAATTTGGCATGTTAGAAACTCTGCAATTAACATTATTAACATGGACAAACAATGCAGTATATTTTGCTTTTATAAGGTAATTATAAAATCTGTTTAAAAAGCATGAATTCAGGGGTTCCTGGGTGGCTCAGTCAGTTGAGCGACCGACTTCGACTCAGGTCATGATCTCACAGTTCGTGGGTTCAAGCCCCATGTCAGGCTCTGTGCTGACAGCTCTGAGCCTGGAGCCTGCTTCGGATTCTGTGTCTCCCTTCTCTCGACCTCTCCCCTGCTTGCACTCTGTCCCTTTCTTTCTCAAAAATAAAATAAACATTAAAAAAAAGCATGAATACATAGAGAACAATGGGTAATATAGTCTGGCATAAAGGCTGATAGGGAATGTCTCCTCCCTTTGCTATCGGCAAAACTGTACAATCCTAGATATTAGGGCATTTTGACCTGAATCCCAGAAGGTCAAATGTCTACCTTTGAGGCACTTTATTTTGTTTTATTATTATTTTTTTAATGCTTATTTATTTTTGAGACAGAAAGAGAGAGAGACAGAATGTGAGCAGGGAGAGGCAGAGAGAAGGAGACACAGAATCCAAAGGAGGATCCAGGCTCCAAGCTGTCAGCACAGAGCCCAACGTGGGTCTTGAACTCACAAACAGTGAGCCGAAGTCCTGATGACCTGAGCTGAAGTCGGACACTTAACTGACTGAGCCACCCAAGTGCCCCCTTTGAGGCACTTTATAAACAGGAAGTCTAGGGCCCCTGAGCAAGTTACACCCTCTGACCTTAGGCCCACCTATGTCCTAATGTAGACCTGCACTTCTGCTACTTCTCCTCCTAACTTTGCTTGGGCTGCAGAACCTAGGAAGTCTATCCTGATGGCTTGGGGAACAGTTTGCACTGGTGTGCATGTATGTAGTATATCCTCAATTAATCTTATGTTACTTAAACATATGGATGTGGTTTTCTTTGCCTCCTATACTAAAGATAGGACCTATTTGATCTATGGACTAACTTTTAAACTGCATGCTAGAGCTGCTAAAGGGCAAACATAGCAGCTCAAGTGGAATTAGACCATTTGTCAGTTATAGTCAGTTTGAAAAAAATTGTCATGAGGTGAAAAGCTTGCTATATCTCCTTGTGAGATCTGATTTCACCTGTTCTTACCTAGCAGGAAGCACAAATAGAGTCATTTGCTCAGGCTTTCTAAGATTAGCCCAAGTAAAGAGATAATATGGTCATTGCAGGCATCAATTTTCTGGACTCCACGCCATTCTCAGAAATGCTTTTTGACTAGGCTTCAACTCTTCATAGAGCTCAGTGAAGAAAACCCCTTCTCACCATCAAAAAGGAATAACAAATCATTCTAGAAAAACTTCATATCTTAGGCTTTAAATAATGGGGATTTGTTTCAATTCTTTAACACTAAAGAAGATGAACAATGCTATTGCAAAAGCACAGGAGAAAGGCCATAACAGCGAAGTAACCCTACTCCCTTACCCCATCTTTCTGTAGGTCCCCTTCAGGCAAGGGGCAGATTTACTCTCCTCCCATACATGTCCTTCCACCTTGCAAACCTTTGTCTCCTCTAGGAATGACTGTCAATGGTCAACATTTGGCCCCTGGTTGAGAATTTTAGCACAAATCTCAGCCTTTCTTTTCCTGTACCATTGGAAAATATCTAATGAGAGACCTCTGAAAGACAAAGCCATGAAAATACAACTCAAGGAAACAAAATAGAATCCTGGAGATGAAAGACAAGTTTTCCATAGATTTCTACCCAGTGCATGTAGCCTGCCCTTTAAGCTATCCCAACTGGCTTGGCAATATGCAAGGTGCATACAGAAGTCTTATACATCAGCGGAATTACAGGAGCTGCCTGATATCTGGAACACCCATATTAACTTCCAGTCCTCCGTATGAAAGGCTCTGCATAACTCTCCTTGGCTGTAGGACAAATGCAGCCTCTTTTGTGGGCAATCAGGGCTCATCACAACTGGCTTCCAAGCTCTCTTCCCTAATCCATCTTTGAGGCTCTCACCCAAACATATAACTTTGCATCCATTCCCTGATGACCCAGTCTTCCTCTCTCATGCCATGTATTTATACAAGCCCTTCTTCTTTTTATTATTATTATTATTATTATTATTATTATTATTATTATTATTTTATTATTTTCCCTGTTCGGAGTGCCTTTCTCTTTCTTCTTTACCTGTCAACATTGTATGTGTAAGCTAATTCCCATCTCAAAAATCACCTTCTGGAATTTTTCCTGGATCCCATCAGAGTTAAAATAAATCCTTCTCTACTTGGTGCTACCACAGGACCCTGAGGACCCTCCCACCATGCCTATTGTCTTCTTTATCACACCGCTGGTTCCCTCAGCACAGGGACTAGTTCCTATTTCAGCCATATTATCCCGGGGCCCAATGAAGATTTGTGGACATAGTGGGTATTTTTTTTTTCCTTTTTTTTTTAACATACATTTATTTATTTATTTATTTATTTATTTATTTATTTATTTATTTTTGAGACAGAGAGAGACAGAGCATGAACGGGGGAGGGGCAGAGAGAGAGGGAGACACAGAATCGGAAACAGGCTCCAGGCTCCGAGCCATCAGCCCAGAGCCCGACGCGGGGCTCGAACTCACGGACCGCGAGATCGTGACCTGGCTGAAGTCGGACGCTTAACCGACTGCGCCACCCAGGCGCCCGCATAGTGGGTATTTAATAAAGTTTGGTCTAATTAGGTTTCTTAGGAAAATGACAGCTAAGAGCTAATTTGGGGTAGGAAACAGTTGATAAGAATAGTAGAAGAATTCAACAGTAAGAATGCCTCAGTGTAAGTTCAAGCTTCACCTCTTACAAGTTACATGGCCTTAGACAACTCACTATATCTTTAAGCCTCAGTTTCCTCATCTGAAAAAAAAGGAGTATTTTCACAAAAGGGGTATCTCACAGAGCTATTGGGAGAACTCTGTGAATTCATTTAGCACAGTGCCCAGTGCTTAGTGAGAATTTAGTGCATTACTTCTTCCTACCCATTGTCCTCCCCTCTTCTCCTCCTCCTCTTCATTGCTGCTGCTGCTGCTGCTACTACCACGAGGAGTAGTAGTAGTATCTTAATACCGTAAGGGGCAGGCCAGATGTGGAATGTAAAGCCTTCTGCTACCTCTCCCACAGCTGAGCTCGGATTCCTGGGCTACGTCTAAGGAAGAATTTCCCTTTATGTGAGGAGAACTGTAGCTGTTACCATATCATGGCCCTGATATCTTGATGGAGTACAGAGAAGCCTGGGAAACTTTTTTCTTCCCACAGCTTTGATTAGAGAATCTGTCTTTGGTTTAACCCCTCTTTTGTTTTGGGAAAACTATCTCACTAGTTCTTTGAGACATCGTGTAAAAAAGGAAACATCTACCCTCTGCTTTACCAGAAACCATGATGTCCCCAATAATTGGATGACCCTGGTTTAGCCCTCAAAGTCAGAGTTTATGTGTGCTGTATAAATTATTGCATCACTGAGTTGAGCGTCTTCACGTAGACTTTGTTGCGGTGTTTTCATGGAACAGAAAAAGATGAATGTTTCTAACCCTTGCAGGAGTGAGTTTGGAGATCCAGGCTGAATTATTGTTTCTCCTTAGATAGCACTGGGGTTGGGAGTGAGGTGAGGGGAGTTTTTTTGCTTTATTTGTTAGCATCAATGACAGAAGAATGAGAAGGATGTGTCGGCTAACTTGAAAGGATGGCTTTCATTTGACCATGCCCCTGGGAAAAGCAGTACTGCTTCTCTGCCCAGGTGACATGACATAGTGTGACCCAGAGTTGGGACAGGGTCATTGCTCCCACCTGTATGCAAAACTACCTCCCCTCTGGCTCCGTCAGCAGCTGGTGAAGCAAGAAGACCCAGCTCCCTTGCACTGATATTCTCAGAAGCCCACCATGCCAGAGGAAACAAGCAACTTGGTAGCTGTCATAGTGGCTTGGAGGAAAGATGAGTTGGTGGACATCTTTAAGAACTATAGAAATAGTAAGGAAAAAAGGGAAACATCTCTTTTGTATTTTAGAGAGAGAGAGGGAGTGAGCGTGAGTAGGGAAGGAGGGCACAGGGCAAGAGAGAAAATCCCAAGCAGGCTCCATGCTCAGAGTGGAGCCCAGCACAGGGATCGATCCCACAACCCTAGGATCATGACCTAAGCCAAAATCTAGAGTCAGATGCTCAACCAACTGAGTGTCCCAGGAGCCCCAAAAAGGAAACATTTCCAAGAAAAGGGAGAGGTCTTGAGCTCTTGTAACTTGGACTTTAAAATTATTGTGAAATTGGGGTGCCTGGGTGGCTCAGTCGGTTGAGTGTCTGACTTCGGCTCAGGTCATGATCTCGTGGGTTGTGGGTTCGAGCCCTGTGTCAGGCTCTGTGCTGATAGCTCAGAGCCTGGAGCCTGCTTCGGATTCTGTGTCTCTCTCTCTGCCCCTCCCCCGCTTGTGCTCTGTCTCTCTGTCTCTCAAAAATGAATAAATGTAAAAACAAAAATTTAAAATTATTGTGAAATCATGTTACCATCCACTGCTCCAGGTTTATGAAACTTGTGGCACACTGTTTAAATAAACAAATATTTGTATATTTGAAATAGATTAGTTTTTTATTTTATGTTTGAGAGAGGGAGAGAGAGAAAGAGAGAGGGAGAGAGATAGCCACAGCGTGAGTGGGAGAGTGGCAGAGAGAGAGAGAGAGAGAGAGACAGAGAATCCCACGCAGGCTCCACAGTGTCAGTGCAGAGCCTGACACGGGGCTTGAACCCATGAAACCGTGGGATCGTGACCTGAGCTATAACCAAGAGTCGGATGCTCAACCAACTGATCCACCCTGAAATAGATTAGTTTTCTAAAGTTTAAAGCTAGAAAGAATTTGGGGTGAGAGGTATAATAGCAATGGTGATTTTTTTTTTAAGAGAATAGATTCTGGAAACGAGCAGATTTCTATCTTGGCTTTTATTTTTACTAGTTGTATGATCACAAGCAATTTACTCTCTGTAAGCCCCTGTTTTTAGTCTATAAAATAAAGTATGTAGCAGATTGTATTTTTCTTTTTTTTTTTTTAAATTTTTTTTTTAACGTTTATTTATTTTTGAGACAGAGAGAGACAGAGCATGAATGGGGGAGGGTCACAGAGAGAGGGAGACACAGAATCTGAAACAGGCTCCAGGCTCTGAGCTGTCAGCACAGAGCCCGACGCGGGGCTCCAACTCACGGAACGCGAGATCATGACCTGAGCCGAAGTCGGACGCTTAACCGACCGAGCCACCCAGGCGCCCCCGATTGTATTTTTCAAAAGCCATCCAAAGACGGCTGCATGAGTGTATATTCTGTCCCAATGTTGTTCTCATGAACTGACATTAACTTTCCTTCATCAAGAGATGGGATCTATATTCTCTTCCCTTGAATCTGGGCTGAACTTTGAAACTGCCTCAACCAAAAGAATTTGGCAGAAGTGATGTGACTTCCAGTGAAGTCATAATCAGCCATTGGCTTCTGCCTAGAGCATATGTGCTCTCTTTGTCTCTGTCTGTGTCTCTCTTGTGCAACACTTACCTTTGCAACCCAGTCACCATGTTGTGAGGAAGCCCAGGCCACATATGGGTGTCTTAATCAACATCTCCACCGACAGCCAACATCAACCACTAGACATGTCAGTGAATGAGCCTGTGGATGATTCCAGGATCCAGCCTTCAAGTCCTCCAACTGAGACCTCAGACCTCACGGTGTAGAGATACGTCAAACTCATTATGCTTTGTCTGATTTACAGACCCACAGAACCATAAGAGATGACAAAGGATTATTGTTTTTGTAAGCCCCTAAGTTTTGTGGTAATTTGTTAAGCAACAATAGAAACTAAAGTAAGAGGTAATAGTAAGTGAGCCATGGTGGTATTATGAGGATTGAAAGAAATAGTACACTGCTTACTTAGCACAGCAATGAGTGCTTAATAGTAATAGATACTTTTATTATAACAAAATAGGCAATTACTAAGCACAACTTTGAGGTGATGGGGGTTCTCTCTTTTAACAGATATCTAGGGAGAGAAAAAAGAAGTTGAAATGTATGAGGAACCCAGTGTAGAAGCCAGAGGTCTGTAGGGTTTTCCTTGAATCAAGTCATGTGTAGACTTTGATTTTACCCCTCTAAAAGAGGTCCTCTTAAAATTCCTGAAGCTGGAAACTCAAGATGGGAAAGAGAAGATATTTGTCAGGGCCACTGTCATATCTGGATACTTTTAACTATTAACCCTCCATCCTTTGGCAAGCACCACTCTTTTTTTTTTTTTTTATGTTAGTTTTTGAGAGAGAGACAGAGTATGAGTGGGGGAGGGGCAGAGAGAGAGGGAGACATAGAATCTGAAGCAGGCTCCAGGCTCTGAGCTGTCAGCACAGAGCCCAATGCCGGGCCCAAACCCAGGAACAGCCAAATCATGACCTGAGCCGAAGTCAGACAGTTAACTGACAGAGCCACCCAGGCACCCCAACACCAGTCTTTAAGGGAAGCTAGCTTCTATAGGCAATTAAAGTGGATTCTCCAGTCGTTATTTTCTAAGTAACCTGCCACATGGTGGTCTAATATTAGTTTCTCAGAATATTTGAATAAAGTATCAGATTATCATAAAGCCCTTCTAAGGATTTCTTCAATGGGAACTTGGAGATATGCTGATTTTCTCCTGAATCACTCAGGTAATGACAATGTCATCATTCTTGGAATTTGCTCTAGTTTCCCATCCATAATTTTGATGAAGCTAGCTGTGGGCCATTGAACATTGTCCAATGACCAAGGGTATCAACCAGGAAAGTAAAGAAAATAGCCCACTAATACTTCTAAACTTATTTTCCATGAAAACAAAAAAGGTGATAAAGTATTATAAAGTTAGCAGTGGAGGGGTGCTTGGATGGCTCAGTCAGTTAAGTGTCTAATTTTGGCTCGGGTTATGATCTCACAGTTCATGAGTTCAAGCCCCACATCAGGCTCTCCACTATCAGTGCAGAGCCTGCTTTGGATCCTCTGTCCCCTTCACTCTCTGCCTCTCTCTCTCTCTCTCTCTCTCTCTCAAAAACAAACAAACAAAAGTCAGCAGTGGAATAAGGACAGTGAAAATCAACTGGAACATGTATCTTTTTTTTCTTTGTTCGTGAATATCCATTATATATAGAATTTGCAATTCACTCAGATTATAAGCAATTATTTTATAAGCAACAATTTAAAAAGAGAGACAAAACCTTAGCTCGCAGTGGCATCTCTGGCACAGTAGGTGAGGAAACAGCTTTTATGTTAAATTTCACTTTAACATCCTTTAAATCATCTTATAACTCTGCTATTCCATATACTAGTAAATTTAGATACCACTTATTGACTGCTTTCTCTTGTTCTGTGCGCTACACTAATCAGTTTGTATATATTCTCTCATTATAATCCCCATCATGATCAATCTTATGACATAGGCATCACTAGCTCCAACTTTCTCGTGTGGAAATTAAGAGTTAGAGAGGAGAGGTCAAACAGTTTCTAAGAAGAGGAACCAAGATATGCGCCGGAAACTATGCCTTGCTCATTACACAGCATTGCCTCTACTATTGGCTGAGGTCTCTTCTCCACTCTGCATGTGCAAAAGCAAGTTCAAGTGTTGCCTCCTCTTGGATGGTTTCCTGCTCACCATCTTCCCCTGTATGTGCCCCCGCCCCCAACACACATGAAGTACTCTCCCCTTTCTCTCTAAACTTGCATATCAATGCCGGCCACATACGTGATTTTAAAGTTTCTAGTAGCCACATAAAAGAGTGCAAAGAGGGGCGCCTGGGTGGCTCAGTCAGTTGTGTCCAACTTTGGCTCAGGTCATGATCTCACGGTTCCTGAGTTCAAACCCCACACAGGGCTCAGTGCTGAGAGCTCAGAGCCTGGAGCCTGCTTCGGATTCTGTGTCTCCCTCTCCCTCTGCCCTCCCCCACTCGCACACTGTCTCTGTCTCTCAATGATAAATAAACATTAAAAAAAATTTTTAAGTGCAAAGAAACAGGTTAAATTAATTATATACTTTATCTAACCCAGTATATCCAAAATATTATCACCTCCACATATAATCAATATAAAAATTGATTTTTTTTATATGAGATGTTTTACATTTTTTTGCACTGAACCTTCAAAATCCAGTGTGTATTTTATACTTACAGTACATCTCAACTCAAACTACGCACAAATGCCAAAAAGCAGTAACTAATGGCCGTTCTATTGGACTGTGCAGTTCTATAGCCTTTAGCACATATTGTTTCCCTCTTACATAACATAATGTAAGTTTCTTGAGGTCTGGAAATGAGGCAGATTCATCTTTGTATTTCCCAACGTCCACAGAATATTATGCATAATAAATATTTGAGTCAGTGTGTGAGTCAAGAAAACAAGCTGTCACGCCGTACTGAATTCGTGGAAGAGAAGTCATCTGTGCCACGTCGAGTCATAGGGAGTTCGTGAAAGTCATTTTTGCAGTCTTTGGGGCTGGTTGCTCAGAGAAACTGCCAAGAAAGAAAAAGAAAAAGATTGTTGGGGGTGGGGGGTAGGGAAAAAAGAAGACAGAGACAAAGCACAAGATCACTTTCTGGTTAGCATTTGAAAAAAGAAAATGAGATAACCAAACGGTGATGGGAGGGGGAGGGGCAACTACAAGTGACTCAACCGTCTGAAAATAATAGAGCAGTAAGTGTTGCTTAGTATAAAAGAATTCTTCAGGGCTCTCTAGTGTGGCTTACAGGCTTGAAACACATCTTGAGTGAGTATTTCCAGCATATAAAAGTGGCATATTTGAAGAGAATAAAATTTTTTTGGCCACTCAGGTTATATTTGATTGACTGAGCATTGAACAAGTAAAACACATTAAAAAAAAAAAAAAAGTTATGAGGGGCGCCTGGGTGGCTCAGTCAGTTAAGCGTCGACTCTTGGTTTTGGCTCAGGTCATGATCTGGCAGTTTCGTGGGTTTAAGCCCCGCATCAGGCTCTGGGCTGGCAGGGCAGAGCCTGCTTGGGATTCTCTCTCTTTCCTTTTCTCTCTGCCCCTCTCCCACTCACACTGTCTGTGTCTCTGTCAAAATAAATAAATAAACTTTAAAAAATCAGTTATTAATAAGTATCCTAAGAATTTGCCTAGTTTTTTTTTTCAGTTTTTCATTTTTCAGCAAGTAGCTGTTACAGTATGAAAATATAGCTTCACAGTATATTCATTGTATTGTTTGTGAATTTGTACTAAATTATTTCCTAAGTGGCTATGACAATTAGTAGCATATCCTGAAATATTTTTCATCTTTGTAGGACTTTACAGTTCACTGTTGTCTGATTAAAATTTCCACGACATTTGTGTCACTCCTGAGGACCATCTGTCAAAGACTTCTTGAGTGATAAAATCAAAGTCTTATTAGATGTTGATTTTGGAAATCATGTTAATTCATCCAGTTTCCAAGTGATTAAACATCATTCTTCTTTAAAATCATAGCTCCCCTTTTTAGGTACACACAGGTTGATTCAATTCAGAAAATCCTCAGATGCTGCCTCTGCATGCCAAGATGATAAGATTTTGACAGGGGTTTTTCTGATGCCCTTTGGCAAAACACGTAGGACTAAGATTGTCACCAGCAGAGAGGCTACTAATAAAAAAATATGATGAGGCCCAGATGTTAGGGTTTTTTTTTTTAATGTCAAGAAATATTCTCCCGAGAATACCGTCCTCATGGTTATTATCATTCAAGAGGAGGCCTGAAGCAGGCAAGAAAGCCTCTGGGAACTGGTGGCTGCTGGATCAGGGCTCTGCCTACAATCTGTACTTGAGCTGGCTGAAGACCCCTGTCCTCAGGAATCTCTGTGGGCTCACTAGTAGTTCATTCTGCTTAGTTTACCAACTGGAATTTGATAGTTGGTAACAGAAAAATAGGATATAATGAGATTTCTTTCCTCTTTTTCAAATCTCAACGCTAATTTATATTCAAATTCTTTTAAACATCTAGGGCTGAAGGGAAGGTTTGTTCCTTCATATGGTCATTAAGGACAGAGTGTGGGTTGGGTCTCCATATGCCCTTTATACTCAATAAAGTTTCCACAGATTTGAGCTCCCGTGAGCCTGCTATTTTTAAAGCCTATCCCACCCCCTTTTATCAGCATTTAAATGGGCCATTAGGTCTTTAATCAAAATTAACCAAGATGTTATGGTTGTAGCTTAGCAAGAATAGAGCCATTTTCTAAAGCTGTTTGTGTATGTAAAAGGAAGAAAAATATGCTATCTAAAAAAAAAAATAAATAACATTTGAAATTCTACACCAGTGGATCTTTAGTAATGCACTGGTGGAAGGGGGTAGGCTAGAAGACTGTGAGAAAGTAAGAGAGGGCTTTAGGGCCATGGTTTGCAACCCTATTAGATCAAACACCTCATTTTTATAATAAGTAATTTAGAATGCCACCTTGACTGTCATGAAATGAAACTCAAAATATCTTTTATAAAAATCCAATATACTTCCCTAACTATACAATAAAGGGGAAATGAAAAGGAAGCAATTTATGAAATACATAAAAATATGTATTCAACATGCCAATGCTTGGCCAGGAGGACACTAGAGAATCCATAATGAAGGAGTCAGATGCATGCACTAATCACAAAAGCCAGCAAATTCAGCAGTGACGATTACACTCTGAACCTCTGTGTGTGGCATTGCGCCATGTTGCCATCTTTGATATGATGCCCCTAAATAGTGAAGGACTCTTGGGGAAATGCCAAACCAAACGTGATCCTCTCTCAAAAAGTCCCTAATTTTTTGTTTTCATATATAAAATAGAGTCAGATTCTAGGTTCAGGTCATTATAAACAGGATTTATTTTTATCTGCATGAATGCCCAGGGGATATTTGAAAGTAGCATGAGATGCCAGATAATTCTTAATTGTATGAGACTATTTTAACATCTCTGCTTCCCTCCCAAATGTCAGTATTTTCCTTAAACATTGCAACATCCAGAAATGCCACCACAAGTCCCCCGGAGGACAGAGACCTAAGGATAAAGAAGTCCTATGAACATGGCTAGTGGCAAGATTCTAAGTAGAAAGACTGGCCACCAACAATTCTTGGAGAGGCCTTACATTCATTTTAAGTAAGTTGTTTCCTGTTTTATACTATGCTGGAATCTCTTCTAGGTCCATACCTCCAGCAAAGCTGGAGAATCAGGCTTGGAGATGATTGGTCATGAACAATGTCCAAATCGTGTCATAAAGCTAGTCTGGTAAAGACCCTGCCACTGTCACCACAGGACACAGACAACAATGCATGCTGCAGCCACTGCTGCTGGAATTGCTGTCATCACCGACCTGGGAAAATGGAACACAGCTGTCTCCACAGGCATCACCCTCCACTGCTTCTTCACACCACTGACTTCCACTTCAGAGTGCAGTGAGGGCATCCGATTGGCTTGGCCTCCATCATGGGTCCTTAGCTTAATTGGGAAGGAAGCTTGGAAAGAGTACAAGTATCTTCAGCTTCTGTAGTGGGAGGCAGGCTCTGCTTCCTCCAAACATAGGAAAAGGATTCAGATGCTGAGCAGCCACAAGAATGACAAATGCCCACAGGCTGGACAAATTTGTTCTATAGAAGAGAAGTATCCTGGGGTTTTGGAGCAGAGAATAGTCATTCTGAAAGAACATGGACAAGGAGGGCTTTTACACAGTAGGGGAGATTTGGTCAAGTCTTGAAGGATGAGAAAATTGGTAGGGTTATGCATAGGGATGGGAAAAGGATTTCTAGATAAATGGAATGTGACACGAGCTAGAATGAAGGACTGGGAAAACAGCACAGATAAGGAATCCAAATTCAATGGAGCCAAGTTTTATGGGGAGTCAGTAGAGAATGAAGAGTGGAAAGGACAGGAATGGTGTTGACGTAGAGGGTTTGTTAACAGTGGTTTGATGCAATCAATGTGGTGTGGTGTTTGATGTACGCATTTACCTATTTTTTATATTTACTTTCATTGTTTTATCAAACAATTCATGTCGTCAATTTGAATCTCATTCTCAGTCTTTGGGAGAATAGACCTGTTTTTTATGAATTGCTAGGAGCCTGTTGGTTTTTTGTTTATTTGTTTGTTGTTTGTGATTTTTGTTGTTGCTGCTGCTGTGTTTTTCTGATACAGAGGCTAACTCCTTTGTACTTTGAATTTGTATTACATTGTATCCACGGAAGAATTTAGCAGGAATCTTTTAGTTGATTCTAAAAGTGACCCCCACCTGCAACTTTTAATCAAACTAGGTATCATAATCCATTTTTTCAAACACTTGTTATATACATCATATGTGCCAAGCTGGCTATAGACTGCTTTCGTCCACATATTTAATTTAATCATAAAATTACTCTTTCATTTATGAAGAAATAGAATCTAAGAGAATAAGTAATTTTCTCAAGGACACACAGAAAGTTGTGGGATAGGGATTCTAACTCAGGTCTGTCTAATCTAATTCCTACTAATCTAATTCCTATATCATCTAATGGCTTCTCCCATCAGAGTGCAATCTCAATGATGCTTTGTCTTTTGGCTGTGTTGTCTAGAAGGTCTGTGATATTTTGATTTAAGTCATCCTAAAGCCAAGAGTGGAGACTCAGTTTTAAAGGACTAAAAGGGGGCAGATGTAGTTTCACATCTCATGCAGGATCACCTGGCTTAAATCAACAGATCTTTTGTCTTGCCAAGGATGTCCTTTGCAGGTTGAGAGGATCAGATGGTCTTTATGCCATTTTTGTCTGGCTGTTATGACGACTCTGCCTTGGAGTGGGATAAACTGCCTTCCTTGTTAATACCAACACTGCCAACCTGGTGTACCCTTGTGTGATACGGTTAACCTGAGGGAATGTGCCATACTCTTGTCTCATCCTCTGAACCAGGGGCTCCAAGTCCCAGAGAGTGGTAAGCTAACCAACATCCATGGACTAGGAATAATGATGGAGAAGCATGGATGATGGAAGTCCAGTGATAACCTAACAACCTATTGCTGTCCCCATTCCATCCTCCACCTCCACCAAATCTCAAGCAGAAATTTTAAAGTGTGGTCATTCAGGGTGACCTGCACATTTGGCTACCCATTGCTTTCGCCTTTTGGGAGAGTGACCAATAAGCATTAAAATGTCCCCCCCCCCTAAAAAAAAGTAGGCAATGGGAGGAAAATGGGAAAATGAGCAATCCATGGCTATAACAGAGGCCATCAGCTAGAAAATCTTTTATTTCCCTCACCCTGCAATACCTCTCTGTATTTAGAATAGTGTTGCAAAGCTAAGTTCCTACTTTTAAAAGCTAAGCTCTCCTCCTTTACTTCTAATACCACCAGTTTTACCTACCTTCTTTTATAACTTGCTCCATTACTTACCTTTATTTTTGTCTACCAAGTCTCTCAGCCCACAAAGATGTTTAAGGGTACCATACTCACAAAGCCTTTCCTACTCCTACCCCCACACACTGTCAGTTTACATCTTGTTCCCTTTGTGCAGACTTGTTGAAAGGCTAAGGCTTCATATATTGTCTGTAGTTTCTTGCTTCCCATTCACTCCCTGATACAATATGGAGTCTTTCTGAAACGGCTTCTCCTAGACCAACGTGTTAGACTTCTGGGTTTTTTCTTATAGTTTGTTTGTTAATTGTTTTTTCCTGGCTGTTGGAAAACAAAGGAGTGTGATAGGGATGTTTATCAATTAGTTAGAAGAATAAAGAATCAGGTGGACTTATTTTCAAGCCCAAGAAGCCTGAAGATGAGCACACATGAAGTCAGGAGGCCTGAGATCTGTGTTCTGGCAGATCCAGGTTTAAATCCCAGCTGCATTGCTTACTCTGAATTTAGGCTTTTTAATTTCTCTAAGCTTCAGTTTCTTTATCTGGGAAATGCAGATAATAAAGTTATCGACTACTTTTCAAGATGATGGTGCCATGGGATGCCTGGGTAGCTCAGTCGGTTAAGCATCCGACTTCAGCTCAGGTCATGATCTTGCAGTTTGTGGGTTTGAGCCCTGCGTCAGGCTCTGTGCTACAGCTTGGAGCCTGGAGTCTGCTTCAGATTCTGTCTCCCTCTCTCTCTGCTCCTCCCCCACTCACGCTCTGTCTCTCTCTCTCTCTGTCTCTCTCTCTCAAAAATAAATAAACATAAAAAAAAGAAGATAGTGCCAAAAGCAATGTAGGAAGCCCCTGTGCCTCTCACAGCCAAAGCCAAAACAAAGGCTTTGAAGCCAAGAAGGGGAAGCTGAAAGATGTCCATGGCCACACACACACACACACACACACACACGCACACACACACGTAGAAGGTCAGCACCTCACCCATCTTCAGGCAGCCCAAGAAACTGCAGCTCCAAAGGCAGCCCAAATATCTTCATTAGAGTGCCTGCAGGAGAAGCAAGTGTGACCTCTCTGCCACCAAGCTCCCCTGACCACCATGAAGAAGACAGAAAACAACAGCACACATGTTTTCATCATGGTTGTCAAGGCCAACAAGTGCCAGATCAAACAAGTTGTGAAGAAGGTCTATGATGTTGATATGGCCAGTGTCGATAGCCTGATTAGGCCTGATGGAGGGCAGAAGGCAATGTTTCATTAGCCCCTGACTGTGATGCTTTGGATGATGCCGACTAAATTGGGATCACCTAAACTCAGTCCCGCTGGCTAATTCTAAGCATCATTTTTTTCTCCATAAAAAAATAATAAAGGTATCTACTACATAAAGTTCTTGTGAAGATGAAATAAGCTTCAAAAAATTTTAAACGGTTAGCAGAATGTCTGTTAACCAGGGAGTGATCAATAAACAAACATTTCTATGACTACCATTTTTAAAAAATGCATTTATAATCTTACTGGCATGCTGTGAGTTAATCCATGACAGTCATAAGGAAATCACAGTTTAACCGCTTTTCAAAATTATTTTTAAATTGTCATAAGATTGCCGATAAAGAAAATATCAGTTTGGATCCTTTAAGAAGAAAAGATAGATCTGAGCATTCAGTGACAATAGCTGAGCTTCTGAAGAGAACATAGCAACTTGGTTACTAGGGAATTTTTTTTCTTTCCTGAGGAAGAAACAATCATGTGCTAACATATCATTTGACATATGTGTCGTGTTTAGGGATCCTTATTGTTCAAGGAAATAAAGGCAGAAGGGCAACCTCTCATTGTACAAAATAAGACAAAAAAGAAAGTATTGAACTCAAGAAACTGAAGATTATGACAGCAATTAACATTTCATCTAAAGCTGCAAAGTAGACAGGTGGATGCTATGTGGGGCTCAGCCATAGACTGCTGGAAAATGCAGGTGCCACACCCAGAACATAACCTCACCAGTTTCCTAAAAGCAATAAGGAGGATGATAATTGAGTGAAGATGTAAAATACTCGAGCTTTAAAACCTGTACCTGGTGTTTCTTCTTTATTCGTGCCATTACAGCACAGTGTTAAACAAGTTGCTGGGATTCAACCAGGCCTTATATCCCTATTCTACTGCTTAGTAACTGTGTGACCTTGGCCCACGTAATCTACCCTGTCATCTGTAAGGTGTGACAAATAAAAACACCTGCCGTACTGCCTTAAAGAACTATTAGAAGAAACATGAAAAGAATGTGCACACACTTTGTCAGTGGTAAAGCATGATACAAGTGTTGTGATGATGCAAGATCTGGCAGTCAGTGAATGATGAAACTTTAAATTTTATTTGAAGCGTACATTTTTATGGTGAAAACAAAGTTGACTTCATCATAAACTTATTTAAAATAAGTAATATATGTAAACTATGTGAGCCAGCATTAGACACCACCTGGTGGCAGTTAGGAGTAAAGCAAGTACATTGCTGAGTGACCACAAATGTCACTGGAAAAGAAGGTTGAAGAGATACTGAGAACCTCAAAGAGGGACTAAGACTAAAATGAGTGGAAATGAGGTGTGGCATACCTAGGGTTGAAGCTCTATATGGCTCTAGGGTTTGGTGGGAAGAGAGTCAAGCCTCTTACTTTTTTTTTTTTTATGTTTATTTTTGAGAGAGAGAGAGAGCACAGCAAGGGAGGGGCAGAGAGAGGGAGACACAGAATCTGAAGCAGGCTCCATTCTCCATGCTGACAGCAGAAAGCCCAATGCGAGGCTGAAATCCACAAACCGTGAGATCATGATCTGAGCTGAAGTCGGACACTTAACCAACTGAACCACCCAGGTGCCCCTGTCAAGCCTCTTATTTATCCTTGACTTCCCATGGAGCAGCATGGTAGTACTCAAGAAGAAAATAAAAAAGGGAAAAAAACTAAGGAAAAGAAAGGAAGAAAGGAAGTCGAGAGGGAGAGAAAATTTTAAAAGAAACTCTGTAAACCAGCCCGTTCTCTACACTTTTATTTCATTAGGTTTTTTTTCCCTTCTGATTGCCAATTCAAGTTTCTTTTGAAAAATTCCAACCCTGTGCTAACTGAACTAAGTTAAAAAGTGCTGACTTGACATAGATGGAAAGGAACAGTGTGTCATCACTGGCCCTTTGTGATGGGGCAAATCTGCCCTGACCAAGAATGCTAGAAAGAGCCCATGAAGTAGGACAATTAAGGCCAAAAAATTGAGACGGTGTATGGAAGACAGCTAAGTTCACAGTTCAGCAGCACCTTCCTCCCTAGGATGATGTACACAACACCAGCCCCCAAATAGCAGGGTAACTTCTCCAGTCTCATTTAGCTGCTACTTGCCTTTTTTTCTTCCGATATTTTATTTAAATTCAAGTTAGTTAACATACACTGTAGTATTGGTTTCAGGAGTAGAATTTAGTGGTTCATTACTTACATATAACACCCAGTGCTCATCACAAGTGCCCTCCTTAATGCCCATCACCCATTTAGCCCATCCCCCCCACCTCCCCTCCTGCAACCCTCACTTTGTTCTCTGTATTTAAGAGTCTTTTATGGTTTGCTTCCATCTCTGTTTTTTTTTTTTTAATTTTTTTTAACGTTTATTTTTGAGACAGAGAGACAGAGCATGAATGGGGGAGGGGCAGGGAGAGAGGGAGACACAGAATCCGAAACAGGCTCCAGGCTCTGAGCCATCAGTCCAGAGCCCGACGTGGGGCTCGAACTCACGGACGGTGAGATCATGACCTGAGCTGAAGTCGGATGCTTAACCAACTGAGCCACCCAGGCGCCCCTTCCGTCTCTGTTTTTATCTTATTTTATTTTTCCTTCCCTTCTCCTATGTTCATCTATTTCATTTCTTAAATTTCAGATATGGGTGAAATCATCTGGTATTTGTATTTCTCTGATTTATTTGCTTAGCATAATACACTGTAGTTTCATCCATGTCATTGCAAATGGCAAGATTTCATTCTTTTTGATGGCTGAGCAATATTCTATTATATATATGTGTGTGTGTGTGTGTGTGTGTGTATACACACACACACACACACACACACACACCACATCTTCTTTATCCATTCATCAGTCAGTGGACATTTAGACTCTTTCCATAATTTGGCTATTGTTGATAATGCTGCTATAAGCATTGAGGTACATGTGTCTTCAAATCAGTATTTTAGTATCCTTTGGACAAATACCTGGTAGTGTAATTACTGGGTCACAGGGTATTTCTATCTTTAACTTTCTGAAGAACCTCCACACTGTTTTCCAGAGTAGCTGCACCAGTTTGCATTTCCACCAACAATGCCATTTGCGTTTTGATACTGGCATCCCTTGCAAAAACAGGGAAATATCTCCTCTTAAAGCCATAGCCTTTATGCTTTGGTCTTCCTCCATTTTTTTTCTCTCTCTCTTTTTTAGTTTAGAGAGAGAGAGCAGGAGAGATGGGAACAGTTGCAGAGGCAGAAAGAGAGAAGGAGAGAGAGAGAGAGAGAGAGAGAGAGAGAGAGAATCTTAGGCAGTCTCCATCCTCAGTGCAGAGCCTCATATAGGGCTTGATTCCATGACCCTGGGATCATGACTTGAACGAAAATCAAGAGTTGGATGCTCAACTGACTGAGCCACCCAGGTGCCTGCCCCCATTTTCTCCTTTACACAATGTCACCATCATGCTCCCAGGCAGTGACAGAGCATGCTCAGAATATGATTTGTCCTGATGACTTTTCCCTGCAATGTGAGGAAATTTGGGAAACACACTATTGCTCTATCATACCAGCCTCAGAGACAATCAAGAATTTGGGCTCCAATTATAGAGTAAACTGACAGAAATCTTCCAACCAGCTAGTCAAACTCCAGCCTTCCACATAAAAGTTAACTTGATTTACATCATGCTGTGAAGTAGGTACTATTCTGATCCTCATTTTGCAACCTGTGAAAATTGGGACTCTTCCTTGATGAAGACTCAGAAGATACACAAACCTCCAAAAGTGTTATAATATATAAACTAGAAAAAGTCATAAAACATTTCTTGGAATTCTTTTTTTTTTTATTTTTTATTTTTTTTTTTCATTTTTTTTTTTTTTTTTCATTTCTTGGAATTCTAATGGGATACACAAAGTCATGGCTATTAGGACAAAGGAGCAGAAATTTATAAAGGAAGGATGAGATGGCTGACTTTTTTTCCCCTTTGATGATGAGTGCTAGGTTTTGGAAATGATGTATTTAAGTCTTCTGGTATATATTGTCAAATTATATTTCAAAGAGTGATGATAATCTATTGTGCTACATAAAATTCCAAAGAGTGCCTATTTCATTTCATTAAGCATCACACATTGCTATTTTGATACACAAGAAAACAATATGTAAATAATTTTCCATTTCTTTGAACATTTTCTTACATGTGTCCGTTTCTGTACATTATCTAGTATTTATATTTAAGAAATTTTAATATTTCAAATTATTTTATAATAAATATATTAACCTTAAAATATAATAAAAACCAGTATAGATTGTTATTAATTACATTTTGCATTAGAAACAATAAGTACTGGGGCTCCTGGGTGGCTCAGTTGGTTGAGCATTGGACTCTTGTTTTCAGCTCAGGTCATGATCCCAGAGTTGTGGGATTGAGCCCCACATTGGGTTCTGTGCTGAGCGTGGAGCCTGCTTGGGATTCTCTCTCTCTCCCTCTCTCTCTCTGTTAGTCTCTCTCCCTCTGCCCCTCTCCCTTACTTGCACCCTCTCTCTCTTTCTCTAACAAATAAATAAACATTAAAGAAAGAAACAATAAGTATTATAGCATTAGAATCCATGAAGTGGAGGAAAGTCTTGAAAAACTGTAGATGTTCATATGAAAAGATAGAGAGGTAAGAGAACTGTTGATCCCAAACAGGATAGAGAATGAAAAACAATCCTAAGTAGTATAGGTATTCCCATGGCTGATTTGGCGGTGGTAAAATGGAAGGAATAGATGCGAAGATTTGAAATAGAAGAAATACTCAAAGATGTATTTTAAGAAAGCTGAGTTGAAACAAAAGGCTGGAACAACATTAAACAGGTGATTCTGTTGCACAACCAGATTTGAGAACCACTGGTCTCATTGATTTCTACAGTCTCCTCTAGATGGAATTCTCCTTGAATTTGAATTTCAGCAATGTGTTTATATTTTATCACATCCTCTTCCTTTCTGTCCACAGTCACTTTGGATTGAGAATGGAGAATTTCCATAAGAATTTTTGGAATTTAGTGATTTCAAAATAACACAGTCTCATGGCCTCATAAAAACAAATGTGTAGACTTCATAAAAGATCAGGTGATCTCAGGAATTTTTTTTTTTAACCAAAGCTCTTTGAAGCATCTTTCTTAATTAAAAAAAAATCATCTTAGGTGAAAAAATCAAATCTTTTACTATCATTGGGTTTTATTTGCTTTCATTTTTTGTTTATGAGGTTTAAAAAAAAATAGAGATGAATAAATTAATGGATGAAAATGGTCTCAGACCTTTTCACACTGATTAATCTGAAAAGTCCCTTTCAGCCATTTTAAATTCTTGCCTCAAAGCTATCCCCCCCCAGTCTGCTTTCATGTTGAAGACCCTGACACAGAGCCCTTGGGAGTGGGGAAAAGTCGCCCTGAAAATATCTCGGCTGGACTCTGTGCGGGGCTAGGCCAGCAGCCAAATGCTGTCCTGTCTGGAGCACCTTGGATGCAAACGTTCCAAAGCCATGTTGTGGTGTCTTTGGATCTTCTTTTGTTGTAAACGTGGGTTCTTTTTGAGCACTGACTTACTGAAAATGCCAACCAAATTCTAAAGCTGTGGTTAACCAGTTCTTCCTGATAGTGGGTGAGTGTTTGGGGGTGATTTCATTTTTATCGATCCTTTAAATTGAATTTTCAACTCACCGATTGAGAATTATAAGAGGGAATTTTAAAAATTTGTTTGTTTCAAGTTTTTTTTTTTTTAATTTTTTTTTTTCAACGTTTTTTATTTATTTTTGGGACAGAGAGAGACAGAGCATGAACAGGGGAGGGGCAGAGAGAGAGGGAGGCACAGAAGCGGAAACAGGCTCCAGGCTCTGAGCCATCAGCCCAGAGCCTGACGCGGGGCTCGAACTCACGGACCGCGAGATCGTGACCCGGCTGAAGTCAGACGCTTAACCGACTGCGCCACCCAGGCGCCCCTGTTTGTTTCAAGTTTTTATTTAAATCCCAGTTAGTTAATGTATAGTGTAATATTAGTTTCAGGAGTAGAATTTAGTGATTCATCGCTCACATATAACATCCAGTGCTCATCACAAGTACCCTCCTTAATCCACATCACCCATTTATCCCATCCCCTCACCCACCACCCCTCCAGCAACCCTCAGTTTGTTCTCTATAGTTAAGAGTCTGTTTTACGGTTTGCCTCTCTCTTTTTTTTCCCCTACGTTTTCTGTTTCATTTCTTAAATTCCACCTATGAGTGAAATCATAGTATTTGTCTTTCTCTGACTGGCTTATTTTGCTTAGATTAATACACCCTTAGCTCTGTCCACCTCATTGCAAATGGCAAGATTTCATTCTTTTTTTATAGCTAAGCAACATTCCATTGTATATATATATATATATATATATATATATATATATATATATATATACCACATTGTCTTCTTTATCCATTAATCAGTCAGTGGACGTTTGGGCTCTTTCCATAATTTGCCTATTGTTAATAATGCTGCTATAAACATCATGGTGCTTATGTTCCTTCGAATCAGTATGTTTGTATCCTTTGGGTAAATATGTGGTAGTGCAATTCCTGAATCATAGGGTAGTTCTATTTTTAACTTTTTGAGGGACACAAGGGAATTTTTAAGTACTTTTTCTAAAATTTTTTTGTAGTTATTACATATGTACCAAGGTTTTGTTGTGTTTGATGACAACAACCCAAAATGACATGGAGGGAGAAACTTCAGAAATTTGGGGGGATTTTTCTGTTAAAATCTGACTAGCAACTAACTCTTCACAGCAAACTCCCTGAAAAATAGCCTTCCTTTTGGATTGCCCCCCGCCCCCGCTTTAAGGACTTTTTAGCCAAAGGTCAAGGGAAACCTTTTTCTTACCATGGTCTAAATTAATTTAAATATTTTGCTTTTTTGTTTTGTTTTCATCACAGTTGCTTTACTCTCTTTGGAAGGTTGTATTAAATTTTAAGCAGATGTAGTTCACATTGGTTTCCACTTTTGCAGATGAACTTTCTCTCTTCCAAATCTCTAGAGGGTCTTCCCCTTATTCTCTCTCCCACTTTCCTCCTCTGTCCCATCTCCCCAAGTTAGAAAGAGCTAACAACAAAAGGTTCATCAAATTGAAATGTTGGCAATATAACTTGGTTTCTTTTCTCTTCCTTGATGTTACAGGCCTCCCCATATAAGGATGGAATCCAGTGGCAACTTTCCCTTTCTCACTTGGGGGAATTGGGAGGAGAATGTTCTCCACTTTCTAATAACAAAGTAGCGAGCATGCACCAATTCTCTTGACCTTGTAGAAAGCCAAGACTAAAAATCATCTTATGCTTTCATTCTCCTTCTTTATGTTATAACTTATGTAAGCTATCTCTTGGGAATGGAATGCCCTGGGCCTTTTTCTCTTCCATTCTTAGCAATAGTGCACCATTCTGGGTTTCCAGGTGAGGCAAATATTGTCAAATGACAAATGACCATAATTGGCCATTATGGCCAGATTATTTCACAGTATGCTCATACATAGTACCTGTAGGCTCTGACATTTTAAGTTTTATTATACTTTTAATAATACTTTAAAAAATAGAGCACCTTTAATAGACCTGGTGATATATTTTCTGCTTTGGATGAGTTCCTAAGAGATGTGGGCATTACAGGAATTGTATGTTTCCTCCACCTGCACATGAAGCTCACAACATTCAGAATACATATGGACTTAAGCTATAGGGAAATAGGGAAACCTTGGTGAATATTAAGCTCCACCCTCAAGTGCTGGTGCCCTATAACTAGATCCTCACGGTTCACACACTGCAGCTTGGGATTTTGTCTGTATTTGTCCAGAGCTCCCAATTCCTTAATCCTTCCCTCTTTTTTTGGCCTTCCTCTATTAATTTAACTACTTGATCTTTGCTGCTATCTTCCCCAAACTTTGTGTCAGAAGCTTAGTTTGATGGCCATATATGTGTTTTCATTGGTGTAGGGGTCACTGGGAAAGGCACTACAGTTCTTGGGCACATTTTCAACAATTTCTTGAAGAAAATGTGAATATGACTGTTGTTAAGACTTACAAGTAAAGCCTTTAGAAAAAGGGAACTATGAGAATAAAACACAGTGATTAGACCATGAGTTGCAGAGAGAAGGTGTTTTAAAGTTTAGCCCACCCACACATTAGACATGCCACCATCATTCCATGAGTCACCAAGCTCTGGGCAGGGCAGTTAGACCAGGCACACATCTCTGCTGTAAGCATCTTACCTGCCTGTACTTATAACACCTTCCTGCCCTTCGCTGCTTTATGTCCTGAACTTGACTATTTATCCTTTATCCTTCTTGAACTTGACTATTCCATCCAACTGAATTGTAGTAAATGCAATTTCTCCACTGGTCTAGCTAAAGTCCTGCTCTGGCCCTCCTTATCCTCTCAAGTAATAAAACACAGTCATTCCTCTAAGTTATCCCCCAAGAGCAGAACTTAAAACAAGGAGAGAGGGGAGGGATACCCCAGGAAGAACACTTAGGCCTGATCCCTTATTTATGAAAGGACTCAATTGGAGATTTTTGGCAGTTTCTTCTATTGAAGTATTACGTACAGTCACAGAGATACTAACAGGATTAAAAGACAAAGACGCTTATTGTAGACCTTTATGTTTTTTGTTCCCATCATTGGAACAGACTTCCACAATGCACTTTGAATTGATATGTTTTCATAATTTATAGTTGTGATGAGTAGCATACTTACATTTTACTGTAATTTGTTTTAACAGCATTATTGTTAATGTAAATACTTATAACAATTATTATAAGTTTATCTTTAATTTTTTTTTCAACGTTTTTTATTTATTTTTGGGACAGAGAGAGACAGAGCATGAACAGGGGAGGGGCAGAGAGAGAGGGAGACACAGAATCGGAAACAGGCTCCAGGCTCCGAGCCATCAGCCCAGAGCCCGACGCGGGGCTCGAACTCACGGACCGCGAGATCGTGACCTGGCTGAAGTCGGACGCTTAACCGACTGCGCCACCCAGGCGCCCCTATAAGTTTATCTTTAAATGTTATCATTTTTTAATACACTGAAGCCTCAAAAAAGTAGAAGTATCCCAATCTTCTCTTGGCCTGTGAGAGGCTCCATAATCCTATAAGAATATATGATGGATGCTAGGTGGAGTATTCTATTGTTGCTCAGAGTTTGAAATTAGCATGAATATTTCTTATCAGTAACATCTTGTCTAAGCCTCAAGGGAGCTGGCATCTCCTGCTTCATTTCTTATTACTCTTTCTGCTCACTAATGCTTCATGTCTATGTGCTGCCAGATGAAGGAGTCTGCAGGGATGTAGGGAGGAAGCCCTAGGGATAACCTTTCTCCCACCTCTCTCCTACTTCACCCCCACACCATGGAGATCAGGTCTGTCAACAGAACTTGGGGAATTCCCACAATGAACATGACCTTTGGACTTTCTCTTCTATTTCTCTTTCCATACCTAATGGAAAGATGGCCTGGTTATTCTAATCAGAGACCTTTAGAAAAGAAAATCCCAAAGACAGTTTGAGCATTTGACCTGCCTGTTTACGTTGTGTGAAAAGGAATTTATAAGTACATTTTTTAAATTGTGCTTAATTTTGAGAGTCAAAAGAAAAAAAAATTACAAATAGTAATACAGGAAATATCTTATTTGGTCATTCTGATTTAAACATTGCTAATATTCTGTCTCATTGACTCTCAGTCTTTTGTGTATTTGTTAATTAAAAAAATAACACTCCTACATATTCAATGCAATCCACATCAAAATAACATCAGCATTCTTCACAGAGCTAGAACAAACAATCCTAAAATTTGTATGGAACCAGAAAAGACCCCAAATAGCCACAGCAATCCTGAAAAAGAAAACCAAAGCTTGAGGCATCACAATTCCGGACTTCAAGCTATATTAAAAAGCTGTAATCATCAAGACAGTATGGTACTGGCACAAAAACAGAAAGATAGATCAAGGGAACAGAATAGAAAACCCAGAAATGGACCCACAAACATATGGCCAACTAATCTTTAACAAAGCAAAAAAGATTATCTGATGGAATAAAGACAGTCTCTTCAGCAAATGGTGTTGAGAAAACTGGACAGCAACATGCAGAAGAATGAGACCAGACCACTTTCTTACACCATATACAAAAATGAAGTAAAAATGGATCAAAGACCTAAACGTAAGACAGGAAGCCATCAAAATTCTGGAGGAGAAAACAGGCAACAATCTCTTTGACTTCAGCCACAGAAACTTCTAACTTGACATGTCTCCAATGCAAGGGAAACAAGCAAAACTTAACTACTGGGACTTCATCAAGATGAAAAGCTTCTGCACAGGGAAGGGAACAATCAGCAAAACTAAAAGGCAACCAATGAATGGGAGAAGATATTTGTAAATGACATATCAAAGTGTTAGTATCCAAAATCTCTAAAGAACTTATCAAACTCAACACCCAAAATATAGATAATCCAGTGAAGAAATGGGCAAAAGACATGGATAGACACTTGTCCAAAGAAGACACCCAGATGGTTAACATACACATGAAAAAATACTCAACATCACTCATCATTGTGGAAATACAAATCAAAACCACCATGAGATACCACCTCACACCTGTCAGAATGGCTAAAATTAAGTACTTAGGCAGGGCACCTGGGTGGTGCAGTCTGTTAATCGTCCAACTCTTGATCTCAGCTCAGGTCATGATCTCACAGTTTGTGAGTACAAGACCCACGTCGGGCTCTGTGCTGATGTTGCAGAGCCTGCTTGGGATTCTGTCTCTCCTTCTCTCTGACCCTCCTCCACCTGTGCTCTCTCTCAAAATAAATAAACTTAAAAAAAATTAAAAAAAAAAACTCAGGCAACAACAGATGTTGGCAAGGATGTGGAGAAAGGGGAACCCTTTTGCACTGCTGGGGGGATTACAAGCTGGTGCAGGCACTCTGGAAAACAGTATGGAGATTCCTCAAAAAATTAAAAATAGAACTACCCTACAACCCGGCAATTTCACTACTAGGTATTTGCCCTGGTTTGAAGGGGCACATGTTCATAGCAGCACTATCGACAATAACCAAAGTATGGAAAGCACTGAAATGTCCATTGACTGATGAATAAAGAATATATATATATATGTATATACATATATATATGGATATATATATAATGGATATATATATATATATATATATATATATATATATATATATATAATGGAATATTACTCAGAGGTCAAAAAGAATGAAATCTTGCCATTTGCAACAATGTGGATGGAACTAGAGTGTATTATGCTAAGTGAAATAAGTCAGTCAGAGAAAGACAAGTATCATATGATTTCACTCATGTGGAATTTAAGAAACAGAGCATAGTGGAAGGGGAGCAAAAATAATATAAAAACAGGGAGCTATTAAGAAACTTTTAAATACAGAGAAGAAATTGAGGGTTGCTGGTGGGGTGTTGGGTGGGGGAAGGACTAAAGGGGCAAGGGGCATTAAGGAGGACACTGGTTGGGATGAGCACTGGGTGTTATATGTAAGTGATGAATCACTAAATTCTATCCCTGGGGAGAAAGAAAGAAAGAAAAGAAAGAAAAGAAAGAAAAGAAAGAAAGAAAGAAAGAAAGAAAGAAAGAAAGAAAGAAAGAAAGAAAGAAAGAAAGAAAGAAAGAAAGAAAGAAAGAAAGAAAAAACTAAAGATATAGGTCAGTCTATTTATGTATGTATGTATGTATGTATGTATGTATGTATGTATTTATTTATGAGAGAGAGTGCAAGTTGGGGAGGGGCAGAGAGAGAGGGAGACACAGAATCCGAAGCAGGCTCCAGGCTCTGAGCTGTCAGCACAGACCCCGACACAGGGTTCAAACTCACAAACAGTGAGATCATGACCTAAGCCGAAGTCGGACACCTAAGGGACTGAGCCACCCAGGTGCCCCTAGGACAGTCTCCTTTAAATTTCCCATGGTTATTCCCTCCCTGTTCCCCACACCCCTCTCTTCTGATGTGTTTGAGGTGCTAATTTCTTCCAATGTATTCTCAAATAGATTTACATGTAGTTTTATATATCACTACATAAAATGTGTGTATATACATTTCTGCACATATATAATATTCCTATGTTTTTAAATGCCAAGCATATATAACAGATATGCATAACAATACATGAAGGATTGTTTTCTTTTGTATATGGCTTATATATATATATATATAGCATATCATATTTATCAATATCTTGCTTTTCTTTTTCAGCATTGTTTTTGATCTATTTATATTGATATTTACAGGTTAAAGATCTTTTTAATTGCCACTGAGTATTGATTGCATAGATATAATACATTTAATTTATTTATTTCCTTGTTGATGGGCATGAAGTTTTTCCTCTTATTTATTAATATTAACACTGCTTCCATGAACATCCTTGATGTTTACTTTTTGCACATAGGATTTTTCTTGAGTATATGTGAGATATAGAATTAGTGGATTGTAGCTTATAGACATTTTATTTTTTAAAAAAAACATTTTTTAAGTTTATTTATTTATTTTGATAGACAGAGCAAGTGGGGGAGGGGCAGAGAGAGAGGGAGAGACAGAATCCCAAGCAGGCTCTGCACTGTCAGTGTGGAGTCTGATGTGAGGCTCAAACTCACAAACCTGTGAGATCATGACCTGAGCCGAAATCAAGAGTCAGACGCTTAACCAACTGAGCCGCCCAGGTGCCCTGTAGTTTATGTACATTTTCTTTTCTTTTTTATTTTCATGTTATTTTACAATTAACATGCAGCATTATATTAGTTTCAGGTGTACAGTATAGTGATTCAACAATTTTATTCATTACTCAGTGCTCCACACAGTAAATATACTCTTAATCCCTTTTATCTATTTCTTTCATCCTCCCACCCATCTCGCCTTTGGCAACCACAACTTTGTTTTCTATATTTACGAGTGTTGTTTTGTTTGTCTCTTTTTTCTTTGTTCATTTGTTTTGTTTCAAAACTTCACATGAGTGAAATCATATAGTATTTGTCTTTCTCTGATGGACTTATTTCACTTAGCATAATACCCTCTAGGTCCATGCATATTGTTGCAAATGGCAGATCTCATTTTTTTTTTAAGGCTGAGTAATATTCCATTGTGTATGTTTACCACCTGTTCTTTATCCATTCACCTAATCAGTGAACATTTTGGTTGCTTCCATATCTTGGCCATTGTAAATAATGCTACAATAAACATGAGGGTGCATGTATCTTTTTGAATTAGTGTTTTCATTTTGGGGGGGTAAATACCCAGTAGTGGAATTACTGGATCATATGATATTTCTATCTCTTTTTTTTTTTTTTTTTTTTACTTTTTAAATTATTTTCCACTTTAATGATTCCTTTTCAAAAGTCCCATTCTTGGGGCGCCTGGGTGGCGCAGTCGGTTAAGCGTCCGACTTCAGCCAGGTCACGATCTCGCGGTCCGTGAGTTCGAGCCCCGCGTCAGGCTCTGGGCTGATGGCTCAGAGCCTGGAGCCTGTTTCCGATCTGTGTCTCCCTCTCTCTGCCCCTCCCCCGTTCATGCTCTGTCTCTCTCTGTCCCAAAAATAAATAAAAAACGTTGAAAAAAAAATTTAAAAAAAAGTCCCATTCTTTTTTTTTTTTTTTTTAATATAATTTATTGTCAAATTGGCTAACATACAGTGTGAACAGTGTGCTCTTGGTTTTGGAGGTAGATTCCTGTGATTCCTCGCTTACACACAACACCTAGTGCTCATCCCAACAAGTGCCCTCCTCAATGCCCATCACACATTTTCCCCTCTCCCCCACTCCCCCCCATCAACTTTCAGTTTGTTCTCTGTATTTAAGAGTCTCTTAAGGTTTGCTTCCCTCCCTCTCTGTAACTATTTTTTTCCCCTTCCCTTCACCCTTGGTCTTCTGTTAAGTTTCTCAAGTTCCACATATGAGTGAAACCATATGATATCTGTCTTTCTCTGACCGACTTATTTCACTTAGCATAATACCCTCCAGTTATATTGCTGCAAATGGCATGATTTCATTCTTTCTCATTGCCAAGTAGTTTCCATTGTATATATAAACCACATCTAGGCTTGGCTCCCTGCAGGTCTTGTTTGTAGGGTCGTTTTTGGCAACAAAGCCACAACATTCATGATGAATGCAATTCAGATTGTTCGTGACCACTGGGTACCTATGCTTGTGCCTGTGGGATTTGTCCTTGGATGTTATCTAGACAAAAAGAACGATGAAAACCTGCCTTCCAGAACGGGAGTTTGTTGTTTAAAAGGGAGTTGAGACCTAATGAAGAAGTCACCTGGAAGTAAAAGCTGTGACTCAAATACAGAATGTTCACAGTTTAAAAATTGGGAGAGAAATAAAGACACATTCATTATTAAAAAAAAAAAAACGTAAGCCACATCTCCTTTATCCATTCATCAGTGGATGGACATTTAGGCTCTTTCCATAATTTGGCTATTGTTGAAATCACTGCTATAAACATTGGTATACATGTACCCCAATGAATCAGCACTCCTGTATCCTTTGGATAAATTCCTAGTAGTGTTATTGCTGGGTCGTAGGGTTGTTCTATTTTTAATTTTTTAAGGAACCTCCATAATGTTTTCCACAGTGGCTGCACCCATTTGCATTCCCAGAAACAGTGTATGAAGGTTCTCTTTTTTCCATATCCTCACCAACTCTTGTTATTTCTTGTCTTTTTGATTCTAGGCATTGTGACTGGTATGAGGTGATATCTCATTATGGTTTTGGTTTGCATTTCCCTGATAATGAGTGATGTTGAGCATCTTTTCATGGGCCTGTTGGCCATTTCTATATCTTCTTTGGGAAAATGTCTATTCAGGTCCTCTGCCCATTTTTAATTGGCTTATTTGAGGTAGTTGGTGTTGAGTTATATAAGTTCTTTATATATTTTGGATATTAATCATACATATATATATTAACCATTTATAGATAATTTGCAAATATCTTCTCCTACTTAGTAGGTTGCCTTTTTGTTTTATTAATGGTTTCCTTTGCTGTGCAAAAGTTGTTTTTTTTTTATTTTGATGTAGTCTCAATAGTTTAGTTTTGCTTGTTTCCCTTGCCAAAGGTGACATATCTAGAAAAATGTTTCTGTGGGCTATGTCAGATAAGTTACTACCTACGTTTTCTTCTAGGAGTTTTATGGTTTCAGGTCTCACATTTCAGTCTTTAATCCATTTTGAGTTTATTTTTGTGTATGGTGTAAGAAAGTATTCCAGGTTCATATTGGAACTTATTAAATTTAGAGCTTAATTTGAGGAGATATCTTTATAAAAGTGTGTCCTTTCATCCTTGAAAATAATCTTCATTTATTCAAGTTTCTTATTATGCTTCTTAAAAAAGTTTTATGATTTCTCTATAAAAGTCTAACTTTTGAAAACTTAATTTCTTAACATTTTATAATTTTCACTGCTCTTGCAAAAAAGTGCTATAAAAATACTATTGAATTCTTTCTTGTTGCCTTTTTATCTTACTGGGAAAAATTCTATTTAATTATCTTATTTATTCAATTAGTTTTTCCATTCCTTGCATTGGATTTTGATAAGATTAGCATATTATTTGCAAAGAATGACTAATTTGTCTTTCAGAAGTGAACAATGTGGTCAACTTTTTAATTTCCAAGCCACAACAAATTGAGTGATATTTAGTCTAACTAATACATTCTCTAATCCTTAGACTGCTTATTTCTTTTCTTATTGCATTGACTAGGCCATTTAGGAAAGTGTCAAATAGTTGTGGTCTCCAGACTTTAATGGAGACTTTTTTAAGTTTTATTATTAAATATATTCATTGAAGGATCTTGAAAAATGTCCTTCTGTCATTAGTTTAAGAAATTTCTTTTTTTTCCTAATTTACTAAGCATTTTCTTTTTATAGAATGCTTTTTCTATAGCCATTGAAATTATACTTTAAAAGTATATTGATATGATGAACAACATTGACGATACATAGATTTCTGCTACGGATCATTTTATTTTTAGGCTATATAGCACTTTATTATTATTAACTAATTTTAAATTAAATTTTCTTATAATTTATTTAGAAATATTCGATCTATTTTATGGGTGGATGGATGGATGGATGGATGGATGGAAGTAATTAGAGGTAGTGCCTAACTCTGTCCATTAAAACATTTTCATTTAATTTTGCCACTTTGGTGTATTAAGTGTCTGGGAAAGCAAATAAACTATTATTTCTTGAAGAAGCCCTTCTCTGAGCCCCAGCCTAAAAAAAACCCAAAACTTATTTTTACCCTTTGTTAACCCTCTCATTGTACCCTGTATTATAACTATATGGTTATTTGTGAAATTATTTTTTAATTGAATCACCCACTAGGCTTTAAGTTCCATAAGGGCAAGGCATGTTATCTGTTTAACATTGCTGTAAGCCTAGGGTCTCACCTGTGCTTAGTATATAATAGACAGTCTAAAAATTATTTGCAGAATTAATGAGTGATTAAAGATTAAATGAATCACAATTTGAACCTGATGATGCCCAGGGTCTTTCTCTCTTTAGAACTTGCCTAATGAGGATATAACAATTCAAAGTGCATTACTAGGCTACTTTTACTAAAGTTTCTTTACCTGCTTAAACTGACATGCCAAAGTATTTCTTTGAAGTCTTTAAAACTGGATAAATCCCACTGATTGCTTTTTCTCCTTAATCACTGCACTAGCACATCATAAAAAATTAGAGGAGTTTTCTAAAATTAAATACCAAATGTTACTAAAATAAACATCACCTACTTTTCATCCATGGCGAATTGTACATTCACAGGCTTCAATGCATCCTATAAACCAAAGCACAATTAAGCAGTAGTTGTCATCCAAGTGTTGTCAAACATTGACTTTTTTTTAATGTTTATTTATTTTTGAGAGACAGAGAGAGACAGAGAACCAGCAGGGGAGGGACAGAGAGAGAGGGAGACACAGAATCCAAAGCAAGCTCCAGGCTCTAAGCTGTCAGCATAGAGCCTGACACAGGGCTCAAACCCACGAACCGTGAGATCATGACGTGAGCTGAAGTCAGTTGCTTAACCAACTGAGCCACCCAGGCGCCCCTCAAACATTGATTTTTTAAGACCAAAGATAAGTGTGCCAAAGACCAGCTTTGGGTGGGAATGTCCAGATCCTTGGGGATTTCAATAGTCAAATTGAGAGAGGCAGTCAGTCTTTCATATCTCAGTTCTTTGGAAGGTACCAGAAAATCTTCAAACAGGGGTGGCTACTTTCTGTTTTTCTGATCCCCTGTAGCACCAAAGTTTCCTAAATTTCAACACAATTGTTGAAGTTTAGGCTAATTTTAAATAGAGTGTTAAAGAGTTGACTGCAGTTACTCTCATCCTTTGCCATCAGTTACATCTTGAGAAGCTTTAAGGAATTGTCACTTTTTTTCTGATTTCTTAAAAGTACACATGTCATAATTAAGGATATCATCTTTTGCCTGTGATGACATTTTAAAATTAATTAATTTTACTTTCCTACGTACCCAAAAATAATTTGAGGTAGTTACAGATTTGTTTGTACCAATTATTAGGCTACTATCAGTGGTTAAATGTATTAAATGCACTGCTAAATTAGTATCATATTCAAAGTTTGCTAATTTCACAATTACAATTTACAACCCACAATTAAATCCTGAATAAGTTGTAATTCAAACGATGATTTTTTTTTAATGAACAAATTCCTTTTGTTCATAGATAAGAATAAAATTTGTTTGTTAAAACATTTGTTCAGGACTTACTGTGTATTGAAAGTTATTCTAAGTGCTGGGCACAACATATATTCCCTGGTATCATGAAACTTATAGACTAATAAGGGATTGGGTAGTTTTGTACTGTGTCAACTTAGTTAAAACTGAAACCATGATTCTCAGAATCCTCCTTTCGTGTATGGTTTTGGTTTAGTGTTGGGCACAAGAAACATCATCTTAAGATTTGGAAGGGAAGAGGAATGGGAAGCAGCAGCTCTAAAAGCTGGTGTAATGACACGCACTGCTGAATTCATGCCCATCCTCACTGACCCGCCGGCTCACTTTGTCATCGGGCAGCCAGCCTGCAGCTCTTGCCGCCCCTGCTGCTCCTGCCTGGTCTCCTTCTTCAGCTTCTCTGAGTCCTGGGGCAGACATAGGTGCATCACCACAGCAAAGAGTACTGACTTCTTTGGCACGTTTTCCACATTCTCAAGATTGGACGTTGCTATAGACTGAATGTTTGTCTCCCCCTTAAAATTCATATGTTGAACCCTAAGCCCCTACAGGATAGTTTTTGGAGATGAAACTTTGGGAGATAATTAGTATGAAAGAGAACCCAGGGAGCTCCCTCATCCCCTCCAACAAGTGAAGTTACAGAGATAAGATGACATCTGTGAAATAGGAAGTGAGCTCTCACCAGATCAGCAGACACTGAATCTGCTGGTGCCTTGATCTTGGACTTCCCAACCTCCAGAACTGTGAGAAATAAATTTCTGTTGCTCATAAGCTACCTGATCTATGGTATTTTATTATAGCAGCCTGAACAGATTAAGACAAAGGTAGTATGAGATGAACGTGGGTTCCAGTTGTCCTCGTGGTTTCTTGATTGTCCTTTCTCTCCCCATTTGATACCTAGAGTTTCTTCCTGATTGCTGAACCTATAGACCTATGGAGTCTATGGAGACTTCAGGCTCACCACCAGAGGCAAGGCAACAGCCTTCCATAGACTTCTTTACCAGCACCCACAATTGCATAAGGTCTAATCCCTACAATAAATTTCACTTTTGATATTATTTAGGGTGGTTCTATTTTTTTGACAAAATCTGAATGATACAAGGAAATAGACTTTGTTCCGTGAATCGTGCAACATTCTACAAGTATGATTTGTGTTAAGGGATTTGAAGGAAGAGTACAAGCTATAATGTGACAATATAAATACAGTGCATTAATTTGGATTGGGGAAGGAGGTGTCAGGGAAGACCCTTTTGAGGAAGTAATATTTTATCTTATTTTATTATAATTATTTTAAATGTTTATTTTTATTTTTGAGAGAGAGAGAGAGCAGAGAGGATCTGAAACAGGCTCTGCACAAATAGCAGTAAGCCTGATGTGGGGCTCGAACTTATGAACTGCAAGATCATGATCTGAGCTGAATGAAGTCTGACGCTCAAACTGCTGAGCCACTCAGGCACCCCTGAAGAAGTAATGTTTTAGCTGAGACCTGGAGTTTGAGTAAACACTAACCAAGTCAAGAGTTAGACCAGAGGAATCAGTGTACAAGAGCTCTAAGGTCTGCCTCATTGGAAGAAACGAAAGAAGACCAGAGTAGCCAGAGCAGAGGGAAAGAGGCAGCAGGTGGTAGAGAGGGTGCTGCATTCCAGTTCAGTCTTGATGCTTTACTCAAACGGGATATAACAGGAGCATATTTCTGTTTTTAAAAGATTAAAAAGATCTGGCGGCACCTGGGTGACTTAGTCGGTTAAATATCCACTTCGGCTCAGGTCATGATCTCACGGCTGATGGGTTCGAGCCCCGTATTGGGCCCTGTGCTGACAGCTCAGAGCCTGGAGCCTGCTTTGGATTCTGTCTCCCTCTCTCTCTGCCTCTCCCCTGCTCACTGTTTGTCTCTCTCTCTCTCTCAAACATAAACAGACATTAAAAAACTTTTAAAAAAAGATTACTCTGACTGCTTTGTAAAAAAAAGTGATTATATATTTGAAAATGATCATCTGGTTGTTGAGAATTGAGAATTTTCTATAATGGGATTCAAAGTTTAGCACTTGTCTGCCTCTTGAAATAACAATTACCTGTCAAAAACTTCAAAAGCTCCCAGCATGCAAAAAAATAAAGACCTGCCCCCAGAGTCCTCAAAGCCTGACCATCAAATATGTGGAGGGTGGTTTAATTGCTATTCTTGATGAATCATATTATAGTATCATAGATGTCTTTTGCCTTTATTTGGTTTGCAAAGTCTTTGGTTTGGAAAGACTTTGAAATAAGTAAGGAAAACTGCAAAGTCAAGATCATGACTACAACAATGAATTAGAGAAGATCATTTGAACCTAAATTTAAAAACATGTAGACCTTGGGGCATCTGGGAGGCTCAGTCATTAAGCATCTGACTTCAGCTCAGGTCATGTGTGATTTCATGGTTCCTGAGTTCAAGTCCCACCCACATCAGGTGAACTCCAGCCCCACTTAAGGTAAACACAAGCCCCACTTTGGGTGAGCCCCATTCCTGTCTTTCTCTCTCTCTCCCTTTTTTTCTCCCCCCCTCTGCTGCTTGTTTACTTGCACCCCCTCTCTAGAAAATAAACAAACAAACATGTAGACCTTATTCTGACACAGAGTTCTTCTTAAATATCACTGAATCATCTCTTTCTATTAGCTCTTGAGTTACCTACACGCTGACAGTTTTGCCTGCAAAAACTATTAGATGCCTTCTGCCACGTCTGTTGCACTCAATTTTTGTTATAAGTTTTTATTTCTTCTCAGGAAAAAGGCTTTGGGTTATAATTCCTCCATATCCAATTTGAAAAGTATATTCCCAAACTGATGCCTTGTTAGTTCAAAGCCAAAATCTGAGTCACATGAAGAAAAAAATTAATACAGAGGTGATGATGATGATGAAGATGATGATGATGATGATGATGATGATGATATCAATGATGGAATATGGAGGAGGCTAGAGAAGACTGGCTTAAGAATAAGCTTTTAGAGTCTCATACTCTACCATCTGAGCTAGCTGGGCAAGAACAAGCTTTAAACATGGAAAGGCTTAGGATGCCTGAGTGGCTCAGTCGGTTGAGCGTTAGACTCTTGATTTCAGCTCAGGTCATGATCCCAGGGTCATGGGGTTGAGCCCTACATTGGGCTCCATGCTGAACATGGAGCCTGCTTAATATTCTCTCTCTCTCTCTCTCTCTCTCTCTCTCTCTCTCTCCCCCCTCCCTCTGCCTCTCCCTCTCTCATGCTCTCTCTCTAAAAATAATTTTTTAAAAATGTTTAAACATGGAAAGGCTGAAAGAAAATACAATTATAGGTTTGGATTGGTTGTTGTTCCCAAGGAAAGAAAACTCTAATAATGAAGAAGTCTGATAAATACTGAAAAGTAAAGAATTGAAAAACAGGATATGATTATCATGGGTCTGATGAATGAAGGGCTATGGCAGTGGGAACAAAAAGGAGAGCAGATGCAGGGTGCCTGTGTGACTCAGTCAGTTTAGCGTCTGACTTCGGCTCAGGTCATGCTCTCATGGTTTGTGAGTTCGAGCCCCACGTTGGGCTCTGTGCTGACAGCTCAGAGCCTGGAGGCTGCTTCGGATTCTGTCTCCTCCCTCTCTCTCTTTCTGCCTCTTTCCCACTCGTTCTCAGTCTCTCAAAAATGAATAAATGTTAAAAGCAATTATAAAGTGTAAAAAAAGGAGAGCAGATGCAAGAATCTTCAAAAAGCAAAGGCAACAATATTTGGAGTCTGATAGAACATGAGCGGTATAGGAGAAATGGTCACTCAGTAATGATAATAAGGCTAAAATTGAGGGTCCTGGGGACCCTGGTAGAGAGAACCTTTATTTCCAAAAAAATTGAGATTTACTAGTACTAATGAAGAAAGTGGTAACTGGGCATTTTCTGTAGGTAAACAGAACAACTGAAACTCCTTTTAAAATATAACAGAATATCCATTTTCCTCAGGCATTCAAATGCAATCAAACTACTTCAGCCTAGAAATCATTGGGTCCTCAGATTCCTGAGAAGGGAATGCTTCATTTTTTGGAATAGCACAACACATGGACACAGTCTGTCAAGCTAACATGGGTATGGCCTTTAATTGTCTTTGGTCTTTCATTTTTTATTATGTTTATAGCCTTGGTTTAATTAATACAGAAGGAAAATATTTCAGAATGAAGTTGCCATGGTAACATGATTGGTATCTTGATTCTTTGTATTCATATGAATATGTGTGTGGTTTTATCTAAGACAAAAATAGCATTACAAGAATACGATCATGCACTTGGATATTCTCTCTATTCAGATTACAAGCTGCCCTTGGTATTCACTGTAACTAGATTTCCCCTAAAAAGCACACTTTCTGGCAGAAATAGGTGTGTGAGGAGCATGGTGTTTGCTGCCAGGGTCCACCTCGCTCTACCGCCCCTCTTCTACCTGGCACCTCCATTCTCATTCCCTCCATTTGAGTGATCTTTTCTCTTGCACCTCCTGGAATTCCTACTAACTTCTTCCTTGACTGGGCCTTTCTCTGCTCCTGGACTCTAAGTAGGAGAGAAGATTCCATTATTTATGTGGTTTGCAAAAGAAAAATAGCAATTACAATCTGTGATGACAACTACTCAGATTGGGGGGGGGGCGGGATTTGTGTGAACATTCCATTCCTTCATTCAGAGCAATAAAAGGTTGAGAATCTGGGGCTAAGAGTTATGGTTTTTTTTAAATTTTTTAATGTTTATTTATTTTTGAGAGAGAAAGAGAGAGAGAGATAGAGCACCCAAGCGGGGAGGGCAGAGAGGGAGACACAGAATCTGAGGCAGACCCCAGGCTCTGGGCTGTCAGCACAGAGCCTGATGCAGGGCTTGAACTCATGAACCATGAGATCATGACCTGAGCTGAAGTTGGACGCTTAACCGACTGAGCCACCCAGGTGCCCCAAGAGTTATGTTTTTAAATTGTAAAATATATGTTGCTCTGGTTTGTTTGGAGTCAACTACTAAGGGATTGTGGCTCTAACTTAGGTCCCAAAGGGGAAGCCTTAGTTGAGAGTAGTGTATGTTGTACAGCATATGCTTTCATTCTAGAGAGTTCCTGAAAAAGGATTTTATTGGCATGTCCCAGTGGGAGCCATTCAGATTGTTTTCTCTCTCTTTTTTTTCAACATAAAAACAGTATCGGTTTCAGCCTTAATTGTATTTCAAGGTTGCCACAGATATTCAAAACCCTCTAACTACAAAAATAGCCTCAAGCAGGTTCAAATTTTCTACTCCCACATTTCTCCCTTCAACCGATAAGTGCAAAAATCACTGTGTTGCTTTAAAAACTTTTTATCTTTGGAAAGACTAGAGCTTCAGAAAATTTGAGAAATTCCTAATCAAGACTATCCCAAGAGTTATTGTTTAATGAGTACAAAGTTTCAGTTTGGGATGATGAAAAAGCTCTGGAAATGGATAGTGATGTTGTTTGGACAGCAGTGTGAATATACTTAATGTCACTGAATTATACCCTTAAAAATGGTTAAAATAGTAAATTTTATGTTACATATATTTTACCACAATTTTAAAAAGTCAGGTTAATGGTTGCCTAAAGAAGGAGGTGTGAGGTTGTATTTGGGAAGGTCCTGGCATTATTCTATTTTTGTTCCAGTGATTACATGTCTCTTCAGTAACTATCATACTTACCTTTGCTTTATGTTTCAGCATAGAATTGTTATGTTTCCCAATAAAGAGATTAATTAAAAAGTTAAAAAAAAAAGCTATCCCAAGTGTAAGAATTATGAAGCCTTGGGAAATCCCTTCTGCTTTGGGTCTTTTTTTTTTCCTTTTAATGTAAAATAAATGAGTTCGACTAAATGATCTTGGAAGACTTTCTACTGCTAACATCCTGTAATTGTAGAAAATAACTGCTTGTGAATAGCAGAACTATAAAAAGCAAAAATCCTAGGGGTATTATTTCTTTGGGCTGTTTATTCCTTCACAGAAATTTGGAAAATCAAAGGAAAAAAAAAACTTGGGGCAACAAAATCCACTGACTAATATGAAGAAATATAGATTATTTAGGATATAGCCGGGGTAAATAAAAATCTTAGAGGAGAAAACAGGCAACAATCTCTTTGACCTCAGCTGCAGCAGCTTCTTACTAGACATGTCTCAAGAGGCAAGGAAAACAAAAGCAAAAATGAACTGTTGGGACCTCATCAAGATAAAAAGCTTCTTCACAGCGAAGGAAACAATCAACAAAATTAAAAGGCAACTGACAGAATGGGAGAAGATGTTTGCAATGAATATTGCATATCAGAGAAAGGGTTAGTATCCAAAATCTATAAAGAACTTATCAAACTCAACACCCAAAAAACAAATAATCTGGTGAAGAAATGGGTAAAAGATATGAACAGACACTTTTCCAAAAAAGACATCCAGATGGTTAATAGACACATGAAAAAATGCCAATATCACTCATCATCAGGGAAATACAAATCAAAAGTACAATGAGATATCACCTCACACCTGTCAGAATGGCTAAAATTAACAACTCAGGCAACAACAGATGTTGGCAATGATGCAGACAAAGGGGAACCTTTTTGCACTGCTGTTGGGAATGCAAACTGGTGCAGCCACTCTGGAAAACAGTATGGAGATTCCTCAAAAGATTAAAAATAGAACTACTGGGGTGCCTGGGTGGCTCAGTCGGTTGGGTGTCCAACTTCGGCTCAGGTCATGATCTCATACCTCACGAGTTCAAGCCCCGCGTTGGGCCCTGTGCTGACAGCTCAGAGCCTGCAGCCTGCTTCGGATTCTGGGTCTCCCTCTCCCTCTGCACCTCTCCCACTCATGCTCAGTCTCTCTCTCTCTCACCCTCTGAAAAACAAACATTAAAAAATTTTTAATTGAAGTGAAAATAGAGCTATCCTATGACCCAGCAATTGCACTACTAGGTATTTATCCAAAGGATACAAAAATGCTGATTCAAAGGGGCACATGCCCCCCAATGTTCATAGCAGCACTATTGACAATAGCCAAAGTATGGAGAAAACCCAAATGTCCACTGACTGATGAATGGATAAAGAAGATGTGGTGTATATATATATAATATATATATACATATATATGTGTGTGTGTATACATATATATGTATATACACACACACACACACATATATATGTATATACACACACACAATGGAATATTATTCAGCGATCAAAAAGAATGAAATCTTGCCATTTGCAACAATGTGTATGCAACTAGAGTGTATTATGCTAAGCAAAGTAAGTCAGTCAGAGGAAGACAGATGATTTCACTCATATGTGGAATTTAAGAAACACAACAGATGAACATTGGGGAAGGTGGTGGGGGGAATGAGATAAAAACAGAGAGTGAGGCAAACCCTAAGAGACTCTTAAATACTGAGGACAAACTGGGGGTTGTTAGAGGGGAGGTGGGTAGGGGAATGGGCTAAATAGGTGATGGGCATTAAGGAAGGCACTGGGATGAGCACTGGGAATCATATGTAAGTGCTGGATCACTGGGTTCTACCCCTGAAACCAATACTACACTGTATCTTAACTAACTTGAATTTAAATAAATAAATTTGATTAAAATACACACACACACACACACACACACACACACACACACACATATATATATATATATACTTTTCATCCTCCATAAACTTCAAGATAGCACAGTGGTTGGGTACAGGTTCCAGGGTTAGAGAGCTTACGGTTTGCATCTGGACTCTGCCTCTTGCAGCCATGTGACTTTAAAGTAGTTATTTAAGCTCTCGAGGCTTCACCTTCTCATCTGTACAACAGTCATAACCATAGTACTTCATCGCAGGGTTGGTGTGAGAATTTTTAAATAAAATAATGTATTTTAATTGTTAGCTATAGTTCCTGGGAAGTAGTTTAAAAATGGTTGACAGTTGTTATTGCCTTATTATAATTACATCTTATTCCTTTCTGTCACCCTTTCCCTACCTATTCCTCTATCTCAAATTCCTTTAAAAAAGATATGTTTTCCCTATATTTCTTTTGTCTTGAATTCTAGGGCTAGATAGTTGGAATTATCTTGGCAGTGAAAGAAAGGTGGCAATGGACAGATTGGTTCCTGTTTCCTTGTCTGAATTCTCTTCATACTGTCCATAGAAAAGCAACAACCATTTCTGTCTAGTAATCAGTTCAGAAGCTCAGTAAATGCAATAAGTGATTTTTGCAAGATGGTAGCCTCCTAGAGGAGTGAATATGGCATGGTCATTTAGAGGGTGAATAGCATATTATATGCTTAATTTCCGATGAAAGATAAAAGTGCAGCATAGCTAAAATAAACACCAAGAGCAAACCCGAAGGAAAATTAACTTCCCAAAAGCCAGTGGAATAGGAAAAGAGAGTGGAGTAGTATTTTACTTTGAGGATAGCATTATTTGACAAAGTTCATCACTCCTTCTCTTAATAACAATCTAGGAAGCCCCTTTTATGCTCCAGCTTTGTTTTGGATACTAGGCATAAGTCAATAAAAATAATCAGATAAAAATACACCCTTGTGGACTTACATTTTAGTAAGAAGAAAATAATGTATAGATAATAAGATGAATGGATGAATGGATGGATGAAGGATGGATGGATAGATAGATAGGTAGGTAGGTAGGTAGGTAGGTAGGTAGATTCTACAGCATTAGAAGGTGATAACTGCTGTGGAGAAAAAGGTAGAGTAAAATAAGAAGAAGAATGAGAAAAGAGCATGGAATGTTATTTGCATTTTTAAATAGGATGGTCAGATGACATTTGTACAAAATTGTGAAGGATCTGGACAGCGAGCTACAGGGACATCTAGAGGGAAAAATTACAAGCAGAGGAAGCATACTGTGCAAATGCCCCAAGGCAGAAGTATATATGGCTTGAGCCAAGAACAATACGGAGGCCAATGTAGAGACCAGAGATCATGATAATAGAAATAAAGTAGCTAACTTCTGTTGAGGCCTTACTATTCTCTGAACACTCTTCTAAGCGTTATTACATATAATCTTCAAAATAGTCACATAATGTAGGCAAAGTTATTCTCTCCATTTTATAGATAAGTATATCGAGATTTTTAAAAGGTTGAACAACTTGTACAAGATTGCATATCCAACAGCTGCTGGAGTCAATGTGTCTGATTCCAGTGCTCATGCTCTTGGACACTGCATTTGTAGCCACATGTTTGTCTTGGAGCTCAGGATTGGATTAGTTCCACTCTGTTCCCCACATGTCTAAACTGCATAATTCTTTGTGACCTTTTTAACTGGTTAACTTATCCTTTACATGCATATTAACTTAAATGCACAGTTTTAAATGTTAGCTGAGGTTTTCCATGGGCCTTTTACCACCTTGTGACATTTCCAAATTCTCTCCTCTCCTTTCCCATTCTGATCTTCCATCATTTTACCAACTCTGCCTTTGCATACAAACCAGTTCAGCCTCAAGGATAAATCTACACACTAGAGGGCAACCATATCCTTTCTGGACTTCTTTCTCCAGAGATCAACTGATGTATGGTGGAGCCTCTTCAAAATACTTTTTACTTTGTGAATATAGGATTGTGGGTATTCATACATGGAGGCATTTTTGCAAGTTATTTTGATATATCCTTTTTCCTTCCTCCTTTTTTTTTTTAAATAGAGATTTGAAGATCCACCTCATCCTTTCATGGTATTGCTTTAAAAATTCCTAAATTCTCAACCCTGCCTATCACCTTCTTAATCAAATGCAAAATGTATTAATAATAAAGCCAAGAAATAGTACCAAAAATTTAAAAGTCTGTTCACTTCTCTGTCCACTGATGAATATTTTCATCAGAATTCCTATGAGCATCATTCTTGTCCAAATTAATTTTTTCTCTCTTCAAAGAAAACACAAGAGGATTAAATGACTTCTGTTCCTTCTTCAATATGTATAAAATATTTTCTTCTGGTAAAAGTGTATGTCAAATTTCAAGCCAGAATGAAAAAGACAGAATTTTCATTTCTCTATTTGGTTCTAAAATCCCTGAGCTAGAAAGACAATGACCATGACAAAGAAGAAATTGATCTTTTTGCATTACTATCTGAAGAGAAATGGAGAAAAGAGTAGAATTCTTGGATATTTTCTCCACAAAAAAAAATACTTAAAATTAATAGTTGCTTGGGTATTGGTATGCCTGGAATGGGCGTTGAAATAGATGGAGGTGGAGGAAACTGTGTTTTGTGAATACTGTTTTTTAAAGGAAGTTCTATTTTTTTTTTAAATGAAAAGACTTAAGTATGTTGAACAAAGTTTTGAGATTTATGGCATAAATTGGAATGGCAGAAAGCCACTCTGTGGTAATTGCTTCCTTCAAAAGGTAAAGGTACATTTGCTTTTTTAAGTATATGGAAAAATGAGGCATAGGGAGTAACCAAGCCCATCTTATCATATTCCAAGTAAAAGCCAAATGGTTCTTAGATCATGACAAATAAAATCGTACCCATAGAAATGATCTGGCTGAACTCTTCATTGGAAAACCACTCAAGGTTTCTTTGCCCTCCTAAAATGATTGAAATTAATATATGCCTGAATAAATATGACTTTACACAATTTCTTCTTTTTTATTCTTTCTTGGAAATGTTTAAATAGATACAAAATTAGGATATTTTAATGAATCCTCAGTGCTCATCACCTAGCTTCAACTACTATCAACACATGGCCAGTCTTTGTTTGTTTGTTTTATTTATTTATTTATTTATTTATTTATTTATTTATTTATGAATATAATTTATTGTCAGATTGGCTTACATACAACACCCAGTGCTCATCCCAAGGAGTGCCCTCCTCAATCCCCATCACCCATTTTCCCCTCTTCCCTACCCACCCCATCCACCCTTAGTTTGTTCTCTGTATTTAAGAGCCTCTTATGGTTTGCCTCCCTCCCTCTCTAACTTTTTTTTTCCCCTCCCCTTCCCCCATGGTTTTCTGGTAAATTTCTCAAGCTCCACATCTGAGTGAAAACATATGATATCTGTCCTTTTCTGACTGACTTATTTCACTCAGCATAATACCTTCCAGTTCCATCCATGTTGCTGCAAATGGCATGATTTCATTCTTTCTCATTGCCAAGTAGTATTCCATTCTATATATAAACCACATCTTCTTTATCCATTCATCAGCTGATGGACATTTAGGCTCTTTCCATAATTTGGCTATTGTTGAAAGTGCTGCTATAAACATTGGGGTACACATGCCTCTATGCATCAACACTCCTGTACCCCTTGGGTAATTCTTAGTAGTGCTATTGCTGGGTCCTAGGGTAGATCTATTTTTAATTTTTTGAGGAACCTCCACACTGTTTTCCAGAGTGACTGCACCAGTTTGCATTCCCACCAACAGTGCAAGAGGGTTCCCGTTTCTCTACATCCTCGCCAGCATCTATAGTCTCCTGATTTGTTCATTTTAGCCACTCTGACTGGTATGAGGTGGTATCTCAGTGTGGCTTTGATTTGTGTTTCCTTCATGATGAGTGATGTTGAGCATCTTTTCAACACATGGCCAGTCTGGTTTCATCTATACTTCATCCTCTTAACATCTTTCCCCTATAATTTTGAAGCATATTTAAAACAGTATATTATTTCATTCTTTCTCATTGCCACGGTGATGGGTATTGAGGATGGCACCTGTTGGGGCGAGCACTGGGTGTTGTATGGAAACCAATCTGACAATAAATTTCATATTTAAAAAATATCTGATTAACAAATAAAAAACACAGTATATTATTTCACCTGTAAATACACAATTTTTTCACATTCAATTTTGTTTTAATGTTTATTTTTGAGAGAGAGAGAGAGAGAGAGAGGCAGAGTGTGAGCAGGGGAGGGGCAGAGAGAGAGAGAGGGAGACACAGAATCTGAAACAGGCTCCAGGCTCTGAGCTGTCAGCACAGAGCTGTATGCGGGCTTCAATTCACTAACCCTGAGATCATGACCTGAGCCAAAATCAGATGCTTAACCAACTGAGCCACCCAGGCGCCCCAAGAGGAAAGTTCTTACATTCGAAGAGTTATAATCTGAAAAATGCAATAAATCAAGATTAATTCTACTCCTGAAGCCAAGACTACACTGTATGTTAACTAACTTGCAAATACATAAATCAATCAATAAATGAATAAATAAATAAAATTTAAAAATACAATAGCCAAAACATGGAAACAACCTAAGTGTCCATCAGTGGGTGAATGGATAAAGAAATTGTAGTGTGTATGTATGTGTGTGTGTGTATACATTTTATGCATGTGTGTGTGAGTGTATATATATAATATATATATTTATAATTATATATAATTATATATAATATAATATATATATTTATGCGTGTATTTTAAATACATATATATAATGTATTTAAAATACACGCATAAAATGTATACACACACTCCACAGTTTATATATATATATATATATATATATATATATATATATATATTATATACACACATAAAAAATACATATATATATATATAATATATAATATGGAAATACTATTCAGCCTTAAAAAATGAAACCCTACCATTTGCAACAACACATATGGACCTTGAAAGTGTTATGCTAAGTGAAATAAGTCAGAGATAGACAAATACTGTCTGATCTCACTAACATGTGAAATGAAAAAGAATAACTCATAAGAGATTAGATTTGTGGTTACCAGAAGTGGAGGGTTTGGAGAGGATGAATTGGAAAAAGGTCATCAAAAGATACAAACTTCCAGTGATTAGATAAGTAAGTACTAGGAATGTAACATACAACATAATGATTATAGTTAACATTGCTACATGACATAGGAAAGTTAAGAGAATGAATCCTAGGAGTTCTAATTACAATGAGAAAAATTGTTCCTCCTTTTCTTTTTTCTTTGCTTTTTATTATATCTGTATGAGAAGATGGATATTAGCTGAACCTGTTGTGGTAATTGTTTCACAATGTATATAAATCAAACCATCATGCTGTTTGTCTTAAATTTATAGTGATATATATCAAATATTTCTAAATAAAACTTGAAAAACTAAGTAAATTAATTAAATTTAAAAATTTAAAGGGGCGCCTGGGTGGCTCAGTCAGTTAAGCGGCCGACTTCGGCTCAGGTCATGATTTAGCGGTCCGTGAGTTCGAGCCCCGCGTCGAGCTCTGTGCTGACAGCTCAGAGCCTGGAGCCTGTTTCAGATTCTGTGTCTCCCTCTCTCTGACCCTCCCCCATTCATGCTTTTTCTCTCTCTGTCTCAAAAATAAACGTTAAAAAAAATTTAATAAATAAATAAATAAATAAATAAAATTTTTTAAAAATCAAGGTTAAAAAAAAAAAGTGCTGGGAGTTTCTCCTGTGTTTAAATGTGCTTCCTGGTTCCCCTGGTCTACCACAACTTCTAATGTTAGCCCCAGAAGGATAAGAGCACAGTTTCAACCAAGTCTAGTAGTCCATTGGAAAAAAGTCAAGAAGCCAAAGATCCACTGTCATATGTAGCAGATGTGCATAATTATTTTTGTCTACCTAGTATTTAAAGACCCTTTTATATCTTTGGAGGCTTAATTGCACCTGGGGCTTCATGGAAGTCAGAGTCTATTTCCCACTGTAGGAGCTGAAAATGTGGAGGACTTTCTTTCCTGGTTCCTTTGAGTTTAGGGTCTTACTTGATGTTTAGCCATGAGAAACACCTACCCCAGATTTTAAAAAGGGAGTGGATGACCAGAAGAAGCAGGGACAGAGAAAGCCCGCTATGGAGGCAGTGGCTCTGGCAGCCATGTCCATTTCATAGGTGGGAAGGGAGGAAGAATAGGGCAGACAATGTCAGTGGTGCCTATGTCTGAGTTCAGCATCCGTGTATAGAGTATGTTGATGAATGCTCAGCAGTGAAATTGATGTGGGACTAGTATGTTATAACATAGCTATAGCTGCGGTGCTGGTTGAATAGTTTCCATACTGGATTTTCAGCTCTGCTAGTCATTCTTTGAGCTACTCAATATCGTTTGACTAAATAATTTTCTGCATAATCTATGTTTCTGTTTTTGTTATCAAGAAACCTCACTGATTCGCCTGGAGTGTATGCAAAACTTTAAATGGCCATCTGAAAGGGACCTTAAAATATAAGATGTATTAAAGAAGAAATACAGAGGAGGCCAAATATTACTCAAAGATCACTGACAAAAAGCTAGTAGAAACATACCACAGTAGCAGTTTGAATCATCATGGAGTCTTCGGGTGGTGCGGTAGTTAACATTTTTTTACTGCATTCCATTTGAACTTCTTAGTTTAGGTTATTACTGATAAAGAGGCATGTTCACCAAATATTGCCTATAGTAGTAAAACAAAAATGAGGGAAATGTCACCTTAAATACCCACCAATTGGATTGGCCACATTAAGACAGACTATACTACAGGAGCTGCCCTCTCCTACTGCCCACCCATCCCCCATTCCACCCAAAGTTAATGTTAAAAAGTCATATGTGGGCTTTAAAAAAATGTTAGTGACAAAATTTTAAGTAAAAAAAATCCTCAAGTCTGACTTTGGCTCAGGTTATCATCTCGTGGTTTGTGAGTTCAAGTCCCGCGTCAAGCTCTGGGCTGACAGCCCAGAGCCTGGAGCCTGCTTCAAGTTCTGTTTCTCCCTCTCTCTGCCCCTCCCTTGCTCATGCTGTCAATCTCTCTCTCTCTCTCTCTCTCGCTCGCTCAAAAATAAATAAACATTAAAAAAATTTTAAAAATCCTCAAAACCCCAACATCAAACTAGACAGAACAGCAGTCCCGAGTATAGCCCAATTTTTGAAAAGGGCATGTTTGTGAATATTTATGTAAATATAACACAGAAGTACTTCATGATGGCTGTCAGTGGGAAATAGGAATACAGAGAGAATTTTTATTTTTTTCATAGGCTTTATGTATTTGCTTCCAGTTGGGGCTGTAACAAAAAAGCCACAGGTTGAGTGGCTTAAAACAATACAAATTTATTATCTTACAATCTGGAGATCAGAAGTGTAAAATGAGACTTACTGGGCTAACATGAAGATGTCAGGAGGGCTGTGTTCCTTCTAGAGGCTGCAGGGTAGTATCTGTTTTGAGGCTTTTTCCATCTTTTGTGTCATTACACTCCTTGCGTTGTGACCCCGTCCTCCATCTTCCATGTGCATCACTCCAACCTCTGGTTCCCTTGTCATATCTCCCTTTCTGACTTTGCTCCTCTGGCCTCCCTCTTTCAAGGGCCCTTGTGATTACATTGAGCTCACCTGTATAATCAGGATAATCTCCCCATCTCATAAACCTTAACTTAATCATATCTGCAAAGTCCTTTTTTCCCTGAAAGGTAAAATATTCATAGGTTCCAGAGGCTAGGACATGAACGTCTTTGGGAGAAGATTATTCTGTCTATCATACTTTCTAAAAGCACTTTAATATTATTAAGAACTATTTCTTTCCTAGAAGCCCTTGTTCTCATTAGTTTAATAGTTTATTTATAGTATAATTGTAAATTTCCTACAAAGCCTCAACTAGAGTGTACTATTTAAACCAAATAGATTTAATGAGGAGTTTTTGGTTTTGTCGTTTTCTTTTTACAAAAATTATATGTTTATTTCAAACTAAAGATATTTTTGGGAATTAATGAATTTATAGTTCTCTGTATTTCCTTTCTTTTCACTAGCCATGGCTTTCTTTTCTACCATAGTACATTTTTTATTTGACAAAAAGTCTTTAAAGTATTGTTCAAGATAGTTATGGTTGATGTTGAATCCATTTTTCTCATCTTCTAAAGATAAGTATTATGCTAAGTGTCAATGAATTTATGCCAACAAAGGCCATTAGCAATAAAATAAGTAACAAAAATGTGAAATTTTAAATGGTAATTCATCAAAATTTAGTATTCACATTAAAGATACATGGCTTTTGACTCCTTTAAAACTTGGTCCAGATGGGAAATAATAATAGAATAATCTCTAGTTCAAGGGTACCCTGTGTTTGAAAACAGAAGTTCATGATCAATATATTTTTAACTACCTCTGAATGTTAATGATCAGGAAAGCAGTGTTCCATTGTAAAACGGATCCTCAGTTGTGGTTGTTGGTGTTGTCATATCAGATAATATCAAATCTGCACCTCCTGATTTATAAAATACATTATGGAAAAATACTCACTGATGATAACCTGGACAGTTAGGGATGTTCTGTCCAAGGATGAATGTGGTTAACAGGCCTCATCAATTTCCCTGCCAGAAACAAACAAACAAACACACAAACAAACAAAATATGACAACGTTGCTTTCCTTTGTGAACCATCTTAAAAGCAAATGACAGGAGCAATTTCTCTTATTCTTTTACTGGCACAACATGAATTCATGCTCATTAGAGGGTTGAGTGTGCAATGCATTGCAGGGGCTCTTTTGTAACTTGGGAATATTAATTAAGTCTTTGCTCAATATCCAGTCACTACTATTTAGCTCCACCAGTTCATGTCTTGGTCTTTATGTGTTGCTGTTTTTTCCAGCTCAACCAGCCTCCTTTGCTTGGCAGTGTTTTGCCTTCGCCTTTGCCTTGTGTGTTTGAAACCATTTCTCTGGTGTAGTTTATTCTCCAGCCTTCACAGAACCTCAGCAGCATAGTGTATATTGTTTTGACTGCACTGAAATTCTGTTACAAAATTCTCTCTCCACCTCCTCCCACCACCCACCATTTTCATGTTGTTTTCAATGATATCTTGCCAACATCCTAGTTTCCTGGGAAACTTTGAAAGACATTTTTTTTGTTTTTGGAGCTATATAATCTTAGCAAAAATAATCATAATGATAATAGGTGGGTGTGTTATTGTAGGAAAAATGTAATGTAAGGAATAGTTTAATCCATAGGAAAGAATGCAATTGTGCATAAGATTTCTGGTTAGAACATTTTTCTCCCAATGGTAGAGAGGTTAGAGGTCTGATACACAGAGAGGTATGATTCCTCTAAGATTGCTGCTTTGTAGTTTAAGCTATCCCTGAATGCTCTGGGCAACTGACCAACTGGAGTGATTGAATGATTTCGGGGCTCTGAAAAGCTACTTGGCCCCAAATATTTCCCTAACCCATGTTCAGAAGAACCACTTCTTGAGGGCTTTCTGGTAAAGATCTTTGTTTGGGGTTAGTAGCACATCTGTTGGGACTAGTGAAACTTACTACCATTCAGAGTTACCTAATGGAAAGCAAACACTAAAGGAATGTGCGCTCATGGCAGTTTACTTTTTGATAGAAAGGACAAATCAGAAATGGTAGAGAAAAGTCTAGAAAATGCCTAGAAGGAAGCACAGTGTAAGAGAATATTTAATGTTTCAAAATTCATCAAAGGAGAGGAGAAGGAGGAAAGTTTTAGGGAATGTTGCACAATTATCCATATAGATATATTTATTCATCATTTCACACAGTTCTTATTTGTTTATGGCCCAATTAAATTATTCAGTGTCAGCTATGTAATGCAGTAGTTTTTCACATTTTAAATTTAGTGGCCAAATAAAAGTTACACAGACTATCCATGTGTAAACCAAATGAAAAGAGAGCTCTTTTGATTGAAGAGGGTTGGAGTATTTAGGGATTGCACTTCCCCACGTCAGTCTCTGAGGCAGCCTCTGATTAAAGGCTGGTTGAGCAATCAACATCCTTTGAAATGAGGGACGTTTATTCAATAGATTTGTGATTCGAATCACCATGTTGGGAAGAAAAATCACTCTTCACGAAAGTTGGTAAACTTGAGAAATTGCTGATACCACCACTTCATTAATTCATTTGCTCATTTTCTCAATAAATATTATTAATAACCTGTTGTGTGCCAGACACTGAGACAAGCTCTGCAGATACAGCAGTGACCAATGTAGACATGATCTGTGCCTCACGGAACTGACATCTTAATAAGAGTCAGCTATGTGCTGCTACATGTCCTCTTTGAACAAATCACTTACCCAAGATATTCTCCCTGTATCCAACTACACTTTGCTCAACACATATTTTTCCATAGATAATGAACTTAGACATGTCTTACAACAACTTGCTCATGCTGTATGAGTTCAAAAGATTATCTAGGTGGATCTATTACAGCAATTGAAAAGATAATTTACAGTATGTTGAAAGATCACCTAAGCATTACCCAATCCCCAAATACATTATTATTCTGTGGCCAAAATGTTGGGGATTAAAAGGTTTTTCTCTTCATCCATACTAATGTTTCTCAATTCCCCCTATCAATGAAGTTCGTTGAGTCACTTAAAATTAATTCTCTGAACAAACTCAAATATCAATATCTCATTTATTTTAAGCCTTTCTCTTCTTTGTCACCAGCAAATCATAGAAAAGTAGAAACCCAGGTTTCCATACTCTGTGATCTCAGGAAGCCGTCCAAAGGAGACCTGCTGACCAGCTTCATGGAAGCCACTGTGTGTGGTCTTCAGGGTCTGCCCTTCCAGAGGCCCAAACTTTCTAGAGTTGCCAGGATCAGTACTTTATATCTTGCCATTTCTCCTCTCTGTGTCCTTGGAACTACATGTCACGTCTTTTCTTTTAAAACTACTTGTTAATTTTATTTATTTATTTATTCATTTATTTATATTTTATTTTTTATTTTTTAAAATTTACATCCAAATTAGTTAGCATATAGTGCAACAATGATTTCAGGAGTTGATTCCTTAGTGCCCCTTACCCATTTAGCCCATCCCCCCTCCCACAATCCCTCCAGTAACCCTCAGTTTGTTCTCCATATTTATGAGTCTCTTCTGTTTTGTCCCCCTCCCTGTTTTTATGTTATTTTTGTTTCCCTTCCCTTATGTTCATCTGTTTTGTTTCTTAAAGTCCTCATATGAGTGAAGTCATATGATTCTTGTCTTTCTCTGACTGATTTCACTTAACGTAATACCCTCCAGTTCCATCCATCCACGTAGTTGCAAATGGCAAGATTTCCTTCTTTTTGATCGCTGAGTAATACTCCATTATATATATATATATATATATATATATATATATATATATATATACCACATCTTCTTTATCCATTCATCCATCGATGGACATTTGGGCTCTTTGCATACTTTGGCTACTGTTGATAGTGCTGCTATAAACATGGGGGTGCGTGTGTCCCTTCAAAACAGCACACCTGTATCCCGTGGATAAATGCCTAGTAGTGCAATTGCTGGGTCATAGGGTAGTTCTATTTTTAGTTTTTAGAGGAACCTCCATACTGTTTTCCAGAGTGGCTGCACCAGCTTGCATTCCCACCAACAATGCAAAAGAGATCCTCTTTCTCTGCGTCCTCGCCAACATCTTTTGTTGCCTGAGTTGTTAATGTTAGCCATTCGGACAGGTGTGAGGTGATATCTCATTGTGGTTTTGATGTGTATTTCCCTGATGATGAGTGATGTTGAGCATTTTTTCATGTGTCTATTAACCATTTGGATGTCTTCTTTGGAGAAGTGTCTATTCATGTCTTTTTCCCATTTCTTCACTGGATTATTTGTTTTTTGGATGTTGAGTTTGATAAGTTCTTTATAGACTTTGGATACTAACCCTTTATGTGATATGTCATTTGCAAATATCTTCTCCCATTCTGTCGGTTGCCTTTTAGTTTTGCTGATTGTTTCCTTCATTGTGCAGAAGCTTTTTTATTTTGATGAGGTCCCAGTAGTTCATTTTTGCTTTTGTTTCCCTTGCCTACACTACTTGATAAGTTTATATTGATAACCTTTGAGATAGCTAGAATCACTCTAAAGTGAGGTAAGACAAGACCAGAAAATCAATAGCATAATAATAACTAATATATCAACTGGTTATTCATAATTACTTTGATCTTCACTGCAACACTATAAGGAAGGAGTTATAATGAATCTCCTCTGACAGAGGAAGAAACTGATTACCAGAGATGTGAATTGACTAAGGTTCACACAGTTAGAAAGCCTCTGAGCCTAAACTCAAAACTGAGTCAAATTGGTACCCACTGTCTGCCTGCAGTTCTGGACATTTGGAATCATTCTTGTCCTCAGGCCTCCACATTTTCTCACTTTCAGACTCTTGAGGAAACCTATTAGGAAGAAATTTTAATCTTGATATCCTAGGAGACGGATATGGAGCAATAAAAGTAATTAGAACTCCTCCATAAAAAGAGCAAAGATAGCGTGGTCAGTTAACAGTGTCGACCTGCTGACTTGAATGGTGTGGCTGCCTCGGCAGAAGACCTGCCCTGCCTCCCTCTTGCCTTCTTTCTGCTCCTCAAGTACACAAAGCTCTTTCCCATTGGTAGCCTTCACACTGCTGCTCCTCTGCCTGCTCTGGTGCCCAAGACCTTCTCCTGGCTAGCTCATTTCCATCGTTCCCATCTCATTCAGACACTGTCTCCTTGGAGAGGCCTCTTCTGACCATTCTGCGTAACCTACCCCATTACTTCCTGTCCTGTCACCTAGTTTTGTTTTCTTCACACTACTTGCACTCTCTAAGATTAGCTTGTTTTACTTTGTAAAAATTGTGGTAAAACACACACAACGTGAAATTTACCATCTTAACCATTTTAAGCATGCAGTTCAGTGGCATTCATTGCTATTGTGCAACCATCACCACCATCCATGTCCACAACTCTTTCATCTGGCAAACCTGAAACTCTGTGCTGATTAAACAATAACACCCATTCCCCCACTGTTCCAGCCCCCGGCAACCACTGTTCTACTTTCTGTCTCTGGAAATGTGACTGCTCATGGACCTCATATAAGTGGCATCATACAGTATTTTGTCTTTTTGTGTCTGGCCTATTTCACTTAGCTCCAGGTTCATCATGTTACAGCATGCATCAGAATCTCCTTCCTTTTTAAAGCTGAATAATATTTCGTTGTATGTGCTACAGACCACATTTTGTTTATCCATTCATCTGCTGATTGACACTTGTTTGGCTTTCACCTTTTGGCTGTTTTGGGATTACTCAGCTGAGTGATTACTCAACTGAGTGATTACTGAGTTGTGATTACTCAACTGCTGCTAGGCACACAGTGTATAAATGTCTCTTAGAGTCTTTGCCTCCAGTTCTTTTGGTCATATACCCAGAAGTGGAATTGCTGGATCATATGGTAATTCTATTTTTACTTATTCAATAGTGTCTGACATATAGTAGGTACTCATTATTTTCTGACTGAACAAAGAATGACTTATTTGACAATAGGACACATAGTTTTTCATTAAATTTTAAAAGTACATGATACATGTAAGTCGAAGAAGGAGGAGTAGGAAGAGGGGGAGGAGGAGAAGGAGGAGAAGGATAGGGAGGAAGAGGAGGGGAAGGAAGAGAGAAAGGAGGACTACAGCAACTTAAAATCTATAATAGGGTTTAATTGACAAGTAAGTCTCTCTTTCCTTGCCCCTAACTACCTAATATCTCTACTTAGATTCAGCAACTTTTACTAATTTCTTGTGTGTTCTACTTGAAATATTCTGTGAATATACAAACATATTTAATATATTCTCTCTTTTTCTTTAATGGTAGTATACTGACTTATTATCAAAGTGAAGGATTGACAGACAGGATGAGACTAATCAGCTCAAGAAGTTTTAAGACCTCAAAGTAAAAAAAAAAAAAAAAAAAAAGTAACCCACCAGGTCAGAGTTATGAGGAAGAAATAGCTCCAAGACTCAGGATCAGAGGTCAGAACATGCAGTCCTCAAGTAGAAAGGAACATTCTTACATCTGTTATTTAAGTCCCTATCTGAATGTGGCAATATATTCTATCTGCCCCTTGTTTACCAATTAACTTCCCAGTGTCTCCCCTTTACCCGCCAAAGGAAAAGCTTAGGTAGCAGGACAGAGGGATGTGATGTTTAGTTTGACTGAGGAGTTTGAGGTCACAGCATCATGTAGAAGCGGGATATATCCAATAACACAATCACAGGGGTGGAAGTGGTGGGCACGAATCTGGGCTAGCGATAAAGACTTGGGTATCACTTTTTGGTGGGTTGATGAAGTTTGCTGGCAACAAGTAGACATCAAAGAAAGTGTATCAGGAAGGAAGAGCAGTAAGCCAAGGACTGAGCTCTGTCAATGTCCACGGACGTAGTGATGGGAAAGGGGAATTATTGAAGACAGGAGTAATCAGACCATATCATCATTAACAGATGAAATTTACTCATGAGCACAAAGATGATGTTTCTTCATTTAAGAACTTGGAAGTTCACTCTGATTCAGATAAGTATTTCCAGTAATTTATTTGCTCTAAGATCAAATGCTTTCCTAGAAAATTAGTCTGTAAAAATATGTAACTCTAAAAGAAAATATTCACTGATAAGGAACAAGAAAAAACAATGTGTCCTGTTCACACACACTGTTCTTAACATGATCCTTTGACCAAATAGTTGCCATATTTCCACTATTCCTTTCAGTCCTTCTTCCCTTCTTCCCTTCTGCAATTTACTTTAAACTATCATGTTTCCTCTCAGACTTACTCTTTTCTAAACCCAAAATGATAGCTGTCCTATTCTGCATTGCAATGTCATTTTTCTTTATCTACGTGGGAACAATCAACTCTTCCTGAATCTTCAGTTAGGTTTTTGTTGATTTTCCTATAAAAGTTGCTTCTAGGTTTCTCTTAGGAACACTGTCCACAGTGACTTATTCATATTTTAGAATAAAACCTCTGAGTCTTCACATTTTTCTTTCTCCTCCTTACTGTTTCTTTCAGGCCCAAATATGCAAGACAGCCTCCTGAAAAGCAGACACCTCTCTCATGTGAAACTTCAAATAATACAAAGAATGATCTTTGTTTTAAAGGAATCATGGGAATCTGGTTCTTTGGCTGTTTTATAAGGAAATTTCACTGTGGCTTTCTCTAGCACTCTCTGAATCTCAATGTTGTTTTATTTTTTGAGGGGGAGCAAGAAGGTAATTCTGAATCCTAGTAAGTCCATAGGCACATATTACGACTGCAGACTCAAGCTCCAGAACTATAAACTCATAAAATGTAAGCCCATGCTATACAGAGAAAAGAATAATGGTGAAGAAAGAGCCCAATTATTGTCCAGAAAATACATCTGGAGAAAGAGCCTTAAAAATTATTTAAGGCTTTGTATGTGTTTCTACCTATTTGTTTCTATTCAACTTGCCTTTATTTACAGTTTATCATGTGTCAGGCACTCTGATTAATGCATTAATGTAAAGATAAGTAAGCTTCATAGAACATAGGTAAGAGATAAAACGAATATGATCTTTCACAGAGAAAAGTAAATATAACACCATTGGTGTTACAAAGTCCCAAAGGAATAAAATTGTCAGTTGGAATAAGGTATTGGAAGGGATTTTCTTTCCAGTTCAAAAAAGTAACCAATGAAAGAGACATGTCAAAAAGGCATAAAACCCTGTATGAAATTCAGAAGGACATGTCAGCTATATTTAGTAATGGAAAGCTGGAAATCATCATACTTCTTCTAGACATGTTATTCTACCTAAAGAGGAGCATCTAATAAATCCTTAGCTAGCTTGCTGACAATTTCTCCTCTGATAGGGCAGGGAAAACAATGAGGACAACAGCTACACTGGCTGTACCTCTAGCCAATGTGAAGGACTGGTCAGAAAGAGGGAAGTGATGGGAGTCTCCCTTCAATGTAAAGGAAGAGAAGTTATGAGTGGCTAAGCATTCCTCTAGACTTGGAGAAAGCAGCTTGTAGAATGTTCAAGGGAAATGTATGCATGTTCCATTGTCTGAGGCTAAGAAGGAATATGACTGAAGAGAGATGGGAGGCTGTACAGGGCCAAGTGCTGACAAGGTAACCAGAAATCATCTCGAGTAGGAAGAAAATGGGGAAGCAGCCATGGAAAGCAATGCAGGAACCTAAGTACTCTGAGGAGTGCTTTCACATGGAAAGGCCATGTGAAAAAGATGCAAGCTGGGACGCAAAGTCAGGGGCACCCAAACGAGTGCCACAATCTTGAAAGTCTAGCAAGAATCAGCCTGTACAACCTGATGGGGCATGACACTTGTTTGACACAATAATTGTTGTATTTTCCCTGTGAAGTTCTTGTTATCTTGTGCCCTTCCCTCATCAGCAAGCTAGACACAGACACCTGTTATCTCGAAGGATGACTGTCACAGCACACAACCAGGAGGAAATTTAGTCCCATTCTGGGGTCTGATTTGTTATAGAACTTTTTCAAATGAGATATACCCCCAAGCCCCACACCAACCCACTGTGCCCCATGGCTATGCCAAGTTTGATTCTTTTTAAAATCATTGAGATAATTTCAGAAAGCAAAGTTGAACTTTTATGTTCTTAAAGAAATAATTTTTCTATTATCCTCATTTTTCTCTAAGACAACATTAGCAATAATAATGTTAACACTTGTTAACAATAAAAATAACAGATATTACTTAAACTATTTTAAGACATTTTATTACAGATGAATTTCTTCATCGGTATATACATGCAGTCAGGGATACTACTCCCTACTCATCGCCAACAACAATCCTTACCACACACAAGTACACAAGAACTCCATGGGCATGGTTAAGTGAGTACCACAAGGAAGGGAGGTGTGTGAACCCCTTTATTAAAAGCCCCAAGGCAGAAATTGTGAGCTGTGGAGACATCACCACCTGTTGTCAACTCAGCTTAGGCAGTTTCATTGGGCAAGTCCCTCTCTATGCTTTATTAAAGAATGGCGTATAGAAATTTTGCAAAATAATTATATGGTCTCTTTCATTTTTGCAACATCTAAATTTTTGTCTTCTGGAAAGGGGCTTACAGGCCTTACCATGATCTACCTTAGAACCATAGTCAACATAAAGTGCTAATCCTATTTTTTTCTCACAAGAAACAAAATCATAATCCTATTAATTGCATAATAATTCCTCTAGAGTATTGTTTGAAGAATTAAGTATAATTGTCCTATGTCATTGGTCTCTCCTGATATCTTGATGCACAAGACAGAGCTTATACACAATAATGGTGTATGGATTGGCTTTGTAATGGTTTAAGTACTCTTTGTAAAAGAGAATTACTTAATGGATAGATGGCAATGTAAAAAGAAACGTCTAGTAGTATGTCAAAGGAATCTCTCCTGTTAAAGAATTGTCTAACAATGACAAGAATGAAGTGGTGCCTGGATGGCTCCGTCAGTTAAGCATATGACTCTTGATTTTGCTCAGGTCATGGGTTGTGAGTTGGAGCTCTGAGTTGGGCTCTATGGTAATAGCACAGAGCCTGCTTGGGATTCTCTCTCTCCCTCTCTGTCTGCCCCTCTCCCCTCTCAAAATAAATTGACTAATTTAAAAAAACAATGACTAGAGTGAAGACATGAAAATCATAAATAATTGTAATATAGAAACAAAATAAAACTGGTGGGAATAGAAAATATACCAAATAACAGAATCAAAATATTATATGTCAACTTATTGATAAAGTGGGGTTGAAATAAATAACAACTGAGAAAAGAAATGTAAATTTCCACACTGGGACTAAAAAAGGGTCAATTTTTATAAATCCAGATCATGGGGAAAATACCTTTAAGAGCAGGTCTCAAGAAAAATGTTGGGTGTTTTCATTGATTAAAGTGTCAACATGAACCAGATTAAAGAGGTTAATAAATTTTGAGAGAGAGTTTGCATTTTAAAGCTGCATTAGTAGAATAACGATGAACACATCTAGCGCAGTGCTTCTCTCAACTGTGCTTTGTCCTGAATATAACTCAATCAGGTATTGTATTTAATTCTTGGTACCACATTTCAACATTGACAAGCATTTGGAATAAGGCAATTAGGATTTTAAGGAACTAATTTTGGTTTCTTTTTATTTGGCTAGAACCACTTTTTACAAGAAAGAAACAATTCCTCCCTCATTCCATCAGATCTTAGTGGTATTATCTGTCATTGTACCCTCCCTCATCTTCTAGCCAAAGTGATTGGTTCAAGGACTAATGTGATTTATGTGTTGGAGGGTCAAGAGTTTCACATCTTTGTATGATAGACTTTAAGAAGTGGGCTTGGGGCAGCCAGCTGCCAACTTTCTAGCTAGGAGTCTGTTCCCAGAAGAAGAGAGTGAGGTCAATATGCCAAAAGAAGCAAATAATGGTGTGCAGGAGCCAGCTCAAACTGGCCTGTCTGAACCAATTGTTAAGTTTTCATGAAATTTGTGAGCCAGTCGTTAAAGATAGCCATTATTAAAAAACAAATGACATGAACTTACCATTAACTAAAAGCAATACATAGTATTATACATAAGGGGAATACATATCTAAAACTCACCATTTCCTAATTATTTTATGATGTTATTTATGATTATTTATGGCTATTGTTTCCTAAATGATGGAAATATCATATAATGATGTGTTACTGCACATCTCTTCTCAATTCTGTGGCCAATGACATTTACACCAGTAGTTTGAAATCAGCCATGATGGAAATATTTACATTATAGAAATTGACAAACACTACCAATCAAGGCTTAATTTATTGTTTTGTTTATTTTCTAGAGCAGAGATTAGTAAACATTTTCTGTAAAAGACAAAATGGCAAACAAATCATGCTTTGCAGACCATATCATCTGTCAGAACTACTTACTTGAGCCAATTCAGTGCAAAAGCAGTTATAGACAATACATAAACAAACATGGCTGTGCTCCAATAAAACTTTATTTAAAAAAACAAGCAGCAGACCAGATTAGGACCACAAGGCATAACTTGATAATTCTGTTTCTAGATTTAGCAAAATTATAGAGAAAATGTTATGCAGATTAAACCTAAAGGTGTGTCATTCTAAAGATGTTACATTAGAAATAGTGCATAGAAATGAGGAAATATTATTCTAGTATTCAACAGCTATAATCCAATTCAGCAAAGAAGTCAGTTATTGCAAAAAGAGTGAAGTTCCCACATATATATTTATTGTTTCCCTTTCATATTTCTTGTCTGGATTAGTAGGCTTGAGCTGCCAAACAAAATACCATAGACTGTGTGGCTTAACTAACAGAAATGTATTTCTCATGGTTCTGGATGCTGGGAAGTCCCAGATCAGTGTGCTGGAAACAGGTTTTGTTCTGAGGCCTCTTCTCTTGAGTTCTAAGCAGCCTCCATCTTGCTGTGCTCACGTGATCCCTTGTTTGTTCACATGCAGAAAGAGAGAGGTCTCTTATTTTTCTCATAAGGCCACCAATCCTATAGGATTAGCACCTCACTCCTATGACCTCATTAAACTTAATTACCTCCTTATAAGCCCTATCTCCAAATATAGTACAGTGGTGCTTAGAGATTTGTCTTAGTCTGTTCGGGCTGCTAAAACAAAATACCTTAGACTCGTGGCTTGAACAATAGACTTTCTTTTTCTCTGAGGTCTGGAAACTGGAAGTCTGAGATCAAAGTGCCAGCATGATGAGGACCCCCTTCCCAGCTGCAGATGGCTACCTTCCCATTGTGTCCTTACATGGTGGGGGCGGTTTAGGGGGAGGGGAGAGAGAGCACACTCTGGTCTCTTTCTATTCTTATAAAAACATTAATCCATCATGAGGATCCCACCTTCATGACCTCATAACCTCCCAAAGTCCCCCCTTCCTCATGTTATCACACTGGGGGTTAGGACTTCAGCATTTTGGAGGAATACTTTCAGTACATAACAGGCTTCAACACATTAATTTGTGGGGGACACAATTTAGTTTACAGCATTATCTTTCCTGTAAATGAAAATAGCAACTAACATTCAGGTCAGAGCTATACACATTCTTAAAAACAATCACATTTGGCTACAGATGTAAGAGTTTGGCAAAAATCAACAAAAGCATTCTATGGAAATAAATCAGCTATATCAAAATTTATGTAAAGAGTATTATATATTTTATTATTATTCATAAGTCATTCTATACCTCCTTTCTATTAGTAACATTTGCAATAAACTTATATATGTACGTACACACATAATTTTGTTTTCCTTCAGAGACCTAGTTGCTAAAACATCTATTCACCCACCGCTAGGTAGAGACAAGTAGAAGTGAAAGATTGGAGAAGAATCTGAGGAAGTATTTAAGCCCCTGGATCTAACTGTGTTTATAATTGTCAGATCTACCCTTGTGCTTTCTAGTTACATGAACTAATAAATTCCTTTTATTGTGGTTGCTTAAAGCTTATCTTATTTTATTTTATTTCAAGTTTATTTACTTATTTTGAGAGAGAGTGCACGTGTGAGCAGGGGAGAGCCAGAGAGAGAGAGAGGGAGAGAGAGAATCCCAAGCAGGCTCCACGCTGTCAGCACAGAGCCTGATGTGGGACTCCATCTCATGAACTGTGAGATCATGACCTGAGCCGAAATCAAGAGTTGGACCCTCAATCAACTGAGCCATTCAGGTGCCCCTAAATCTAATTTTAATTGGATTTCTGTCACTTGCCATCAGGAATCCTGACTAATATTAAGTGTCACAGACAAGATCAGGAAACTGAATTTTTTTTTTTAAGCATTGAGGAAGAAATTTCTGAGCCCTCCCTTTTAGGATCAAATCAGACTTTAGTAGAAGGAAATGATGAGCTCTGTTGTGAAACTCTGGATTTTGCATTCCTAGCTTTACTATTGCCCTTACTCTGCCCTTGTGTCCCACTTTGACAATGGGATCCATTTCTGAGCCCCAATTCCCATTTTTTACCCAGTTCTATAGGTCTCCTCTTTCTTGTACCTGGTGTAAGTACCTTTAGAACTGGCCCTGCCTTTTTCTTACCAATTCCCCTCGAGTTCTAGCTGCTGGAATATAGTATCCCCTGTGCTCCCAGCCTGGTGTGTAGCTCTATGAAACTTGTTTCTTCCTGATTTTTATATTGGTGCCCTTGTGGGGACATGCTCTGATGGCCCTCTCTGATGTCAGTTGCTATTCTCATCAACCACATCCAGTTGGTAATGTGAATCACTGGATACAGTGTTCTGTGTTTGCCTGCTACACTAGACCCTTCGCAGAGTCTGCTGCTCAACAGAGCCCACTTAACTGTCCTTCCCTAACCAGGGCCTTCCTTATAGGGTGGGCTCTTCCCAGGCCTCTGCTGCAGCCAGCAAGGCAAGCCCTATCGACTCCTTCTCAGAACTGTAGCACCTGATGTCTCCTCTTGTGGAGAAAACAAAATCACACACTCAAGTTTGGAAACCATTTGCATGAATGCTTTTCAACTTGAGACATGAGGGTTTGTTCCTCTTGAATACCGGGGAGAGTAGTCTACCTGTGAAAATAAAACATTTAATAGTCTCTAAATGTATCATTTAAAGACAAATTAATTAACTGTAGTGAGTTGACATGTACTTAGGTAATTATACAAAATAAGGCCATGCTTCGGATTCTGTGTCTCCCTCTTTCTCTGCCCCTCCCCTGCTCATGCTCTGTCTCTCTCTCTCTCTCTCTCTCTCTCTGTCAAAAAAAAAAAAAATTAAAAAAAATTAAAAAACAAAACAAAACCAAAATAAGGCCAAAGACTATCTCCGCTTGTTTATTTGTAACTTTTCCTTTACCTGTTCTTTTGAGATGTCAAAGCCACTAAAATCAAGGGTGGAGTGAGAAGCATTAATCTAAGAGCTCAAATAACAACAAAAGGTTCAGTTCCCGGGTCCACAAAAGAAGAACCATGTGTATGTCTAGTCTTTGTTAGCATATTCCTTTGTACAATGGGTGCAGACACACCCTAGCATATTAATACTGGGTCCCATTAAATTGATTTTACTTTTAGCTTGAAAAAAAAAGGAATGCAAACATATACATTATGTTCAAACAATTATGTGTCAACATCAGAAAGTCAAGACTGATGAATTCAAAAGACTGAAAATAAGGTGGGGCACCTGGCTGGCTCAGTCAGTATTGCATGTGCCTCTTGATCTTGGGGTCCTGAGTTTGAGCCCCACATTGGAGGTAGAAATTATTTTGAAAAACGACAGGAAATAGGGCAATTTACTTTGCTCCACTTGAAAAAAAGTAAGAATGAAGCAAAGTGGGGCTAGTTAACAACCTTAGCCTGTATGAAATTTTTTCAGATGCTATAGGAAAAAAAAATGGCTTTCAAAAACAGATGTTGATGGGGGAAGACGGGGAAACAATCTTTAGCAGGTAAGACAGGATCCATTCAAGATCATGTATATAGTAATGTAATTATTACAATAGAGAATTTCTCTCTTGAATCGTACCAAGGCTTCCACTGGGGATTTCCTACACTAATGGGATTTGTCTTAGTTGTTCCCTGGAGCAGCTGTGCTCAACCTTTTTTGTTCTACAATTCACTTCCTGGATGACATTTAAATATGTGACATTCCCACAGGCATGCCCAGATTTTAATGAATCAAAAACAATTTTTGTGTATGCAGAAATAAAACACCACAATTATTTGTAATGGCCGGGGCTATTAAATGTACATCAGTAATGGATAGGCAAGGCTGCCAGTGATGCTTACTTCCTGATACATTAGTGGTAATTTCACATCTTTTCCTCCCACTCAAGAAAGCATTATGGATTTTAGATGATTGAAAGTTATGTTATTTGAAGGCATAACCTTAATATATTTGCAAACTTGAGAACTTTAGCTCTCATTACTACACATTAGTGTGATGCACCTTCCGTGTGGTTGAGACTTATAGCCTTGGCATTTAGGTCATCAAGAGACAAGAGGAAAGGGGAAAGCCAAAAGGAAAACAAGCCATTTTGATGCAAAATGGCAATCGGTGGGCAAGAGAATAGGGGGCGAAACAGAAAAGAATTGGAAGGAGTTGTAGAGTGTTAGACCACCAGCTCCTCTGACTTGCTCCAATTTAGCAGATGTGATTCAGAAACAGGGAAGCAAACAGACTGTCCTTTATCCAGAGGAATCACAGGCCTGGGTAGGGGTGAGAAGGTGGCCTGGATTGGGGCCAGCATGTCTTAGAACTTTTTGTGAACACACTTTGTAAAGTTAGGAGACAAGATACACTTTTGACAGCCAGTCTAAGTAGCTAAAATGTTTTCCCAAAACCCACTTCCCAAGGAGAAGTTAGGACTCACCATTTTAGTATGAAATAACTTCATTCATATTAGGCTTTTACATTTAAAAAATTCCCCTTTCTGGGGTGCATGAGTAGCTCAGTCAGTTAAACCTCCACTTCTTGATTTCAGCTCAAGTCATGATCTCATGGTTCAGGTTGTGGGATAGAGCCCTGTGTCTGGCTCTACACTGACAGCAGAGCTTATTTGGGACCCTCTGTCTCTCTGTCCCTCCCCCGCTCCCCTCTCAGTCTCTCTCTCAGTCTCTCTCTGTCTCTCTCAAAAATAAATAAGTAAACATTTTTTAATAAAAAAATTCTCTTTCAAAGCAGGACATCTAATTTGAGAGTGCCGATTCCTAACCACTAGACCACCAGGGAGCGACCAGGACATCTAATTTGAAAATGCATCATATCACAACTTTTAAGCATAGTATGATATTAAGAAATTTAATAGGAATTTTAACATCAGAACAAAAGTATGTGTCAGAATACCAGCAGGAAATAGTTGGGCACACTCAAAGGGATAACTTTAATAAAGGAACTATTGACAGAGGTAGGATCAGGGTCAAGAGAAAAAATAAGGGATGGCAAGGCACCTTAGGATAAGCAACACTGGGAAGCCATTGCCATCCCTAAGCCTGAAGGGATGCGGAGAGGGCAGGTCGAGGGCGGTGGTCATCTGACAGAAGCATGGTGAGGGGAAAGGAGGCAATCCCAGCCAGAGCACCGCCAGGGAGGAGGGTGCACAGAGGTGGCAGAGGGGTCCAGGACTTTGTATCTTGTTGGCGTTTCCCATTGGCTGATCTAATCAGAGACCAGAGGGAGAGGAAACAGAAACAGAAGTGATGGAGTCCCTGAAAGTCATCCTCCATGGGCACAGGGCACAGAGAATGGCTCCAAAGGGGCAAATAGAGAATAACCTGCACATAGAGTTTCTTTCTCCACAGCCTTCTGCCATCCTGCTGCCCGGCTCTGCATCACTCTGTAAAGTCCTGACAGTGTGGGTAGACAGGAAGAACTGGCAAACTAATTCTTTCTGGATTTTGAAATGCTCTCCATTTTGATTTGGGGAAAATTCTTTTAACATCAAAAAAAAAAATCAGTCAAAACAACAACAATGGCAGTTTCAAGAGGCAACCTGGACAGTCTAAATCAAACTTTGGTGCCTTTTTCTTAAAGCATAAATATGGCCTGGAATATAGTTTTTAATAGAATTTGGTTCCTGTAGAGAAAAGGCCATTGAGGTCAACAAATTGTTCTTGACTTTTTCTACTTTACTTGACTGTGTGAGGCCCCATAATCTGCAGGACCCAAAAGAAGACATGCCCTTACCATTCCAGACAGTTTGTTCGTCAACTCTGAAGTGGTTTAGGTGTAGTAATTTTCTTTCTTTTAGGGAAGTTCAAAATGTCAACGAATAACTCAGCTTGAACTTAAAAAAAACCCAATCGATTTTGAGTCAGTATAAAAATAAAATTGTTTAATTCTGATGTCTAGGAGATTACTGCAGAAACCTCACTTTGATGCCTGCGTGCAAGAGTTTTACTTCTCTGAGACTTGTGGCTCTACTTGTTTCTTTCATGATGCCTGAAAAGCCAGGTAAAAGAGATTCTACTACTATTCTTACTTATAAGTCCTAACTCTAATTTTGTTATCTCTAACACAGTTTTATTATCATAAGTTTATAACATCCCATTAAAAGTTACAAGCTCTGGCTGTTAAAAGTTGCAGCACCCCCCCCCAAAAGTTCTATGTTCAAAAATGGTTAGGAAATACTTTATTAAAAAAAATAAATGGTTTTTGTTAGTACAGAATTTCTCATCTCCATATTCCAGTGTGAATGATGAATTACGTGAGTGGGTGGCTAATGGGTTCACCCTTCCCAAACTTCCTTGACTGCAGAAGTCAAGGAAATGTCACACATCATCTTGTAGACTAAAGTTTCGTGGAATAAATTTTCGAAGCATGGTCTTAACAGCAGGTCTCCAAGCTGCTGTTTCTCTCATAACAATGTATCCTGGTAAGATGAGTGGTGAGATTTTAGGGGCCGATGGAAGCTTCTCTAAGTGTAGAGTTGGGAAAACTAAGTTTGTTTGGTATTTTTTTTTTTATTTCACTGCTCACTGGCTGAGTAACATTGAACAAAGCATCAGGATATCTCTGAGACTCAATTTCCTCATCTCAAAGAGAGGAGTAATTATTTTTACCTGACTAGGTCATTAAAAAATTTTCAAAAACAAGTTGGCAGCTTCATAAAATGTTAAATATATACCTACCATATGATGTAGCCATTATACTCTCAGCTATTTATTCTACATAAAGGAAGGCATGTGTCATATAGGAATGTTGATAGTAGCTTTATTTGTAGTAGCCAAAAATTGAAAAAACTCAAAAGTGTCCATCAATAAGCAAATGGATACATAAATTGTGGTAGATTTATAAAATGGAATATTAAAGGAGTGAACTGGTCACACATGCAACAACATGGAAAAATCTGAAAAAAATTATGCCTAGTGAAATAAGTCAGACAAAAAGCATGCACTCTATAGGATTATACTTCTATAAAACTCTAGAATGTGCAAACTAATCTATAGTGGCAGAGAAAGGATCAATGATAGCCTGGGGTTCCAGGGGAAGAGAGTGGCAGGGATTGGCAGGAAGGAGGATTTATAAGGAGTCATGACTAAACTTTTGGGAACGATAAATGTGTTCACTATATTTTTGCTGCAATATAGAATTCTAGATTGACAGGGTTTTTTTTCTTACAGTACTTTAAAGATGTTTCTCCACTGTCTTGCTTGCTTGCCTTGTTTCCAATGAGAAAATTACATAGACTAGGGGTATATGAAAGATACATCCTTTTCCTCAGTACATAACAAGAACTTTTTTTTTCCTCCCCTCTGAGTGTTTTAAAAGTTTTCCCCTTTATCACTGGTTTTGGGCAATTTGACTATATACCTTCTTGTAGTTCTTCTTTCGTGCTTGAGTTCATTAAACTTTTTAAAACTATGGTTTATACTTTCACCAAATTTGAAAAAATTTTGGCCATGATTTATTCAAATATTTCTTCTTTCCCACACCACTCTCCTCTTGCTTCAAACACTTCAGTTATACCTATATTAGGCAACTTGAAATTGTGCATAGCTCACTGATGTTCATTTTTTTTTTTTAATCCTTTTTCTCATTGCATTTTGTTTTGGATAGTTTCTGTTACTATCTCTTCAAATTCAGTAATCTCTTTTGCAATGTCTTTTCTGTATTTAATTTCATCCAGTGTATTTTATTTTTAAACATTTCATATTGTCGTTTTCATGTAGAGAAGTCTGATTTGCGCCTTTAAAACCATTATCTTGGGGCGCCTGGGTGGCTCAGTCGGTTAAGCGTCCGACTTCGGCTCAGGTCACGATCTCGCGGTCCGTGAGTTCGAGCCCCGCGTCGGGCTCTGGGCTGATGGCTCAGAGCCTGGAGCCTGCTTCCGATTCTGTGTCTCCCTCTCTCTCTGCCCCTCCCCCATTCATGCTCTGTCTCTCTCTGTCTCAAAAATAAATAAAGGTTAAAAAAAAATTTTTTAAAAAACCATTATCTTCTACATCTGTACTTAACTTTTCAAACATGTGGAGTACAGTTATAAAAGCTGTTTAAATATGCTTATCTGCTAATTCTAACTTCTGTGCCAGTTCCGAGTCTGCTTTGATTGATTGATTTTTCTCCTCATTTTTGGTTATATTTTCCTGCTTCTTACAAGCCTACTTGATTGGATGCCAGACATTGTGAATTTTGCCTTGTTGGGTGCTGGATATTTTTATGTTCCCATAAACATGCTTGAGCTTTGTTCTGGGATGGTTATTTGGAAATAATTTGATCTCTTCTGGTCTTGCTTTTTGTGATTTGTTATGCGGGACAAAAGCCATGTTTAGTCTAAGGCTAATTATTTTCTTTTTTTAATGTTTACTTATTTATTTTAACTGAGAGAGAGCATGCACATGTGAGCAGAGGAGGGGCAGAGAGAGAGGGAGAGAGAGAGGATCCCAAGCAGACTCCACACCACTAGCACAGAGCACAATGTGGGGCTTGATCCCACAAACTGCAAGGTCATAACCTGAGCAGAAATCAAGAATCGAACACCCAACTCACTGAGTCACCCAAGGGCTAATTATTTTCCACTGTTGAGACAATACCTTTCTGAGTACTTTCTGTCCTCAACTCTGGCAATCTACCAAGGTTCACTTGGCCAGATCTGTCCTGCACTGTGGCCTGGAAAATCTCTCAAGGTAATGTCAAAGCTGTGGCAATTGTAGGGCTCACCTCATTTGTTTCCCATCTCTCAGGGAACACTATTCTTCCTTATCTGAAGTACAGTACCTTAATCCACCAGCCTTTCACTCAGTTGTTTTAGCAATTCTGATGCTCAAGTCCTAGAGCCATTATATCATTAGGGATTATAAAATGATGATATTGGATTCTCTATTTCTGCATTTCTTAGATGGAATTATTTTTTAAAATTTTTTCTTCTATCATTTAGTGTGTTACCTGATAGTCCAGTTCATAAATAAAAGGAAGAATAAATGCTGTCTTGCCATAGTTTTTAGTTTTCATAATAACTAGCTATTTCACTGGCATCTTCAAAAGATAATCAATGAGTTGCTTTTAAAAATTATACTTATATTATCATCGTGAGGTCATAGAATTTAATATATTTGATGAGTTTTTATATATTTTGGGTTTTTTGTGTGTTTAAGCTGTTCCATCTTCGGCCAAGAGGAGCCCTTTCAGATTGATGCCCCCTTCAGAGTGACATTATTCTGATAGCTTCCTTGGTTTCTGACAAAACATAATATCTCAGATTCATTTGCTAGACTTCCTGACCCAGACGTGAAGTGAACTAAGTAGCCCCCATTCCGTTTTAGTAGGAAATGATATTTAGACAGCATAATCTGGGTGCTAAGATTGTTTCACGTGAGTAGTCACTGCTTCCAAGCCCATTTAGTGGAGAGCTTACAACTAAGTATTTCTAAAAAAAAAAGAAACACAAATCATGAATTCATACTGATATTTACTATATAAATTTAAGATTATAGAGTTTTACTTAATTTTTTCGTTTTATATTTGTATGTCTTTTCTCTTATGCTAAAAAACAATTTTGTTCCTAATAAGAAAATTACTTATTTGCATATATATAAATATATATTATATACACACACATGTGCACATATAAATATGTACAGTGTACTTCAATAAGACTGCTTAATGTAGATGAAGAATTCTTTGCATTTTTTCCCATTTAGGATATATTCCAGTAGAAATTTACAGACAAAATACTGTGTTTTAAAGTCACTTGAAATAACTTTTCTTTCAATTGTTATGGCAGCTAAATAATCTATATTTGATAAATTTGTCAATTTTGTTTGTTTTTTGTTTCTATTGATTACTCTTTTTAAAATTTCCTTTTATTTTTAAATTATGTAAAATATTAAATGGTTCCAAAGCAACAATGTACTGGTAAACATTTAACAACTGTCTTCCTAGAATAAAAGCTGTGATTTTGCCAATTTCTCTGGTGTAAATATTACCACCATGGTTGATTTCAAGCTATCAGTGTTACATCACTGAATGCAGAAATTGGGAGGTACACAGTAGCACACCATTATGTCATATTTCTACCATACAATACAATAATCTCAGTCGCATAAATAATAGTAAAGTGTAGTCAAATGATTAGAGACTGATGAGTTGTTAGTATTTATTATCTATTTTAATATAATTTATTTAATACTAAGTTCATATAATTTAATTTTCAGTAATGGCTGTTTTATAAAATTCTCACAAACTTAACAACTGGCTCCTGCTAGCTAGTGTGACCTGGCCCTGGGACACCCCTGCTCCAGAGTCAAAACCAAATAACAAAGCATCCAGAAAAGGATTGTCTTCATACCTATTCTTTCTCCCAATTTTCTCCTTTGCTCTATGGGTAACCATTTTTATTAGATTTTGTCTCATCCTTTCTTGTTTATTTTTGAAAATAAGCAGACTATTACATATTTTCTTAATATGTAGGTAGCACACACTAGACACTATTCTGCTCCATGTTTAACTTAGAATTTTTATTCTTGTTACATTGCAACTCTCTTAGGACAGGTGAAGAGGTAATGCTTAAACATCACACTTTGGTAGAAATTAGATTTCTTGAGAGATGAGAAGTGTCTGAGTGGGACTTGGTTCCATTGAAAATAGGGGTAAAACCAGGCATCTGGGAGCTTTATACACGAACTTTATAAATTCACCCAGGATCAAAGCAGGGAAAAGCCAGGATTTGGCAAGCACTGAGGTGGCGAGTTTGCATGATGAATGCTCAGGTGCTGGCCAAACTTCTACATATAAATCCAGCTCTCTTCATGGAAGTCATCCTACCTCCCTGTTATAAAACTTCTGGCCATCAGAGGGAGGAATTGGTATTTTAATGTTTTAGGTGGATTTTTCAGCTAAGTTAAATGTGATAGGGCTGTACTTATATCCTTGTGACAGTCATTTCTACAGTATTTACACATACGTACTATATGGGACTGAAATCTTTTCTCAATATTCTGTTTCTGATGACTTTCCTTTGAAAGGACATGACAGATCTTGGAATTCACATCATTATCACATGACTGCTTCCAAAGTCATGAGATTTTAAACGTCTTTGTTTCTGGGGTGCCTGGATGGCTCAGTTAGTTAAGCATTGGACTTTGGCTCAGGTCATGATCTCATGGGTCATGAGTTCAAGCCCTGCCTCAGGCTCTGACAGCCCAGAGCCTGAAGCTTGCTTCTGATTCTGTGTCTCATTCTCTCTCTGCCCCTCACCTGCTCATGCTCTGTCTCTCTCTCTCTCTCTCTCTCTCTCTCTCTCTCTCTCAAAAATAAGTAAGCATTATAAACATTAAAAAATTTTTTTTTAATTTTAAAAAACATCTTTAGGGGCACATGGGTAGCTCAGTCGGTTGAGCATCCAACTTCGGCTCCGGTCATGATCTCACGGTTCTTGGGTTCAGGCCTTGCATTGGGCTGTGTGCTGACAGCTCAGAGCCTGGAGCCTGTTTCAGATTCTGTGTCTCCGTCTCTCTCTGCCCCTCCCTTGTTCATGCACGCGCACTCTCTGTCTCTCTGTCTCGGTTTCAAAAATGAATAAACACTTAAAAAAATTTTTAAAGAAATTTAAAAAATAAAAAACCTCTTTATTTCCTACAATGGCACATCCCATCTTGCATTCACCTTGATAGATGATATCATTAGTGATTATTAGCACGAACACAATCATATTTACATGACAAAGGCCAGAAAGATTAAAAGGCTTTTGGCATGATTTGTTGGCTGTTGTTCACCAGAATGGGCTTTTATTTATTTATTTATTTATTTATTTATTTATTTAATTTATATCCAAGTTAGTTAGCATGTAATGCAACAATGATTTCAGGACTAGATTCCTTAATTCCCCTTACCTATTTAGCCCACCCCCCTCCCACAGCCTCTCCAGTAACCCTTTGTTTGTTCTCCATATTTAAGAGTGACTTACGTTCTGCTCCCCCTCCTTGTTTTTATATTATTTTTGCTTCCCTTTCCTTATGTTCATCTGTTTTGTATTTTAAAGTCCTCATGTGAGTGAAATCATATGATACGTGTCTTTCTCTGACTAATTTCTTTTAGCATAATACCCTCTAGTTCCATCCACGTAGTTGCAAACAGCAGGATTTCATTCTTTTTGATTGCTGAGTAATACTCAGCAATATATATATATATATATATGTATACACACACACACCACGTATATATATATATATATATATACACACACCACATCTTCTTTATCCGTTCATCCATCGATGGACATTTGGGCTCTTTCCATACTTTGGCTACTGTTGATAGTGCTGCTATAAACATTGGGGTGCATGTGTCCCTTCGAAACAGCATACCTGTATCCCTTGGATAGATACCTAGTAGTGCAATTGCTGGGTCGTAGAGTAGTTCTATTTTTAATTTTTTGAGGAACCTCTATACTGTTTTCCAAGGTGGCTGCACCAGTTTGCTTTCCCAACAGCAGCTCAAAAAGGTTCCCCTTTGTACACATCCTCGCCAACATCTGTTGCCTGAGTTGTTATTGTTAGCCATTCTGATAGGTGTGAGGTGGTATCTCATTGTGGTTTTGATTTGTTTTTCCCTGATGATGAGTGATGTTGAGCATTTTTTCATGTGTCGGTGGGCCATCTGGATGTCTTCTTTGGAGAAGTGTCTATTCATGTCTTTTGCCCATTTCTTCACTGGATTATTTGTTTTTTGGGTACTGAGTTTGATAAGTTCTTTATAGATTTTGGATACTAACCCTTTATCCAATATGTCATTTGCAAATATCTTTTCCCATTCCATCGGTTGCCTTTTAGTTTTGCTAATTGCTTCCTTCGCTGTGCAGAAGCTTTTTATTTTGATAGTTTAGTTTGATAGTTCATTTTTGCTTTTGTTTCCCTTGCCTCCAGAGACATGTTGCGTTCCTGCGGCCAAGCTAAAGGAGGTTTTTGCCTGCTTTCTCCTCAAGGATTTTGATGGCTTCCCATCTTACACTGAGGTCTTTCATCCATTTAGAGTTTATTTTTGTGTATGGTGTAAGAAAGTGGTCCAAGTGCATTTTTCTGCATGTCACTGTCCAGTTTTCCAAGCACCACTTGCTGAAGAGACTGTCTTTATTCCATTGGATATTCTTTCCTTCTTTGTCAGAGATTAGCTGGCCATACATTTGTGGGTTCATTTCTGGGTTCTCTATTCTGTTCCATTGATCTGAGAGTCTGTTTTTGTGCCACAGAATGGGCTCTTTTATTCTTTGCAACCTCCCATTATTTCTGGCTATTATTATGTTTTTCTGTGAATTCTAGGGGAATATATGGAATGGTGTTTATGAAAAGAACAAATGTGATCAGTTGGTAAGACAGACTGATACAGTGTTTTCAATGAATGTTTCTGTTAGCCAGGCTGAGGTTAAGGTTAGTGATCCCAGAACATATAGAGCCTTTATGTGAAATCAAAGGGAAGAATGAATCCAAGACATTGTATTGCAGCGCTGGGCAGCACTTTTTATCCTATACAGAGAAGTAGCCTCAGAAAAAAAGAGGATGGCAGATGATTAGGGCAGCCCTTATGTCCTCACATAGCATGCTAGCCTCTATAATGGATGAGCAATTACCTGAGATTAGAGATAGAAAAGAGTGGAAAGGAATTTTTATACTTTCATTAAATGTTGCTTTACAAACCTGCATTTGTAGGACCTCAGGACTTTGGGCCTGCTGTGATTATTGCTGCTCTAGTCTAATTGGTTGGCCATTAAAATTTGCTGTCTACTTACCCTGATAACAACATTTGAAAGAACGGGCCCAATCCCAATTTGTCTCTCTCACAACTACTATATTACACAATATGCTCGTTCTGAGTTAGTCCAGTGATTCAAATGTAACTGACAGTGGTTATAATCTAGCACCAAAGTACCAAAGGCATAGTGTCTGAGCCATGGAGTGGAATAAAGAGCTACCACATTTCTTACACTAACCTTCTTCTCTAAGGTGTATTAGAATCAGACATACCAACTAAGAGCAGAGATTCTATATTAGAGATCTATGGCCTCAAAAGGGATAACCAAAGAATTTAACATACTGACATGAAGGCAGTGTTTCAGACACTTGAGAATGAGTGTAATTCACATTATAGAATTGGCATCACATAATCCAGCCTGAGACATTAATTCCAGTCTTGTCTTGTCTACTTATGTGTCCTTAGACAAATTGCAATGGGGATGATATTCTCTATATTTCTAAATTTTTTTTTTTGTTTAATGTTTTTTATTTATTTTTGGGACAGACAGAGACAGAGCATGAACGGGGGAGGGGCAGAGAGAGAGGGAGACACAGAATTGGAAACAGGCTCCAGGCTCCGAGCCATCAGCCCAGAGCCTGACGCGGGGCTCGAACTCATGGACCGCGAGATCGTGACCTGGCTGAAGTCGGACGCTTAACCGACTGCGCCACCCAGGCGCCCCAGATATTCTCTATATTTCACAGAGCTCTGGTGACAGTCAAAGAAAATGTTCACATAAGAGAAACTCTTTAAACTATAAAATATTAGACCTGTAGAAAGGTTTTCATAAGCATCATGATCAGAATTTGAAGCAAGGACCTATTCACAGTAAAAGGGTAAATCAGGAAAAATATACTCATTGTCTCAAGGAGGCAGTAAGGATACTTTTCTGTCTTAGTCTGGGTTCTGGGGAGAAAAAGTTTCCCTTGATAATTTGAACCATGGGTCTGTCATTACCTTTGTTCCAAGAACACCCAAGCTGAGAAATAAACAAACTGAGGTGGGGGTGGTAATTCCTCTCAGGCAGCTAACAGAAACAAATGGAAAACCCACTTGTTTGGGAAGATTAGGCTCTTATCCAGGTCTCTCGGTCAGGATTTCCTTCAGCAATTCTGTATTTGAAAATACTTCTCATCTTCCACATGAATCTTATACTCTCAAGTTTAAATAGCCTCAACTCTTTCTTTCTTTTTTTTTCAAAAATTTTTTATTATTTATTTTTGAGAGAGAGAGGGAGAGCACAAGTGGGGAAGGGGTAGAGAGAGAGGGAGACACAGAATGCGAAGCAGGCTCCAGGCTCCAAGCTGTCAGCACAGAACCCGAAGCAGGGCTCGAATCCATGAACCATGAGATCATGACTTGAGCCAAAGTCAGACGCTTAACTGACTGAGTTACCTAGGCATCCCTGCCCCAATTCCTTCAACTAATTTTCATAGGATAATTTCCAGAAACATCCCCATCCATTTGCTTCTGTATTCTCTCTGTCAGTGTTCCATTTAAAATGTGATCCCTTCCTTCAGTTCAGACATAAGGGCAACACTCCAGAAATTGTCTAACATGTATGAGATAAAAATGGGACCATTATAAAAATATAGAGGTAAATTAATATAGCATCATATCAATATAATAATTTATTCATATAATGCCAGTGTAATAAACTTTTATTTTCGGAGCACCCAAATACATAAAACAGTAAATAACAAACATAAAGAAACTAATAGATAGTAATATAATAATAGTAGGGGATGTTAACACTCCATTTACACTGATGGACAGATCTTCCAAACAGAAAATCAACAGGGTGACAGTGGCTTGGAATGACACACTAGACCAGATGGATCCAGCAGATATATTCAGAACATTCCATCCTAAAACAGAATACACATTCTTTTCAAGTGCACATGGAACATTCTCCAAAATAGATCACATAGTAGGCCATCAAACAAGTCTCAACAAATTCAACAAAACCAAGTCATACCATGTATCTTTTCTGACCACAATGCTATAAAACTAGAAATCAACCACAAGAAACAAACTGGGAAGACCTCAAATAAATGGAGGTTAAATAACATGCTACTAAACAAAGAATGGGTCAACCAAAGAATCAAAGAAGAAATCAAAAAGTACACGGGAATAAACAAAAATGAAAACACAAAGGTCTGAAATCTTTGAGATGCAGGAAAAGCAGCTCTAAGAGGGAAGTTTATAGCAATACCTCAAGAAGCAAGAAAAACTGCAAAAAAAAAAAAACCCACAACCTAACCTTACACCTAAAGGAGCTAGAAAAATAAAAACCAAACCTAAAACCAACAGAAGGAAGAAAATAATAAAGATTAGAGCACAAATAAATAATTTAACAACTAACAAAACAATAGAAGAGATTAATGAAACCAGGAGCTGGTTCTTTGAAAAGATCAACAAAATTGATAAACCACTAAAAGACTCAGAGAAAGAGAGAGAGGCCTCAAGTAAAGAAAATTACAAATGAAAGAAAAGAAATAATAACCAACACCGCAGAAATACAAATAATTGTAAGAGAAAATTATGAAAAACTATATGCCAATAAATTAGACAACCTAAAACAAATGGATAAATTCCTAGAAATGTATAACCAAAATTGAAGCAGGAAGAAATAGAAAATTTGAACAAACTGATTATCAGCAAAGAGATTGAATCCGTAATCAAAAAATTTCCAACAAACCAAAGACCAGGACCAAATGGCTTTACAGGCAAATTTTACCAAACATTTAAAGAAGAGTCAATACCTATTCTCCTCAAAATATTCCAAAAAATAGAAGGAAAGAAAACTTCCAACTTCATTTTATGAGGCCAGTATCACCCTGATACCAAATCAGATAAAGACACCACACAAAAAAAGAGAATTACAGGCCAATTTCTCTAATGGACATAGATGCAAAAATCTCAACAAAATACGAGCAAAGTGAATCCAAAAATACATTAAAATAATCATTCACCACTATCGAGTGTGATTTATTCCTGGGATGCAGAGGACTTTCAATAACTGCAAATCAATCAACATGATATGTCACATCAATATCAATGGGGAAAAACTGTTCCCTAAGGTGAGGAACAAGACAAGAATGTCACCACTTTTATTTAACATATTTCTGGAAGTTCTAGTCACAACAGTCAGACAACAGAAAGCAATAAAAGGCATCCAAATTGGTAAGGAAGAAAAACTTTCACTCTTTGCAGATGACATGATACTATATATAGAAAACCCAAAGACTCTACCAAAAAACTACTATAACTGATAAATAAATTAAGTAAGGTCACAGGATACAAAATCAATGTGAAGAAATCTGTTGCATTTCTATACACTAATAATGAAGCAGCAGGTAGAGAAATTAAGAAAACAAATCCATTTACAATAGCATAAAAAATAATAAAATACCTCAGAATCAACCTAACCAAACAGGTGAAAAACCAATACTCTGAAAACTTTATAAAACATTGATGAAAAAAATTAAAGACAAAGTGGTGTGCATGGCTGGCTCCATCGGTAAGGCATGTGACTTGATCTCGGGGTTGTAAGTTCAAGCTTCACATTGGGTATAGAAATTACTTAAAAATAAAATCTTAAAAAATATTTAAAAAATTGAAGGTGACACAAAGAAATATAAAGACATTCCATGTTCATGGATTAGAAGAACGAATATTGTTAAAATGTTTATACTATCCAAAGCAATCTACTGATTTAATTCAATCTTTTTCAAAATACCAACAGCATTTTTCACAGACCTAGACAAACAATACTAAAATTTGTATGGAACCACAAAAGACTTTGAATAGCCAAAGCAATCTTGAAAACAAAAGCAAAGCTGGAGGCATCATAATTCCAGACTGCAAGTTATATTACAAAGTTGTAGTAATCAAACCAGTATGATGCTGGCACAAAAATACACATGTAGATTAGTGGAACAGAATAGAAATAATCCCACAATTATATGGTCAATTAATCTTTGACGAAGCAGGAAAGAATATCTGATGGGGAAAAGACAGTCTTTTCAACAAATGGTGTTACAAAAGAATGAAACTAGACCACTTTATTACACCATACACAAAATAAATTCAAAATGGAATAAAGACCTAAATATGAAACCTGAAACCCTAAAATATCCTTGAAGAGATCATAGGCAGTAACTTCTCTGACATTGGCTGTAGCAACTTCTTTCTAGATATGTCTCCTGAGACAAGGGAATTAAAAGCAAAAGTAAACTATGGAGACTACATCAAAATATAAAGGTTCTGCACAGTGAAGGAATCAATCAACAAAACTAAAAGGCAGCCTACTGAATGGGAGAAGATATTTGCAAATGACATACCCAATAAAGGGTCAATATACAAAATATATAAAGACGTTACTCAGATCCAAAAGCCAAATAATTCAATTAAAAAATAGGCAGAAGACACGAACAAACACATCTCCAAAGAAGACATCCAGATGGCCAACAGACACATGAAAAGATGCTCAGCATCACTCATCATCAGGGAAATACAAATCAAAACCACAATGAGATACCACCTCACACCTATCAGAATGGCTAAAATCGAAACCACAAGAAACAACAGGTGTTGGTGAGGATGTGGCCAAAAAGGAACACTTGTGCACTGTTGGTGGGTATGCCACCTAGTGCAGCCACTGTGGAAAACAGTATGGAGTCTCCTCAAAAAGTTAAAAATAGAACTACCCTATGATCCAGCAATCACACTACTGGGTATTTATCCCCAGAGAATATGAAAAACACTTAATTCGAAGAGATACATGCATCCCGATGCAGCATTGTTTACAATAGCCAAGATATGGAAGCAGACCACATGTCCACTGATGGATGAATGGATAAAGAAGATATGGTATAAGGGGCACCTGGGTGGCTCAGTCGGCTAAGTGGCTAACTCTTGATTTCAGCTCAGGTCATGATCTCATGGTTCCTTAGTTCAAGCCCCAGGTCAGGCTCTGTGTTGACAGCTCAGAGCCTGCTTGGGATTCTCTCTCTGCCTCTCTCTGTCTGCCATACCCCCCACTCTTGCTCTTTGTCTCTCTCAAAATGAGTAAGTATCCTTTTAAAAGAAAAAGATGTGAGATACACACACACACACACACACACACACACACACACACACAATGGAATGCTATTCAGCATTAAAAAAATGAAATCTTGCCATTTCCAATGACATAGATGGGGTGAGAGAGTATAATGCTAAGTGAGATAAGTCAGTCACAGAAAGACAACTACCATATGATTTCACTCATATGTGGAATTTAAGAAACAAAACAAACAAGCTGGGGCGAGGGGGCAGAGAAACAAACCAGAAAAAAGACTCTTAACCATAGGAAACCAACTGATGGTTAACAGAGGTGGATGGGGGGGATGGGTGAAATAAGGGATGGGGATTAAAGGAGTGAATTTGTTGTGATGAGCACTAGATTGATGTATGGAAGTGTTCAATCACTATATTGTACATCTGAAATTAATATAACACTGTATGTTAATTATACTGGAATAAAATTTTTTTTACTTACAAAAAGGCTGTCTGGCTAGCTCAGTCAGAAGAACATGTGACTCTTGATCTGGGGGTTGTAAATTCAAGACCCACGTTGGGTATAGAGATTACTAAAAAAATAAATAAATAAAATTAAAATAGAAAAAGAAAAAAGAAAAAACTTTTATTTTAATAGCAACTACTATTAAATGTGTTTTACATGCTAAACACTCTGTGCTTTCTGTGCATTATCCCTTTTAATTATCATGTAATCCTAAAATAGGTTTTATTAGCCCCATTTTACAGATGAGGAGAAAGGTTAGTAACTTGCCACAGAGATAGCAGTGTATACTGAACCAAAGCCAGGGTTTAAACCCAGACATACCTGCCTTCAATATCTTTGTTTTCAACCACTAATATTCCACCTTTTTAAAATATAACTCCTGGTAGGGCATCTGAAAATTCAGGTGCCATTTCTAGTAACAGTCACACTTTTTATTGTGTTTGCAGTGAACTGCAATTCCTAGGATTTTAAATTTCTTTAAAATTTAATCACAGGTACCTTTCCTAAGATGTTTTCATAAGATAGGGTGACAAGAAGAATGAAGATACAGGGAGAGAGGGAGCAGAGGCAAAGATAAAGGTGGTTAGGGATATTGGTAATATCTTTTGTATGTATCCTAAGCTTGTAACCAGCCAGGCCTACCTGGCAGATGATGAGAAGCCGCTGTGGTCACTCAGTCAGGAATTCTGCTGGTTCTTAAACATGTTTTGATGCTTTTTATTTCTTATATTTCTTGAAGGTAATAGTGGTATTGTATTTCTGAAAGCCAACAGTCTGCTTTCACTGGAATCGCCTTTGCCTTTTCAAGGAACAAGGTCTCTGCAACACAGAGCCTTTATCTTTGGGAAGCCTGCCCCCTGCTGGATTAGAGAAATATTACATGCTCTGCTTTCAAAGCTCTCCAAAATTGGATCTAATTTATGGAGATTCCTAACCTACTGTTCAGAGTATTTGGGGGGAAAAATAAACACAGCTTTTTGAGATAATTTCTGTAAGTTCCTGGATTATTTGTGTTAACTTTTGGGCGGAGTTTAGGGATTTAAAAAACATCTTCCCCAAAACCTCAAAATAAATGGCTTAAGAACTCAAGGAGAGAATGGCAATAATGTAAATATTATATTCTGTGCTTTCTATGTGCTGGAAATGTGCAAAGTACTCTGCAAACATTGTCTCTTGCAACACTCACCAACACTGTAAGAGACAGGTTCTATGCATTATCACCCACATTCCAAATTTGCAGAAAGATTCGAGGAAGTTGAGAGCTCCTCCACCCCCACACTTACCCGCCCAGTCACAGGTTGGGAGCCATCAACTGGCCACAGTTGATTGGACCAGAAATAGTCCACCAGGCTTGGTTACCCAGACTCTTTCTCCTGGGAATTTGGAACTGGACTTCAAAGAGAGCCATCAGTCAGGGCTGGTCACTTGAACAGAGCCTATAAACTCAGGAGCCCCCAGTGAAAAAGCATCTTCCACCATATGCATGGGGAAACAGAAAAATATGATCAGGAGAAAGAAGAGAGAATAAAGGGGTAGCTTAGAGAGAAACAGAAACAACGTTCTATCCTTGGTCCTCGTCCCTCATGAGGCTCCCTGCTGGTTTCATTGATTTGGCTTATTGATATACATCTTATTATTTTAAAAGGTATATGTAATCAAGCCATGTGAGCAGTAATATATAAAAATGAACCAAATCTAATGTTGTAATGAAATAAAATCTGAAGTTAATATGGCACATTGAATGATGTGCATAATTTTTATTGTACTTCATGGCAATTAGGCTCAAATAGGGAGCAATTAATGAAAATGACTATAATTATTGTCATGTTAACAAAGCCAAACCCAGCGATTTCAGAGTCAGCTGTAGGGAAGAAAATTTAGAGACAGCAGGAAGTTGTTCTGCAGTTCCTCCCAAGGACCCTGGATTTAAAAACCAGGAGGTCAAATCCTAGGAAGAAGCTGTCAGCCTACTTTCCACAGGTCTACATCTACCTTTGGCACAGAGCATCGTCAACACAGTCCATTCTAGGTCACGTGGGTTCTGTATTGGTGATGCGGTCAAAATCCTCATGGCAATGAAAGTGTGAAATTGTCAGCCTTTGCTCTCTGTGCAGATAGATATCTTCCTCAGGTACCCAGGGTAGGCAGATTGACACATGGTTGGGGTAGGATTGGATTTTGGTTGTTAATCCAAAATTTGGCTGGGTCCCAACCAAATATCATCCTCTCAATCTCTCACAGAGGTAAGACTAACAAAGAACACTCAAAACAGTTACCAAAGGCCAGAATCTTAGTGTGGCTTAAAGTAGCCAGTACTTATAGGAAGAAAAATTCAATGACTTGAAAATATTTCATTTTCCTCCTTCCACACATGGTTAAACCCCAGCCTGAACTTCGACCAATTAGAAGCACATTTGCATTAATAAGCAAATATGTCTCAGATGTTTTAGATGTATTACTTTCTTGAAAATATTTTTTGTCATAATTAGCTATGGTCCTGGCATAGGAACAATGGGAATATTAGGGAAAGGACGAAGAAAAGTTTTTCTGGGAGTGATTCAGTGTATGTTATTGAATAACTACCACGTGTCAGGCAGGGTGTTTGGCACTAGAGAAAAAGTCACAAAGTAAAATCTGTACTCCAGGAGGTTAATGGGTCAAGTGGTCACCATTAACTAGTGTAATGACTTAGGGGAGCATGAAAAAGGGGCTATTCCATCTTGGAACATTTTAATTACATCTGAACGTTTTATACAGATAAAGTTGGGTTAAAATAAATACACAGAGGAGTCTAGGAGAGAATGGATGGCAGCAGGAGTGGGAAGAAAATTGCAGGAAAGGGGAGGTTGGTTATCTTGGAGCTGGAGATGACTGCGTACATATGCATCTGAGGGCTGTTTTTAAACACTGTCTGAATCATCCCTCCACCCTCCACCCCCTACCTTCCACCCCCTAACTCACCCCTCTTTCCGAGTCGCCCAGATTGCCATTTCTCACTCGGAAAGGAGAAAAAGGAAAGGATGCCATTTTTCTAGCATTCTTACAAGATGCCAGGATACATTTGTGCCTTTCATCATCTGCACATACTGTTGGGCAGTAGGTGGGAAGTTCTGGGTAAAAATCGGCATAGTGAAGGGCAAAGAGGTTGCATGACGTCTCCATGTTACACAGATTCTAGGAGACAGTGCCATAATGCAAACTCACATTGAACAATTATAACTAACACATATATGTTGCTTTTTAAAAAGTAAAAGAGAGAAGTGTGAAAATATAAAAAAGAAAAGTCGTCCCTTCTCTACATTTCAAATTGTTTGGGGTATATCCCATAGATTTTTTGTCTTGTGTGCACAAAGGTGTCTTCACACACAACATACATATGTGGGTGAATATATATAATTTTTGCATAAATGGGCATCCTAACTATATTGTTCTATAACTCACTTCTGTCACCTAACACTACATCATGGATGTAGTATAATACAATAATACGTAATTTTAATACATAATATATATCTTATGTAAGCATTTCCTTATTGATGAGGATGGCTGTTTTATTTTGAAATTCAAAATTAATGTTTTCTCATTAAAGTATTATCTGCAGGTGTAAAGTATTATCTGCAGGTGAGTTTTCAAATTTAAACCATGCAGAGGAATCCTGAAATAGGAAAGCTCTTTTTCTCCTACCCTCCATTCCAATTCCCAACCCCCCCCCCCCCCAGAGTTGTTGTTACTGCTTTTTTTTTTCCTGATACTTAACATTATAACTGAATTAAATGCAGATACTTATAGGTCTTGATTTATCTATTTTAGAATATATTGTTGTCTTGCCTCAGTGATACCTGAGAAGTTTAACATATTCTTGCTATCTCTGCCTCCCTCTTAGATTGTTAGCTATATAATATATAATATATTATATTATTTTTAAATTATTCAGTTTAATTACCTTTATATATTTTTCAAAATGTGTCTTTTGTGCTTTGTTAGAGATTTCAAAAAACATAAAGCCCATCTCAATAAAAATATAAAGTATTCCAGGAGCACTTGGGTGTCTCAGTCGGTTAAGTATCCGATTCTTGGTTTTGGCTCAGGTCATGATCTTACAGTTTGTGGGTTTGAGCCCCTCCTTGGGCTCAGTGCTGTTAGTGTGGAGCCTGCTTGGGATTCTCTCTCTCTCCCTCTCTCTTCCTCTCTCAAAATAAATAAATAAACCTTAAAAAATAAGCTTTAAAAACTATAAAGTATTCTGATTATGTAAATATTATACACTATAATGCCAAGAGGTAAAATAGGACCCACAGAGAAGGAGGTATTATCCTGGTGATTACTGCTGGCAGCTCAAAGGAGGGGATTATCTTTTTTATTTCTTTTCAGTTTCCTTCTAGGCTGTACTGGGCTTCCACAGTTCTTTGTAGATTATATGCAAACTAAGGGATCCAAGCCAAAGAGCTCCATATTCTCCAAATCCAGATGAAGCATGAAGGGTTGAGGGCTTGGGTAAGGCAGAAGTTCCATTGTGTCCCTACTAAGGGAACATGGAAGTCCTAAGAGGGCCACTGAGCTGCCGGCAACAACAGGTTGTATCCAACAGGCTGCCAAAGGCAGAGACGGGCTAAACCATAAACTTCAGCTCTGAAGTTAAGAGCATGGTATCCATAAATGCCAAACAGGACCAGACTCTGTGCAGGGAATCAGGTTCTAGATGCAAAACAGGAACTCTCCCTCGAACTCACATGTGCTGATCTGAGGCTTCCTTGTTCCCAAGCCACAAGGTTATGTAGATTGCCCTTTCCCAGCCCCAGACACCAAGATATCATTTTGGCGAAGAGCAGGAGAAGGGAGAAGAAATACAATATAAAAGGACTGTTTCAACAAGATGGCACTAATATATTGATATTTGTCGAGTTTAGTTATTTCTGCCCCCACACCCAGTGAAAAAGAGATTCATAAGAAACCATTCATGAGACAGACTGACTAGCTATTCGTTAAACCCATTTCCCTTCCTCATGGACTATGTTTCCCAGCTTCCTTGCAATTAGGTGTAGCCATGTGAGTGAGTTCTGGCCCCAAAAATGTGGTTGGAGGTGATACACCTTATTTCCAGGCCCCTGACCCATAAAGATGTCTCCTGCCTTATTCTTTATGTTCTTTTCTTTTCCACGATGATCTTGGAAAGAGTGTAATGAAAATGGTGGAGCCATATATGGTAGACATGTGAGTCTTTGGAGATTTAAGCCTGCCAGTTGGAAACCTGAAGCTGTGTTTCAGTTACCTATTGCTGCATAGCAAACCACTGCAAAACTTAGTGGATTAAAGCAACACTTTATTATAGTGTATCCATTTTGTGAATTGACTGAGCTCAGTCAGTGGTTTCATTTGGGGCATCTCATATGGTTGACGTCAGATGGGGGCATCTTTCTTTTAATTCTAACTCGTTCACTGTTATAGATCCTTTATTAGTCCCAAGGAAATATGTTAAGAATCCAACTTCCCAGACACTGTTTCCAGGGACCCTGATTCAGTAAGACTGGAATTGAGCCTGGAGGTTTGCATTTTCACTATCACTGTTTGAGGAGCTCTATTCCCCTTGTGAGGTCTTCCCATTTCCTAAGTCCCTAATTGCCCAGAGACTACAGGTCAGTCTCTCTGTAGACCTGATGGACCTTGCTTTACCCAACTCTGTATTTCAGCACAGATTTGGAAGACCTGCCATTTTATGAATCAATAGGAACTGGAGGTGTCACTGAGTCCTTCCAGCCCTACCTTCCAGCCCTACCTTCTGGAACTTCTTTTTCCAGATGAACATGGAACCTATTTGTAAAGACCACTGAGGAGGAAAATTGAGACAAATTAGACTGCTCAAACACTAAAATTATCATCAGTTGTGACTAGACTAGTTGACTGATTGACCTATACTTGTTTCAAATTTAGAATCCTAATCACAGAACAAGCCCCCCCTTTCCTTTTTCTTTTTTCTTGTTGCTGCTACTGCTGCTTCTCCTTCTTCTCTTTCTCCTCCTCCTTCTCCCCCTCCTCCCCCTCCTCCTCCTTCTTCTCCTTCTACTCCTCCCCCCCTCCCCTTTCTCCTTCTACTCCTCCCTTTCCTCCTCCTTCTTTTTCTCCCTACTCCTACCCCTTTTCCTCCTCCTCCTTCTCCTCCTCGCCCTCCTTCTGCTCCTCCTTTTTCTCCTTATACTCCTTCCCCCTCCTCCTTCTTCTCCTTCTCCCTCTCTTTCTCCTCCCCCCCTTCTTCTACTTCTACTCCTCCTCCTCCTCCTTCTCCTTTTACTCCTTCCTTTTCTCCTTCTGCTTCTCATCCTCCTCCTCCCCCTCCTTCTCCTTTTACTCCTTCTTTTCCTCCTCCTGCTTCTCATCCTCTTCCTCCCCTTCCTTCTCCTTCTCCTTCTCCTTCTCCTTCTCCTCCCTCTCCTCCTTCTTCTCCTCCATCTTCTCCTCCTCCTCCTCCTTCTACTTCTCCTTTTCTATCTCCTCCTTCTCCATCTCCCTCTTATCCCCCTTCACCTGCCCCTCCACCTCCTCCTCCAACCTGTCCTCCTCCTCCTTTCCCTCCTCCTCCTCCTTCAACCACTGCTTTGATCTTCATCACTCATTCTCTAAGCTCTCTACAGCTCAGCTGCCTTACTCAAAATTCTCAGCTCATGTTTTCTGCAACTCCAGGATTTCTTGCCTAGGATGTAGGTTTCCCACCCTGGCCATGCTACATTTTTATCCTCCTTGAACACACTGCTAAAATTGATCTTTCTGAAATAGCAAGTCATACAGGGAGGAATGGGAGCTGAGGAATGAAAGGAACTCTGTTCAAGGTCTGGCTTTGCCACTTCCTGGCTGTATTATCAGCCTGGTCTTCATTTTCCTTATCTGTAAAATGGGATCAGTATTAATCGTACCCCATTGGGTTGTGCTCCAGATGCACTAACTTTCTTTCAGTTCTTGGAAGGAATCATGCCCTGCCCCCACCAGCACAGGACTTTTGCAAAAGCTATTCCCCCTACCTGGAACATGGGCTCCTGCCCACCCTTTACCCTGGGAAATGCCTAGTGTTTCCTGGGGTATCAGGTCAGTGGTCACATCCTCAGGGACTAGGCCACATGTTGCTCTCAAACCACACTGGACCTCACCTCAGGACAGTGATCACAGTTCTAAATTCATATTGACTTGGGAGATTATTTAGTTAATATCAGTCTCCTATAATAGACTGCAGGCTCTCTGAAAACAGACACATCTGTTTTCTGCCACCATTTTATCTCCAGTGCCCAATGCTCAATAAATATTTATGAAATAAATGAATGAATATGAATGAATTAGCAATTGTTGTGAAAATAAAGGAGACCATGTATGTCAATCACTTACCACTATGTTGTTATTATTAATAATGTCTTCTCCAAAAGAGACTTTTTAAAACATGTTTTAGAAGCTTTTATTTATTTATTTTGAGGGAGAGGAAAAGAGAGCACACAAGTAGGGGAGGAACAGAGAGAGAGAGAGAATCCCAAGCAGGGTCTGCACTATCAGTGCAAAGCCTGATGTGGGGCTTGAACTCACGAACTGTGAGATCATGACCTGAGCTGAAATCAAGAGCTGGATGCTTAACCGACTGAGTCACCCAGGTACCCCCAAAGGAGGTGTGTTTGTTTTTTTAACAGTAATACCAACTGTCAATATCACAAGAACTACACAGGGTAGGTATATAATAGTTGTTTGTAAGAGGTAAAGCACTAGACAAATATTAGCATTTGGTCATTGATCAAATTGATATCCCTGATCATTGATCATGATATCCGTTGGTTCTTTTTCCTACAAACACCTCAGTAAACCCTGGCACAGCCATCTAATGCGTATGTACATACAGAGACAACTGTGCTTCAGCGACCTGGTAGGTACCTGGTTTGACTGTTAGGTACTTGCCCTCACAAACAAATCGCAAGCACTGCAGTGGCACCATTCGTGGAAGAAGTGACACATTTTAAGGAAATGTTTCTGTTAAAACTCAGAGACAGAGGTGCTTGTTATCATGGAGCAGGCTTTGTCACAGACAGTGAGGCCAAGGTAGAGATGGTTGAGATTATGCATGACCAGGGACACTGTCCATAGTGGCTGCTCCCAGCAAAAGCATGTAGGCAGCCAGAGCACTGGGCCCAAAAGGGTGCAGCAAGCTCATGAGAAAGGTTTAGGCAGTCCTCAGCACTGGTGCATGATCTGTTGGATCAAACATGGACACAAATGTGGTCAAGCACAGTGATATCAAGTAGTTTGTAACGTTCTAGTCAAACACAGAAGGACTCATATCAGTGGTTGAAGCCACAGGGACTCCAGGGAAAGGGGGTCATGGCAGACTAAAGACGGCCTCAAACCTTTTGACAATCTGAGAGGTGAAGTCTATGTTTTCTCCCCTTGAATCTGGGCAGACTCTTTTGGCTGTGGCCAGTAGAATTTGCCAGAAGTGGTGCTGTGCAAGTTTCTGAGCCCAGTCTTTACAAGATTAGCAGCATCCAAATCTTGTCTCTTGGAACACTCTGTCTAAGAAAGCCAGAGGCCATGTAAGAAATCCACCTACTTTGAAACCTTCTTGTATGAGAAGCCCAAGTTACTATACTGTGACTAGCCCTGAAGGATGAACCTAGGTGAGGGAGTGGGGGAAGGGGAGAGAAGGGAGGGTAGGGAGGAGAGAGAGAGAGAGACAGAGAGAGAGAGACAGAGAGAGAGAGAATTGGATGGGAGGGACAAGGAGCATGGAGGCACCTCACCATGAAGAAACTATGGTTATCTGAAAGCATTGCATCTTGGGAAAGTTGATTATGCAGCAATAGACAACTGAAAAGGGACCTACTGGCAAGAAACAGGGACCCAAAGTTCTGGCAGGTGAGGTCAGGGAAGTGCTGTAGTCCTAAAGGGAAACTGGACCATTAGGCAACTCATCAGACCAAATCCTACGGAGGAGAGAGTTAGGGAGATGGCTCAAGGTTAGCTGGTTCTCAGCATGTCCTAAGACACCAGACACAGTTAACACAAGAAGTTGGGGTTAAGCCAGTTACCATACTTCCTGGCCCTACAGGTGACTGGATGGTAAAGATAAGGTAAAACACTGCAAGAGTTGGGAGTTCCAGTAAGTGTATTACAATAAATTATTCATCTTTCTAAGACTTGGAATATGTATGTATTACTATTACTTATTATTTTAAATTACAAGTTTATTGAAAGCAACAATTTTCTGCTCTCTCCCTCTTCTTAGAATTTCTTTCACAATACAGAGTACATATATTATAGAGGTCAATGTCATTTTTGTTACCCAAAATCCAAGTTTCTTTTGCCTTCCTTGGGCACCCCCCTGCTTCTGGAAATCATAGTAGTGAGACATGAAACAGACTCCTGAGATCCTAAGGGAGGTGGATTTCCCAGGACCAAGTTATTTATATGAAGAGTAGGCTGAAAGAAAGGCTAGTTTACTTCACAGACCTAAGAAAAAAACAAAAGCCTGGGCTGTTTTGCTTACTAATCTACTGCAGCCATTTTCATGAAATTTTTTAATTACAGCAAGAGACAAATTCAGTAACATTTAAAACTAGTGCAAAATTATCCAGTGTAAGATTCCGGTATGCCAGTTCTGTGGGGAGTTTATTTTTGCTTTGAATTGCTTTTCCTTGTTTTGTGACCAACCAAGCTGAAAACACGGAAAGGATCTTGTCAAGTTTAAACTATTAGAAAGCCTTAGAAAAAGAAGTGAAAGCCTGCATTTCCCATCACTTAGGGAATGATTTCCTTTATGTCTGACAAAAAGGCTCTGTGGACTCAGGGGTCATTCTTCTAGATTCTCGCATGAATGTACCTTTCCAGCAAGCACTACTGAGTAGTTGTTTCAAGTGAGCAGATCTTACTGTGCTCGTTGGAGTAGAAGATTCACAAGGTCACTTTCTATATATTAACTTTTAAATGTTTATCACATGGTCCAGTAAAGTATCAGACACACTATAAAAATGTTCTGAATGTGATTGAATTAATTTAAAGGAATTCTTACAAACCACTGATGATTATGTAACTACACTTTTAAGGATAATAAAACAATTACTTTATCATAGTAGTTAATCTGTGCTTTTAAAGAATAATTTTTCTCTTAATTATTTTGGGCCCAAATTTGCATATTATGGGCTTAATATTTCTTGCATTGAACAAGATTAATGATCTTTGTAGATGAAAGTGCTAAGATCACTTAAGTTTTTAAAACCCACTAAAAATCTGTGCTCACCTCTTCCAGATCATAGGCAATAAGATGTTACTGTCAAATGCCAGGAAGGTCCACACCAGATCAGCTAAATCTCCTTGGTAGTAATTGCATGAATTTTTAAAATTCCATTATTTATAAATACAACAATAAAAAGAAAAGTTGAAAAAAAACAGAAAATAGGAATTAACTATTTAGAGTTTGCTAACAACTAACAAATATATATTAGTTTAAATTGAGTTTCCCTCCTCTTCTACCAAGATTATATCCTTAAAGATTCCCAAGGTAGAAAATGTCACTGAAATAAATTTAAGTAAAAATATGATTAGTGGGCTAAGGTTAGGAGTACACCTAGAAAATCTTTATAAACTCCTTAATGTTCACAAAAATAAAGCAACAGATTCTATAGCTACATAAAGGAGAAATCAGTGACATTTATACATCTTTTTTTTTCAAATTTATTTGAGAGAGACAGAGACAGCACGAGTGGGGGAGGGGCAGAGAGAGAGAGGGAGAGAATCCCAAGCAAACTTTGCACTGTCAGGGTGGAGCCCAATGCGGGCTCACACTCTTGAAACCATGAGATCATGGCCTGAGCTGAAACCAAGAGTCAGATACTTAACCAACTGAGCCACCCAGGCACCCCCTATACATCTTAAAATAGTAGGTGTCTTTGTTCCAATGATCTCTTGCAAACTAACAGCCACCCCAAAACATAGTGACATAAACCATTTTATTAAGTTCATGGAGTCTGCAGATCAAGAATTCAGAGCTCAGCAGGATGAGTTGTCTTGTATCATAGTAGCTGGGTCCTCAACTGGGAAGACTTTAATAAGTGGAAGCTAAAATCATCAGGCAACTTCTTTAGTCTCACGTTTGGCGTCTGGGCCAAGAAGACTTGAAAGCTGGGCTCAGTTGAGACCATCACCAGAAAGCATAGGCAGGGCCTCTTGTCATGGTTTGGGCTTCTTCATAGCATGGCAGCCTCAGGATGTTTGGAATTCTTACATGGCCCTGTGGGGCTCTAAGAACATGTGTGTTCAGTGAGCAAGGAGATAGCTGCATGACTTTTATCATATAGCCTTAGGCATTGCATAGTACATATCTGCTATAATTTCTGGGCAAAGCAGTCACAAGCATAGCCAGATTTGAGGGGATGTATACCTACCTCTAGATGGGAAGAATGTCAAAGAATCTGTGACCTTTTAAAGACCACCACAATCATACATTTGACATCTCCTAACTTACTAGAACCATTTATAGATCTTACCTACCACCTGTATTAGTCAGGGTTCTCCAGAGAAACAGACTAATAGCATCTGTGTGTGTGTCTGTATGTGTGTGTGTACATTTCTCTATGAATGTGTGTATATATATGGAGATTAATTATAAGGAATTGGCTCACATAATTATGGAGGCTCACAATTCCAAAATTTCTATTCCTTCAGGGTAGGCTGGCAGGCTGGAGATCCAGAAGTTGTAGTCCAAAGGCTATTAGAGTGCTGTAGAACCAAGAAAAGCTGACATTGTAGATGAAGTCCAAACACAATCTGTGGGAGAATTCTCTCTTGCTGGAGAGAGACCTTTGTTCTAATCAGACCTTCGCATGAGTGGATGAGGCCTACCCACGTTATGGAGGACAATCTGCTTTACTCAAAGTAACTGATTCAAATGTTAACTTCCTCTATACATTCCCATAGAAACACCCGGAATGGTTGACCAAATATTTCAACATCCTGTGGCCCTGCCAACTTGACATGTAACATTAACCATCATATCACCCCTCTATCACATTCTCAGTTTTTAAAAAATACTTAAAAATTCCTTTTGTCTTAGGGCACCTGGCTGGCTCAGTTGGAGGAGCATGAGACTCTTGATCTCAGGGCCCTGAGTTTGAGCCTCACATTGGGTGTAGAGATTACTAAAATTAAAAAAAATAAAACTTAAAAAAATATTCCTTTTGTTTTATTGCCAGGCCATTTACATACTAAGCATCTTTCTTCTTTTTTGTTTCCTGCCTTTCCCGTTCCATCAGCACTCACAGTTATTCTCCCTAAATCACTAATTGGAATAGCTGGAGAATCACATATGTTTTATCCAATAATTCTCAGGTCATAGACTCACAGAATTATGTAATGCACAAGTTCAGGCTGGACAGGAATAACCTCTGTGTCTCTAGGTTTAAATCACTAGAGAGTAGCTGAGGTGGTATCTCCATTTTGGTCCTAATGCAGATCCCAGTTCACATTTATTATCCTCTTTCTGTGTCTCTAACTTCCATTATCCTCATCTATATGCCATTCTGTTTCCTGCTAGACTGTTTCCTGCCTCACATTAATTAATACTCATTGAAGAGAGCTCTCAGGCAGTCAATAATTGTACAAAGTTCAAGCCATAAAATTCAGGCATTCTGCAGCAACTAACTACACAAAGCTCATCATCTGTGTTTATGTTGCTCTTTCTATTTCTGCTTCTGGTAGTCATTACAGAAAACATGCAATGCAAGAATTGCAGGAGAGTGACTCTCCCATGTGGCTATCTTTTAATGGGGAGCAAAATCTTGGAGGAAGTCTCCTATTCAGATTTTGTGTAGGCAGAGAAATGTTACAGACATCTATGTATGGCCTGAGGCAGGAAAAGGAATCTTCTGGTCTAAGTGGTACCTGAAGAATTCTCCCATTAAGCGGAACCCTACCCTCTTACTCACAAAACACTTTACTTCAAGGAATTGTTTTTTCCTAGTGCTGAGATGGAGGTTATCTTCCAATATCTGCTTTGGAATAGTGGGCTAGGTGTTCCAAGTGCGGATTCCTGGGCCCCACCCAGACCAAATGAATCACAATCTCCAGCTGGAGGGCTGCCTGAGGCATTTGAGTTGTGTGTATAAAATATGTGTGTGTTTGTATGTATATATATGTGTGTGTATACACACACATACATAACATGAAACTTACCATTTTAAGACTTTTTAAGTATATAGTTCACTGGCATTAAATATATTCACACTGATTTGCAACCATCACCACCATTCATCTCCAGAACTTTTTCATCATCTCATACTAAAACTCCATACCCATTAAACAGTAAATCCCATTCCCCCATTTCTCTCAGCCTCCAGTAGACTCTACTTTCTGTCTCTAAGAATTTGACTATTCTGGATTCCTCGTGTAAGTGGACTCATAACTATACTTATCCCTTTGTGTCTGGCTCATTTCACTTAGCATAATGTTTTCAAGGTTCATCCATGTTGTAGCATGTATCAAAATTTTTTTCTTAAGGCTGAATAATATTCCGTTAAATGCTGCTGTCAACATGGGTGTACAAATATCTGTCAGAGCCCCTTTGTGTTCTTTTGAATACATAAGGAGAAGAGATTTGCATTTTTTAACAAGCCTTTCGGGTGAGCCTCTTGCCCTTAATTTTGATAGCCACTAGCTTAGAGGTTTTACCAGTAAGTGATTTTGTCAAATCTTATGCAAATGCTTCCTGGAATTCAGTTTTATTGAAGGGTGGATAAATGAGTAGGTTTTTGCCCCATCTCTTTTCTTTTGCTATTCCCTTTTCAGCATCAGTGTTAAAGTCCTAAAACCCTGGGCCTCACTTACTAGAAGGATCTCCTGTGACAAGTCCTTTTCTTTTCCAAGTCATTCTCAGCACATCAGTCAGGTGTTTTCCTGAAACACCTCCCTTGTTTCCCACATTCATCTCAACTTCTTTCAAAACCTTTCAGTAGTTCCCATGCCTAAACAATATAATCCAAACCCTTTAGCCTGACTTTAAAGCCATTCACAGTCTGGCTCCATTCACCTTTTCAGCCACATCTTCCCCCTGGAAATGCTACATTCTTGCCAAGAGGTTCTCAGAGTAGGAGCCCTGGGGCACCAGCATTAGCATTACCCGGAAACTTGTTAGAAATGCAGCTTCTGAGTGACTCAGTTGGTTAAGCGTCCAACTCTCGATTTTGAATCAGGTCATGGTCTCACTGTTTGTGGGTTCAAGCCCCACATTGGGCCCTGCACTGAGCGGAGGCTGCTTGAGATTCTCTCTTTCCCTATCTGCCCCTCCCCTACTTGTACTCTCTTTCAAAATAAATAAATAAACTTAAAAAAAAATACTGCTTCTCAGTCTGCCTCAGACCTATTCCATCAGGAAGGATGGGGGGTGGGAGGGAGGGGAGGGTGGGGGATGGGTATTGAGGAGGGCACCTTTTGGGATGAGCACTGGGTGTTGTATGGAAACCAATTTGACAATAAATTTCATATATTGGAAAAAAAAAAAAAGGAAGGATGGGGAGTTATGGAACTCAGCAACTTGTGTTCTAACAAGCCCTCTGGGTGATTCTGAGTTTGAGAACAACTGTAGTGATGGGGTGACTTGTGACAGTCTTCCCAAAATACTTGTCATATTGCCAGCTATTAATTTGTCCTCATACAATCCCACCTGCCAGAGATCACCCTCTCCTTCTGCCCTTTCAAATCTTGCATGGCCTCCAAACCCCAAGTCATTGGCTACCTTCTTCACATGGCCTCCACTGAATCCCTTCTAGGGAATCCTGCTTCTAGTTCTGCACTTGGCTGGGCCCTTTTCTAAGAGCCACTTGGCAGTTCATCCTGTACTGGCTTGTGTCCTCTGACTTCCACATGGCAGGTAATGACTTAATTTTATTGATTCGAGTACATTTGCTTTACCTCTAATGAACTTAAAAAGGTAGCTGAGGAGCTTTTCAGACTATAGCCTCCCGTCCTTTCAAACAAGCCAGGACATCATGTTGTTAAGCCCAAATTATTGATGAGGATAATCAGACACTTCAGACAGATATCCAACCATGACGTACTGGCCCTGAACCAAAGGTGGGTAGTGTGAACTGGTGTGAAAGTCAATCAGGTGGCACCCTGATAAACATTTCTTGCAGGAAATGACTGGGGCTCAGCTGTAGCAACAGATGGGTAGTGGGGGTGGGGAATCAGATCTCCTCTGCATCCACCAGAAGGAAAGGGCTGGAGCAAAGCACAGGTGCGGGGCTTTTGTTCCCTAGCCGGCTCCCTGCGGGTTTATGGAGATGTCTGAGAGCACTTCCCTTTTTGCTCAAGCTTTATGGCCCATGCAATCTACAGGATGCATTAGCTTCCTTGCAATTACTCAAAAAGGAACAAATAGTGAATTTTGTGTAGAAAATCTAGGAGGGTGTGCCAGGTTCAATTAAATCTTCTACAAAGCCTGTGAGAAGGAACAGTGGGAAGGCGAGATTTAATTTTCCCCCCAGATACTGAAGAATCTCCATAGTCCATGGGGAATGCTGTACTGTGTTCATGAGGGGAGTATCTATCTTTTTGTTCAAGTGCCACCTAATTCACTCAAAAATGGTGAGGGAAATGCTTTTCTACACATAACTTGATAAGAGGATTCATTAGAAATACTGTTGTAGAACTAATAAAATGTTGAATGATTTTTCCATCATTTTTCTTCCTAATGGTTTGTTAATGAGGATGAAAGGCAATTATTTTTATAATACATTTTCATGTAATTGGTGGCTAAGTGTACTCAATAGAGAATAATGAATGTACTAGTTTGTGATGAACTTCTTTGAAAGGAAAGAATATAATTTGGAAGATTCTAGAGGATTTGACCCTTTGGGCTACAAACACAAATTCTCCCCCACCAATCATTACCCATGACTTACAATATTTTAAACAGTGAAGGTGGTATTATTTCTTTAAACAGGCATAACTCTTTAAGAGTTCTGCATTTGGAATGAGTTCATACTCTTGCTTCAAATTCCCAACCTGCATATAGCGACAGGAAAAAACATGTTTGTTTTTTTAAGTTGGCCATTTTTAGCTATACAGGCTAAATGAAAAAAGCAATCTCATTTAAAATTATGCCACAATTTCTTGACATATGAAAGGAAGCCATTTTCACTAAATGTAATTCCAAACTACTCAGTGCCTTCAGGGGCAGAAAGTTCCTTAGTCTAAGAATGTTTTTCTAAGTTCTCTGCCCAAGAAGCTCCTGAAGAAAATAATCTACCAGTATTTATAGACTGTGATCACAATAATCACTAACCATTTAGAAGCTTCTAGGAAATTGCTCTGGTTTGTGTCTTTGAAAACTCAATAATTTCTAGGTCCTAGGAAAAGGTTTCAGATACACATGAGAATAGAATGTGTGGAGCACTTACTAGTTTCTGTTTATCTTTCCAATATAACTATTTTCACTATTGTATTTTACTCTTACGTATACAGCTTTGGGGCTCTTCCTTCACCCCCTCCATTATTTCCTTAAAGTTCTTTCTGCTCTTGATGGAGAGTATTCTGCCTGGCAAGCCATGTGATTTCAGGACAGGTTTGGAGTTATACAAAGGCGTGTCCGTGGGTATGCTATGTAGGTGTTGATGGAAAGGCACTAGCACATAGTTTCTGTTTCTTCTAGAAGAGAGAACACTTCTATGAGAAAGGTTGAGATGCTAGATTGGCCTTTGGAGAGAGCAGACCTTGCAAGGTCTCAGTTTTCATTCATTCTTTCTGTAGTTTTCCAAAAGAGAAGTTAACTTGTTAGCTTTATCAATTAATTCCAGTCATGGTTTTTCATTTGTTTGCTTTTTCACATTTCAGAAATGCATTGGAATTTCTCTTTCTCCCAAACTTTTTTCCTATGTGGCTCTTGTCTCCTTTTCTCCTGAGACATGGCCATCTTCAATGACAAATGGTTTTTAATAAATCCTCGGTTGACCATCAGATAGATCTCCAAAAGAATCTCTCCAGGCCAGGTGTCAATTTCATGGGAAATTACTTTGCTGCACTCAGCAGCCTGAGAATCAAAATTCCAGTTTGTAGAGTAAAACTTGACAGTGACATTGTGAAATCTTACATTACTAGTGACTGTATTTGTGATGCATGTGGTTCCACCAAGCCTTGCATTCATAATTTCATGCTTTATTTATGCGAATGTACTTTCCATAACAATACAGTTATTTCTTTCCTTCATAAAAAGGCACCTGGTACCTCCTGTCTGTCTCCACCTTTCAATCACTATCATCCTAATTGAGACCTCGGTCATTTTTTCCTGTGTATTGCCCCCATCTCTCTACACTAGTCTGTTCTACGTACTCTCATCAAATTAATCTTTCAAAATTGAGGCTCTATCATATCATTTTCCATGCTTGGAAACCTTCAGTTTTTCTTAATTGCCTCATGAACTTACACTGGCATCCAAGGCTCTGCGGATTGAGTAAATTTTCCACTCCTATATCCCACTCTACCCTGTGCCTCAAACTTCCATAACCTTCAGCCACAGGAAACACACTCTGGCTTCCCACGTCCACATCTTTGCCTTGCTACCTACAACAGGGGTTGGCAAACTATGCCACGTGGGAAGTGGTCTGCAGGCTGTTGTTGTATAGCCCTGTAAGCTAAGAATGGTTTTTACATGTTTAAAAGGCAGAGGAGGAAGAGGGTAAGGATATGCAACAGAGACAGGATGTGACCTGCAAACCTTAAAATATTTATTGCCTGGCCCTTTACAGAACAAGTTTGCCAACCCCTGGCCTAGATAACACCCTCTTCTTTCTTGTTCCTGCCATTACAATCATATTTATCACTGCATACCTATGCTAAATGTAGTCTCAAACCCCCTTTCCTGCTCATTTGCCCAAATATCTCCTTCTTTGAACTCTGTTAGAGTATTTTTGGGCTCTCTCAGAGCTCTTCTCTGTTATACAATAATTATGTGTAGGGGTGGCTAGGTGGCTCAGTCAATTGAGCATCTGACTTGGCTCAGGTCATGATCTTGCAGTTTTCAAGTTCAAGCCCCATGTCGGGCTCTGCTGACAGTGCAGAGCCCGCTTCGGATCCTCTGTCCTCCTCTCTCTCTGCCCACCCCCACTCACACTCTCTGTCTCTGTCTCAAAATAAATACAAAAACTTAAAAAAATTATGTGTGTAAATTTTATTTTAAAAAATTTGTAATGTTTATTTATTCTTGAGGGGGGAGGGAGGGGCACAGAGAGAGGGAAAAACAGAATCCGAAGCAGTCTCCAGGCTCTGAGCTGTCAGCACAGAGCCTGAAGCAGGGTTGGAACTCACGAACCACTAGATCATGACCTGAGCGGAAGTTGGATGCTTAACCCACTGAGCCACCCAGGCGCCCCGTGTGTAAATTTTTATTAAGCTGGAAGCACCTTGAGAATTGAGAGACTATTTATTACTTTTTAAATTTTTAAAAAGTTTTTACAAGTTCTTTCCAACATTCCTTCCAGCATCTATAAAATGAGTTATAGACCAAATACATTTTGTAAATATTTGTAACTGAAGTAAATTAGGGTCAAATATAAACACAAGCCATTTCCTGGGTTCATAAAAATGGTTGAGAGATTTCCTCTTTGCTTGGGCCTCAGTATTTGCTCTCCAAGCAGCAATATTCACTGGAGTGGGGGTCCCAGAATACAATGTAAGGGTGAGCCTGGCATGGAGTAAACCCACAGGGGCTGCTGGAAATTCTCTTTGGCCAAATCAAGAACAGATGCAAATTGCTAATACTGACCATAGCAACTCCTAAAGATGCATACTCCACAATGCTCTCACATTTTCTGAGTTTACTATTTAATAGTTAGGTGAAGAATTTGCTACTCTCGGTGTAATTGATCTAGATCATTCCTTCTATGAATTTGTATGTTGGAATTTAGAAGTATAAGTTCTGGATCTGTGTGGATCAAAAGTTTGCCAAGTCAAGTACTCCATAAAGCACTCTGTCAGTCAGTAATCTACTACCAGCATTTTGGCAGAAGTTATGTCTTAATTTGATAACACACAAGGGTAGAATACAGATGTTGGTATCTGGGGTAACATGATTAATAAGTTATTGAAGAAACAAGTAACAGTGATCCTACAAGCAAGGTTAAGTTTCGTCACTCATTGGATACAGTGCATGTCAGTCATTTTTGCTCAACCAATAAGTTAAGTATAAAAAGCATCCTTCAGATAGGAAACAAACCTAGTGGGTGGTCCAAGGAGAGGCATGGACTTTAAAACACAAAGAAGAACCAGTGTATTTCAAACAGATTTCAGATAAGGCAACATGGTCATCTATATAAAGATCTCATCTCATATTTGTGACAAATCCAGCAAGGACAACACACACACACCTGAACTAATATGTAAAGTCCAAAGATATATATAAGGAAAACTCTTGTCATATAGCCAAAAGGAGAGCTTATGTTACAGCTGAGGAGGAAGCAAAACATCAAAGCCAGAAATAGAATGCCAAATGCAGGTCTAAGGAGTGAAGCAAGGCCATCATTCAGCAACAAGTATTCATGCCAGAAGTTAAAAGACTTGCTATAGCTCCAAATGCAGAGGGAGAGGCAGAACAAGGAGAATGGATCAGGATGAAGGCTACAACTAGTCACATGGGAAAGAGTTTTCAAATCAAGATCTTGAAAAATTAGGAATCTTCTAGTGAAATTTCATCCAGAGACCAGTATAGGGCTCTAGAACTTTAAGCACCAATGACATTTTCTGAGATAACAATAGCATTGTCACACCTTAAAAATAAACAAATAAACACAAACAATGATAACTTAATATTATCTAGTACCCACTCCACTTTCTAATTTTCTCAATTGTTTTTTTTTCATGTTTATTTTTTGAGAGACGGAGAGAGACAGGGAGGTGCAGAGAGAGAGGGAGACCCGGAATCAGAAGCAGGTTCTAGGCTCCTAGATGTCAGCACAGAGCCCCACTTGGGGCTCGAACTCATGAACCATGAGATCATGACCTGAGCCAGAAGTCGGATGCTTAACCAACTGAGCAACCCAGGCGCCCCCTCAGTTGTTTTTATTTTATTTAATTTTAAAAAAATTTTTTTAAATGTTTATTTATTCTTGAGAGAGAGACAGACAGAGACAGAGTGTGAGTGGGGAAGGGTCAGAGAGAGAGGGAGACACAGAATTTGAAGCAGGCTCCAGGCTCTGAGCTCTCAGCACAGAGCCCGACGCAGGGCTTGAACTCACAAACTGTGAGATTGTGACCTGAGCCGAAGTCAGACGCCCAACTGACTGAGCCATCCAGGAGCACCCCCTCCCCTCCGCTCAGTTGTTTTTAAAATAATAAAAGGGAAATTCTTTACTCATTTCTTATGGTGACATAGTTTCAAATATTGTAATGGAGCCTAATGTTTATTGACTTTATGTTCCATCTGTGGGAGTTGCCAATTAATATTTTCAGAATCCCACGGTGACAGAAGCAGTAGCATGATGTCATATCAAGACTCCAGCAAGGCCAGGAGCTGGACCCAGTTTGTATCAATGGAAATACAAGGGGGAAACAGGGCAGAACTACCTCAAGGTGAGCAGGCAACTGCATACACAATGAAGCTTTCAGGGTAAAAACAATCCTCTTTCTAAACCTCCTAAAACTTCATCTCCACCTATCCTATCCTGTCAGCCCCTCCCTGTTACCTGGGTAGAGCAAACATAGGCATGGGGCAGCAGAAGACCCAAGTCAGGATGCTCTGGCTGGAACTTCCCAGACTACTTTCTTTCTTTTCTCAGCAGCTTATCTACCCGCCTGCCCTCTTTGTTCCAAGTCATATACTTTCTGTTTGCTGCTTGGCTCACCTCTTGCACTTCCTCATTTTACGTGGACATTCAGACTCCGCCTTACTCTTTTTAACATGGTTCCATTTCCTCTGGTCTAATTCTGAGTACCTTCTAAATTTGGTCTCTCCACCCATTGGTTCATTGTGCTTGCTTCATGTCCCTTAACAATTACACCTTTGGCTTCCAAACTCCTACAGTAGAGAGAACCTTAGTCTCGCTTCCACAGCCCAGCCAACCTCTTTACTACACCTTCACGAGAGACCTTGAGCTAGAACCACCTAGCTAAGCCACTCCTGAATTCTTGATCCACACAAACTGTGAGATAATAAATGTTGTTTTAAGCTACCGAATACAGGGTACTTTTGATATGTAGCTGTAGATACTTCCTCATTTCTTCCTACATTTATCCACTTGATCCAACAAAAAATTATTGAGTTCTATTGGCTCAGTTGCAAAGCAGTCTATGGCAGGGTACACAGTACAAGCATCTATGGATAGAAGAAAACAGCTACATCTCAGACTTATGGGCAGCTCCCAACGTTAGCTGCAGAACAGCTCCTGTTTCCAAAGAGGCTGCATTTAATAAGGCACCCTTACCAAAGGGGGCTATCCTATTTTTTTTTTAATATTTTAGGGATGGAGATTGTACCAGTACTCTGAGAGTTGTTTTCATATCTTATTACTTCATTTAAGTTTATTCCCTTCCTTAGGCAAAGTTCATGCCATGATTTGAAGCCCCCATATTCCTATCACTTCTATGGTGAAGACAGGGAACATACTCAGTATAACAAACCCTTCACAGACTCCAAATTACCCAGCTCAGTGTCAAAGTCATTAATTTTTAAAGGGCTTTGATCCCACTATGATAAGCACAAGAGAAATAAATAATGTATGTCTCTGTGTTTCTTATGTGCTTGTCCCCATCCATATTGTGCGGATGAGAGATTTAATCAATCCCAATTTGGGCTCAGAGACCAACCCAGTGATGCAGTGTTATTGCCTTTTGGTACAAGTATACTTCCTCCAGTATGTAATTCTCTTTAATGCTCCAACCCACAGGAGAGAACTTCTAAGGCATGAGCCTGATTTTCCTGGCATTTGTTTGCTCACAGATCCCTGTCTCTACATTTCTGATGCCAACTCTGATGTATGACTCTCCTTCTTCAGTAGCAGGAATTTTAAATTAAGTATGATTTTACATGATACTTGCATAGACTGTACCATGGCTTTGAATTCTTGAATAAATTATTATAGTCATGGCACATCTCTCGGGTCACTGCAATAGACAGTCAAGGGGAAAATATATTCTTTAAATCCGCTGTAATTTTTCATTCCAGTAGAAAATAATTTGTAATTCTATTTAAACAGATTCTTCCAGAGCCAGCTTTTAAAGCATGTTTACTGAAGACTCAGGTATACCAGCTGTTTCTTAAAAGACCTACTGACTACAAGTGGCATAAATCAGGCTTCCTAAATATAGATAGCTTTTCCAAGTGAAATTCCTTAGCCTTTTTGTCACAGAGGCATAAGTGAATCGTTTTTCTTTGCAGATTTACTTTTCAGCTACCCAAAAATGTATAATGTTTGAATACTGGAATTACTCCTGAGTGGTCAGACATTAAATAATAATTTTAGAGATTGGGGGCCCAGTGAGTATGAGAGAAGATAAATGGATCTTAGGCAACTAACTTTCGCCCATGTGGTAGAGGATACAATTGTCCAATATGAACATGATTCTAAAAATAACCCTGGGTAAAACTGTGGCCTTGTGGTAAATTAAAATGCCTCCCACTGAAGACAATCAAGCTTCATATATATTTAGCTTTTTGGGTGGGACAGAAATCCAAGTCTGTTGGATGAGACTATTAACCAAACTCAGTCTGTTTTAGTTGAAGGCAAGTTGTCAAAGAGATAGTAAGTCCAAAGAAATAACATAAGTTCACATTTAGTTTTAATTTTCAATTCTCTACACAGTAGGGTCTTATTCTTAAGAGGCAAAAAAAATCACATTTCATAAATGAATCAATTCATAGAACAGCTCTGTGAGACAGGTTATGTTGACAGAAAGATGGGCTGGGGAGGGTGGAGAATGTCTCTGCACTCAAAATTCAGTGTGTGTTAATTTTGGAGGGAAATTATTTATGTTACCACTGCAAATGTTTAACTTATAAAAGCCATGCTTTGGAAGAGGGAAAGGCCAATGGGTAAGGCTTATCCAGCAAAAATATCTGGTTCTAAAGTTTATACTAAGCTTTTGTTTTGATAAAAGAACAAAAATACATATTCAACATTTATAAAAAATACCAGATATAGTGTTTTGTTTAAAGAAGAATCTATTTAAACTCAGGATTTAAGAAAAAAAGCTCACTCTGGAAATGAATTTTGATTAATTTTTTCATAAAGAGTAATTAAGGCAAATAAATATTCCTTCTGCCCAATGCATTAGCTATTAGCCTCATGTGCTATTTAATTTAAATTACTTAAAATTTAAATTATTTAAAATTTAAAATAAAATTAAAATTTTAGTTTCTCAATTTCATGGACCACATTTCAAGTGCTCAATGTAAGTTGTGGCTACCATATTAAAGAGCACATATATAGAACATTTCCATCATCACAGAAAGTTCTACTGAACAGCACAGCTCTATATCCTACCTGCAGAATAGCCAACAATAGGTCACACCTAAAATTGTTACCTAAATTGAGAACGAAGATATAGGTAGTTTATTGGAAACAGTAGAGATTTTTAAAAATAGAAAGGCACCTGAAAATTCTGATAGTACTATAGTACGATATAATACTATTAAAGTGGTGGAGTGACCCACTGAAGATTTAACTTCTGCTTTGAATTGTGTTGTTGTTGGTTGTAGCGATATTTATTTGTGGCTTTAGCAAGATAGATGCCGGAGATTCCTTTGGATTATCCTGGGTAGGATGACTGATCAGGGCAGCAGAGAAAGTATTTCCCATTAAAAATAATCTGGACCCTTCTCAAAGATAAGCAAACTCTGTTTTCTGATGAAGGGTACGGAACAAGCTCTCTGTGTCTTGTTAGGAAAGAAAAGAGGCTAGCCAACCCCTTCCCCCTGTCTCCCTGAATTTCTGAGACTGGAAGAAGGGACAGTTGTTGCATATTCTGTGATGAGCTGACCCTCTAACCAACTCAAGCAGAGCACCTCTGGACAGAAGACTTAGCTGCATGGGAATTCAGATGATGTCCAGGGATCCCAGAGAAGATGCTTTGGGTCAAATAGAGCTTCCTTTGAAAGCTTAGGCTTACCCAGAAGCTTGGCAGAAGTTGGTTGATGGTAACTTCCCTGTAGCTCTGGACAGTCAAGTGGACACAAAAAAGGGACAGTGTGTGGCAACAAGGAACAATGACCAAAAGGCAATAGCAGATCTTAAGACACAAAGTTCTTCCCCAGATAGAAGTGAAAGTAGACGGACTTCTTTATTGGATGAAAAGCTACCACAATTTTTGGATGAGCAAAGGGATTAAGGGAGCCCAGGGTATGTACTATAGGATTTCCTTTTCCTCTGGCATGCAGAGGGTTAAGCAATCTTCATTTAACCTGGGAAAAAGAAAAGACTTGATGTAACTTATATCCTCAGTGTGGGAGAGCAGTTGATACTCATTTCATGAAGACATAGGCAGCTGTAGTCTAACAGCTCACTCATGAACAGTTTGTATAAATAACCCATATTTAGAAATACTTCAATTGGCAGGAGACCCACATAACCAGTAAATTAGCAGATGGGACATGCCTACCTGATGAGAAAACTTAATTCAAGGATTAAAACAGTAAAAGTTAATTTTAAAACATTTAAATTTTTAATAAATTTAAAGATATATTTAAATTCCAGTAAGTTATGATTTTTATTAACAACTTTCAGACTCATAATATCTCAACAAATAGCATACTTGCAAATATTGACTTTTTTGTTTACTAATTTCTAAATGAAGTTTTTCAGTTCATTTGGGCAGGTTTGATCTGCGTTGCAAATAATTGGTTTCTGTACATGGTTTTGTACATAACAGGCTTTGTACGTGTATTAAAATTCACAGAATAATTGCCCTATTTTTAGATGAGTTAATCCATCTTCAAAATTGCAATGGGGATTTCTTATTGACTTGGATTTTGGAAAATAGTTCTCTTAATTTAAATATTTTATGATTGCCATAACATAACTTTTTAAATTATAGTGATCTAAAATATTGGATTCATTTTAATCCACATGCCTTTCTTAGAAATGTAACTCCTTTTTTATAAGTATATAATTATGTTTACTTTTATACATAGATTATTATTTTTTTAAGTTCATTTATTTATTTTGAAAAAGAGAGAGAGAGAGAGAGCTCTGAAGGGGCAGAGAGAGAGGGAGAGAGAGAGAGAGAGAGAGATTCCCAAGCAAACTCTGCACCATCAGTACAGAGCCCAATGCAGGGCTCGAACCCACGAACTGTGAGATCATGCATGACCTCAGCTGAAATCAAGAGTTGGTCGCTTAACCAACTGAGTCACCCAGGCACCCCTTGTATGTAGATTACTAATGTCACAAATTTACAAATGCATCAGGTTGACGTTAAGATGCATAATGGCTCCATGCTTTCTCACACTTATACTGTGTTTTCCAGTTCTCTGTAACCTATTTATTACCTGTAGACATTTCCCTACCCAGTGCCCAATGAAAATTTTTAATTGTTTAGTCTCTTTGTTTACCAGAATAAATGTTTATCAAAATACAATTTCGGCTCATGTCAAGATGTCCTTGGTGGGGTCAGGCTCTGTGCTGACAGTGTGGAGCCTGCTTGGGATTCTCTCTCTCTCCACACCCCCCTTCTCTCTGCCCCTACCCCACTCATGTGCAGGCACACACACATTTGCTCTCTCTGTGTCTCTTTCTTTCTCTCTCTCTTTCAAAATAAATGGATAAACTTTTAAAAATATATATGTTTTCAGATTGGATGTGTAAACCTCACTCAACCTCATACTATCCCCAATGTCTGCTTCTCCCACTTCTAAATACTGGTTTCAGTTACAGGATATTTACGATGATAAAGGAAAAACAGGTATGGTCATTATTTTTGAGCTTTTTTCTAAAAGCTTACAAAAGTAAGCATTATTGTGTTAGGTATAGTTATTTATTCACACAAGAATCCAATTTTGTGTATTGCTGAGTGACTGGTAGGTAAGTTCAAAACTAAAATAAAGACAGGATATGAAAAAGAAGTTCACATTTGAGCTGGCCAGTGGGCTATGCTGAATTGCTAAATGGGCAGACTAACAAGTTTGGGCATCAAAAAAAAATGAGTGAGAAAGAAAAAAAAAGTCAAGTTCAGCTTCAGCGAATTTATCCAGAATATTGCAATGTTAAAATCCATGGGGGAAAAAACTATTTTAATTTCTCTTTAATGTAAACTGTTCATATTCTGGCTTAATTTGGCTTATTTCGATTTTCATTTCTAGCCATATGTGTTGAAAATAGTACACCAGTTTGTTCAGAGTTTAAAGGATCTAAAGGGGACAGCTCTGGTAGGTGTCATAGTATCCAGGCCCGTCAAATCAGGCCATATTGATTAGGCAATAGTGTATTTTGGGTGAGATGTAATTAATATGTGTCTTCAGCTATGCCAACCAGGGACTCAGATGGTAGGAAATCCCTGAGAAAGTACTGCTGACTCCCCTACACACACCCTGGGTTGCAGATCCCTCTAAAGATGCTTTAGGTATTCCTGACAAATCCAGGTCTATAGTGTCTCTGCTATTCCTAGGAGAATTCATAGATTTTTCCAATCTCCCATAAGTTGGCTCTTGGGAGAGTTCACCGATCTGAGTGGCATTTCTGTCTGGTTTGGTTGTGAATGAACCCAGGATGCACTAGGTCGGCCAAGTCCCCAGAAAATACTTCCTTCTTTTCCAAAGAAGGTGTGAATTTCCCCAGGTGACCCTTTTCCTAAGCTTGAACCTTTATCTTTGCCAGCGGCACCTTCTCTTTCTCTTCTTTTAGCCACTACTTCTATCAGTAGATTCTCTACCAAATAAAATGAGCAAGTCTGTTCTGGGGACTTGTAACACAATTCAATCATTAAGATTTTATGTGATGAAAGAAAGATTTGTTTCCCACCAAGAGTTAAAAGGAACTACTTTCCAAGTCTCTCAACCTCCAACCCTATAAGAAAAGATAAAATTTCTTTCAGTGAACCAACCCAGAATGTTATTTCCATTTAAATAGACATGAACAATGTCTTAAATAAAACTATTATGATGCTAATAAAAAAATCCCAAGTTTTCAATCCAAGGAGCATTGTTGATGTGAATGACCACTTTTCTCCTAAATTCTGGCCTCAGTTACAGGATGTTTATGATGATATGAGCCTTATACAATGAATGCAGGCAACACTCCAGTTGATTTAATCTGACAAGAGCTTCCTTAGGTATGAGTGTGAGTTTGGGCTTTAAGCCAGCAGTCAAAAGGGATTGTAAATTTAAATGATTACATCACCTAGTGAAGTCTGCTTTTTGGCCAGGACAGAGGCACCTTCTCCAAAACTTATTCAGAATGTATTTGTATTATTCTAGCTGTGTGACCATGGAAGAATTACTTAATCTCCCTGTAGCTCTCTTTCTTCATCTGTAGGATGAGTAATTATAACAGTTACTTCATAGGTTCCTTAAACAAGTTAACATATGTAAAGCACGTGGATTACCTGACACATCATAAAATCTATATAAATATTAGCTATTACTAGTATTAACATTATTATTGGGTTGATAGAAGGAAGCTGCAAAGCCTTTATATTTATTCTGAACCTCTGTAATTATCTAGCTGATACAATTTCTCCTTAGAGAATATTTTAAGACATATTTTGTGTACCTAAACATTTCCAAATAATGATCTTAAATCAACTACAAACCCCTTCTGCAAATAATTTCCTTTTAGAAGAAAAATAATTTGCAAATGTATGACTTGTCCTGGGAGAATGAAGGTAAAGAGATAAATGGAGAAAAATATTGCCATGAGTTCATAATTACTACCTGGGTCTTAATGTTTTGTTTTTCATTGACCTGCATAAATACCTTATAGATTTCTTGCATTTTTAAAAACTTACTTTAATATCCCTTTGAGAATTTAAAAAATCATTTAAAAATACTTTTTAAAGTTATAAAATATGTCTTGTAAAGAATATTTCTCATGTAAAAATTTATAATTATGGAACTTAAGGTTTTTGCCACAATGGAGTGTTGGTACCGGGCTAGCTCTCTTGTGATAAAATACTAGAAAACTGGGTAAAATATTTGAAATAATGATTTTCAGATATTGGACTACAGACAGTACAGGATTGTTATCCCAAGGGAAGGAAAACAAGTAAGAGAAACCCTACAATAACTTGGATTGACTGCCTAGAAGCGCTGTTCAGGCCATGGGGCACAGAGGTGAAAAACCAGCAAAGCACAATAGTCTCAGTGGACATGAAAACAAATCAGAGATTAGGGAGGCTGAGACAGCTAGAATTTATGGCACAGAAAGTGAGAGAATGAAAACTACACGGAATAAGAACTCCAGAAATCTTCATAGGGGTCCCTGAAGTCTTTGGCTAAATCTGTATATGCATAGGGTGACACTCAGTGAGGCCAGGCAAAGACAATTACCAGGGAACTATAAACTGAAAAACCACTACAGAACTAGAAGGCATTGAAGTTCTGTACTTGAGCCAGAGTAGAGAGATATTCTTCAACAACTGGGCATTTAGTAGAGGCTTTAGAAAGTTTCTTCTTTAAGATTAGAGCTAAATTACCTCTACAAAATAGGTTATGCTACACATGCCTTACCAAAGCTTTAAAATAAATCTCAAAATGATCAAGAGGACCTTCAGTAGATTAACTGCTCACAAGAATAACACACAACCTTCTTCAAAGAAAGATAACAAAATCCATACACTCAATAAGATAACATTCACAGGAGAGGGCATATAATAAAAATTTACTGGAACTTCAAGGAAGCAGGATAATGTGACCCATAGCCAAAGGAAAACCAGTCAATAGAAGCAGACCCAGAAATTACAGAGACAATTAAATTAATAGATAAGTATTGTGAATCAGCTATAATGAATATAATTAGGGATTTAAGGAAAACATGTATACAATGAGAGAAGAAATGGACACATATAAAAAAGACCCAAGTCAAACCAAATATATGAGACACTGCAGGGAAAAAGAATAAGCGAACTTGAAGATTGTGCAATGAATGGGGCACCTGGGTAGCTCAATTGCTTGAGCTCCAACTTCAGTAAAGGTAATGATCTCACAGTTTGTGGGTGCAAGCCCCGCATCCAGCTCTCTGCTGCAGCTCAGAGCCTGGAGCCTACGTCAGATTCTGTGTCTTCCTCTGTCTCTCTGACCCTCCCCTACTTGTGCTCTCTAGCTCTCTCAAAAATAAATGAATAAACATTACAAAAAAAAAAAAAAGGACTGTGCAATGGAAAATATAAAAATTGAAGTAGAGATAGAAAAGGGGTTAAAAAATAAATAAATATCATATATATTAGGCTGAATGAAAGAAGTCAGACACAAAAGAATACATATTGTATGGTTTCATTTATTTTAAATGGCAAAAAAAAAAATCACAGAGAAAGTATTAGTGGTTGCTTAGTGCTAGGGTTAGGAATGGTGAGTGACTATAAATGGGTATAGAATTCTTTGTTGAGATGTTGGAAATGTTCTAAAATTAAATCGTGGTAATGGTGCACATCTCTGTAAATCTACAACATCATGTGATTGAATTATATACTTAAAATGAGTGTATTTTATGATATGTAAATTATAACACAAACTATTTTTGTGTAATAATCAAAACAAAGCATAAATTGCCTAAGGAACAATATCTTGTGGCTTAACACATGTGTAATTAGAGTCTCAGAAAAGGGAAGAGTCAGAAAAAAAATTGTTTAACAGTTTATTGAGGTATAAGCAACTGACAAAAAAACTGTACGTACATATTTAGTGTATACAACTTAATGATTTGGAGATAATTTACATCCATGAAACCATCCCCATAATCTATGCCATAAATATACCTATCACTTTCAACAGAAAAAAACATTTAACATGACTGAAAATTTTTAGATTTAATTAAAAGTATTAACCCAGCAATCTAAAGAGCTCAACATACTCCAAGATGGAAAAACAAGAAGGCATATCATAATGTAATTGGTTTTTTTTAAAGCAATTATTATGAGGAAAAAGTCTTAAAATTAGCCAGAGGAATAAAAGACACATTACATACAGGGGTATGAAGCTAGGATTATAACTGACTTTTCATAAGAAAGAATGTAAGCCAGAAGACAATAGAAAGCCATTTTTAAAATGCCAAAAGAAAATTCAATCTGTCAAACTAGAAATCTATATCTAGTCAAAAGATCACTCAAAATGATAGTAAAATAAAGATAACCTCAGACAAACCTGAAAGAATTTTTGCTCAACAAATCCATATTACAAACAATGTTAAAAGAAGTTCTTTAGGCTAAAGAAAAATAATACTAAGTAAAAATTCAAATATACACCAAATAATAAAAAATGTCATAAGTGGTTAAAGTGTGAGGCAATGTAAAATGCATTTTACTGTTTTTAAAATGTATTAAAAATTATTAATTTTCTGAACCAGAACAATAACAACTTTTGTGATTAATCACATTTTTGAAATAAAATTAATATTTTTATTAATATTAAGAATCCTTATTCTTAGTAAGAAGAAAAAGGATGGGGAGGGAAAATGAGAAATACCCTTTTGTAAATTGAGCTCTTATATTATGCATGAAATGGTATAATAGTATGTGATGATAGGCTATAAGTTAAATATGGATAGTATAAACACTAGAACAATCACTGGGAAAAAAAAGAATGTGTGGAGGTAGAGATAATAATCCAATAGAGAAGACTGAATAGAATTCTAAGACAATTCAACCTATAACAAGGCATAGGATTGGAGTGAGGTCAGGGGGAGAAACAAATTACAATGGGAGAGAGACAAAACAAATAGAAACATGGTAGTATTAAACCAGTGGTGTGCTGGAGCTGATTGATGCCACTTCATGAAAGTGAATGATGTGTACCTTTCCCAATTCTCTATCTGCTGATTACATGTTGGTAGCTTGAAACCAGCACCGGTGAGAATATTTATACATGGAAATCAGCAGATGCTGAAAGTTGTGACTTCTTACTTTGGAAAGGCTATTTACCATCATACCAATGACTGCAAACAAAAAATTGTATAAAATGCAAAAGGAATAAATACTGTAATTAAATGCCCAAGAATGGCATATAGATATAACATAATATTCAATATGATGCTGTTTATATTAAACACACTATAAGGATAAGACAGAAATAGGTTATAAATTTAAAAAAAAAGAAAGGATTAAAAAATATATTTTTAAGTAGGCTTCATGCCCAGCACAGAGCCCAAAACAGGGCTTGAACACACAACCCTGCTATCGAGACCTGAGCTGAGATCAAGAGTCAGACATTTAACCAACTGAGCCACCCAGGTGCCCCAGAAAGTATTTTATTCAGCATTTTTCTGGAGAATCTAGCCAAGACAGTTGAACAAGAAAAAGAAATAAAAAGCATCAAAATTGAAAAGGAAAAAAATAAAAGTACCTCTATTCACAGAAGACATGGTCTTGTATACAGAAAACCTAAGAAATCCATGAAAACATTAGAACCAGTAAGTACAGCAAAGTTGGAGTAAACAAAATCAATATACAAAATTTATTTCTATACACTATTAATGAACAAGCTTAAAATCATATTAAGAAAACAGTCCTATTTATAATAGCATTAAAAAATAAAAATACTTAGGAATATCTTAACAAAGGAAGTTTAAGATTTGCACCTTGAAAACTATAAAATATGGGGCACCTGGGTGGCTCAGTTGGTTAAGCATCCGACTTTGGCTCAGGTCAGGATCTCATGGTTTGTGGGTTTGAGCACCATGTCGGGCTCTGTGCTGACAGCTCAGAGCCTGGAGCCTGTTTCAGATTCTGTGTCTCCCTCGCTCTCTGCTCCTTCCCCACTTGCACCCTCTCTCAAAAATAAATAAACATTAAAAAGAAAAGAAAAAATAAACTATAAAATATTATTTAAAAAATTACAGACCCAAATATATGGAAAGGTAATTCATGTTCATAGATCAGAAAACTTGACATTGTTAAGATTATAATATCACCAAACTACAGAGGAAATGCAATCCCTATCAAATTCCCAGTGTCTTTTTTTTCTTTTGCAGAAATTGATGACTATCCAAAATTCATATATAAATGTAGGGATCCAGATTAGGCAAAACTGTCTTTAAAAAAAACAAAATTGGCCGGAAGATGGCAGCGTAGGAGGACGCTGGGCTCACCGCGCGTCCTGCTGATCACTTAGATTCCACCTACACCTGCCTAAAGAACCCAGAAAACCGCCAGAGGATTAGCAGAACGGAGTCTCCGGAGCCAAGCGCAGACGAGAGGCCCACGGAAGAGGGTAGGAAGGGCGGCGAGGCGGTGCGCGCTCCACGGACTGGCGGGAGGGAGCCGGGGCGGAGGGGCGGCTCGCCGGCCAAGCAGAGCCCCCGAGTCGGGCTGGCAAAAGCGGAGGGGCCGGACGGACTGTGTTCCGACAGCAAGCGCGACTTAGCGTCTGGGAGGTCAGAAGTTAACAGCTCTGCTCAGAAAGCGGGAAGGCTGGAGGACAAAGGGAGGGAGAGCTGCTGAGCCCCCGGACGGCAGAGCTCAGCTTGGTGGGGAACAAAGGCGCTCGCCAGCGCCATCTCCCCCGCCCATCCCCCAGCCAAAATCCCAAAGAGAACCAGTTCCTGCCAGGGAACTTGCTCGCTCCGCGCAAACACCCAACTCTGTGCTTCTGCGGAGCCAAACCTCCGGCAGCGGATCTGACTCCCTCCCGCTGCCACAGGGCCCCTCCTGAAGTGGATCACCTAAGGAGAAGCGAGCTAAGCCTGCCCCTCCCACCCCCGTGCACCTTGCCTACCCACCCCAGCTAATACGCCAGCTCCCCAGCACCACAAGCCTGGCAGTGTGCAAGTAGACCAGACGGGCCACACCACCCCACAGTGAATCCCGCCCCTAGGAGAGGGGAAGAGAAGGCACACACCAGTCTGACTGTGGCCCCAGCGGTGGGCTGGGGGCAGACATCAGGTCGGACTGCGGCCCCGCCCACCAACTCCAGTTATACACCACAGCACGGGGGAAGTGCCCTGCGGGTCCTCACCACTCCAGGGACTGTCCAAAATGACCAAACGGAAGAATTCCCCTCAGAAGAATCTCCAGGAAATATCAACAGCTAATGAACTGATCAAAAAGGATTTAAATAATATAACAGAAAGTGAATTTAGAATAATAGTCATAAAATTAATCGCTGGGCTTGAAAACAGTATACAGGACAGCAGAGAATCTCTTGCTACAGAGATCAAGGGACTAAGGAACAGTCACGAGGAGCTGAAAAACGCTTTAAACGAAATGCAAAACAAAATGGAAACCACGACGGCTCGGATTGAAGAGGCAGAGGAGAGAATAGGTGAACTAGAAGATAAAGTTATGGAGAAAGAGGAAGCTGAAAGAAAGAGAGATAAAAAAATCCAGGAGTATGAGGGGAAAATTAGAGAACTAAGTGATACACTAAAAAGAAATAATATACGCATAATTGGTATCCCAGAGGAGGAAGAGAGAGGGAAAGGTGCTGAAGGGGTACTTGAAGAAATAATAGCTGAGAACTTCCCTGAACTGGGGAAGGAAAAAGGCATTGAAATCCAAGAGGCACAGAGAACTCCCTTCAGACGTAACTTGAATCGATCTTCTGCACGACATATCATAGTGAAACTGGCAAAATACAAGGATAAAGAGAAAATTCTGAAAGCAGCAAGGGATAAACGTGCCCTCACATATAAAGGGAGACCTATAAGACTCGTGACTGATCTCTCCTTTGAAACTTGGCAGGCCAGAAAGGCTTGGCACGATATCTTCAGTGTGCTAAACAGAAAAAATATGCAGCCGAGAATCCTTTATCCAGCAAGTCTGTCATTTAGAATAGAAGGAGAGATAAAGGTCTTCCCAAACAAACAAAAACTGAAGGAATTTGTCACCACGAAACCAGCCCTACAAGAGATCCTAAGGGGGATCCTGTGAGACAAAGTACCAGAGACATCACTACAAGCATAAAACATACAGACATCACAATGACTCTAAACCCGTATCTTTCTATAATAACACTGAATGTAAATGGATTAAATGCGCCAACCAAAAGACATAGGGTATCAGAATGGATAAAAAAACAAGACCCATCTATTTGCTGTCTACAAGAGACTCATTTTAGATCTGAGGACACCTTTAGATTGAGAGTGAGGGGATGGAGAACTATTTATCATGCTACTGGAAGCCAAAAGAAAGCTGGAGTAGCCATACTTATATCAGACAAACTAGACTTTAAATTAAAGGCTGTAACAAGAGATGAAGAAGGGCATTATATAATAATTACAGGGTCTACCCATCAGGAAGAGCTAACAATTATAAATGTCTATGCGCCAAATACCGGAGCCCCCAGATATATAAAACAGTTACTCATAAACATAAGCAACCTTATTGATAAGAATGTGGTCATTGCAGGGGACTTTAACACCCCACTTACAGAAATGGATAGATCATCTAGACACACAGTCAATAAAGAAACAAGGGCCCTGAATGATACATTGGATCAGATGGACTTGACAGATATATTTAGAACTCTGCATCCCAAAGCAACAGAATATACTTTCTTCTCGAGTGCACATGGAACATTCTCCAAGATAGATCATATACTGGGTCACAAAACAGCCCTTCATAAGTTTACAAGAATTGAAATTATACCATGCATACTTTCAGACCACAATGCTATGAAGCTTGAAATCAACCACAGGAAAAAGTCTGGAAAACCTCCAAAAGCATGGAGGTTAAAGAACACCCTACTAACGAATGAGTGGGTCAACCAGGCAATTAGAGAAGAAATTAAAAAATATATGGAAACAAACGAAAATGAAAATACAACAATCCAAACGCTTTGGGACGCAGCGAAGGCAGTCCTGAGAGGGAAATACATTGCAATCCAGGCCTATCTCAAGAAACAAGAAAAATCCCAAATACAAAATCTAACAGCACACCTAAAGGAAATAGAAGCAGAACAGCAAAGGCAGCCTAAACCCAGCAGAAGAAGAGAAATCATAAAGATCAGAGCAGAAATAAACAATATAGAATCTAAAAAAACTGTAGAGCAGATCAACGAAACCAAGAGTTGGTTTTTTGAAAAAATAAACAAAATTGACAAACCTCTAGCCAGGCTTCTCAAAAAGAAAAGGGAGATGACCCAAATAGATAAAATCATGAATGAAAATGGAATGATTACAACCAATCCCTCAGAGATACAAACAATTATCAGGGAATACTATGAAAAATTATATGCCAACAAATTGGACAACCTTGAAGAAATGGACAAATTCCTAAACACCCACACTCTTCCAAAACTCAATCAGGAGGAAATAGAAAGCTTGAACAGACCCATAACCAGCGAAGAAATTGAATCGGTTATCAAAAATCTCCCAACAAATAAGAGTCCAGGACCAGATGGCTTCCCAGGGGAGTTCTGCCAGACGTTTAAAGCAGAGATAATACCTATCCTTCTCAAGCTATTCCAAGAAATAGAAAGGGAAGGAAAACTTCCAGACTCATTCTATGAAGCCAGTATTACTTTGATTCCTAAACCAGACAGAGACCCAGTAAAAAAAGAGAACTACAGGCCAATATCCCTGATGAATATGGATGCAAAAATTCTCAATAAGATACTAGCAAATCGAATTCAACAGCATATAAAAAGAATTATTCACCATGATCAAGTGGGATTCATTCCTGGGATGCAGGGCTGGTTCAACATTCGCAAATCGATCAACGTGATACATCACATTAACAAAAAAAAAGAGAAGAACCATATGATCCTGTCAATCGATGCAGAAAAGGCCTTTGACAAAATCCAGCACCCTTTCTTAATAAAAACCCTTGAGAAAGTCGGGATAGAAGGAACATACTTAAAGATCATAAAAGCCATTTATGAAAAGCCCACAGCTAACATCATCCTCAATGGGGAAAAACTGAGAGCTTTTTCCCTGAGATCAGGAACACGACAGGGATGCCCACTCTCACCGCTGCTGTTTAATATAGTGCTGGAAGTTCTAGCATCAGCAATCAGACAACAAAAGGAAATCAAAGGCATCCAAATTGGCAACGATGAAGTCAAGCTTTCGCTTTTTGCAGATGACATGATATTATACATGGAAAATCCGATAGACTCCACCAAAAGTCTGCTAGAACTGATACATGAATTCAGCAAAGTTGCCGGATACAAAATCAATGTACAGAAATCAGTTGCATTCTTATACACTAACAATGAAGCAACAGAAAGACAAATAAAGAAACTGATCCCATTCACAATTGCACCAAGAAGCATAAAATACCTAGGAATAAATCTAACCAAAGATGTAAAAGATCTGTATGCTGAAAACTATAGAAAGCTTATGCAGGTAATTGAAGAAGATATAAAGAAATGGAAAGACATTCCCTGCTCATGGATTGGAAGAATAAATATTGTCAAAATGTCAATACTACCCAAAGCTATCTACACATTCAATGCAATCCCAATCAAAATTGCACCAGCATTCTTCTCGAAACTAGAACAAGCAATCCTAAAATTCATATGGAACCACAAAAGGCCCCGAATAGCCAAAGTAATTTTGAAGAAGAAGACCAAAGCAGGAGGCATCACAATCCCAGACTTTAGCCTCTACTACAAAGCTGTCATCATCAAGACAGCATGGTATTGGCATAAAAACAGACACATAGACCAATGGAATCGAATAGAAACCCCAGAACTAGACCCACAAACGTATGGCCAACTCATTTTTGACAAAGCAGGAAAGAACATCCAATGGAAAAAAGACAGTCTCTTTAACAAATGGTGCTGGGAGAACTGGACAGCAACATGCAGAAGGTTGAAACTAGACCACTGTCTCACACCATTCACAAAAATAAACTCAAAATGGATAAAGGACCTGAATGTGAGACAGGAAACCATCAAAACCTTAGAGGAGAAAGCAGGAAAAGACCTCTCTGACCTCAGCCGTAGCAATCTCTTACTCGGCACATCCCCAAAGGCAAGGGAATTAAAAGCAAAAGTGAATTACTGGGACCTTATGAAGATAAAAAGCTTCTGCACAGCAAAGGAAACAACCAACAAAACTAAAAGGCAACCAACGGAATGGGAAAAGATATTTGCAAATGACACATCGGACAAAGGGCTAGTATCCAAAATCTATAAAGAGCTCATCAAACTCCACACCCGAAAAACAAATAACCCAGTGAAGAAATGGGCAGAAAACATGAATAGACACTTCTCTAAAGAAGACATCCGGATGGCCAACAGGCACATGAAAAGATGTTCAACGTCGCTCCTCATCAGGGAAATACAAATCAAAACCACACTCAGATACCACCTCACGCCAGTCAGAGTGGCCAAAATGAAGAAATCAGGAGACTATAGATGCTGGAGAGGATGTGGAGAGACGGGAACCCTCTTGCACTGTTGGTGGGAATGCAAATTGGTGCAGCCGCTCTGGAAAGCAGTGTGGAGGTTCCTCAGAAAATTAAAAATAGACCTACCCTATGACCCAGCAATAGCACTGCTAGGAATTTATCCAAGGGATACAGGAGTACTGATGCATAGGGGCACTTGTACCCCAATGTTTATAGCAGCACTCTCAACAATAGCCAAATTATGGAAAGAGCCTAAATGTCCATCAACTGATGAATGGATAAAGAAATTGTGGTTTATATACACAATGGAATACTACGTGGCAATGAGAAAGAATGAAATATGGCCTTTTGTAGCAACGTGGATGGAACTGGAGAGTGTGATGCTAAGTGAAATAAGCCATACAGAGAAAGACAGATACCATATGGTTTCACTCTTATGTGGATCCTGAGAAACGTAACAGAAACCCATGGGGGAGGGGAAGGGAAAAAAAAAAAAAAAAGAGGTTAGAGTGGGAGAGAGCCAAAGCATAAGAGACTGTTAAAAACTGAGAACAAACTGAGGGTTGATGGGGGGTGGGAGGGAGGGCAGGGTGGGTGATGGGTATTGAGGAGGGCACCTTTTGGGATGAGCACTGGGTGTTGTATGGAAACCAATTTGACAGTAAATTTCATATATTAAAAAAATAAATAAATAAATAAATAAATAAATAAATAAACTAAAAAAAAACCAAAAAAACAAAAAAACAAAATTGGAGGACTCACATTTCCTGATTTCAAAACTTATGACAAAACAACAATAATCAAGGTAGTGTGATACTGGCAAAAGGATAAACAAATCAATGGAATAGAATTAAAATAAATAATTTTAATAAATCATTAAATAAAATAATAAATAAATAAAACTACATTTACAGTCAATTGATTTTGACAAAGATACTAAGTGATTTATTAAGGAAAAAAATAGTTTTTTCAACAAGAGGTGTTGGTATAAATGGATATTCAGATATAAAACAATGAAGTTGGACTCCAACCTCCTACCATCCATAAAATATAACTTAAAATTTATTACAGAGCTAATATCTCCCAGCTATAAAAAGGAATAAAGTACTAATACATGTTACGACATGAATGAACCTTGAAAACATGCTAAGTGATAGAACCAGTCACACTAAGCCATATATCATATGATTCCATTTGTGGAAATGTTCAGAACAGACAAATCTATAAAAACAGAAAGCAAATTAGTAGTTGCCAAGGGCTAGGTGGAAGGGGGAGTGATTGCTAATGGGTACAGAGTTTCTTTTTAGGGTGGCAAAAATATTCTAATATTAAATGGTGGTGCTAATTACAAAATATTTTAAAAACCACTTGTACACTTAAAAGGGGTTAATTTCATTGTGTATGAATTTTAGCTCATTTTTGTTTTTGTTTTTTAATTTTTTTTTAACGTTTATTTATTTTTGAGACAGAGAGAGACAGAGCATGAACGGGGGAGGGTCAGAGAGAGGGAGACACAGAATCTGAAACAGGCTCCAGGCTCTGAGCTGTCAGCACAGAGCCTGACGCGGGGCTCGAACCCATGGACCACGAGATCGTGACCTGAGCCAAAGTCGGCCGATTAACTGACTGAGCCACCCAGGTGCCCCTCATTTTTGTTTTTAAAAAATAATAAAGGGGTGCATGGGTGGCTCCATTGGTTGAGCCTCTGACTATTTCTGCTCAGCATGGTCCCAGGGTCATGGATCGAGCCCTGCATGGAGCCATGCAGTGGGCTCCATGCTGAGTGTGGAGCCTGCTTAAGATTCTGTCGCGTACTCTCTCTGCCCTGCCTACACTCTCTCCCTCCCTCTCTAAAATAAAATTGAAAAAAAAAGGTTATAATTGACAATCTCAAGTTTCCTTTCTTAGTAATTTATAATTAAGTAGAAAATTATTAAAAGTAGAAATGGCTTTGCTACACTGTCAATTTTGCCCAACTGATATTTATAGAACATTCCACCTAACTAAACAAATACACATTCTTTTGAAATGCACATGGAATATTAATCAAGATAAGTCATATGCTGGGACTAGGACACATTTCAATAAATTTAAAAAGGATTGAAATCACATAAAGTGTGCTTTGTGTTTACAGTGCAATTAGAAACTAATTACTAATTAAAATATCAAAAATTTCCCAAATTGTTGGAAAAACATATTCTAAATAATGATCGGTCCAAAAAAATCATAAGGGATATTGGAAAATATTTGAACCAAATGATAATGAAAACACAACATATCAAAATTTGTGGGATTAACAATGACTAGAGGGAAAGTCATAGCTTTAAATGCATCATAAAAAAAAAAAGAAAGATCCTTATTTCAAACCCAAGTTATATAAGAAGCTATAAAATAAGAACAAATAAGCCAAAAATAAAGGAAATAAATGATAAAGAGGAAATCTATGAAATAGAAACAGAGCAAACAACAGAGAAAATCAATGAAATTAAAAGATGGTTCTTTGAAAAGAGAAAGAAGAAAGTTAAATAAGTTTATTAATTGTTCTATAAGCAATAGACATAAATTAAAGTATACCATTAAAACTGATAAAACAATGAAAGTTTAAACAGAGAAAAAGGATTAAAGGTATGTGCTGTCAGAGAAAGAAACAGAGATGGGTTTATCTTTTTGTTCTAATTTATAGAAAATATATATGTGTCTGTCTGTGTTTATGTATACATAAAATTATAGCCAGGCTTATTATTATTTATATATAATTATAACCAGGTTTCTCATTGTTGAAAGACTTCTTCAAAAAGTGACTGATTTCAGAGCTTGGGCAGGGAAAGCACACGGGAAGCCTAAAACATTGTAATAGTTTGCAATTGCTGCATAAAAAGTCACCACAAATTTAGCAGCTTAAAATAACATCCATTTATTACATCGCCATTTCTGTAGGTCTAAAGTCTAGGCACAGCTCAAATGGATCTCTGTTCAGTGTCTCATGAAGCTGAACGCAAGGGGCCAGCCAGGGTACATTCTCATCTGGAGTTCAGAGTCCTCCTCTAAGCTCAGGCAGATTGTTGGCAGAATTCAGTTCCGTGCAACTGAGAACCAAAACCCCCATTTTCTTTCTGGCTGTCAGTGGGGGTTGCTCTTAGCTCCTAGAAACCACCCTCAGGCCTTCAGGCTAAGAAATGGGCCTCTTACCACATGGTAGTTTTCTTCTTCAAAGCCAGCAGAACAGTCTCTGCAGAGAGCTACAACAGAGTTTCATATAATGTAACAAAATCATGGAGTCACTATCCTATCCTAAGTCCCTCTCCTTTCCAAGAGGAGAGAATTATACCAAGTTTGTATGGGGAGGGAGCAGAAATCTCAGAGGCCATCTTAGAATTCTGCCTAACAAAAACATCTTGTGTCAGGGGTGCCTGAGTGGCTCAGTCAGTACCTACAGATGACACAATGAGACTACATTCATATCTTTCAGTAATCACTCTGAATGTAAATGGACTAAATGTCCCAATCAAAAGACGTAGGGTATCAGAATGGATTAAAAACCCCACAAGATCCATCTATATGCTGCCTACAAGAGACTCATTTTAGACCAGAGGACATCTGCAGATTGAAAGTGAGGGGATGGAGAACCATCTATCATGCTAATGGATGTCAAAAGAAAGCCAGAGTAGCCATACTTTTTTCAGACAAACTAGATTTTAAAACAAAGACTGTAACAAGAAATGAAGAAGGGCATTATATCATAATTACAAGGTCTATCCATCAAGAAGAGCTAACAATTGTAAATGTTTATGAGCCCAACTTGGAAGGACCCAAATATATAAATCAATATCACAAACATAAGCAATCTTATTGATAAGAATATGGTAATTGCAGGTGACTTTAATACTCAACTTACAACAATGAACAGATCATGCAGGTAGAAAATCAATAAGGAAACGATGACGTTGAATGATACACTGGACCAGATGGACTTGACAGATATAGTCAGAACTTTTTATCAAAAAGCAGCAGAACACACATTCTTCTTGAGTGAACATGGAACATTTTCCAAGATAGATCGCATGCTATGTCACAAAATAGCCCTCAATAACTATAAAAGAATTGATATCATTCCATGCACATTTTCAGATCACAATCCTATGAAACTTGAAATCAACCACAACAAAAAATTTGGAAAGCTTCCAAATCTATGGAGATTAAAGATCATCCTACTAAAGAATGAATGGGTCAATCAAGCAATTAAAGAAGAAATTTAAAAACTATATGAAAGCAAATAAAAATGAAAACATGAGTCCAAACCTCTTGGGATGCAGCAAAGGCAGTCCTGAGAGGAAAATACATTGCAATCCAGGCTATGTCAAGAAACAAGAAAAATCCCAACTACAAAACCTAACCTCACTCCTAAAGGCACTAGAAGCAGAGCAGCAAAGAAATTCCATAGCAGCAGAAGAAAAGAAATTATAAAAATTAGAGCAGAAATAAACAATATAGAATCCAAAAAAAACCACTAGATCAATGAAACTAAGAGTTGATTTTTTGAAAAAATAAACAAAATTGATAAACCTCTAGCCAGCCTTCTCACAGAGAAAAGAGAGAGGACCCAAATAGATAAAATCATGAGTGAAAATGGATTTATTTCAACCAATCCCTCAGAAATAGAAGCAATTGTCAGGGAATACTGTGAAAAATTATATGCCAACAAACTGAACAACCTGGAAGAAATGGACAGTTTCCTAAACACCCACACACTACCAAAACTCAAACGGGAAGAAATAGAAAATTTGAACAGACCCATAACTAGTGAAAAAATTGAATCAGTTATCAAAAATCTCCCAACAAATAAGAGTCCTGGACCAGATGGCTTCCCTGAGGAATTCTACCAGACGTTCAAAACAGAGTTAATACCTATCCTTCTCAAGCTATTCCAAAAAACAGAAATAGAAGGAAAGCTTCCAGACTTTCTATGAAGCCAGCATTACCTTGATTCCCAAACCAGACAGAGATCCCCACTAAAAAGAAGAACAGGCCAATATCCCTGATGAACATGGTTGCAAAAATTCTCAACAAGATACTAGCAAATGGATTCAACAGTATATTAAAAGAATTATTCACCATGATCAAGTAGGATTCATTCCTGGGCTGTAGGGCTGGTTCAATATTCACAAATCAATCAGTGTGATACATCACATGAATAGGAGAAAGGATAAGAACCATATGATCCTGTCAATAGATGCAGAGAAAGCATTTGACAAAATACTGCATCCTTTCTTAATAAAACCCTCAAGAAAGTCGGGATAGAAGGAACATACCTTAACATCATAAAAGCCATGTATGAAAAGCCCACATCATCTTCAATGGGGAAACACTGAGAGCTTTCTCCCTGAGATCAGGAACATAACAGGGATGTCCACTCTCACCACTGTTGTTTAACATAGTACTGGAAGTCCTAGCATCAGCAACCAGACAACAAAATGAAACAAAAGGCATCCAAATCGGCAAAGAACTCAAAGTTTCACTTTTTGCAGATAACATGAAACTCTACATGGGAAACCCAAAAGATTCCACCAAAAAGCTGCTAGAACTGATACACGAATTCAGCAAAGTCGCAGGTATAAAATCAATGTACAGAAATCAGTTGCATTTCTATACACCAATAATGAAGCAGCAGAAAGAAAAATCAAGAAATTGATCCCATTTACAATTGCACTGAAGACCATAAAATACCTAGGAATAAACCTAACCAAAGATGTAAAAGATCTGTTTGCTGAAAACTATAGAAAATTTATGAAGCAAATTGGAGAAGACACAAAGAAATGAAAAACATTCCATGCTCATGGATTGGAAGAACAAATATTGTTAAAATATCAATATTACCCAAAGCAATCTACACATTCAATGCAATCTCAATCAAAATTGCACCATCATTCTTCTCAAAGCGAGAACAAACAATCCTAAAATTTGTATGGAACCACAAAAAATCCCGAATAGCTAAAGTAATGTTGAAAAAGAAAACCAAAGTAGGAGGCTTAACAATTCCGGACTTTAGCCTTACTACAAAGCTGTAATCATCAAGACAGTATGTTATTGGCATAAAAACGGACATATAGACCAATGGAATAGAACAGAGAACCTAGAATTAGACCCACAAATGTATGGCCAACTAATCTTTGACAAAGCAGGAAAGAGCATCTAGTGGAAAAAAGTCTCTTTAGCAAGTGGTGCTGGGAAAAATGTACAGCAACATGCAGAAGAATAAAACTGGACCACTTTCTTATACCATACACAAAAATAAATTCAAACTGGGGCGCCGGGGTGGCTCAGTCAGTTAAGCGTCCGACTTCAGCTCAGGTCACGATCTCGCAGTCCATGAGTTCGAGCCCCGCTGTTCGAGCCTGCTTCCGATTCTGTGTCTCCCTCTCTCTCTGCTCCTCCCCCGTTCGTGCTCTGTCTCTCTCTGTCTCAAAAATAAATAAAAAACGTTCAAAAAATTAAAAAAAAATTAAAACTGGATGAAAGACCTGAATGTGAGACAGGAAACCATCAAAACCCTAGAGGAGAAAACAGGCAACAACCTCTTTGACCTCAGCCGCAGCAACTTCTTACTCAACACTTCTCTGAAGGCAAGGGAAATAAAAGCAAAAATGAACTATTAGGACCTCATCATGATAAAAAGCTTCTGCACTGCAAAGGAAACAATCAACAAAACTAAAAGGCAACCGACAGAGTGGGAAAAGATATTTGCAAATGACATATCAGAAAAAGGGTTAGTGACCAAAATCTATAAAGAATTTACCCAACACAACAACCGAAAAGCAAATAATCCAGTGAAGAACTGGGAAGAAGACATGAATAGGCACTTTTCCAAAAAAGACATCCAGATGGCCAACAGACACATGAAAAGATGTTTAACATCGCTCATCATCAGGGAAACACAAATCAAAACCACTTTGAGATACCACCTCACAACTGTCAGAGTAGCTAAAATCAACAACTCAGGAAAAAACAGATGTTGGCAAGCACGTGGAGAAACAGGAACCCTCTTACACTGTTGGTAAGGATGGAAACTGGTGCAGTCACTCTGGAAAACACTGTGGAGGTTCCTCAAAAAGTTAAAAATAGAACTACCCTACAACCCAGCAATAGCACTACTAAGAATTTATCCAAAGGATACAGGAGTGCTGATTCATAGGGGCACATGTACCCCAATGTTTATAGCAGTGTTGTCAACAGTAGCCAAATTATGGAAAGAGCCCAAATGTCCATCAACTGATGAATGGATAAAGAAGATGTGGTTTATATATACAATGGAATACTACTTGGCAATGAGAAAGAATGGAATCTTGCTATTTGCAACAATGTGGATGGAACTGGAGGGTATTATTCTGAGTGAATTAAGTCAGTAAGAGAAAGACAGATATCATATGTTTTCATTCATGTGGAATTTGAGAAACTTAACAGAAGACCATAGGGGAAGGGAAGAGGGAAAGAATAGTTTCAAACAGAGAGGGAGGCAAACCATAAGAGACTCTTAAATACAGAGAACAAATTTAAGGTTCATTGGGGCAGGGAGTGAGGGAGAGGAAAAATTGAGTGACGGGCATTGAAGAGGGCACTTGTTGGGATGAGCACTGGGTGTTGTACGTAAGCGATGAATCATGGGAATCTACTCCTGAAGCCAAGAGCACACTGTATACAGTGTATGTTAGCTAACTTGACAACAAATTATATTTTTTAAAATGAATAAAAATTAAAAAATTAAAAAGAATCTTGTGTTAGAGTAAGGAAGTACTTCAAAAATGATGTCAGATGGACAGAACAACCATCTTAGAGAGATGTCTTTTTTTGTCTTAGATCAATTTAAGCAAAATAAAAAATGAGAGTCATGGACTAAAATCCACAAAATAAGAATACATGCATTCATACTGATATACTGTAACTAATATATACGTATGAATTACATACCACATATATATTGTATGTTATGTATAAAAGCAAATAAATGGGTGACAAGGGAAAGTTTTTTCATGTGGTAGAATCCAAGATACTGTGATAAATATAGAAGGAATAATGGAATTAGAAAATCACTATTTGGCAGCCATCACAGTAATAATTGTTTCAAACAAGAATCATCAATGGAGGGGCACCTGGGTGGCTCAGTGAGTTAAGCATCCGACTCTTGGTTTCAGCTCAGATCATAATCTCACAGCTTGGTGAGTTTGAGCCCCACATTGGGCTCTGCACTGCCATCACGGAGCCTACTTGGGATTCTCTCTCTTTCTCCTCGCTCTCTGCCCCTCCCCCATTTACACTGTGTATGTCTCTTTCAAAGTAAAAAAATAAACTTTAAAAAAAAGGATTGTCAATGGATGATGAAATTAGTGGGCAAGAGTATGGTGAAAAACAGGTTATTAATGAAGTCTCAGAGTATTTCCCCTATAAGGTACAAATTAATTCAAAGAAGAAAATAGTAACTTTACAGCAGAGAAAGGGAGCAGCCCTTACTGGTTAATGTCACCAGTAATAGGATGAAGTCACATCATGTTCCTCCTGAAATGCTGACTGAGCATTCTTGAGCATTCTTTCCAAAACGTATAACCTGATCAAATCATGAGGAAACATCAGCCAAACACAAATTGAGGGACATTTTAAAAACTGGGTCATCAATACTCTCCAAAAGTGTCAAAGACAATGAAAAAGGGAAACTACAGAATGGTTAAAGGCTAAAGGAGACTGAAGAGATATGACAATTCATGCAAAATGTGGTCATATACCTAATCCTGGACCCAAAAAAATGACATTAGTGAGAGCAATTAGAGATTTTTAATAAGGTCTGTAAATTAGATATCATAGTATCAATGCTGATCTCCTATTTTTGGTAACTGCACTAAATAGTTATATAAGAGAATATCCTTGTTTTTAAGGAAGGAAATACATACTTCAGTATTTAGAGGTCTTGCAAATCCAATCAATATAAGTCACTATATTAACAAACTAAAGGAGAAAAAATCATGTTTATATGAACATATGCAGGGAAAGTACTTGATAAAATTAAGTACACATTTATGATAAAACAAAGTATGATAAAACAACAAGAAAATTCCCAAACTATTGGAAAACCAGTATAAACCTTCTTCCTCAATCTGACTGAAGGTATGTGTGAAAACTCTATAGTTAAGAGCATATTTAGTGGTGAACTACAAAATATTTCCCCCCATGATTAAGAACAAGGCAAAGATATCTTGTCCTCACATTTCTAGTCAACATTGTGCTGGAGGCAAGAGAATAATAAAGGGCATACAGATTAAAACGCAGAAATAAGGCTGTCTTCATACCCGACAACATGACCATGTATACAAAAACTCTAAATAATCTGCTAATAAACCAGTAGAGGTAATAAATGAGTTTAGCATTGTTGCAGGACAAAGATCAATATAAACAAATCAACTAGATTTCTTGTTTTTATTTTTTAATGTTTTTTTAATTGGTTTTTGAGAGAAAGAAAGAGAGAGAGAGAGAGAGAGAGAGAGAGAGAGGGCATAAGTGGGGGAGGGGCAGAGAGAGAGAGGGAGACACAGAATCTGAAGCAGGCTCCAGGCTCTGAGCTGTCAGCACAGAGCCTTATGCGGGGCTCAGGCTCATGAGCCGTGAGATCGTGACCTGAGCCGAAGTAGGACACTCAACTGACTGAGCCACCCAGGTGCCCCTTCTTTTTTTTTTATGTTTTTAAATTTATTTTTGAGAGAGACAGAGAAATCAACTATATTCCTATATACTAGCAACAAAAAATTAAAAATTAAAATAAAAAATACAATTTACAATAGGATCAAAAACTTGACATATTTGGGATACATTTAATAGGAATATGTGCAGTGTTTGTCTACTAAAAATTATAAAATATTGACAAGAGAAATTAAGGAAGACTAAATAAATAGGAACATATATCATGTTTATGGATTGGAAGGCTCGATGTTGTTAAGATGTCAGTTCTCTTCAAATTAACAAGCTGATGCTAAAATTTATATGGATATTAAAAATACCTATAATAGCCAACATACATTTTAAGAACTGACAGAAGACTTTCAGTGCCTGATTTTAAGATTTTCTATAAAACTGCAATAATCAAAGTGTGATATTGGTATAAGAATAGGCCTAAGATAATTTGGACAGAATGGAGTCCAGAATTAGATCCACGCATACATGGTCAAATGATTTTTGACAAGATTGCATTGTACACCTTCCCTGTCAGGGACTTCTCACTGCCTCTGGCAACCACTGATCTGATTCCTATCAGTGATCTCTACAAAAGAGATTTGCCTGTTTTAGACCTGCTTATAAGTGGAATCAAAGCATAAGGATTTTATAACTGAAAAGTCAAGGGAATAGTTACGAATTCAGGCAGTATTCAAATGATTTAATCAGTTATTAATCTATTGGCTCCACCTTCTTTTTAAAGAAATTTTTTTAATGTTTATTTATTTTTGAGAGAGACAGAGTGTGAGTGGGGGAAGGGCAGAGAGAGAGGGAGACACAGACTCTGAACCAGCTCCAGGCTCCAGCACAGAGCCCGACGCGACGCTCGAACTCCTGAACCGTGAGATCATGACCTGAGCCGAGGTCGGACTCTAAACTGACTGTGGCCCCACCTTCTTCTAATTGACTTCATTCACAGCATATTTTCTTTAAGTGGGGGAAAATATGGCCATCAGAAGCTCAAGTACGATGTTGTTTCACAACCTCAGCAGAAATACTTCCTTATTTTTTGTAATTGCAGCAAAAGTGTTAAGTCTAATTCTTATTGTATTTAACTGGAGAATATGCTTATCCCTGAACTATGGCCAGGGACATGAGATGTGCTATCTCTGGATGACTCCAGCCCCACAGGACCCACATGGACTGAGAGAAAGGAGTAATGGTTTCCCTAAGTACTCTCTCAGGATCCTAATGTCCACTTTGTTTGACAAGCTAAGCATCCTGGATTCTAGTCCAGCATTCATTAGACCACAATACTGTAATTCAGCACTTGAGACAATGCATAGTATTGCAGGACACCATTTGGTTGTCTGTTGCCAGGATGTGATGACCCTTCTTCCAAAGAGTCAGGGGGGAGGGGCTCGGACCCCATGGATTGGGGTTACCAGTGACAGAAATGATTAGATAAGACTGTGTCATCACTGTGAGGACTTGCAAGCAACAGTAGTTGCAACTATGACATCGTTTTCTAAAAATGGAATTTATAAAACTAAGCAAAGCATAAATGAACTTAATAGAGGGAAGAGAGACAATCCCTAGTCATTTTTAATTGTTTCATCTCAAGAAGATCAATGACTATGAAGAGAAAAGGAAAAGAAAAAAGTAAGAAAAATGGGAGACCGAAGAACTATATAGAAGAACACAGTTTCTTACTCAACATATCATTGACAATGTTGGCAAGCAGTCATTTTCAGCTGTCAAAAATGTAAGTAGAACAGCTCACTTAGAAAAGGGGAAGACAATATTAGTAAGCCTAATCTGTCAATCAATGCTCACTTGATTATCTGTAGAGAAATGCTAGGAGAAAAGTTTACAAGTAGAAAAATATATGTGCATTTGCAATAAGATTAAAAACCTGGACTTTGAGAATATTCTACTTTTATATTTCTATGGCATTTGACAAGCTGGAATTATATTTTTGTTTTTTAAAGAAAATCTGTATTTTATCATGGAAATTCAAAGTCCATCAATAAATGAGTAACTTTCCACTGAAAGAGATCTTAATATTGTCAGCTTTACATGTAGTAAACACAGATATCGGCACCCTTATTTCAAGCAAGAAATAATGGAGGAAAAACATAGATCATGAAATTGTAAATTCCACCATCAATGAATTTAAAGTCAAAGGATTTCATAGAACTGAACCTTTTTCTGAAATAAGGAAAGAGCAAAAATACTTTAAATATTAGAAGAAGGGAGAGAGAAAAGCCTCCTGGAGTGAGGTTTGGTGAAACTTGAACACTCTTCCCACAGAATGTTGTGGGGTGATGGGATCTATGTTCCCTCTGTTGGAATTTGGGTGAGCTTGTGACTGCTTCCACCAATGGGAGGTGGCAGAGTGAGGCTGTATAATGTTCAAGGCCAGGTCATAAGAGCCCTGGAACTTCTGTCTTGATCACTGGAGCACTAGCTCTCAGAGCAGACATAAAGGAAGACCAACTGCACTGAGACTGTCACGTTGGCAAGGCCAATTGTAGGTACAGTAGACCACAGTCTCAGCTGAGCCCAGCCCTCCAGCTGTCCCCACCAAGGCGTTAATTATAGAATTGAAGCTGTGCTGGGTCTTCCAGACCACTGTGTGCCCTTCATTAATGGTGTGTAGAACAGAAGAATCGCCTAGCCAATCCCTGCCCAATTTGTGATACACAAAATTATGATATATCATAAAGTAATTTTTGTTTTAAGCCACAAAATTTTGGAGTAATTTTTTATGCAAACAAAAGAACAATGGGGAAGCCACTTTAGAATAAGTGATATAATTACTTTTTAATTTTATTTTTATTTTATTTAGTACTCTCTACCCCTAATGTGGGGCATGAACTCATGACCCTGAGATCAAGAGTTGCATGTTCTTCCAAATGAGCCAGCCAGACACCCCTAATTACTTTTTTAAAAAATGAGAACATAACACATATTTCTTAATGATGGTTAAGGACAAATGGTCTAGCAACATATTGTAACAGTTAACTAATATTGAATGTCCTTTCTTTGTTCTCAGGATGTTTGGGCCCTGAGCGATACCTTTAATCAATAAGAAGAGTGATTCAAAAAGGAAATAACAGGAGAAATATAGAATTTCTTAATGTAATACACAATTAAATGAAACTTCTGTGCATCCAAAATTCAAATAATCAAAATTCTCAAACAGTAGATAGTGAGTTTTCTGTATCTTGTTTCTTTTTCTTTTTATGAAAAAGAGACAAGTAATAAGTAAACAAGCTGATATTATCATTTTATTGAAAAAAATCAAGCAATGTCAGGCCTTATCACTATGACACAGATTTTTAGAATTCTCATTTGAGGCAAAGGATACCAGAAATTTATTTATGAATAACTAGAGAAACAACAAAAACCTAAATTTATATCTGTATCTTCCCTCCTAAGTACTGCATGTTAGCAAAAGATGTTTATATCCTTAAATATCTGTAAGATACTGGGGGTCAAAAGGAACCAATAAAGATAACTAGAATAATCTCCAAAACTATCTTAACATAAAACATATCTTTCCTGATTTTTTTAACTTTAGTTACTCATTTCTCACAGACTATCAGTTTGTTTATTTTTCAATTCAAATAGTACGTCAATTCCACTGAAACATAATTTTTATTTGTTGAATTTGGCTTCTTAATGTGAAATGCAATACTTTCATACACACACATGTGAAACTAGTGTTCTGCAATGAAAGCATAACAAGTTAAACTAAACACAGGAGCACACAGAAGAAAAAACAAAAGATATTACTTCTATTTTTTGTTAATCAAAAAATGAAAAACAACAGAATGCACAGGATTCACTTAAGTTTTGGTTACACTGTGGATCAAAACAATTCTACTATTAAACAAACTGCCTTATGTAGAAGGAATGCTATAAATAATTGTAGCATTGAGATGATTAAAAATAATAGTTACATGCACTAAAATTGTGATTAAAAAGAAACCAATATGCCAATACTATGAATCTCACCTTCAAAACAATTGTAAATTTTACTGATAGAAAGCTAGTTAAGAAAACTAATACCTGTCACATTTTATGTTTAGATTGAACCTATTCAGGATAAACAAGACCAAAATTTCGTAATTTTTAGAAGGTTTTTTTTGCCTCTCAACATGATTGTCTCCAACCCTGATTCAACATTCAACATTAGGTCTCTAATAGGAATGCTTCTTTAGCAATTACTCTTATTTAAGTAAGTTTAATTAGTTTAACTTATTTCTTTATTAATTTTATTGTTTAATTAGTGTCAAAAATATGGATTCTAACAGCATCTTTAATTTCTTTTCAATGTTTATTTATTTATTTTGAGAGAGAGAGAGAACAGGGGAAGAGCAGAGAGAGAAGGAGAAAGAATCCCAAGAAGGCTCTGCAGTGTCAACGCAGAGCCCATCGAGGGACTTGATCTCACTAATCATGAGATCATGACCTGAGCCAAAATCAAGAGTTGGATGCTCAGGGCACCTAGGTTGTTCAGTTGGTTGAGCATCCGACTTTGGCTCATGTCATGATCTCACAGTTCCTGAGTTAGAGCCCCACATTGGGCTCTCTGCTGTCAGTGTGGAGCCAGCTTCAGATGTTCTGTCCCCACGCTGCCCCCCCCCACCCTCTCTCTGCCCCTCCCCTACTCGTGCTCTCTCTCAATGTCTCTCTAAAAAAATAAATAAATAAAAACCATTAAAAAAAAGCGTTGGATACTCAACTGAATGAGCCCCCCAGACATTCCAAGAAATGTCAATGTCTTAGAGAAGAGTGACACATAATAATAATAGAAAATCAGAATCCATCTCTTCCTACTGCCTAAGTAGGCTGTGAGATGGGCAGTTTGCTTTGGAGTTTCTTGCAAAGGTTGGACCCCTTGTTTAAGCTCAAAGAGGAAATACTGGCTGACGGAATTTAAGGGAGGGTTGAGCTAACACAAACGTGGTATTCATTGATGTAGCGGGACCTCAGGAACAAGTGACTAGGGATTCTCCTCACCAACACACTTCCATCTTTGCTTCCCTCTGAGCATTAACTTTATTCTCTGACACCAAGGGCTGTGGGAGGAAGAGTGTGCCTTGTGGGTTCCCAAATGCTCCCAAGTGTGCTGATGAATAAAGAAAAGCAGCATTTTGTGATTTAGTGGTGAAAACTCTACTTTTACTTTTAAGACTACTGCCAGGAGACCTTGGAGCAGGCTGCATTCTCAGGCTGTTCCTCAGTCATCCATGATCTTAGCTTAGGGAGGAGGCCAATTTACTCTGATTTTGCCTTTCCAACACAGATCCTACACTCAGAAATTGAAAACAGGCATTTAAAAATTTTTTTTTTCACCTAAAACAATCTTTGAGATTTGTCCCTGGAAAATCTCAAAGATTTGTTCTTTTGTCTTATAAAAAGAGGAATATTACCAATATTTAGGTTTATGGTCCACATTTGTTAAAGAACTCAAAATAATGCAAGCATTGCATGAGAAGAGTTGTCAAATCAAAGAATACTTTGTACTGGTAAAATGTGTCTAGTATAAATGTTTCAGAGAGTGTACACTTTCCAAAATGAAAAAGAAAGTTCTTAAAGATTTTTAATACCCTCAAAATACCTATAGTTAACCTGACGTCCTTCTTTGGAAAGTAGGTTAGTAATCAACTAGTTATAAACATACAAGTCCTTTGGGAGTTTCATCTCAAATCTTACATTCTGAAGGGTAGCAGAATATGTCACTCCAAAATATACCACGTTGGCATAAGGATTATTTTGAGCTGAAGACAATTAAGAAGAATAAGACACAAAAAAACTCTCTTCCCTCTCCTATTTACCTAAAATCAGGACACAGTTTGATACAAGTGCCCCTTTCCCTCTCTACCAGGAAGGACAGAAGTTAATCACCAGAGGTAATTCTAGATGCTTATCAGCCCAGAGATGATGGCACCAGAAGAATCTACAGAACAAACATGACTAGCTAGCTCGCACCTTCCATTAGTTCTCCCATTTATTTGTCTTCCTACAGCTTGTAGCCCTAGAAACTCAAAGTCCTTTTCCTTTGTTCTGTCACTTCTCTAAGAAGTTACTGTTCTTCTCTTAAGATGGTATGTGAGCACAAGTTTTAACCATCTATTTGAGCATCACTAAGTGCTACCACGTGTATGCCTGTTGTATGTGTTAATAAACTTCTGTTTGTTTTTTCCCTTGTTAATCTGTCTTGTGTTTATAGGATCCCAGCCAGAGAATGCAAGATGGGTAGAAGAAAAAGATTTCTTTTCCTGCCGTACAGTTTCTTAACAAAGTATTCCTTACAAACACATACAATACCTTGATATATACATTTCCTCCATCTCACTGTATTTTCAGATGACTTGGCACCTGAGCTAGATTCCATTATTGATCCCAATTTTTGATCCCTTTTTGCAGCTACACCTGTGCCATGGCCTCATCATCAGGGGACTATCTTTCCTCCCCTTGGCTTTGAATTCACTGTACGATTTGTTATGGCCAGTGATATGTGGGCAGAAATGACAGTGAACTTGTTCTGAGCCTAGGCCATAGGACACTGTGCATATTTCTGCATTTCCTCTTGCGTCTCTGCCTTCAGCTTGCTCACCTACTGGCCCAAAGAGAATGAGAAATGAGTAGAGCAGAGCTGCCCTATCAGTTGACCCACAGACGTAAGAGCAAACCCAGTCAAAATTAATGGAGTTGTTAGACTAACCTAGTATAGATAAGCCAATCTCCAACCAGCCTGCAGGCACATAAGTGAAAGTAAATAATTGTCACTTGTAGCCAATAAATTTTGAGATTATTTGTCATGTAGTAGAAGCTGACCAATATAGCCCCCCCTGTATATTGGTAGCCCCAAATCTTCCTAGCTGGTTCACACATTAATCTGGCTTGGAATTAGCATATGGTAATATCAGGAAAAGAGCAAGGATCAGACCGTGGCTTACTGATGATGGGGGCAATTGTGTGAGGCAACAAACTGGGATCAGACCCGAGGTGTCTTCATATGGCTACAAGTGCCATGATATGCAAGCATCCTGCTGTCTTTCCCCCTGTATCACTCTGTGTATTCCCACAGAATGCTGGGCTTCTAAGCTGACTGGCAAACAAAGTACTGTGATATTACTTGTGCTAGATCTGAGACTTTGCAACAGGAACCCACACAGACTGACGAGCCAGAATTGGTTCCAATGCCTCAGTAATATGAATGATTTATAGAGATTCTGTAAGCTTGGTGACCATGTAGTATTGTCGCTTTATGTGAGTGTCTAACAGACATGTGAAGAAGCTTATCTACTGTGACTGGGATTGATTGGCTGGAAGATCAAAACAGAACTGCTCAGCTAATCATCAGAGAACCTAAAATAAACGGGAATGCAGCTGTGGATGACAGACAACCTTCAACTCAGAGGTAAAGCTGGGAAACTCAGTCTCATACACAGGTGAAGGAAATCCACTCTTTTTTTAGTTAAGTATTTATTCCCTGCAGGACGCTAGATTGACAGGCAGGCAGAAATCTGTGCAAAGCAGCCTTCTTCATGTTGAGAGCTACAGATCTTGCAATGGCCAATGGTTACGAACATGATAATATTTAACCCCCAGTTGTTGTGAAGATTAAACAAAATGGTGTGTTTAAATCATTTAGCACAAATCCTGCCCCGTACTAAGTGCACAATAAACATTAACTATTATTATTAGCAGTATGTTTCGAATGCCTTCAGTTAGAATGATCAAATATCATAGAGAATATCATCAACTATATAAAATGATTTAATACTTTCAAAAGCTGGAGCCAGTATGAATCATCACATTAAGCTGTTCCTGCAGAAGTAAGAACACTTGAAAAACTGTAATGTATTCTTGCAACAAGTTTCAGAGAGGCAGTACATCGGTGAAACTGTAAGAGATAATCATGAACAAGAAAATAACTGAGAGTAGGAAACTGCTCTTGGAAATCCAAATCATAATTGCTGAAATATAAACAATTAGAAGTGATAAAAAGCAAATTGAATGTGATAGAGTATTGATTCAGGGAATTAGGAAACACGCTCAAGACAGTTTCCTGGAACTTAAAAGGAAAAAGATAAAGGAATTCAAAATGTTGAAAGAAAAGTTTAGATATAGAATTCAAAAATTTCATATCTGTTTAATAGGAACTCCAGAAAGAAAAGAGTAGGTGGAAGAAGGAAAGCAACAAAGAAAAAATAGAGGGAAATGTAGGTAACCTGGAAAAAAAAAAAGTGTATATATCCCGAAATAGAAAGAATTCAGCAAGTATCATTCAAAAATTAAAGGCCACAGATACTTAGATAAATCATGAAGCAACTTAAATGTAAAATTTAAAGGGAGGGGCGCCTGGCTGGCTCAGTTTTTAGAGCACACAACTCCTTTTTTTTTTTTTTTTAATTTTTTAAATGTTTATTTACTTTTGAGAGAGAGAGAGGGAAAGACAGAATGCAAGTTGGGGAGGAGCAAAGAGAGAGAGGGAGACACAGAACTGAAACAGGCTCCAGGCTCTGAGCTGTCAGCACAGAGCCTAATGCAGGGCTCCAACTTGGGAACAGCGAGATCATGACCTGCGCCAAAGCTGGACGCTTAACTAACTGAGCCACCCAGCCTCTTGATCTCAGGTTGTGAGTTCAAGTCCCATGTTTGGTGTAGAGATGACAAAAAAAATTAAAGGGGGGCGCCTGGGTGGCTCAGTCGGTTAAGCCTCCAATTCTTGATTTCAGCCCAGGTCATGATCTCACAGTTTCTGAGTTCAAGTTCGGCATCAGGCTCTCTGCTGTCAGCATGGAGACCACTTCCAATCCTCTGTCTCCCTCTCTCTCGCCCCTCCCACCTCTCAAAAATAAATAAACATTTTTAAAAAAAATTAAAAGGATAAAACCCTAAAAGTACGCTGAGTCAGGTTAGAGAAAGATTATCAATTAAAGAACAAAAGTAAGACTTGTATCAGATATTTGTACAATATTAAATGCAAGAAGACAGTGCTGACATTTCAAAGGAAAATGATTTTCAACTAAGAATTATAAAATGTTTGCAATTTAGCAAATCTGCCCAGTAATAACCTACATTTCAGCTTAGTTTTAATTTACATTGCTCATTATAAGAAAAGTAAAGCATCTTTTCATATGTATTTCTTTTTCTGTGAACTCTCTGTTCTTATCCTAAGCCCATTTGTTACTTGGGCTGTGTTTGCTTCTTAACTTCTAGAAACTTTTATTTATTTTTGTTAATGTTTATTTATTTTGGGGGGTGGGGGAGGCAGAGAGAGAATCCAAAGCAGACTGTGCACTGTCAGCACATATCCTGACACTGGGCTTGAACCCACAAACTGTGAGATCATGCCCTGAGCCAAAGTCAAACGCTTAGCTATCTGAACCACCCAGGCACCCCTAAAATCTTTTAAATACTGGGGAGATAAGCACACTTTGTAGTATTAGCAGCAAATATTTTTTCTAGCTTATTACATACATTTCCTAAAACTATTCCAGGTAATCAAAGATTGGCCCAAAGTGTAAAGAAATTAAAATAGGCAAAGTATAGTTCAAATAATTAGTAAGAATTAATAAAACGGGCAGCTCTTATCCAAATAATTGTTGCCATGAAAGTATGGTTATAAAAATGAATATATACTTTGAAAATAATTATTTAATAAGAATACACACAAGGCTCCTGGCTGGCTTAGTTGGTAGAGCATGCGACTCAATCTCAGGGGGTCATGAGTTCAAGCCCCATGTTGGGCATAGAGCTTATTTTTAAAAAATTAAAAAAAAAAAGAATTCACATATAAAAAATAAATTAACATTAACACTCGGAACTTAAAGGCCTGAATAATCCCAACAAAAAAAAAAAAAGAAGAAGAAGAAGGCGGCAATGGAAATAGGAGGAAAGAATAAAATATCTAAATCATCAAACTTATATGGTTGTATGTTGACATTGGTAGCAAAATATATGTTCAAATTCATTTTCCAAAAATTTGAGGGTAAGTCTACTAGTTACCCACGTTGTAACAGATGGTAACAGATTATCACAAATGTGATGTGAATTTAGTCTCTCACTGTTCTGGAGGCGCTTCTCACCAGGCCAACATCATGGCCTGCAAAGCTGCAGCCCTCAAGAGGCTTAGGAGAGAATCTTGCCTCTTCTAGCTTCTGGTGGCAGCCAGCATTCCTTGGATTGTGGTCACATCATCCCAATTTCTGCCTCAGTGGTTACATTGCCTTTGAGCACTCTCTGTGTGTGTGTGTGTGTGTGTGTGTGTGTGTGTGTGAAATCTTTCTCTGTCTTTCTCTTATAAGGACTCTTCTGATTGTATTTAGGGCTAATTCAAGTAATATAGGATAATCTTACCATCTCAATATCCTTAACATTATGCCTGCAAATACCTCTTTTCTTTATAGGGTAACATTTATATCTTCCAGGGATTAGAGTCTGATATTTTGGGGGATCTGGGGGCATTATTTTGCCTATCATCTTAGCCATTAATAAAATGAACATTTCAAATCACCAAAAGGAGGGGAAAAAAAGCAGGGATACTAAGTAAACATAGCAAATGATTTTGGAAAAAAATATCAGAAAGTATAAAATAAAAGTTAAGGAAAGTCAAATATATCCATTTTCACAGTAAATGCAAATAGCTTGAATTCTACTATAAAATGAAAAAGATCCTTGGATAGGATCAAAAAAACACCTCCAAGTATAAGCAAATAATGAAAGGCCCAATTAAAACAAAATAATGAAAAGAAGTGGGAAATAAAGTTATGGGCAAAAGATAAAGAAAAAGTGGCATTATTTATATCAAAGTAGAGGTCAAAACATAAATAATTAATTAAATGGATGGGTGCCTGGCTGGCTCAGTTGGTAGAGTAAGTGACTCTTGGTCTCAGGGTCATGAGTTCCAGCCCATGTTGGGGGTAGAGTTTCCTTTAAAAAATAAAAATAATAACAATAATTAAAATGGAACAAAGAATCATTTTATAATGATTAAAACTAAAGTCCACAAGAAAAATATAATATTTAATAATGTCTATATGCCAAATGACATACCTTTAAAATATATAAGCAATGATAGATACAAGGAAAACCACTAGTGCAAATATTTTAAATACCTCCATGTGTTTTTATTGATCAACTAGACAACCAATAATCAAAGAAATAGAGAAATTGGAAAAGCAAATATAATTACAAAGATATAGGAGGCCATTTTTCTGAATGAGTTCTGCCAGAGGTCACTTTAATTTATCTGCATGTATAAGAGAGAGTGAATCAAAATGCTCTATGTCTAATAAGAAAATAGCAGATAAGATAGTGGATTAATTAACACAAATTTGGTGAGTTCATGTACACTTTAGTGGGAAAATTCAGTTTCTTACAATAAATACCTTCAGTGGTATGCTGGAAAATGTTTTGCTACTAGCTCTCCCTGGGGAGAAAAGGGCTCTAATTTGTAGTATTTGCCCATTTCTGTGGTGTAAATACTCCCAACCATGGCTGATTTTTGAAGTCAAAGCTGGGAAGACATAGACAACAACTATGAGTTGGCTCCAGCATATGACTGATGCATTTAATTACGTAGGGAGCAAGCACATTTTCTCTGCTGAACAAGGTTAACAAGCTTTCTGGTCACTCAAGTTTCATGGCTATACAGGGCATTCTTGGGAGACATAACTAAAACTTTATAGGTAAACAGTTGAGTGTCACAAAAATCCACTCACCCCATCATCAAACATAAAAACAGGAACTGATAATAATGCTAACAGTAACAGAGCATATAGAGATGTAAACTTACTGCTCCTCCTAGCTAGTCTCCAGTGGTGTTCCTTGTTTATTGTATCTTCGTGGCCACCAGATTGTAAATAAATGCAAAAAGAATAATTTCAACCTAGCACTTGAGTTTATATCTACAGATTTTTCTCTTTTCAAAGCTTCTCATCAGATAAAATTCTCATCAGATAAAACCCAAAGTCTATCACTTTTTAAATGTATACACACATACTCACACATGTGAAGATTTATACCCTACTGAGTATACATTTCCTTTGAACATTCATTGTTGGTCAATATGCAGCTTAACCATCACAGATGTAAAAAAAAATTAGGATGTGATGATGTTGAACTTAAAATAGAGAGAGATATACCTATAATATATAAACTATTGCTTATTAGTTTTGTGGTGACAGAATATTGATCCAAGGGAAGAGGAGAGAGACAGAAGCAAACAACTTTTATGGGAAGAGAAGAAATTTGGACTCATGTAAATGGAAGATTGGAAGATGATGGGTAATACTGGTCAGAAGAAAAAAATGTTTTAGGTTAATGATAAGTACATAAATGTATTTGCTCAGAGGGTTTATAAGCATATAATTATGTAATTATGTATGCTCAGGCATATTATGTATTACATGGCAATAGAAACAGAATGCAGTAAATTAGTGGATTTATGAAAACATGTCTTGGTCAATTAGATGTATGAAGACACTGGCAGAATAAGGAGAAAACAACTGCTTGTTTATAATCCTGAAACCACAAAAATGAGACACAGTTGGCATTCCATCAATTTGGAACAAAGGGTACAGCTAGGAGTTAATTATTTAGACACCATTTCTAACTGCCCCAGCAATTTACTGATTAGGTCCAACTGAAAACCAGAACTAACAGTCACTTACACAAGATAGAAATGAATACTTCTTTCTCCCATCCAAGTACTAACCAGGCCTGACCCTGTTTAGCTTCCGAGATCAGACGAGATCGGGCGCGTTCAGGGTGGTATGGCCGTAGACTGAATACTTCTTTCTTATACAGTCTGGACATGTGGTCCAGGGCAAGGCATTCTTTTGTGACAGAGACCTGGGCTCCTTCTGTTTGTTTCTCTGTGTGTGGCTTTAACTTTATGGTTCTAGGTGGTCCAAGCAACCAAATGGAGGAAAGGATAAAAGAGAGACAGTGGGTGTTTAGGCGTTGTCTCTTAAGGAAGGTCCTGGAAGCTGCTGTACTAGATCTCCTTCTAAATCTCATTGTCCAGGGGCACCTAGGTGGCTCAGCTGGTTAAGTGTCTGACTCTTGATCTTGGCTCAGGTCTCAGAATCTCACGGTTCTTTGGATCAAGCCCCATGTTGGGCTCTGCTCTGACATCACAGAGGGTGCTTGGGATTCTATTTCTCCTTCTCTTTCTCCCATCACACCCCAAACTTGTGCATATGCTCTTTCTCTCTCTCAATAAAAAAATAAACTTAAAAAATAAATCTCATTGCCCACATAACTATATTTAGCAGAAAGGGAAGCTCAAAAATGTTCCATTTGTTCCTGGCTGCCTTGCACTCAGCCAAATATTTATTTTATTGTAGAAGAGGAGAAGGCTGACTGAAGTACATTGATACCCCAGGTGACTGAAGGACACCTGGGGCATCAATGTCTACTGCCTTTGAAACTACCAAGAATGCTCTACTATAGCAGATTAAGGGGCTTTCTTCCATGTCACATATTAAAATGAAAAAATGGTGAAATATGGGAGCAGGTGAGGTTAGATGTGAAGGAACATTCGGGGTCAGCTTGATCAAGAACAGCCTGGGGGCACTTGGGTGGCTCAGTTAGTTAAGCATCTGACTCTTGGTTTCAGCTCAGGTCATGATCTCACATTTGTGAACGCCAGACGGCGTGGAGCCTGCTTGGGATTCTCTCTCTCCCTCTCTCTCCGCTTCTCTCTCTCTTTCTCTCTCTCAAAGTAAATAAACAAAAATGTTAAAAAGAGAACATGCTGGACAAGTTACCTGACTTTTACTTTTATTTTTTAACTTAAATTCCAGTTAGTTAACATGCAGTGCTATCAGTTTCAGGTGTATGATATAATGATTCAACAATTCCAAACATCACCCAGTGCTCATCACAACTGCACTCCTTAATCCCCATCACATATTTTACCCCCACTCCCCTCTGGTAACCATCAGTTCTCTAAAGAGTCTGTTTCTTAGTTTCTCTCTCTCTCTTTCTCTCTCTCTGTTTTCCCCCTTTGCTCATTTGTTTTGTTTCTTAAATTCCACATATGAGTGAAATCACATGGTAGTTGTCTTTCTCTGACTTATTTTGCTTAGCATTATATTCTCTAACTCCATCTATGTCATTGCAAATGGCAAGATTTCATTCCTTTTTTGTGGCTGAGTAATATTCTATTGTGAATATATACCACATTTTCTTTTTCCATTCATCTATAGGTGGACACTTGGGTTGTTTCCATATTTTGGCTATTGTAAATAACGCTGCTATAAACATAGGGGTGTATGTATACCTTTGAATTAGTGTTTTTGTATTCATTGGGTAAATACCAGTTGTCTGATTGCTGGATTGTAAGGGAGTTCTATTTTTAACTTTTTAAGGAAACTTCATATTGTTTTCCACAGTGGCTGCACCAGTTTACATTCCCTCCAACAGTGCACTTAGGTTCCTTTTTCTCCATATCCTTGCCAACACCTATTGTTTCTTGTGTTTTTTATTTTAGCCATTCTGACTGGTGAGGTGAAATCCCATTGTAGTTTTGATTCGCAATCCATGTGTCTGTTGGCCATCTGTATGTCTTTTTTGGAGAAATGTCTGTTCATGTCTTCTGCCCAATTTTTAATTGGTTTACTTGGTTTTTGGTCTCGAGTTGTATAAGTTCTTTATATATTTTGGATACTGAGCCTTTATTGGATATATCATTTGTAAATATCTTCTTCCATTCAGTAGGTTGCCTTTTACTTTTGTTGACTCTTTGCTGTGCAGAAACCTTTTATTTTTATATAGTTCCAATAGATAGCTTATTTTTGCTTTTATTTCCTTGCCTCAGGAGACATATCTAGAAAGAAGCTGATATCAGAGACTTTACTGCCTGTGCTCGCTTCAAGGATTTTTATGGTTTTAGGTCTCACACTTAGGTGCTTAGTCCATTTTGAATTTATTTTGTGTATGGTCTAGAAGTGGTCTAGTTTCATTCTTTTGTATGTAGCTGACCAGTTTTCCCAACACCATTTGTTAAAGGGACTATCTTTTTCCCATTGGATAGTCTTTCCTGCCTTGTCAAAGATTAATTGGCCATATAATTGTGGGCTCATTTCTGGGTTTTCTAGTCTGTTCCATTAATCTACATGTCTATTTTTGTGCCAGCATCATACTGTTTTGAGTACTACAACTTTGTAATATAACTTGAAGTCTGGAATTATGATGCCTCCAGCTTTGCTTTTGTTTTCAAGATTGCTTTGGCTATTCAGGGTCTTTTGTGGTTCCATCAAATTTTAGGCTTGTTCCGTGAAACATGCTGGTGGTATTTTGAAAGGAATTGCATTATATCTGTAGATTGCTTTGGGTAGTAACCTGACTTTTAATTAATGCAGTGCTGTTTGAAGTGTGGTGTGTAGACGAATAGCAGCAGCATTGCCGGAAAGTGATTTTTTTGTGTCAAAAATACAAATATTGGGTCCTCGCTCCAGACCGAATGAATCAGAATTTCTGGAGGGAGGTGAGGCACAGGAATTGGTGTTTTTTTTTTTTTTTTAATTTTTTTTTCAACATTTTTTTTTATTTTATTTTTGGGACAGAGAGAGACAGAGCATGAACGGGGGAGGGGCAGAGAGAGAGGGAGACACAGAATCGGAAACAGGCTCCAGGCTCTGAGCCATCGGCCCAGAGCCTGACGCGGGGCTCGAACTCACGGACCGCGAGATCGTGACCTGGCTGAAGTCGGACGCTTAACCGACTGCGCCACCCAGGCGCCCCAGGAATTGGTGTTTTAACAAGCACTCCAGGTGATTTTCAAGTGCTAAAAGAAGCATTGTATTAGTAGTTGGACTTGAACAATGTGACTAAACCAACTGTTTTTTTTAATCCAACTTCTTCACTGGGATCTTGTCATTATCCTTGCATAAAATATTAGCTGGAACTAGACACAAGATTGTTTGTTTGTTTAGTAAATTTAGTAGAATTTAGTAAAATAAAAGTGACATATTTATATATGTATGAAAATAAGAATAAATTCTGCACACACCCTATATATAGCAATATTTCTGTATATGAATATATATGTAACTATTTACTGGTGTTATGCTTGATGTGGAAAAACTAGACTCAATGCAACCAGTTGTTACTATTATTTACTATTGTTTTTTCAGAGTTAACCAATGAGACTAATCCTCAAATAAAAATAAACTGATAAATACTGGAAAGGATGGTACAAAGGTATCGTTATTTATCAATACTATTACCATTTTAGAGAAATAAACTTTCTTGAAAGAATTATATAGGGACGCCTGGGTAGTTCAATCAGTTAAGCGGCTGACATCGGCTTAGGTCATGATCTTGTGGTTCCTGAGTTCTAGCCCTGCATCGGGCTCTGTGCTGACAGCTCAGAGCCTGGAGCCTGCTTTGGATTCTCTCTCTGTCTCTTAAAAAAGTGAATGAACATTAAAAATGAATAAATAAATTAATAAATAGTAAACAAAAAAAAAGAATTATGTAAAACCTAGCATTATAAATATTCCAGGGTTCCATAGTCTAATTTAGTTAATTAATGATATTAAAGTAAAACCTCAAAGCAATTTTTAGGAAAAATAAAACAAAACTATCCTAATCTATGAGCAAAAATAGCTATGCAAATTCTGGGGGGAAAATGGGATCTTGGTTTACCTTATATGCAGAAGGAAGAGAAAGAAATTAAAATATTGCAGTAGTCACACCAGAATAGGAAGGCAAAATAGGAGAACCAAATACAAAGTAGAAAATAAGACATATACATATTAAATAAGTTAATATATGATTAAAAAAAAAAAACCATTTTAACCTAGTAGAGAACAAATAGCTTAGTTAATAAATGAAGTTCATACTTTTGAAACTATTTTTGGGCTTTTGCCTTGGAGATATATGTATAAAGGGGTATCCCAAATATTTATAAATATGTTTTTAGTACATGACAACAGTGGCAATTTATAGTGAGAGAAGGTATAGTTTATTGAATTCATGGCACCAGGATAATTGATTCTATGGGAAAAATAAAATTATGTTCCTACTGCCTGTCAAACAAATAGTGTGTTCTAGAAAGATTAAACCATAAAATGTTTAATGGATGGAAATGCAAATTAGAATTAAAATGAGATACTTTCTTACACTTATGAGATAGAAAGTTTGAAATCACATGGTGTTGGTGAAGGTGTAGGGGAAAGAGGTATTCTTTTTTTTTTTTCAATATATGAAGTTTATTGTCAAATTGGTTTCCATACAACACCCAGTGCTCATCCCAAAAGGTGCCCTCCTCAATACCCATCACCCACCCTCCCCTCCCAAAAGAGGTATTCTTAAATATTGTTTGTGGGTATATAAATTGGTATAAATCCTTTAGAGGACTATTTGACAATATCCATGAATATTAAAAATACTCATCCTGTTCGATTCACTGTATCAATTAGGGTTCTTCAGAGCAAGAGAACCAGGAGAATATATGTATACAGAGATTTATTTTAAGGAATTCGTGCAATGATTGCGAAGGCTGTCAAGTCAAACTATGTCGGGCGGACCAGCAGGCTAGAAACTCAGGCAGAAGTTAAAGCTGTAATCTTGAGGCAGAATTCTTTTTTTCTGAAAATCTCAGTTTTTTCCCTTGAGGCCCATCCTCAAAGGATTACTGAAGGTAAGGGGTGCCTAAGGAGGCTCTGTCAGTTGAGCATCTGACTCTTGATCTCAGCCTAGGTCTTGATCTCAGGGTCATGAGTTCATGCCCCGAGTTAGGCTTCATGCTGCATGCTGGGTATAGAGTCTACTTAAAAATAAACAAACAAACAAACAAACAAATAGTTACTTAAAGTTAACTCATTTACAAAATGCCTACACAGCAACACCTAGATTAGTATTTGATCAGGTACTATAGCCCTGCCAGGTGATATATAAAACTAACCATTATTATCACCAATTTCACTTCTAAGAGTTTACTTTAAAAAATATACTTGCACAAGGGCACGTGACTGGCTTGGAAGAGCATGTGACCATTCGTCTTGGGGTTGTGAGTTCAAGCCCACGTTGGGTGCAGAGAGTACTTAAAAATAAAATCTTTAAAAAAAATACTTGCACATGTAAAATTTCATACACACATGCAAACACAGAAAATCATTGTAGCATTGTTTTATGATAACAAGACTCAGAACAACCTAAGTGTACAGAAACAGAGGACTGGTTAAATATTATATTTACTGAGATGAAATATTTGAAATATTGTTAACTTAAAAAAAACAAGATGTCATTTTATGTGAAAATGTCTTTTTTTAAAAAAAAATTTAAATATTTATTTTGTGTGTGTAAGAGAGAGAGAGAGAGAGACAGAGCTCAAGCAGGGAAGGGGTAGAGAGAGAGGGAGACACAGAATGCAAAGCAGGGTGCAGGCTCTGAGCTGTCAGCACAGAGCCCCATGTGGCGCTCAAACTCACTAACCATGAGATCAAGACCTGAACTGAAGTCGGATGCCTAACCAACTGAGCCACCCAGGCATCCCTGAAAATGTCTTTAAAAAGAAGTCATGTTCAAATGCACTGTAATATGCATAGACTATCTCTGGAAGAATATATAAGAAACTGCATGGTAGGGTAAAGACTAGGACAAAGACTTACGTTTGCTAGTATAGTCTTTAGAACCTTTTGAATTTTGAATTAGATGACTATGTTAATTATTCTCAAAATTAAATAGTTAAGAAGCAGACTGATAATATGTCACCATAATGGCTAAATTTAAAAATGACTGATAGACCAACTGGTGAAGATATGGAGTAGCCATAATTCTTATACACTGTTGGTTAGACTGTAAAACGATAAACCACTTTGGAAAATGTTCTGGCAATTTCTTATAAAACTAAATATTTATCTACCCAGTAGCCTAATAATTTCAATACTGGGTGTTTACCTAAGAGAAATGAGGCCTATGTCTACAAAAATATTCAATTGTATAGGAATGTTCATAACTGCTTTATTCTTGGAAGCCAAAACCTGGAAACAGCTCAGATGTTCATTAACAAAGAATGGCTAACCCTACTGTGACATAGGCATACAATGGAATACTACTCAGCAAGAAAATGGAAGAAACTACATGTTATAGACTGAATGTTTGTGTCCTCTCAAAATTCGGAAGTTGAAACCTGCCCTCAGTGTGATGGTATTTGGAAGTGGGAACTTTGGGAGACAATTAGATCATGAAGGTAGAGCCCTCATGGATGGGGTTATTGCCTTTATGAATGAGACTTTATTTTTTTTTTAATTTTTTTTTAATGTTTATTTATTTTTGAGACAGAGAGAGACAGAGCATGAACGGGGGAGGGGCAGAGAGAGAGGGAGACACAGAATCGGAAGCAGGCTCCAGGCTCTGAGCCGTCAGCCCAGAGCCCGACGCAGGGCTTGAACTCGCGGACCCCGAGATCGTGACCTCAGCTGAAGTCGGACGCTTAACCAACTGAGCCACCCAGGCGCCCCTATGAATGAGACTTTAGAGCGCTTCCCCTCCTCTTTTACCACTTGGATACAAGAAGAAGACAGGCATATAGGAACCAGGAACCAAGCTCTCACTATGTCCCAAATATGCCAGTGCCTTAGTCTTGCACTGCCCAGCCTCCAGAACTATAAAAAATAAATTTCTGTTGTTTATAAGCCACTCAGTCAGCGGTATTTTTGTTATAACAGCCTGAATGGACCAAGATACTACTCAGAGACGCAATAATATAGATAAATTTTAAAAGCATTATACTGGGGGCGCCTGGGTGACTCAGTTGGTTAGGTGTCATGATCTCACAGTTTGTGGGTTTGAGCCCTACATCAGGCTCTGTGCTGATAGCTCAGAGCCTGGAGCCTGTTTCGTATTCTGTGTCTCCCTCATTCTCTTCCCCTTGCCCACTCATGCTTGTGTGCGTGCTCTCTCTCAATAAACAGTAAAAAAAAATTTTTTTAATAAATAAATAAATAAATAAATAAATAAATAAAAGCATTGTACTGAATGAAAGAAGTTTTGAACAAAAGACAACTTATTATATCATTCCACTTATATAAAGTTCTAGAACAGGCAAGAAATCTATGGTGAAAACATTAGAATAGTGGTTGCCTCTGAGGGGTAGTGGGGAAGCAAATGAAGGAATTTTCTAGTGTTGATGGTATTTTGATAGGGGTTTTGGGTTATACAGGTCAAAGCATAGAATGGTACACTAAAGATTTAGTTATTTCATGTATATAAATTTTACTTTAAAAACAATCTTGAGGGGTGCCCGGGTGGCTCAATTTGTTAAGCATCTGACTTCGGCTTAGGTCATGATCTCGCAGTTCATGAGTTCAAGCCCTGCATCAGGCTCTGTACTGTCATCTCAGAGCCTGGAGCCTGCTTTGGATTCTGTGTCTCCCTCTCTCTCTGTCCCTCCCCTGCTCATGCTCTCTCTCTCTCTCTCTCAAAAATAAATAAATATTAAAAATAATTAAAAATAAATAAAAATAAAAGAAAAAGAATCCTGAATTTGTATTAGTTAATAATATACATGCACAGTTAACATATAGTAAATATTTTTTAAGTTCATTTATTTATTTTTGAGAGAGAGAGAGCACACACAAGCTGGGGAGGGACAGAGAGAGAGGGAGACACAGAATCCAAAGCAGGCTCCAGGTTCTGCTCTGTCAGCACAGAGCCCAACGTGGGGTTTAACCAGTGAACTGTGAGATCATGACCTGAGCCAAAGTCGGATGCTCAACCGACTGAGCCACCCAGACCTCCCTAACATATAGTAAATATTAAAAATAATAAATAGTAAATATATTTTTACCTATCAAGGCAGCAAAATTTTTTTTCTTTTTAAAAATTTTTTTAATGTTTATTTTTTGAGACACACATACACACACACACACACACACACACACACGCAGCATGAGTGGGGGAGGGGCAGAGAGAGAGAGAGGGAGACACAGAATCCACAGCAGGCTCCAGGCTCATGACCTGAGCTGAAGTCGGATGCTTAACCTACTGAGTCACCCAGGCACCCTTGTTTTCAATGTATATATACAGGATTGACTAAGGTTCAGTTAAATGGACACTTTTATACTAGATTTATAGGAATGTTAATGTATAAATAATGTTTGTCATGTTATTATTTATGAATCTAATTAACTGGAGTTGATATTTTAAATTGACATTTTAAAGTTAATTATTATATTGAGATGGAACACTAAACAAACATTTAAAAATTATAGAGTATCAATTGCATGGGGAAGTTTTCATAAAATGTTTTAAAATAAAAGCTTTATTTAATAAAAAGAGAATAAATCCAATTATATAAACTTCTGTGTCTCTATGTAGAAGGTGGACCAAAAACATACACTAAAATTTTATCAGGTGATATCTTGTAGTAGTATACCAGGTATTATTTTTATTTCTTCTCCTGCATTTCAGTATTTTTCAAATTTTCTACAAATAACATATATTAATTTCAAATAGAAAAAAAAGATTAAATGCTGTTCTTAGAAGGAAGTAATCCATGTATTTGAGGCAGTCGGGAAATTTAAATATGGTTAACTGAGAATAATAGTTAGCTTTGGCTGCATAACAAATCTCCCCCACAGTCTTTAAAACAATAGCCATTTATTTAATAAATGATTCTGTGAGTCAGCAATGTGGCCTAGGCTTAGCTATAGGGCCCTTCTGATCTCAGCTGGGCTAACTCATTTGACTGTGACCAGCTGCCAGATTGGTTGGGGTGGCTGTTTGTTGGCTGGGGTGTCTTGGCACTCTTCCATGTTGTTTCTTACCCTCTAGCAGACTAGCCCAGGGGTAATTCACATAATCACTTGGTGGGTTTCCAACAGAGGTAGTAGAAGTGTGCAAGGACTCTTGAGGTTCTGATGAAACTATCACACATTGCCTTGAAAGCAGTTCATTGGCCAAACCACATCAGAAAACCAGTCCAGATTCTGGAGGTAGGAGGAGACTTTACCTGTTAATGGAAGGAGCTGAGAAGTCACATCATGAAGGTGTTTGGATACCTTGGGAATAGAATAATTTGTGGTCATTTTTGCAAATCTATTAACACTGAATACTAGTCTCTATTTTATAAACAGATACTGAATGCTAAGGATAAGAATAGTATGTAAAGATCTCTGTCTAGTATAAAAATCAATTAGTGATTAAATTATAAGCAACCAACCAACTCATAAGTAATTAATTATGAAGTTAATAAAAATATTACTTTTATGCTAGTTATTCAACATGATAAGGCATTTCCACAACTTGTTATTTCTTTTTTAAGATCTGGAAAACCTCAATCATGCAAAGTTTCATAGGCTTGACTCATTTTAGTTAGAAAAAAAGAAAACGGGAAGCCAACATAAGAATTAAAAACCATTGGGGCGCCTGGGTGGCTCAGCTGGTTAAGCATCCAACTTCAGCTCAGTTTATGATCTCACAGTTCGTGAATTCAAGCTCTGCAACAGGCTCTGTGCTGACAGCTTGGAGCCTGGAGACTGCTTCAGATTCTGTGTCTTCCTTTCTCTCTGCCCCTCCCCTGCTCACAGTCTGTGTGTCTCTCTCAAAAATAAACATTAAAAAAAATTTAAAGAAAAGAATTCAAAACCAGACAAAAACATCAAGCAGAGTCCAATATGTGTCAGTCTCAACTATTTGTATTGAATTTCTGCCAGTTTGCTTCAACCTTATCACAAGAAATTTTAGTCATGAGAAAATTTAGTTGACTTGAATTTATGTGAACAGTACATTCACATATGTATGCGCAAGCATACACACACAGACACACACACACAGACACACACACACACACACACACACACACACACCTTTATACAAATTCTTCTCCTCCAAACTGTAAATCTACTCTAGGCATCCCTTTGAACTCCAGCCAATTGGAAGTTTACATGGTGTTAGCATAGAAATGCTGTAGAATTCTATTTTCTCAAGAAAGTCTAGAAAACTGTGTGGATAGATATACGGAGAAAGGTATGTTTGTGTGTACAGATTTATATGTAGTTTAAAAATTCAGAATTTTAGGGGCGCCTGGGTGGCTCAGTCGGTTGAGTGTCCAACTTCGGCTCCGGTCATGATCTCGCAGTTCGTGGGTTCAAGCCCCACGTTGGGCTCTGTGCTGACAGCTCAGAGCCTGGAGCCTGCTTCGGATTCTGTGTCTCCCTCTCTCTCTCTGCCCCTCCCCTGCTCATGCTCTACCTCTCTCTCTGTCAAAAATAAATAAACATTAAAACAATTTTTTTTAAAAATTCAGAATTTTATATCTGACATACCTGACTGTATCAGGTCCCAAAAGGTACCTCATTGTCTGGAAGAATGCATACCTCCAGATTGTTGCAAGGCACCCTTCTCAAGGTTTCAAGGAACCCTCATGCTTCTCTCATGTATTCACCTCCTTCCCCAAACATATACAAGGTGTCCCGAGGCTCAACAGGGCAAGCAACTTAGGGAATGATCCCCTGCCTTCTTATTGGGTTGCTTTTCTGACAATAAAGTTTTCTTTGCTTCAAAAAAAATTCAGAATTTTAAAATGTGGAGTGTACCTTGAAGATGACCTCCAATCTTAGTTTTATATAGATTAACTGAGGTCCAGGAAATTAAGTGATTTAATAAATCTAATGCTGGTAATTTCTGAATTCAAGGAAGAATTTAATGAACTCTCTGCAGTACATATGGTGGGTTGATGCTTAACATTTTCCTGTACTGTGGAGACTGAAAACTAGTAAGTGTACTTCCCAGACTCCCTTGCAGGCAGGGTTCTGGGGGTGACTTAGGATCAACCAGTCAGGTGCACTTGTCACTGTGAGGCACAGGCTGTACTTCTGCTGCATTTTTTCCCCTCTCTCATCAAAAACAACAATAAAGACATTTGCTTTTTTTGTGGGAGTTTTAGCTAAGGTTCCACCATTCAAGGACCTTTCCATGATGTCTTCATAGGAGGTGGGGATTGTTCCTAGCATGTGTGGCACATTTCTGGAGCCCGTAGCAGTGGTGACAACTTCCTGAACATGGCAGGTTCCAATCCTGTTGGTTTCCTCATCTTGAAGGCTTATTAGCTACAGAAGTAGAAGAGTGGTTCTGGAACTAGAGGGTCCCCAGCTATGGAAGATTCGGCAGCTCTCTGGTGTCCATATTTGTTTGCTAAGGCTGCCATAACAAAGTAGCACAAAACTGGAGTGACTTAAAGCACCAGAAGTATATTCTTTTACAGTTCTGGAGGCTAGAAGTTTGAAGTCAAGCTGTCAGCAGGGCCATGCACTTTCTGAAGGCTCTAAGGGCACTCTTTCCTTGCCTAGAAGTTTCTAGTTGTTGTTGGTAATTCTTGGCATTCCTTGGCTTGCAGATGCATCATGCCCATCTCAGTCTCTGGTTTCACATGTGTCTGTGTGTCTTCTGTTTTCTCTTCTTTGAAGTACACCAGTCATTCCATTAAGGCCCACTCTAGTGCAGAATGACTTCATCTTATCTTGATTGTATCTTGATTGTATCTGTAAGACCTTATTTCCAACTAAGGCCACATTTACAGGTTTCAGGTAGACATGAATTGGAGGGGTTACATTCAACCCAGTATAGGGCCCCATTACTGCAATGTAAATATGGGAATCTTTTCTAAAAGTTCAACACAGACACAGTCCTTTTATTCCTTCCCCAAGATCTGGAAGTCTTTTAGTATCCTGCAACAAATACCTTACCTTATAACTAGCTAGATATATTCTTTTCTTTGCAAATGAGCTCTGCCAATATATCTGTATACATATTTTTCCTTAAGTGTCCAACTGAAGGTTTTGCTTTTTGATTATGGTGTTGGTAAAAGAAAATGCTTCCTAATTTGAAACCTAAGTTTTTCATAACCAGCTTTTGAAATCTCAGGAGTTTTGGTTTTTAAGTATTTTTTAAAAGTTGATTTATTTATTTTGAGAGAGAGAGAGAAAGCGTGCCCAAGCAGGATAGGGGCAGAGAGAAGGAGAGACAGAAGCCCAAGCAGGCTCTGTGCCATCAGCACAGTGCTCAAACTCATGAACCATGAGATCATGACCTGAGCCAAGATCAAGAGTTGGACACTTAACTGTACCACCCAGGCACCCAAGTTTTGTTTTTAATTGTTGTTTCTGGGTCTATCAATAAAGCCTAATTCAGAAGATGGGGAAGAGAATCAGCATTTATTGAGACTACTATACGTCACTTATTGAGAGACTTTGTTAGTTAATTGGGCTAGTACAATCTGTTATCTGAACTTAACAGAAGAGAAAAACTGAGGCCCAGAAAAAAAGAAACAAATTAATAGTTTGCACCTAATAAGTGAGAGTCTAATAAATTAAATAATAATGTTCTTTTTGTTGCTCTATTGTTCCATGAAGTACTTTACTGGAGGGGGAGAGGGTAGCTGAAGGATTTTAAGAAAACCTGCCTGATGGATTAGGATGGCAAAATGATGTAATTATCTAGTAATAGAACCAATTTAAAATAAAAACTTCTAAATTTAAAGGAGTGTTGTTCCCTTCATATAAATCACATTGGGAGCTATATAGTTACTTCAAGGATTGCCCCAAGTATTTTGAGTCTTTTCCTTTGGAATTGCCATTAGAACTGGAGTCACACTCTTTCAAATATCCTCAGTGGCAAGTTTTCTTTTCTTTTAAGGGGTGCTTTTTGCCTTTAGAGTTGCTCTGATTTTAAAAACCAGCCAGTTTTTCAGAGCAAAGTGTAGTGAATAAATGGATGATCAAGCAATGATTTGTGCAGAACACAATCCCACAAATGTTCTAGAATTTCTGCATAATAAGCCTGCCTGACTGTTTGACCTTGAAGATTAATTCAGCATGGACAATACCATTTATGTCGAAGAAACAAATTAACATTGTCTTCATTTGTGATTCAGTCAGGCCTACTTTCTTAGATGTTTGGTTTCTTGGAATTTTCCATTTAAGATTTTGGCATCTTCTCTTCAGGTCCTACTGAAAATATCAGGTTTCCTCAAGTTTTCTGTTGTCCTCAAAAAAAAAAAAAAAAAAAAAAACCATTACTTTGTCCAGCTTCTCTTGAAAGGTCAGAATAAATGTCAGGTCTTCTCTGTTACTGTTCATCACTGCAAATGCATGGGCTAATCTTCACCTTTCCTTTTGCTCAAATTTTCTTTTGGAGTGAAGCTGTTTCATGGCTCTTAAACACAGAAGAAGATGCTCAGCATCACTCCAAATGAGAGAAACAAAATAAAAATTTTTAAGGTTTATTCATATTTTGAGAGAGAGAGAGAGAGAGACAGAGAGAGAGCGAGAGCTAGTGGGGGAGGGGCAGAGAGAAAGAGAGAGAATCTGAAACAGGCTCCAGGCTCTGAGCTGTCAGCACAGAGCCCAACATGGGATTGGAACTCAGAAACAACAAGATCATGACCTGAGCTGAAGTCGGATGCCCAACTGACGGAGCCACCCAGGTGCCAGGAGAGAAACAAAATTAAAGCTAAAATCACATTTTTTTCCCACCTACCAGATGGGCCAAGATCAGGCAGTTCAATAACCACAGTATACTAAAAAGGAGTCATCATACATCATTAGCAGGAGTGAAAATTAGTACAAGCCCTATGGTAAGTAATTTGTCAATATCCTTTGAAATTAAAAATGTACATCCTCTTTGATGCGGCAATCCTACTTCTAAGAATTTTCCTATAGGTACAGTCAGACACATGCAATATCATACGTGTGCATATTATTCACTGCAGTTGTGTTTAGAATAGCAAAAGAATCCATCAATAAAGGTCTGGTTAAATTAATCATGGCACATCCATGCAATGGAATATTAATTAGTTTTTAAGAAGAGGGGCTCCTGGGTGGCTCAGTTCATTAAGCGTCTGACTTCAGCTCAAGTCATGATCTCACGGTTCGTGGGTTCAAGCCCTGCATCAGGCTCTGTGCTGACAGCTCGGAGCCTAGAGTCTGCTTCAGATTCTGTCTCCCTCTCTTTCTGCCCCTCCCCCACTCATGCTCTATCTCTCTCAAAAATAAAGAAACATTTTAAAAAATTAAAAAAAAAAAGAATTATGAAATGTTCTATTTCTTGCTTTAGGAAGTGGTTATACTCCTGTATTCAATCCTCAGAATGTATCAAATTGAATATTGCACCTTAGTGGATGCAAATTATGCCTCAGTAAGGAAAAAGATGGACACTGTCGACTTAGGTCTTCAGAAAAAAAAAAGACTCCATGAGACCTTTTCCAACATTTGTTAAGTGAGAAAAGAGGGGCTGTGGATCAGTATGTATTGCTGTTGAGGAGGAAATAATATATTAGTATAGTTGCATATGCATAGAGTAACTCTTGAAGGATGCAAGGAGGAGGTAATAATAGTTATTTCTAGGAAAGAAGCCCACCTGGGTGGAAGATAAGGGGAAGAAGGAGATGTAATTTTCATTATATACCCCTCTACCTTAAAATTTTTGTAACATGTACGTGTAATAAGTATTCAAAAGGAAAATATTTTTTAATGACATTCTTTTGTAATTTAAGTTTATTATCAGCTGCTATTCCCAATGTTAATTGCTTATTGGAAAAAGCAAATGTTCTAGTTCTGTCAATAGATGTGTGAAACTTTTGGGTTACAGGATTGCTGCTTTTCATTTCACAATAAATATTCTTGCTACTTTTTAAGAAAATATTTGTGCCAATAAAATAACCGTTTCTCAGTGTGATGTTATCTCCATATGCTCTTTCTTGGTATGGTCAGTATTTCACTTGCTGACTTAAATCTGTACAGTAAGGGAAGTACTAAATAGGCCATGCATTTTCATGAAGGAGGAAAAAATAATGCTCTTTTTTAATGCACCCAGTTGGATAAGTAGTGACAGACCTGTTTTGAGAACTCAGTCACAGAACAGTAATCGTGGTGTGATTCTCAATATCCAGATAACGTGTGCATTAAGTGACTTGAGAGTAACACAAGAAATTCTGGGTTTTTTTCTAAAATCTTCTTTAATATTTTAATGCCATTTTAAAAGATTGAAACTAATAAAGATGAAAAAAATTATTGGGTTATCAATTGAAAGATGTTTCAAAGGTCTATAATATCACCTAGCCTTTTCTAGTCTCTTGAATTGCTTATATATAACACTATCCTTTATATTTGAGGAACAATTGATTTGAAAATTATTCACCACTTGACTGAATTAACTGCTCCATTTAGTTAATGGACCATGAAATACTGTCATACAGCTTTTACTTGATGTGAAGACCAAATTAATAAATTATTTATATTGATTATTCAAACTAATGGTTACTTTCACATTTTAAAGACACAGATTAACAATGGCCATTGTTCACAGTGTATTATTGATGGCACACAAAGGTAGTTTTAGATGTACTATTTATTAATATTTGGATGGAGGAATAGAGGCACATATGGAATACTTGTCTCCAAACTCAAAATTGCCAAAAAATATTGTTTTATGAAGGAATATTCCATTCTTGGTAATTGTTTCTTGGTTATCTACAGCCTTATTTTATGGCTTTAAATGGCATTAAACTGCATTACACATCAGCAGTTGTTTTAAAGTTAAATTGTAATTAAATTTAGTTAATAAAATTTTGTTAAAAGTTTTAATGTATTAATGGCAAAAATGCCTTGTCAGGAGCTGGAGGGATATAGTGCAAAGTTTAACTTTCTGACTTAGGAGTTGGATGGAGCAGATTTGGTAAATTTTTTTTTTTTTTTTTTTTTTTTGAGAAAGCATGATCGTGAGCAAACTAGGGAAAAGGTCAGAGGGGCAGAGGGAGAGAGAGAGACAAAGAATTTAAGCAGGCCCCACACTCAGCACAGAGCCCAAGGCTGGGCCTGATCCCAGGACCCTGGGGTCATGACCTGAGCTAAAATCAAGAGTCAGACGCTCAACTGACTGAGCCACCGAGTTGCCTCTGGACAGAGCAGATTTGAATCCTGGCTCTGCTACAGATAAACTAGATTAGGGTATAGTTTAACTAACTTAACCATTATGACCTTCAGTTTCTCCATCTATAAAAATGCGTAACATGTGATCGACATCCTCAAGTCTTAGATGAAGATCAACTGATAGAATATAACTAAAATGCCTGGTACAGTGTCTCCGAACGCCGTGGTCATTGTTAGTGTTGTGAAAGGTATTATAGACATTCCTGAAAATGACCCTGAAGCAATATATTATGATCCAAAGTTATTTTTGTTATGAGGGTTAACATTTCATTCATTCACTCAATGATTCATTCACATGCGGGTTTCTGAAACAGAAAGTCACACTGAAGTCTTCTTTTGTGAAAGAAAAAAAACCTGTATTTAAATGAAGGTAAAAGCTTAATTTTTGTGGGTAAATCTGATAAATTTATGAGAACATTCTTTCAAAACTTATCATTTTTGAGCCCTTCATATATTAATACCATCTGAAGTCTAAATTGTTTTGAATGGCTCTTCCTCTCCCTTCTGCTCTTCTCCCCCAGCGTCAGGGGTCTCTCCACCAAACCCAAGCCACCAGAGAATTGGACCCTGTGGCCCAATAACTTCAATGTCTAGTTGTGGAGTTTTTGAGGGAAAACTACAGTTTTGTACATGTGACCAATCTCCCTGTCCCCAAAGGATTTATTCTTTGTTTACGTGTCTGTCTGTCCCATTAGATCTTAAGCTCCTTTGAGAGCAGGGATGTGTCTCATTCATCATTCCATTATTCCACCGTCCTGTGTGCAAAGCTTCTGCACGGTACATACATAGTTTTTTTCTTTAAAATAATGCACTGAATATTATTTTATTCTAACCCTTTCAATGAAAATATAATATTTTAAGTTTATTTCTTTATTTGAGAAAGACAGAGACAGCGTGAGTGGGGACAAGGCAGAGACAGAGGGAGAGAGAGAATCCCAAGCAGGTTGAACTCACAAAACCACGAGATTAAGACTTGAACCGAAACCAAGAGAGGCTTAACCTACTGAGCCACCCAGGCTCTCCTCAATGAAAATATTTTTTAAAATATTTACTATTTCAACAGTTCTTATTTCAAAAACACTAAGTCCTTTTAAATTGGTATTTTGCTTTGATTATTTGTTATCACGTCTAATTCAGGAAAACCATCAGTGACCTTTGAGCCTTTTCAAGTTGTCACCTTGCTGGAAACCCCCCAGCTCTGGTGCTTTTCTAGTTATTGTGGCTTTCCTGTGTCACAGTGGTGTTCTCTGGGTGATCACAGTTATTTGCAACTTGGACTGCACATTAGAATCACCTAGATGCCCAATTTCTACCTGTGGGCTATGTGGTTTAGTAGAGTATAGGTGACACTCAGGACTGAAGAGTTGTTTTTGTTTTTTTTTTTTTGAAGTTTATTTACTTATTTTGCGGGGGGGGGGGGGGGCGGGGAGCAGAAAGAGAGAGGGAGAGAGAAAATCCCAAGCAGGCTCCATACTGTCAACGCAGAGTCTGACAGTGAGATCATGACTGGAGCAAAACCCGAGACTCATTGGATGCTTAACCAGCTGAGCCACCCAGGTACCCCCAGGCCTGAAGACTTTTAGCAAGCTGCATGGGTGATTCTGACGCCCAACCAGACTGAAAACCACCTGGATCATCTGTACTTTATGCCCTGGCCTAACCTGAACATGGGCTCAGTTCTCTGAAACGTGGCATAAAAGGGTACTCTCCTGGTCTGATGTGGACTACAAGTGGTTGACCTGCACAGTATTATTGTTTCATAACTGTGAACTATTTCAAACGTACAGTAGAGATACTAGTGTAATAAAAACTCATGGACCTTCCATCCAGTCTAACAAATCTTATCATTTTGCTCTATTGCAGATTTTTATTGAAGAGATAAAACATTACAGATGCCATAGAAGCCCTTTGTGTGCCTTTCCCCCGACTACCCTGTCCAGAGGTAATGACTACCCTGAGTTTGGAGTTTATTATTCTGATCCATCTTTCACTGAATGTGTACTTATTCGAAGACTCTGTTTAGTGTTTTCTTGTTTTTAAACATTATGTATATGGTATCAGATTCTGTGCAGCATTTTCTAAAATTGGGCCAATATTTAAAAACTGAAAAATTTCACATGAAATCAGATTTGTTGGCTTCTCTTGAAACAACCGGAAGATCTGGCAACATGGGGCTAGCTTTCTGGCGTGACAGCATGCGGTGCTGGGCCAGCGCTGTTTCGGCGTGACATGGTCCCACTGCTCACACTGTGTAGACATATGTGCTTGCACCTGGACTGTGTCTCCTTTGATGTAGTTCTGGCCCCTGATACTGAACTTCCTTCCATCATCATTCTTTTCTTTCCTCAAGCCTGTCCTTTTCTCCTAACTGCTGAATTTCAAAGGCATCTACCTCTTCAAGTATCTCTAGCCACCTCTAACATCCACTTGTCCTTCTGCTCTCTCCTCTTTTTAGTTGGATCTTCATTTTCGTTTTCTTGTCGTTTCCTGCCATTTTTCTTAGGATCCTTGAGTTTAGCACTAAAAGGGCATGGTTTGGCTTTGTTGTTGTTGTTTAGACTTTGTCAGTCAAGAAGAAGTCATTTATTTTAATCAGCAAACTGACCCATCATATTACATCTCTGTGATCTCTACCTGTTCACATGTTTTGGTAACTTTAGGGGGTCGCTAGGGCCCTCGAAGATTGGACATTGGATTAAGTGGGATTTTATGGGTTATACAATTCTTAAAAAAAATTTTTTTTAAGTTTATTTATTCAGCAGCGCCTGGTTGGCTCCGTTGGTTAAGCATCTGACTTCAGCTCAGGTCATGATCTCATGGTTCGTGGGTTCAAGCCCTGTGTCAGACTCTGTGCTGAAGCGCAGAGCCTGGAGCCTGCTTCAGATTCTTTGTCTTCTTCTCTCTCTGCCCCTCCCCCACTTGTACTCTGTCTTTCTCTCAAAAATGAAGAAACATTAAAAAATTTTTTTTAAGTTTTTATTTTGAGAGAGTGCATGCACATGCCCAAGCAAGTTGGGGAGGGCAGAGAGAGGGGGAGAGAGAGAGAGAGAGAGAGAGAGAGAATCCCAGGCAGGCTCCGCACTGTCAGTGCAGAGTCCAATACGGGGTTCGAACTCATAAACCGTGAGATGACAACCTGAGCTGAAGTCAAATGCTTGACCAGATTGAGCCACCCAGGCGCCCTGTGGGTTCTACAATTCTTAAGGGAGTAAGTAGTTTTGTCTTTTATTTTCCTACAGTGTTTGGCAAAGTGCCATGCAACTTATAGTCCCTAGAAATATATTTACTGAATGAAAGAATATTAATAAGTTAAATTACAAGTATTTTATTACATACCCCTCCTTACAAGCCAGGGCAGCCCCTGGCCCTCCTTTGTCTCAGACTGCATGTAACCCAAGATATTGCTCCCGATAAAGATCTGAGCCTGGCAGGGAGGCCAGAGAGGCAGAGATGGAAGAATGTTCAGGATTTGTGGATAGTTTTGGGGGAAGGATTTTTTAATAAGAAGAGAGAGGCATTGAGAATATCTTTGGTGTTTGGGAAAATCTGAAGGTGAGAGGGATGAACAAAATATTTTCAGAAAATACTGTTTTCTGTAATGAATTGGATTCCTATTTGATATTCTTCAATGGAGTCAGCACTACAGAATCAAATTGCTTTTAATTACATTTTAATGTCATTCTGCCTCGGACAGGACTCTCAGGTTTTAGGAAGATTGCATCATAAAAGAAATATGCATGCAGCACAGATTTACCATAATGCCTTTGGATGCTTTAGAAAAGGACAAACCTTGCTAAATATGGAGGTCTTTCCCTGTGGTACAGAGATTAGGGCTTCTGGTAAGACCTTTCTCTATTAGGACCAGAAACCTTTCTATCATGGTCAGAAACCTCTGAGATTAATGAAGAGGCATTCACTGTCACCAGAGCAATTTTGTCTGTAATATAAAATGCAATAGAAAGTCAATTTCAAGAGCTGGTTGGGAAATAATGAAAACACATGTAAGTTCTAATTCATGTAAGTTTAATTTCTTAATCACATATGATGAATTTAAAAAGCAGTGTCTTTACAATAATTCAACTTAAAATAGATTTAAGCCTCTCTTTCCATTTATGGCTTGGAAATAAGCAGTAATGACACCTTAACACTAAATTGTGTTAAACCTAATAAAATAGAATCACACCGTTCTGGACTTCAGATGATAGATAGCATCAGCTGGGTCAGTGGAAAGAGCATGACACCTCTATCAGTATGCTAAGTGGGAAAGGTCTTCAAAGTTGGAAAGGTTCATATATTCTTGAATGCATTTTTCAGATGGACATTTGATATCTCTGCCAAGAATCCATTCAGATATTTACTCTGCAGAATTTGTTGAAAGTAATGTTAAAAACAAGGTGTAGAGTCCAGGGTTTGGGTAGTGTGGTGGCTCCAGAGTGACTAATTTCCATTAGTGCTCTTTGCTAAAGTGGGTCCAAATAAAATGCAGTTGGCTAAAGAACAGATCCTGTAATCCTGCTATATTGGCTCCTCAGGGCTGCTTTAACAAAGTACCACAAACTGAGTGGCTTAAAATAACAGAAGTGTATTCTCTCACAGTCTGAAGTCTAAAGTCCAAAACCAAGGTATTGGCAGGGTTGATTCCTACTGGAGGCTCTAAAGGAGAATCTGTTCCATGCACCTCTCTTAGCTTCTGGTTGCTGCTGATAATCTTTGGCATTCTTTAGTTTATAGACCTATTACTCCAATCTTTGCCTCCTTGGTTACATGGCAATCTTCCTGTGTGTGTCTGTATCTCTGGGTCCAAATTTTCTCTTCTTATGAGAGTACCAGTCATTAGGGCCCAACCTAATCCAATTCAGAATGAGCTAATTTAATTAGATTACATTTGCCAACACCCTATTTGCAAATAGGGTCATATGCACAAGTATTGGGGTTTAGGAATTCAATATATCTTTTTAGGGGACATAATTCAACTTGTAATATGTACCTTCCCCTGACACCATCACCCTTGAATCCCTCCCAGTCCAAAATTTTGGAGCCATTAGTGTGTGCAGTGGGTCAGATGTGTTGCACATACCAGCTCATTTCATCCTTCCAGCAACCCAATCATCCTGGGGTGATTGTCCCTATTTAAAAAAAAAATAGGCTCAGAGAGTTTAAGCTGCCAGCTAGTAAGTGCAGAGTAAATATTTAAATCCAGCTATTACTGACTTAAACCTATTCCTTTTCTACTATGCTTTGCCATCATCCTAACTCAAAAACATTGGATCCTTGTCTCTGGAAGCAATCATTAATTTTTTTTTTATTTTTAAAAATGTTTATTTATTTTTGAGAGAGAGAGAGAGAGACAGAGTGTGAGCTGGGGAGGGGCAGAGAAAGAGGAAGAGAGGGAGACACAGAATCCAAAACAGGATCCAGGCTCTGAACTGTCAACATAGAGCCTGATGTGGGGCTTGAGTTCTCAAACCATGAGAGCATGACCTGAGCCGAAGTCAGATACTTAACCAACTGAGCCACACAGACACCCCTGGAAGGAATCATTTAAATTAAAATCCAGCTCTTCCACAATTTTCCCCTCAAACACAGTTACTAAAAGAGTAATTATGAAAGAGTTGGAGATGAAAGATACGGTGATAGATTTTCTTCATACCCAAGAACATCTGGCCTTTTCCCACCATGCAATGGCAGTGACCTTGTAGTAGATTACAGGTTACCCATGAGAGAAACACCATCTGTCAATCAAAACAGCCTCCCATTCCTTCAGTAGATGTATTTTTTTAAAGACATTTTATATATTGTACTTGTGTACATCTACTTTTTTAATGCATTGGGGCAATTTGATTTTTAAAGGAACCTCATTTGTCATCAAGTTCCATTTCTGTGCTCCTTAAATAATTCTTAAATCTACCCCCTCATCATTATCTTTAATATCATGAGCTTTATTCACATGCATATTTGTCTAACTTGACTATAGCAGTGGCTTTCAAATAGGTCTCTCCGCCTTCAGTTTCCTCCCATGTAATCCACCCTTGACATGGCTCACTCATTCTGATGTTTAAAAGCATGTTTTTGTACATTTAAAAAGTGTTATATTCATTCAACAAATATGTACTGAGTACATTCTGTGCTAGATATTATTCCAGGTACCGGGAAACAGCAGTGAACCAAAGGAACAAAAATTCTTGCCCTCAGAGAGCTTATATTCTGTACAGTTCATGATTGCCATTATTACATATCTTTCTCCTATATATTTTTTTGTTACAAATCATGGCAGATAATAATAATGATGTTGGTGACATCAATGAGGGTTTTCATTTTATTGAACATTTACTATGTGTCAGCCATTTTGCTGAGCTGCTTACCTACAGATTATGTTGTAACAACCCACGAGGAAGTTATTATGATGCTGATTTTGTGAATGAGGAAATTGAGACTTAGTTTAATAAATCCAAAGTCAGAAATAAAAAAACATGTTGGGGCAAGATTTGATTCTGGCACTTTCTTTCTTCAAGGCTGTGGCCACTACACTACACATCTTTTCTTAGATGTTCAAAGGACTGCAGAGGAGGAAAAAACTTCCTCTAACTTCCTAGGAACTTCTTTAGAAACTGGAAGCCTGAGAATCGAACTGACAAAAGACAGATTAGCATGAGTAAAAAATAAAGTTTGTTTGCATATGTGCAATGATCATACATGTGTGAGTACTACATGATGAATAACCCGAAGGGATGAGTAGAACCGGGGGCTTATATACCATTTTAACAAAGGGTGATAAATTCTGGAGAAGTGGTTTGACAAGGGAAAAAGGGGTTTGGCCTCTAGCAAGGGTAAATCATGGGAAGGTGACTGGGAAATACATAAGGTAAACTGATGATAGATACAGATCGTTCATGCAGACTCATTTCAGGGCCATCTCAGTGATAAGAGTCATTCTCTTCTTCCTGGTATGGGAGAGGGGCACCTTTACAAATGGAAATTTCCTTTATGAATGGAAATTCCATTTACAAAAGGGAAATTTATGCCCTGCTTTTAAGCAGATAGGGGAGAGCAGAGAGCTCTTCCTGTGTCTGTTGTTTCTTTATTGCCTTCAGCTTAAAATAGTCCTTATGCCAAAGTGGCATTATTTTAGGGTAGCAGATTCTGATCCTTTTCAGGATATATGAATAAATAACTGAACCCCTATATAAGCTCTTTGTAAGGCAAATAACTACTACAATAATCTGTTTATAAGATGAAAATTTTATATATTCAGTTCATCTAAGGCAGCAGTTTGCTCTTCAGAGGACATTTGGAGGGATTTTTCACAGTTATGGCTGAGACTGGGGGGTGTTACTGGCATCTAGTGATAGAGGCCAGGAGAACAGATCTCTACAACACAGAGAATTATCTGGCACAAAATATCATAAGTGCTGAACTTGAGAAACTCTGACTTATAATGAGGCAGTTGTAAATGCTCAGTAACATTTAAACTCTTATTTTTTCTATGTTTTAAAGTCTCTGACTGAATGTATTCTTTATGTACTGAAGTAAACCTTGTTTATATTTTAAAAGCTTCCTCCCCTGCCATCATTCAGTTTAAATTCAGTAATAGGCTTTCAGGGGGAAAAAAATTGCCTATCAGTTGAGTGCAAGCAGGAGAGGGCCAGAGAGAGAGAGAGAGACAGAGGATCTGAAGCCGGCTCTGTGCTGAAAGCTGAGAGACTGGTGCGGGGCTCAAACCCACGAACTGGTGACAGCATGACCTGAGCCCAAGTCAGATGCTTAATTAACCAACTGAGCCACCCAGGTGCTCCACAGTTGAGTACTTTTTAAATACACATATTTCTAAGTTTTATGTACCACTTTACTCAATTGTTTATGAAAATATTGACTTAAAATTCTAATATAATGCTTTTATAATTTTATAATTTAAAAATATAATTCATGTTCTTTTCTTTATATATAAAAATGATTCCAAAGGCCACTGGTAGTAAACAGTCTTCTGTAAACTGATTTCCTCATGGTAGTGATGGGAATGCATTGAGACACCAGCTTTAAGTCGTCATCCTGGTAGCCATTTGGAAAGTGGTGGTCTGGGTACAAATATCTGGTATGTGACTAGGGAACAGTTGTTCTTTGCAGGAAACTAAGTGATCTGTGTTTGATTCAAATCTGTGCTATTGATCCTGACAGCATCATGTTTTCCTATTAAGTTCCAAGAACTTTCCTTGGCCTTCACAGTCTCACTTCATGATTTGAAATTCAAAATATAAATTCATATGACAAAAATGGAGGTCATAGTCATTTAATTATTTTTCTTTTCCCTTAAAAGCAGTCCTTAAAAGTTCTTTGGGGTTGGGTGCAGCCCTTGAAAAGGTGAGCAGATACAGAGATCTCCCTTGTTTCCTTTTCCTCTTAAAACATCAGAGGCCTGGAATTTACTTGTTCATGAAGTTGTCTGTTTCTTGACAGGCATTAAAATCAATAGGCAGTTTTTGAACACCCATGCATAAAAGATGTACACTTTCTTAGTTCAGCATAAATTTCTGCTTATAGACCAGAGTACCATAGTTGCTATACCCCATCTGTTCCATAATACTGTAAGAGATTAAGCATCGCTCATTCTAGTTTATATCAGTGTTTGACATATAACATTCGTCCCAATGAATTTTGGAGTTTCCTCTCAATTATCTTTAAAAGAAAAACTTGAGATTTTTTGTGTATAAACACAGAAAACAAAGTATCACAATCTTTCTTAGAGCTTTTTTTTTTTTTAAATAATGCTCATTATTCTTACTCATTTATTCAGTAGTTGTCATGAAAACTACACAATTTTGGCCAAATGACCAATATGACCACTGCTTCACTGCACCGTTTCTGCTTAAGACAAGAATGTTGTAATCTTGGTCATTACTACCAAGGGAACACAGGGAACATTCAGTGTGAAATACGACACCTATAATTAGGAAGACTCATGGTTAAACCATAGCAGTTTTAAAGATGAGGTAATTTTGACAGTGTTGGAAAAAAAGCAGCAATTAATCATGAGTTTTCAACGCCGTTTATTTAAGACACAGTATGCTCTGTAAAAGAAATGCCTGCTATCTGTTGTCCCTAGAGGGGTTAATGTGGCATGCTATTAAGAGTATAGAATTTGAAATAGTGTCCAAATCCCCAACATTTTTAAAATTCTAACTTCACAGGCCCTTATAGCACCTCCCCGGGATCCGGGCGGCCGGTAGGTAACAAATGAAGAAAGTCTGGGAACAGCCAGCGACCTAAGGAATCATGTTTCACTAAGAAAAAAAATAGAAGGGCTGCGATTAGATTAGACAAGGTGGGAAAGGGATATTGGCAGGTAATGCGCCGGAAAGTTACAACTTGGGTTATTTTTTAACTGGAGCCCTACAAACGGCCCGCGTGTAGGTGTCTCTTTCGCTAACTTGTAAATGAACTTCAGGTTCTCGTTAGCAGAGGCGACTTCTGAATCTGAGAACCTGGCGGCGGTTCAACGACCCCGCCCTCGGGGTCCCCAGGGGGCATCTTCTGGAGAGCCTGATTGTCTGGAACGCGGGCCCCGAAAGCAAACACAAACCCGCCTTGCTGCCCTCCGGTGGAAACTTCCCCGGCCGCGAGCAGAGCGGGAGGGGGCGGCGGGGCGGCGGTTCCCCTCGCGGAGGCAGAGAACTGCGCGCACGAGGCTCGGGTCGCGCGGCGAGCGCGGCGGCCGCCGCCTCCTCCCCACCCCGCCTCTGCCGGCGCTGCCTCCTCCCTCCGCCCGGCTCGGCCTCCCTCGCTCCCTCCCCTCGTGGCTGGCTCCGGCGGCGGCGGCGGCGCGGCGGACGGGGAGGGCGTGCGCCGGCCGAGAGGTGTCGGCGGTGAGGGAAGGGAAGTTTCAAGTGGAAGGTCGTCCGCCGGCCGGCGCGTCCTCCCGCTCTCCTCCGGCAGCATCATGGCGGAGCTGAGCGGCTCGCCCGTGCACGTCCAGCAGCCCCAGCAGACAGCCCCGGTGACAGCGGCGGCGGCGGCCCCCGCGGCCGCGACAGCAGCGGCGGCCCCGGCAGCGCCCGCGGCGCCGGCTCCGGCCCCAGCCCCGGCGGCACAGGCCGTCGGCTGGCCCATCTGCAGGGACGCGTACGAGCTGCAGGAGGTTATCGGTCAGTGCGGCGGGCGCGGCGGGGCCGGCCCAGGCCGGGCGCCGAGGCCGGGAGGGAGGCGCGGCCGGGGGCGGGAGGGGGTGCGGGATGCTGGGCTTGCCTGCATGCACGCCCGGGAGGCAGAGCGGCCGGCTTCGGGGCCTACCGGCTTCAACAGTATTTTTTTTTTTTTTTTTAATTTATTTGTTCGTTCTCTGAGCGCTGGTGCTGCAGGAGGCGGCGCGGCGGATGTGACTCGCACTGCAGACGAGCCGCATGCTGCAAACTTTTATCTCCCGATCGCCGGGGCGGCGGAGCAGGGGACCGGCAACGCCGCCGCATCACCCTCCTCCCGCGCGATGGGGCCGCAGCCCGTGGCGGGTGGCCACGCAGGCAGGCAGTCGCGGGTGAGGTGGGGTTGCGGGGGCGCCGCCCTGGGCTTCCAGCGCCCCCGCGCTGCGCCCGGGGGGCCGCGTCCTGGGGGACTCTGCGGGCGCAGCCGCGTCTCTGCTCTTCAAGCTCCGCGCCCTTGCCTCCTGTCAGCGGCCTCACGCCGTGGGTAAGGGGGCCAGGTAGGAGTCGCGGAGGCCCAGGTTCTTTCCCGAGGTTGGGGAGGATGCCGGCCTCCCTGGCAGCCGCTGCTCCGCGCCCGCCTTGCAGCCCGGCGCGCCCCGGTACCCGCCTCTGGGTACCCTGGCGCGCCGCCTGCCGCCGAGCCTGGCCGCCCGGGGAAAGCAGGCGCCCTGGCCTTCTGCCCTGCACCGGGCCGGTGCTTTCCTCTGGTTCAGGGCCGAGCTGCAAGAATGAAACCCGAGGCTTTCTGTGATCTGCTTCCTGCCATTCGGTGCCATCTAGTCGGCTCACAAATATCACCTTATCTTACATTTTTAAAAGCCTGGCAAAGTCAACGGCAAGAAGCCGGCATTACTTTTCCTTAGGCCGAGCACGTGAAAGGCCAGGAGATTTGTGTTGACCCCTTCACTTAGAACGGTTCCTATCGGATCGTCCTTTTTGAGAGTCTTGTTAAACCTAGTTGGGGAAGCCTCCAGGCAAAGTGCACCCTCAGCTTCTAACCTTACTGGGGCTGGGCTAGGACGTAGTTTTCCCATATCTTGATGTTTAAGTACTGTGATGAAAAAGGAATTTCGGATATTTATGTTATCATTATTATTATTTGTTTTTCTTTTAAAGAATTCTCCACACCCCCTTTAAAAAATTAAAACAGAATTTCATTGGGTGTTTAAATGAGCCTTTATCACCTGCCACTGTGTGAATGAAACAGCATAGACCGAGATACGCATATATTTCATATATATGAGAAAATGATGGGCCAAACAGTAACCTAGGATATAAAAACTTCAAATCTAAAAGAGACATCTCTATATAAAATTCTTTGAAAACCCAGACTTAAAACAACTTTTGGCCAGAGATTCTCAAGGAATGTGTCTTTGTGTCATTGGCTGGATTAAATCACCTTAGGGGCTTTTCAAAGCCTATTCAGTGAAAAGTGCTTTAACCTGGCATATAAGCCCTTTCAGTATTTCAGTGTTACTGCCTGTCCTCAACAGGCTTGCCCCTTCCCTTATTCTTCTTGTACTGATTGTACCCTGAGTATGCTGCTGTCCTGTGACACATGGTTTTACATTCCTTATTGCCTGGGCACAGGCTCTTCTCTCATCCGAGTGCCCATCTTTGTAGTGAATCTCACACAGTTCCCGAGGCCAGAGAGAATTTTCTTTGAGAAGCCTTTTGCTTCTCCTGAGGCAAAGTACATTGACTGATCTCCTCTGCCTCTCCTTTTACATACTTCATAGGAAGCATGTAACCCCCTATTTTTTAATTTGTGCCACAAAATTTAAGGGCTTACTGTGTCCCAAGCGTTGTGCTAGATGTTCAGAAGCATACAAGTTAATGAAAATGGTTCCTGCCCTCAAGGACTTCGGTTCTAGAAGATGTGATGTGTGAGCACTGGGAGAGCACAAAGGAAGGGGGAGGGGAACACAGGAACACCAGAATTTACTTTCCAATTTATTTGGTCATTTTGTTAATTATTAGAGTTAAAATGTGGGCTTTGCCTTTTGAAAACATAGTATTTTGAGTTGACTAGTTTTGTGAATTAATGAATAAAATCTTAATTTAAGTGAAGGGATTAAGTGCAGGGCTTCTCTCTGCTCGCAGTAACAGCATTGTTAATTATGGTTGGTCAATTTACCTAAGGAATTTGAGAGCAAAAACACCTGCTTATTACTTCTACCCCTGTTTTTGTACATTCAGACTGTAGGCATGGCTTTTCTCCATTTTAAATTTATCTCGTCTGTTTTCCAACTAAAAGGTGGTCTGTGTGGAGGCCATGTCATTGAAAAATCAGAGCACGGGAATAGGGTTTTGCAAGAGCTTAATGTTTATAGGGAATTATAAACCCATTTCCATTTAGTGTTTAATGCTAGTTGAGTGATTACAAGTGAACTTGTGGTTAAGCACTTTTGCTTAAACATTACATGCAGAAGAGTTAGTAGTTCAGACACTGAACTAGTTTCAACATGAATGCGGGTGGAGAGCCTTTGCCTCCCCTGTCCGTGTGGCAGGTGTCATATGATAGGGCTCCAGCAATGTGAGCTGTGACCAGCAGGAGGCTCGGATGTGCCTGAGCATAAAAGACCAAGGGAGGCACCGTGTTTTAACTTTACAGCGTGGCACAGAGCACTTTTTCTTCATTTCCTTCTGCGCAGAGATTGGGGCCTCAGGATTATGAGAGAATAGGTTTACAAAAGTCCAAACAGAGCAGGTTCATTTGTTTGACTCCTGTTTTAGAAGAATAAACACAGGATTTTGCAGGTCTAAAAATAAAGGTTTCTTGTGGCATTGCTGTTCTTTTGTTGTAAAAGATCAATAGACAATTTGTAATGCTCTTAGGGTTAATCTGGTTCAGAAGTTTATGCATGACCTGGAAATGATGTAAAGTCTGTTGGAGGGATTGAAAATGTTGTGAAGTTATTAGGTTCCTCCTTTTAGCTGTCGATACCCTTGTCATAGTAGATTTCAAATATTCGTCTCCTAAATAAGGAATGGCTCTTGGGAGGTTTTCTAGCCTCTTTATACCCTTCAGCCTCATTAACCTTTGTTCCTTACCTCTCCCCTTCATCCTGCCCTAAGATTGTTTCTTTAGAACTATCAGGGTTAGCCAACGATAAGACAATTGAAAAATTAGTTTCTTTGTTGGTGATGTCAATAGTATTACCTTTGTTGAACAGAATGAACAGTGAATCGTGTAAATGTTGTCTTGGGCATCTGTTGTAGAATTGAACAACCTCAAGGAACTTTTCTGGCAAAGAGCTGTGGTCGCTGCAATACCAGTTTCTGTATTTGAGTCAGATAATGGCGTCAGGGGCTGTTTTCTTGGCTGATTTTCCTCAGAGAAACCCTAAATTGACTTATGCCTCAGAGTAAGTTTGATTTCCTTAGATTTTTTGCAGGATAAGCCTCTCTTTAGTTTTGTATTTGGTTTCTCAGGGTTGCTTCATTTTGCCCTGAGTGGTCATTTAGAATGATCTAAAAGTAATACATTTAATTTTTGGTCTCAGTCAACAAAAGACTTTGGTTCGGAGAATCCTAGCTATAGTTTGATGGAGGGCTCCTCTGAATACTTTCTCTCCTGTGACGCTTTGTTTAACCATTCAGATGCGTCTCCCCAAACCCAGATAATAGGGCATACAGCCAGGTTTTCAAGTAGCCTTTCCTAAAATGAGACCTGCCAGCAGCAGCCCAGAGACCTTCTGCCTCACTCTGTGCTCTCAGAGTTTGTGCGGATTCTGTGGTTTAGGGATTAGAACTGGTTTTATGGATACTCTAGAGGGATCTTGAGGACGTTGAGAGCTACGATGGGTCACATTCGTTTTTCTAGGACCTCAGAGGGCCCAGGCACGGAGTGTGTATTTTGATCTTCCAGACCTTTAAACTGGGCTGCTTTGCTGCTAGTGTTGGTTTGCTAGTTTGGCCATTTTATTTTCTTTCATCTTGTAAACTAAAAGGGCCCTCAGATGTATGGCCTAAGACAAGGCTTTGATTTTCATATCGTTTCACCTTTTTTTTGTAAAGAGAAAAATATATATAGAAATACTCTTTTTGTACTTTTGTATTATTGTGGTAAAATATGCAAATACCACATAAGATTTACAATCTTAACCGTTTTCTAAGTGTATAATTCAGTGGCAGTAGTTACATTCATAAGAGAAATGCTCTCTTATAGAATTCACCTGTGAAACCATCTTCACTTAAAGTTTGTGTTTCTTTTTGAAAGTTAATGTATTACTCATTCAGTTAATGTATTTGCTATATATTGTATTTACTATTTGGATTTTGTCTTTTACTTTGGTCGTTTGTATCTTTCATGAAATTTTTATCTTTATCAAGTTTATCAGTATACCTTTCTGCATAATTTTCACTTACTCTTCCATTTAAATAACAGCTTCAGGGTGCCTGGGTGGCTTGGTCGGTTGAGCATCCAACTCTTGGTTTTGGCTCGGGTCATGATCTCACAGCTCATGGGATCGAGCCCCGCATAGGGATCTGCACTGACAGTGTGGAGCCTGCTTGGGATTCTCTCCTTCTCTCTCTGCTTCTCCCCGACTCACGTGTGCGCTCATGCTCTCTCTTGCTCTCTCTCACAAATGAATAAACATTAAAAAGATAAACAGCATTAATGAAGTATACTTCATGTACCATACAATTCATCCCTATATACTGAATGGTTCAACGTGGATTTTGTTTTTTGTTTTTCTATATCCACAGAGCTTATCAACAAGGATAAGAGTTTTAGAACACAGAAATGCTCTTTTAAATGTGCTGTCCAAAATGCTATGTGAGGGGCGCCTGGGTGGCGCAGTCGGTTAAGCGTCCGACTTCAGCCAGGTCACGATCTCACGGTCCGTGAGTTCGAGCCCCGCGTCGGGCTCTGGGCTGATGGCTCGGAGCCTGGAGCCTGTTTCCGATTCTGTGTCTCCCTCTCTCTCTGCCCCTCCCCCGTTCATGCTCTGTCTCTCTCTGTCCCAAAAACTAAATAAAAAACGTTGAAAAAAAAATTAAAAAAAAAAAAAATGCTATGTGAGAAAATTCTCTAGGTAGAAAAGAAACTTTTGGTAGAATGACTACAGTACTTTATGTATGCTTTTGATTTGTGACCAATAATATTATGAATTTTTCCCTGTCTCTGATAGTCTGTTATACACTACATTTTTGATGATGTTTGAGAATAAATTAAAACAGTGCAGGCTCTGGAGTCAGATGGCCTGGTCTATTTCATATCCTGGCAATAGCAATCACTGGCCTTGTGACCTTGAGCAAATTACTTAGATGTGTCTGCTCTCAGTTTCCTCACTTGTAACATGGAGATGATAAAAATAGGGTTGTGAGGATTGAGAGAATGTAAAGCACTTAGAAGAGTGCCTGGCACGGGGCATGCTCTCAATTAGTCTTAGTCATAACTACTAAAAGCGACATTTGCTAATCAGATTCAAATTATCAGGAGAGAACACAGCCCTGTCTCTGGTGAGATGTTGGAGTGGCTTGAAGCGTTTTCTCTGCTCGCTTTTCTAGCCGGGGCGGTGGGGGGGTGGTGGTGGGGAACAGGAGGGGGAGTTTGCCGGCTGGTGGCCTTCTTCTGGTGTGTGGCTGGAAGGGGGCTCGCGGGGGCGTCCCCAAAGCCCACGTGGGGGGGTGGAGTGGCCTCCAGTCGCACCTCCCCTCTTCTGCAGGAGGAAGCTGAGGGACCTGTGGAGCTCCTAGTGGTTTGGAGAGCTCAGGGGTTTGGGTGCCAAATGGCCCTCTGACAAGTGGTGAGAGCATCCTGCGGGAAAGGTTGCTGGGAGGAACAGCCCATTATGACAGGGCTCTGAGAACAACCTGCTAAGACTGCACTTTTCTTCCACCTCTCAGTTGGCCCTGTGGAGGCTGCCATGCTGGCAGGAAATGCTGCTGACTAAAAGAAACATCGCCGTGTCCCAGTGCATGAGACGACAGGAGCGTTTGTGTTCAGATAAAGTCATCACTCTTGCTCCCCATCTCCTTTCTCCCCTCCCTGCTTTCCCCTCAGCTTAAAAATACTCTCAGGTCTTTCTTATCTTTAACAACAAATGAGAACAAAACAAAACACTCACTCATCCTTCCTCCTCTAGCCACTACCTTATCTCCTTCCTTCCTTTCACAGCTAAGCTGTTTGAAAGAACCTCCCATTCACTTCTCAGCCCACTGTGCTCTTTGCCCTCCTGCTAAGAAACTAAAGTTGGCATCTCCATGATCATGGTGCCAACTCCTGGGGCCACAGCCCGGGGACGCTGCGGTTCCCTTTTCTCTTCTCTGCAGCATTTGGCACCGTCTGTCCTCTCTCCTCCTCCTTTCCTGCTCCAGGATCCACTTCACCGTATGTATGTCTGCGGCTGCAGCCGCCACCTGAGATGCTGAGGGTCTCCCTGTTCTGGGGGCTGGCGTGTCGGCTGCCCTTTGTATGTCTTTGTTTAGATGCTCCGGACAACGTGGCACTCACAGTTAAACTCGTCTGTCCTCCTTTGCCTCAATCCTGATGAGCTTCGTCGACATCCTCCATCTTCCTTAAGACCCTGGCGCGTGACGCAAGGACGCCGGTCATCCCACGCTCGCCCGTCTTCTTTCATCTCCCGCATCTAATTGGTCATCAGTCCTAGGTACCCTGCATCCTTAGAATCTTCTTTGCTCTGTCTTTAACTCTTCCTTTGGCCATCACCGGTTTAGTTCAGGCCCTTATCGGTTCTGATTCGGGTTCTTGTAATAACTTCCTGACCAGCTTCCTTGTCTCCGTTCTTGCTTCCAGCTACGGGATGCACTCTTCCCAAAATGGTGGTGCTTTGCCAACATTTTTGTCAGTTACCCCAGGCTTAAACACTTTTAGTGGCTTTTCTGTCATCTTTAAGGTTAACTCTAAGCATGGTGTTTAAGGCCTTTTGGGAATTGTCTCTTGTCGCCTTTTGCGGACAGACCTTCCTTGTCATTTTCATTTGCAGACAGACTCCCAGCCAGTGGGAACCTTTTGCCGTTCTTGAAATGCTTCATGCTTTCCTAGCCTTGAGAGGCAAGTTTTCACTCTGTTTCAAACACCATTTCACACCATACCATTCAGTTTTTATGTATTTAACAGAGAACACTGTCTCTCCTTTTCATTTTCACCTTTATTGAAGTATAACATACATGTGGGAAAGTGTACATATCATAAATGTATATAGCTTGATGCATGTTCAATTGAACACACCCTGATCTGGCCTCCCTTTTAAGACCTGGAATAAATGATTTCTCTTCACACAGTCTCTGCCCTTAAGCCTCCTTTTCCTTTGCTCTGTTGGGTATTTTACCCCTGGCAGTCCTCACACTGTATGCAAGTTGGTTGCTTCTTTGCCCATTAGGGTGCTGGATATTAACTCCTTCATGAGGACAGCGTCTCTAGCCTCCATACTCCACACCTTGTATTAAGTATTTGATAAATGTTTTCTGGATTAAAGTCTGAACTCTGGGGACAAACACTCCTTACTTTCTTACATAAGGGGAATGTTGCCTGACTTCTAAAAATTTGCCTCCCTGGATCCTCAAGATTTGATCTTGCCTGTGGTTGACGATGTTGCTTATTTAGTTACGTTAGGGCCAATCAGCTTAAAGGGCTCTGTAGAAATTAGCTCATTAATCTTCCCAGATGAAGAGTAAGCATTTGAGTGCTTCCGCTTGCCTGTACTGTGCAGGTAGGCAGGCGTGCAGCGGCCTGGCTCTCCTGAGGTCATTGGACTGCGGGATGGCCTCTCCAGGTTAAGGGCCCGCGGCCTCCTGCCCCGTGTGGCATCCTTTTACTTAGGCATTGTAGAGCGGGACAGGGAGGTCCCGGTACTGGTCTCCTCTTTTCTAGAACTTTCCTTTCTTGAGCATACCCATGACTTCTCTCTTCCTGTTTATGTATTTATATATAACCCAACCTTAAAGTTCTGCGGGGCCTCTTGCTGTGTAGAAATCAGGACTGTTGGGAGAAGATCAAGGATGTAAGTGAAACACAGGAACAGAACATCAGGGCAGGTGGTTTTCAAAGGTTGTTACGATGGCAGGGGTTGTATTTTTATAAATAATAAGGGACCCAGGGTAATAGGATTTGTGCAGATAGGACAGGATATGGCTAAGACGATAGACCATTTTTCTTTTTACGTCAGAATCAACCTAGTAGGTGTTATAATTCCTCTATGGTGTCTTTATTGGGAAAGCTTTTTTTTTTTCCTGTTTAAATAGAATTCTTCATGTAATCCTACAAAGTTTTACATTTTTCTCCGGGACAGTGTTTTTAAAATTACACCAAAGCAATTTCAGTATGGTGATTCCAGTCTTTTGAGCGTTTCTTTTTGCAAATCTGCCATTCATTGGTCAGTGTTTCGATATGAGGGAAGAAATCATTGTGTTAATTAGAAAGGCATGTTAGACTTGGCTTAACAAGGAAGCTGAGGAGAAATAGCTGCTCTTTAGAGAATGGATTGGCTATGCTTTAGTTCTAGAATTGATTTGGATAAACACTTTGGAATCTGATGTGAGTAAATGCTGAAGTATTTCACATTTCTTTTCACTTGCCAGTTATTTGAGAATAAGCTATAGTTTAGTTTTGAGAAACTTCTTGGATATCGAAGAATTAGATAAGTTGACTTTTAAAACCAATTGTATGTGGGAAAACATCATTTTAAGATAGAATATTTTTGGGGCGCCTGGGTGGCGCAGTCGGTTAAGCGCCCGACTTCAGCCAGGTCACGATCTCGCGGTCTGTGAGTTCGAGCCCCGCGTCAGGCTCTGGGCTGATGGCTCGGAGCCTGGAGCCTGTTTCCGATTCTGTGTCTCCCTCTCTCTCTGCCCCTCCCCCGTTCATGCTCTGTCTCTCTCTGTCCCAAAAATAAATTAAAAAAAAAAAAAAAAAAAAGTTGAAAAAAAAAAAAAGATAGAATATTTTATTTTGAAACTTCTTCCAGGAAGTGATATTTAGTATAACCCTTAGAGGCCTAGGAGTGGGGCTGCTCATTCCAGTCTTGCCTTAGATACAAGTACATTTTGGTGACAATTTTAGGGTTTAGGTTTCCCACCATTAGTCACTGCTAGGGCTATTTACTGGAAGAAATAGTATGGTAAGTAAATATTGGTGACTTTCTGCCATGTGAATGGTAGATCTTCATTTGGGGAGTATTTTTTTTTTTAAGTTTAGTTTTATTTATTTATTTTTTAAGTAAACTCTGCCCCCAACGTGGGGCTTGAACTCATGACCCTGAAGTCAAGAGTCACATGCTTTGCTGCCTGAGCCAGCCAGGAGTCTTCATTTGGGAAGTATTTTGGAAGCCAGTGATCTGTGATAATTCTGAGGTCTTAGAGGAATCTGTGCTCTTGTTTTGGACTGGTAGGATCAATTTTTACCGGGGTTTGTAACAAGGGGCATCCCAATTGCTTTCCTGTTTGCCTGTTTAGTTTGGGGATTGGAAAAAGATGGTATTTTCTGGATTGGTGCCTGTTGGCCTATTTTGTATTACTTACATTTTAATTTGAATTATCTGGTCTTTCTTCCCCTCCCTTCCCCTCCCTTCTTCTCCTTCCTAATTGACAATGTCACCATTCCCTTTGCTTAATTACGGAGTGACTCAAGAAAGCAGGGGGAGAGAGTGCTCAGGGGAAGGAATGATAGGTCACTGCTGGTTTTTTTGTAAGTCACCTCCTGAGTGAGGAATGGCTTAAGAATACAGAATCAGGAAATCTAATTTTGGAATAGACTGAAGAGAAAATCCATTCCTGCTCCTTTGTTTTATAGCTAAAGACTCTGGTGGCCTAAGTTCTTCAACTTTTTTTTTTTTAAACTGTTGGCCCAAAAGGACTTAGAATCTCAGGCTTGTGATTCTTGCCTAGTTCAGTATTTTTTTTTCTACTTATATCACATTGATTCATCATTAGTGAGAATGAAGGTTAGACATATTATCAACTCAGCTTTATAACTACTATTTTAATAGAGTACATATCTATATATAACGTATTTACCACTAACTACCATAGTAAAAATCTTATTTCTTTAGAGGTGTTAAACTGATCTTTATATGTATTTCTTTATCAGGGTATTTTATTTAATGTGTAATAAAACATGGTGGTGTATAAACATGAAGTCGCTTCATTTTTTTATTTTTTATTTTGTTATTTTAGAGAGCGGGCAGGGGAAGAGAGAGAATCTTAAGCAGGTTCCATGCTCAGTGTGGATCCTGATGCGAGGCTCAATCTCACAGCCCTGGGTTCATGACCTGAGCCAAAATGAAGAGTCAGTCGCTCAACTGACTGAGCTACTCAGGTGCTCCAAAGTCACTTCATTTCAATCATCATCTTTTGCCTGCTCTGTTAAAATAGAGTTGTTGGGGCACCTAAGTGTCTCAGTCAATTAGACATCTGACTTCGGCTCAGGTCATATCTCATGGTTTGTGAGTTTGAGCCCCACGTTGGGCTCTCTGCTGTCAGCACAGAGCCCACTTTGGACCTTCTGTGTGCGTGCACACACTCTCTCTCTCAAAAATAAATAAACAGTGGGGCGCCTGGGTGGCGCAGTCGGTTAAGCATCCGACTTCAGCCAGGTCACGATCTCGCGGTCTGTGAGTTTGAGCCCCGCGTCAGGCTCTGGGCTGATGGCTCGGAGCCTGGAGCCTGTCTTCGATTCTGTGTCTCCCTCTCTCTCTGCCCCTCCCCCGTTCATGCTCTGTCTCTCTCTGTCCCAAAAATAAATAAAAAACGTTGAAAAAAAATTAAAAAAAAATAGTAAGAAAAAACAGACTGTATTGTAACCTTATCATTGAGGTGGAGTTGGGGCATGGATGGGTGTGTTGGAAAGTAGAAGTTTAAGGAGGAGCAGGGTGATGGGTGAAGAAAACATATGAAGTAGATGAACTTCAGGGCTGATCATTAGCTGGAGCAAAGTTTCTGCACTACAGTCAGGTCCCCTCTGCCAGGCTGTGCTTTGTCGTGGTCACAGCAGCAACAGCTTTCCTTCATTTCTTGGCGTGTCCTTGGCTGTTGGGTATGACAGCCAGTAGCCACGTGTGGCTATTTCAATTTAAACGCATGGAAATTAAATAATTTGGGGGGGGGGGAATGAGGGATGAACAGGCAGAGCACAGATGTTTAGGGCAGGGAGACCACTCCATGTGATAGCATAATGATGGATACATGTTATCCTTTTCCCCAAACCCATAGAATGTATAGAATCCAGAGTGAACTGTAGTGTAAACTGTGGACTCGGGGAGAAAACGATGTGCCAGTGTAGGTTCACCAGTTGTGACAAATGCACCACTTTGTTGGGGGATACTGATAATGGGGGAGGCTATGCATGTGGGGGGGGGGCAGAGGGGAAATATATGGGAAATCTCTACATTCCTCTCACTTTTGCTATAAACCTAAAACTGCTCTAAAAAATCTTTTAAAAAATACAGTTCCTCACTTAGTAACCACATTTGAAGTGCCCAGTAACTAATTGTGGCCAGTGCAGCTGCAGAACCGGATTTTGTTTAACTTTAAGTCTGTAATCCACACTATTGTATAAGGATATTGGATAGCTCAGATATAGACTGTTTCCATCACCTACCGCAAAATGTTTTATTGGGTCGCACTGGGTGATAGTTTCTCTGAAATGTTCAGAAAATGACTAAATATTGTGATGGCTGTAAAAAGTGTGAGGCCACCTCCCGATAACATACTAAGGCATTGCCACTGACTCAGAGGTACACAAAGACAGGCAATGCTACACCCTATTTAAAAAAATCTTTTGTTTTCACTCTGTGCTCTATTTGAAAGCTAATTGATTCATATTTTCAGAAGAACAGTTATTCTTTTTTTGTGTGTGTGGTGAAATAGATACCCCTGTTGACGTAGGGAAGATGGTTTTGAAGTGTGAGTTTTTATCTTACCCACTTAACTCATTCAGGGATGTTCTTGTAATTGTAAACATAGAGAGTCCTCCCAAATGAAATCCAGTATTTTCAGAAGTATCAAAATGTTACTTTTCCTTAAGAAATCACTTCAGAGTCTGGAGTTGGATGTGCTAGACAGTATCACTTCAGTTTATTTTATTTATGAAGAAAGAACTGACTAGGGTTTGTTTTTTTTTTAAATTACAGAGGAGTTGTGAACTTAACTCAGAAAAATAATACGTCTGTCAATTTTTGTCACTTAAATAGTGAGTTTGAATCATGGACCCTTCTTTTGAGTTTAAAACAATTTGGTATTTCAGTCACTAAAAGATGGTTTAACCTAAGTTCTGTATTACAAAGAATAGAAAACATCCAGTGTTTAAGTCAGCACCTTAACAGAAATTCACACTCAGTAACCACTGTTTGGGTAGGATACCTGCTTTGTAAGGAAGGAGAGAGAATTAGTGACTGAGGGGTGAAAAAATCTGTGTAGGGAGATTAACTAGGTTTAATTTTGGGCAATTCAGGAACAGTCTGTACTTTCTCATGTTTGATGTCCCTTGGGTAACTGAGTCCATAACAGTATTTTACTATGTAATCCTTTAAAATTTTTCCTTGTATGTGCCCTTTCAAATTTCTGGAGCCCTAACCCTAGTGCCTGACCTTCAACAAGGGTTGTTGTGGAAACAGTTTTAATATGGCACCTTTCCTGGGCACTTGGGAGACTGAAATAGGGCTAGGAGAAGTGTCTCTGTGTAGTTTCAGATTGTGATCACTAGGACTCACTTAAGAAGAGGAATATTTTTGGCATAAGTCAAGATCAGGGGCTAGATTGTTTATCTTTACTAAAATAAATACTCATCACTTGTTTAAAAAGTGACCATCTCTAGACCTAAGAGATAATGAGCTTCTGAGTTCATTTATAGCCATCATCGTGATTGTTTCCATAGAAGTAGCAAGGGGCAGAGTGAGAAGGAGACTCAGAATCTGAAGCAGGCTCAGGGCTCCAACCTGTCAGCACAGAGCCCGACGTGGAGCTCAAACCCATGAAGCGTGAGATCAGGACCTGAGCCGAAGTCAGCGCTTAACCAACTGAGCCACCCAGCTGCCCCTCTTTGCTTAAATAATCTTAAAGGTAGGTGTCTGGTGTGTAGTTACAAGAGTAGGTAAAAGTCCCAAGCATTTGTTTTGCTTGTTAATTTCACATTTAGTCTACCATATGAAGAGCGAGTAGTTTTCAGCTGTGTACAGTTGTTTAAAAATTAAATCCTCCCTTGTCTCTTGGAGCTACTTGTAAGAAAGAGAATGCCAAAAATATGAAAGGTAATCTTTATGGGATATGACTGACTTTAAAATTGATCACATCAATTTATTTACACAAGAAGTATTACTTCTTTTAAGGAGACATGGTGGGAGGGTATCCACTTATACTTTACAGCTATGTTTCATTTTAAATTTTAAAAGTTACCCATTTCCATCAGCCCTCCTGTGAAGAAATGAGACTGATTCCTAATGTGACATTAAATTGCTCTTAAGATATTTCCAGAAACTGTTTTAAACAGTTGTGGCTTTATTGGAATAATAATTTAATCTTGCAGAATGATTCTAGCCTGAACAGTGCTGTGGGTTGTTTAAAGTCACTGTTTTTAATAGGTTCGGCATCACCAGTTCATAGAAGTGATGGGATTGAGACTACAAGGAGCTGTGTGTCTAGAGGTAGGGATAGCAAAAGCAAAAGCTGATGGTGGACTGAGGAGGCATGGTAGAGTGGGGAGTAGGATTCCAAGATCACATCTGTAAAGCCGGAGACTAGCACAAGGCAGCAACAGACCTCAGATCTGAGCAGGGGTAAGAGATAGACAAAGAACTCAGAGGCATATCCAAGTTTAAAATTCGCAGGAGTCCAGCAAGGTGTCAAGGCAAGGAGGGACAATATAGTTCTTCCCAGAAAAATTTGGTGGCAACATCTTGTTGAGGTGGGCGCCTCATTTAAAGCTTTGCCTTCAGGGGTGCCTCTGACAAACTGGAAGCTTTGGTGTGGATTCTGATGGTCTCTGTATCGGCTATGTATAGTTGTGTGACCAACCACCCCAAAACTTAGTGGCTTAAAACCATGGCTATTTTATTTGCTTACGATTCTGTGGGTTGGCAATTTGGGCTCTGCTGGGCTGGGCAGGTCTGCTGGTCTTGCCGAGCTTATGGCGACCTGGGCCGGGGCTACGTCTCTGAAGATGGTCTCGCTTGTGTGTGGTGGTTCGTGCTGGCTGTCGGTTGGCCCTTTCTCCACTGCTGTCTCATTCTCAAGGAGGCTCCCCTGTAGTTTATCTGTTGGCTGCGGCAGCGTTCCAAGTTTGCAGGGACGGAGTCTCAAGGGCTCTTGAGGCCTCGGCTTGGTACTCACCCCGTGTCACTCTGCCTCATTCACATCACAAGGCCACTCAGATTCAAGGAGAAGGGAAATCCATTTCCCTGCTTCTTGGGCATAGTGGTAAAATCACATGGCAAAAGGACATGTATATAGACATGGGAGGGATTCTTATTGCCATCTTTGCAAAGTCTCTACCACAACAGCTTTATTTAGCTCAAGAGTGATGAATAGACAATGTTTGATATTCATTGAACTTTCCTTTTTAACTTGTGGTGGGGGAGCTAATTGCTCAACTACCTTCATCCCAGTTGTTATAGTGTGATTGATTATGGGTTTCATAAACTAAAGTGCTGTGTGAACTATTTTGTTAGAAAAGTGGGTTTAGAAATATATAATTTGCTAAATAGTCTAAAGGTGTTGAGTCTAATATGACATTTGAAGGGCGAAGGGGTGTGTTTGTGTGTGTGTGTGTGTGTGTAATGCATCTGATCCTTTTTAGCCTTGAGTTGTTTTATTCCAGACTGACCTTCTTAGAACTTAACACCACATTAAAAATATAGATTGTCTGCACGCATGTATATACTTCTCCTGCCATCTAGAAGTCAGTGAACCAGATCTATCATAGCCCCCAAAATAACATGTTGTCTCTGCATCACTCAGTTTAAGTGTAGATGGTTGCTTACATAATTATGGAAGTTTCTTCACTTTGAAGTCAATCCAGCAATATTTTACTGCCAGTTTTATAATCAGTTTTCAAAAAAGAACTGCCATCCTATTAGGATATAAAGATTAGAAATCCAATAATAGTTATTGGCAGAATTTGCCCGTTTTCTTTAGTTTATCATATATGAATGGCAGAAATGATGGATGGGAGATGTGCAAGTAATACCATTTATTAAATTGCAGTCTTTCTGGTAAAAGCACTTATGAAATATCATATGCTTTTAGATGTGGGAAGAGGGCTGAGTATTGTCATTATAAATTTACAGACTTCTGTTTATTCTAAAGGGGGAGATAGATGTGTACGTGGATTAGATGCGTGGGATGTCCTTCCTGTGGTTGGCCCACACCCCTTTCTCACAAAGGGAAGAAAGATTGAGAGAAGGATATTACCCAAACCTCTGAGTTATAAAAACCTCCAAGCTTATTTATCTTAAACTTTCCAAATATTATACAAATAATATGTAGAAAATTTGGATAATGCAGATGAGTGAAAAGGGGAGAAAATCCACCAGTTACCTTATTGTCCACCAGCTATTGGCCTGACTAGCCTTTATTGTCCACCAGCTAGATAGTGTTTGACTTTTGGTGTAAGTTGACATGGGATAGGACTTAAAAAAAGGAGTATAAATTGATATTTTTGGAGATTGATATGTCTTTGCATTCTCAGTGCTTTCACATTTCATTTGTTTTGAGAAAGAAACCAGTGGCAGATTAATACTTGCTTGGCAAAAGTGATTTGTTTCTCAAAAATTTGACACACACTGAAAGTCAAGCATACTTTATGATTACTGGACAGACTATATATATGTATTTTTCTTACACTTATGTGTTTTCAGAGTACGGTTACAATCTAAATGTCTACATTGCAATTTAGTATTTCTTAGAAGTGTCCGTTATTTGCCCTTTGCCCTTTGCCCTTTGGGTGCTACGGATCTACCTTATTTGGTACTTTTTTGATTGCAAGTGAAAACATTTTACAGAAAGCTCTGGAATGGAGGGAACTTACAAATAAGTAACTTTCTCATTGAGGGTGTGTTGAACACAGTAATGACTTTTAGATTTCACCTTGACCTTTCATATCAGACCTAGAGCTGACAGTATGAGAATTTTTTATATTTGCTAAATATATGTTATATTTTTGTAGTGCCAGCTCTTTGATTTCATGGGTATAAGGGAGAAATGAATCTTTAGGAATTTAATTTGATGATCTGAATGTTGAATTTTTTTGGTCTTTTTGGCAAGTAAAAAGCTTCAAGGATTTTATAGCATTTTCAGTGAAAGGGTGAAATAGCTATTGGCCTGACCAGCCTTTATTTTATTAAAGTTTTTAAATTACAAAGATATAAAAAATACTTTAGTAGGTGAAAATAACAACCCTCAGTTTTCATTTCCCACAGTTACCCCCCCCCCCCCCCCCCCCCCGCCGTGGTCAGTTTGGTGTGTATCTTTCTGGATGTTTTTCTTTGTATACATATGCCCATAGATTTTTTTCCAACATTTAATTATTATTCATGTAATGTGGTAACTGTGCATATTACTCTACACTTAACAATTTTTACTTCCATAGAGTAGTAATATGTATTACATGTATATTTTACTTCTGGGTATCTTCTGTATGTATGTGTAGTAAAATATACACATTACAAATATCCACAGCTGTCATTCCTGGATCATTTCTCATAGCTCTCTACCTCATCTAAAGATATTTTATTATTTATGGTTAAATATTTAAATATTCTTATTTCAATTCCAGGTCCATTTCTGTTCTGTGGATTACTTTATCTAACCAATCTTTTGCTGATGAACTTCTTGGTTGTCTCCAGGTTTCCATAATCCTGTGCGGTAGATTTCCAGTAGTGGGTTTGCAGGGACAAATGGTATTACTTTTGTATTTTTGATAGGTACTATGGAAATTTCTTCCAGTTGTTACATTAATTGCTCCCCTTTCTGGCTTTAATGGTAGAAAGGAGTTAGACTGAGAAGGCATCTTTCCTTCTCCCCTGTTGACCCAGACCTGAAAAATCTAAGATCAGGAGGAGAAAATGGTGGATGGGGTGGGGTGGTCACAGATCGGAAAAGAGAAAAATTATCATCCAAGTTTGGGAAATAAAAGTTGAATTACCTCATGCACTTAAAAAAATGAAATGTCAAGAAGTTTATTACTGTGAACAAATTTATGGAAAGGTTTTTCTGAATTGGTGAAAAGTTTGGATTGCAGAATGTAACAAAGTTGATATACTCTTTTGGTTACAAGGACCCAGGACTCACTTAAGTTATACCCCTGAGTAATAGGGACATTCTCTATGAAGACAGATGTGGGAATATGGGGACAGGAATGTCCTCCATAACCCCAGGGTTTTGTAGCCATCAGGAAAAGCTGAGCACCCGGCTCTTGGGGAATTGTAGGGTTCTCATGAGCCACGTAAGTGGACAAGACCTGAGCAGAGGGAATTTTGGGGTCCTCACTTCAGAATCCTCTAATGTTGGTGTGATTTAGCCAGTCGGGGTGAGTCTGCTTTTGCCCTGTCTGCTTGCTTCTCTCTCCTCTGTCCCGTGGTTTCTGCTGGGTCAGAATTTTGGCTCATTCATACCTGTCCTGGCCCTTAAAGCTTCTCTTTTCAACCCTTTCCCTTTTGGCCATAGCTATGGCTGCTAATTGCTAGATTTTCTCTTTATTTACCAATTTTGATGCCAAGGATTGAGAATCCAGTTTTTACCAGACTCCCTGCATAGGACAGCTGCCAGCTCAGGTGGCCTCTTTGGACAAGGGCGAAACATGGGAAGCTCCTACCTAGGAAGGGAACTTGGGGGTGGCAGGTGCCATGAGTCGGTGTTTATATAACTTTGCTCTTAGGTTAGTGACCTATCCAGAATGTAATCCTGATTAACGTACTTTTTTTGTTAATACACACACACACACACACACACACTCACACTCACATACACTTTGTTACATAAATATATATACTTGTGATGAACTTAAGAAGCAGTTTATTCTTTTAAGTCAGTATATACTTCCCTGGGACACAACTTCCCTTTTTCCGCATAGAGTAAATTGGGAAAACTTGTACCCTGTCTCAGTAGTAAATGGTCTTCAATTCTGAAATACCAATGCCTGGATCATGAGGTATGGTCTTGCCGTTTCTGATGGACTTAAATGTCCGATGAAATATTTCATCCTCTTTATGATGGTACAGTTCTGAAAGGAAGAGTATCTGGTCCTCCCTAATTTTATTAGGTATTTGGCACTCCAGTGTTTCAGAGATGAAGAGTTGTTTATATTTCTCTGACCTGCTTTGTTTTCTTCCTAAGGGTCACAATCAAGTATCCCCCACCCCCTTTTCTTTCCTGTTCTCCTTCCTCAACCCCAGTCAGCTTCTCCTTCAAAGTAATGGCTAGTGGATTGAATGTTTTGGTGACTCTTGAATTCCTGAGCCCTTGACCTTGGTGCCCATGTCTCTCAGCATCTCAAAGGGCAGTTTCCCTATTCCTCTTAAAAATGAGAAACATGCTCATAAAATGCTGTCTTAATTTGGTTTCAGATCACTTGAAATGTAATCTGATTTGAAAGGCAGCATTTAAGCTCCTGTTTACCAAGAGGTTTTGATTATCATTTTATAGGAATTTTTGTTGGGTAAAAGATAGATGGATAGCATAGCGACCAAATGGTCTTATTTCAATTTGGAAAGTTTCTTCTGGTGGTCTTGAATTCGGTGTTTTAATCTGCTTTAAAAATGCCTCTTAGCACATAAGCAAAATTAAACATTATTAAAGTCTGTGCAATGCTTTTTATTTTTTCCGAGAAAAATCTTTTAAATACTTTTTGGTAAGGACATGCATAATTTAAAGCTTTCATTTTGACAGCTTGGTTTTAGCTGATAGGCATGTTAATCTCTATTTGATTGCTTTGGTGGCGAGTTGAAAATCACCTAGTGCCTGGCTTAGAGTACATTTATAAATGTGCTTTCTTTGGTTTTCTTTTTTTCTAAGTTTATTAATTTATTTTGAGAGAGAAAGAGAGCTCGAGCAGGGGAGTGGCAGGGAGAGAGGGAGACAGAATTCCTGATGCGGGTCTCGATCCCACGAACTGTGAGATCATGACCTGAACTGAAAGCAAGAGTTGGACACTCAACCCACTGACCCACCCAGACGCCCTGGTTTTCATTTTGTGAAATAATAAAGTGAATTTTCTTACATGTTGCTGTATTATAGATTTGACTGTTTATCTGATTACCAGATTGAAATAAAAAAATTTAGCCATTTTTTCTTTTGGATCTATGTCCCTTTATCCTTTTTTTTTTTTTTTTTTTAAATTCTGGTGTATGGGTGGCAGCCTTTTCTGTTATTTTGTAGCATGATAGGAAAGTGGATTTGTTTTGTTTTTTCAAGAATTTCCCGTTCTTTTCAACTTTGGCTTAATTTTCATTATGTTCTTTCTCCCTTTGGAAGTGTCAAAGTATATGTAAATATGACTATATATAGAATATGTGACTGTTACATCGTTTTTTTTTTCTTTATGTACATAGAGGCAAAAGATACATGTGTATGAAATTGCATATGACCAAAGAAAAATTACAGGTAATGAAGTTATTTGACTCTTGGGGAGAATTTTATTGTATCTCTTGAGATCTAGTGATCTTTGAAGAAAAACGTTGGCAATTAAAATTCTCCTATTCTCCTCTCTACCTGGAAGACTTGAGGCCATGTAAGGGCAGTGTAAGCTGACAGGATGCTTCTGAGACTCCTGGAGGACCTGCTGTGTGTTGCCTGGCCTGAGTACTTGACATCTTTTATGTGCCATCCTTACCTCTTCTTGCCAGGATTGGTATGATTATCCCAATTGTACACATCAGGAAGTAGAGACGTGGGCCATCGCATAATCTGTTGAAGGTCACACAGCTGGATGTGAACCCAGTGACCTCTGGTTGCAAATCACTTCCCTGCTTTTGCTATTTGACCTGCCTTTAGGATTTCTCAAGCTATCAGTAGAGTTAGTTTCTAGAGGAAAGGTCCCTATTTTTTTTTTTTTAACGTTTATTTTTGAGAGAAAGAGCGCGTGCGCCAGAGTTGGTGAGGGGCAGAGAGAGAGGGAGGCACAGAATCCGAAGCAGGCTCCGGGCTCTGAGCTGTCAGCACAGAGCCCGACAGACATGGGGCCCGAACTCACGAGCTGTGAGATCATGACCTGAGCCGAAGTCAGACGCTTAACCGACTGAGTCACCCAGGCACCCTGAAAGGCCCCTATGTTTAAAGCAGCATCACATGGTAGTTGGGCTGAAACTTGCACATCAGGCCGACGTGGGCTCAGATTCCGTTGGCATCATTTTCCAGCTTTGTGACCGGGAGCCAGTTCCTTGGCCTCATTGTGCTTCATGGTGGTTCATCATCAAAATCAGGACCATCATGCTGGCCTTGCTGGATAATATAATGCATAATCAATAATGAAGATGATGATCGTAATTATAGCAGTTAGCACTGAGGAGCTATTTTTGTAGCTCATTTAGTCCTCACGGTGACACCATGAGGAAGGTTCAGGTATCTCCATTTTACATAGAAAGTCCTCAGCATGTGAAGTCTTTTTAAATTATTTGTACTTTCCACACCAGCGTACCTTTCCATTGCTGTGGGTAATTGAGGATTCACTGACTTGGAGAATTCACTGTCATTCAATAAATTTGAGCACCTGTTATGTGGTCAAACTTTCTTTCTCTCTCCTAGTATTTTTTATTACTAGATAAAAACTAGATAATTACTAGACAATTTTTTACATAATATAACTAATATTTTAATAGGTTGTATTGTTCAAAGAGTAGTTTTATGGTAACTCAAGTACTAATTTAAGCATTCATAAATAGGAAACGCACAGACAGAATATGTGTCCTCCAAATAAATTAATACTACTGTATTGGTACAAAGGGCTCTGGAGATTCTGTGAGAGGACCAGGAATCTTTTAAAAATGCCCTCTAGGGGGCGCCTGGGTGGCGCAGTCGGTTAAGCGTCCGACTTCAGCCAGGTCACGATCTCGCGGTCCGTGAGTTCGAGCCCCGCGTCGGGCTCTGGGCTGATGGCTCGGAGCCTGGAGCCTGCTTCCGCTTCTGTGTCTCCCTCTCTCTCTGCCCCTCCCCCGTTCATGCTCTGTCTCTCTCTGTCCCAAAAATAAAAAAAAAAAAAAAAAAACAAAAAACGATAAAAATGCCCTCTATTCATCCACTCATCTCTTTCTTACCATACAAAGTACATAAAAATTTAGTCAATAAATCTGTTGCATAAGGCAGCAATCCATGGCCTGCCGTATACCTAAGCCCGTGATGGGGATGTGGGGAGGTTTGAAAATGTTATGAACATTAATGCTAAAGTGTTGACATCTATAAAGAACACAGATTTCTGGCAGCGGACTCATTCGTCTCATCGTAAAAGAGAGAAAATCATAGGGCTTTGCTCATATACTTCCCGACATTGAAACCAGACTAAAAAAATTCAGTCTAAACAACAGACTATTAAACATTTAAAAGGAAAACAAAAAAGAAAAAGAAAACACACAAATGCACCCCTCTCTCAACAATCCTGTAATATCCTGGAATCTCCTGTCAGGTAGTACAAACCTTTGTGTCTGTTAAGAAAGTTCTTCCTCACGTTTTGGAGAAGGTAGGACCATGCATCTCAGAATATGAAAAAGTGGGTGGGGGGGGAGGGATGAGTCTATTCTTCAGAAAGACCTGAGCAGCTTTGGGCTGGCCACAGGTCAGGTTTTATACCTCCCTGCTTTTACTTGATCACAGGATGGGTTGACAATCCATTTTTTGTGTTTGTTGAGTTCTAGTGTGTGTCACACGTTGCTGCATCTTGGTGATTTAGAGGAAGCTGCTTTTGGGGTCTGACCTTGAGAGACCTAGAAAAGTTTACAGGGGAAAACAGAACTGATTGCACCCCAGTGAGGTAATTGCCTGGTGGAGGTGTGTAACCAAAATTTAGAGCCAATCGCCCCATCCCCAAAGTCCTTCTGTCTTTTGTTAGTAGCATGTCATATATAGTTATTGTCAGAATCTTAAAGGAAGGGATTTCAAATCCAGTTTGTTAAGTTCCCACCACCCACTGTGTGTTGTAAAGTTTGTTTCAAGACAGAATGTAGTGAGAGATTAATAGGACTAATGTTTATTTTTGAGACAGAGAGCAGGGCAGGGGCAGAGAGGGGAACAGAGGATCTGAAGCGGGCTCTGCACGGACAGCAGAGAGCCCGATGTGGGGCTTGAAGTCTCATGAGCCACGAGATCATGACCTGAGCTGAAGGCAGATGCTTCACCGGCTAAGTCACCCAGGTGGCCCAGAATTAATGTTTTGATAAAAACTGGATAATTCGCATGATAAAAACAATTTTTGAAGTTTAGTGCTATCTCTACAAACATGGGTTAAATGCTAGCATTAGTTGAATACATACGTCAGCACACGTGTATGTATACATATCTGGCTTTTTAAAGACGTGCATGTATTAGCATCATGCTTTCATCTTGTATGTAAACTGTGGATTCTGAGATAATCAGTTTAAACTTTCAACAAGGAAGAGTTATAATGAAACGAAACAATGGTTTTTTTTGTTTCCCCAGTAACTAAATTTACCATTGTTCTGAGAAATCAGCAAATGACCCCAGGATGTGAATTTAATCGAGTTGTGCCTTTGAACGAAGGTATCCTGGTTCTGGTGGGATTTTCTACTTCTCATCATCCTGTTCACGTGTTCACTTGCCTCCTTGTGTTGAAATCAACAGCTCACTATGATTTAACCAAGTTAACACACAATAATTTTAATACAAAAGTAATGGACATGGGAAACAAAAGGAACTGTTATTTCTGGCTCTGTCAGCTCAGCACTCAAAGACTTTTTACCTTTTGCTGAAAAAATGTTTTCCAATTATGGTTTTCCTGTGAAGGCCCACTTTAAAATATAACCCCTTCCACAGAGCCTAGATTTACTTGGAGGTGCTGTTTGATTGTCAGTGACTCAGGATGTAGAATCTTACAATCTCCTCAATTGCACACATGTACAGTTGTATTATCTTTGGCAATTTAAGAAGTTCGTTTTGTTTTTGTTTTTGGTATTTTTTTTCAACATCCAAAAGAAACTAAGATATTTAGCGAAGAACTATTTAGAACCAGAACTTGCCCTAGAAATATTGGCCTTCATTTTATGATCTATTTTTCTTGATCCAGTTGAAAGAGATTTTGACATCTCTTCTGGCATTGCCTGTTTGTGTCATCTCTTTTCGAGAAAAGCTCTGTGCCCACGTTAGTCATCTCTTACACTTCATCAGTGCTGTATTAATATAATAGCTACTCTACCAAGGATTTTACACACACATCTCATTTAATACTCCTATCAAGGCAGTGAGGAAACCAAAGCCCAGAGGTTTAAAACAATTGCAAGTCCGATTCAGTTTCCCTCTCTTTCAAGTCCATACTCTTAACCATGACTGCCCACAGCTTAGAGTCTTTGTTCCAGGAGAACCCTCCCTCCCAGGTAAGTCAATAGCATGGTCCCTGCATAGCTCTTTAGAGGCTTTGTTTGGTCTTTATTGCTGTTGGTAGTTGAGCCTCAATATTTCATTCCATTATTTTTTCTCACATTGAAGATTGTTAACAAAGAACAATCTTGATTACCATGATTATTCGAGTACACAAGGAAATGATGACTCTTCCTCTCTTTTCTGTGTGAATGCTCCGTAACATGCCATTATGTTTTCAAGTGCATACCACACTAAGATAAGTGAAAGATGCTTACATGATAAAGTTTAATGGAGGCTTGTGAATCAAGATTAGCCATCTCTCTACCTGTCTCTATATCTAGATGAAAGCAAGAGAAACAGTTTAAAGAAACTCAGCTTGTCCTCTATCCTCGCATCAAGGTAAGGAAGAGCCTGGATGGTCTGTGTGAAGGTATGAACACAGTCTTATCTTTTTAAAGGTTGATTCTGTTTAAACTTTTTTTTATTTTTTATTTTAGAGAGAGAGAGAGAGTGTGTGTGTGTGTGTGTGTGTGTGTGTGTGTGTGTGTTGTGTGAGTGGCGGAGAGGGACAGAGGAGCAAGAGACTCTTAAGCAGGCTCCATGCTGAGCATGGAGCCCAATGCAGGGCTTTACCCCATGACCCCAGTCCAGGATCATGACCTGAGCCGAAATCAAGAGTCATGCTGAATCAACTGAGCCACCCGGGTGCCCCTTAAAGGTTGATTCCAAGAAATGACTTCTTTTGCACCTAAGCCTAGATCTTAAGACAATGCAGATTGCTAGGAAAGCAGTGGAGAAACCAAAGGTGTGTGTGTGTGTGTGTGTGTGTGTGTGTGTGTGTGTGTGTTGAGAGAGGAGTGCTTGCTTGCTGCAGACCACTTGGAGAGAAAATTAGGGTTGGGCTAGAAGCTCAGTGGAGGACAGAACAGTGGAGGACAGAAGGAGGACAGTGGAGGACAGAAGAGACCTACAAACAACCCTCTGTGGGCTAGTAGCAGGAGAGTAAAAGAAGCCCAAGGGAAAACCTTCCTGTCCGTGAGGAAGAGGGGCAGGAGAGGACTGGGCTAGAAGATCTCAGCATGGGGTGAGAGGAAGTCCCCCCTCCCCCTCCCTTCCCCACCCCCTTCCCCCTATTGTGACTTACCTGTACTCTGCATGACAGCTAACCAGAAAATTGGGTTAAGTGTATATAGAAAGTGTCTGAAAACACCCAAAGTATCTGAAAAACAATTTTTTTGAAACTTACTTGACATAACGATACATGATTGGCTTACTAAAGTGCTTTAGGTACCACATAGGACTGGTAAGAAAATCGAGATTTTGCCCGGCCAAGGTAGGAGTGCTCCACAGGAATTGGTGTGTTGCCTGCCTTCCTGGGGTCCTGGGATCATTGCTTATCTGTTAGACTGATTACGTGTTCTCTCCTAAACAAATAGTCGTGGATGGCAAGGAACAGAAGAGTACCAGTCATCCCACGTTTTGTACTTCTGTGTTTGGTTTCATTTTGATGCAGGGGCCGTCGGTGATCACAGCAAGTGACACCGCTTGCCCAGGTGTCTCTGCTCCTCCTGGCCCTGCTGGTCTCTGTGGGTTGCACCCCCCCCCACTTTTTTTTTGGATATTATTTAAGCTCTGCCATGATCTGGTCCCAGTGTGCTTTTTCAAGTAATCTTTCATTATTCCTCATTAGTGCGATTTCCTGAAAATAAATGGCTAGTATCACCTTTTTGCCTTTGCAGACCCTCTGGCCACTTTCCAGCATGCTAAGCATCTCTCTTTTTTTTCCTAATATATATTCTGAGTATCTTTTAAGGTTCAACCCAAATGCCTATCCCAAATCCTTGATTCATGTAGTTCTTAGAGGAAATCAACTGTTGGTGGATAGTGCAGCTATTTGGGCAGAAGCTTATTTGCTCTGGTAGGAAACATGTCCGCCCCAGGTTTATATCCTGAGTAACGTTTAACAGGGGTCTTGCCACTTAGTGGGAGCTGGTCCCTATTTATTGAATGGCTGTGTGACCATCAGTCTTTTGACTGTGCTACTGTTTTCTCTTTATCCAATTTAGGCTTTCCCGCCTCTCTTTTAGACCTTTTGGAATCTGCTTTTATTTTTTTCTCCCACTTTTATTTTATTTTAGTTTTTTGAGAAGTCTCTTCCGTGTTCTTGCCTTTGCTCTCGGTGGCTGGAATTACCTTTGGGGAAACATGACACTTTTTTGAGTTTGCCTCTTGGCCCTTCCAGTCTAATGATCAGGAATTTCTGTCATGAGTCATGTTCTGTAGGTGACCTGGCCCTTGCTCTGGTGAGCCCACCTGGGTTGAGCATTGGCTGTAAACTGGGGGCGTAGAGGATTTCCACTTCTGTCCTTACCTTGGTACATGTGGTGTGTCTGTAGTCCACGATCACTATTTTTGATGGTCAAATGTTGTCTAGTCAGTTTCTTGGAAAAGATGATACACGTAGACACTGTGAAAGTGAACTTTTCCTGACATTTCTTCTGGGAATTTTCTCAGCTTTTGTACTTGTCTCCAGGTGACTTCCCTACTTTGGACATCCAGGGCAGGCTTTTGGACCCTCTGTATGATGAAACAGAAACCTACACTGTCCTGTGGGGCTTCAGTGAGCAACAGCAGCAGTGTTCGTGTCCTGAAGAGAAAGGCTTTGTAGGGCAGAGCAATGGCTAGTCGGTGGCACCCTTTTCCAAGTTATGTGGTCTGGTGCTGTTTCAGTCTTCTCTCTGTCAGGATTCCCATCAGCAAGAGCCATACCAGTAACTTCATTTATTGCTTCCTTAAAGATGACACGGTATTAGAAGATGTTTATATGATCCCTATATATCCTGGTATTTTCAAGGTGGAATTTAAATGGTTTCCTGCTAGTAAGTTGCGTCTGTCTACTAAATCATGACACTGAATCATGGACTTGACCTTGAAATTGTAGTTATGCCTTTTTTTTTTTCCCTTTTAAGAACACATTGGTTTTCAGGACCGGCTTTGAGATATCTATCTACCTTTGATCTAAATCTATACCTATCTATGACTCTTCTTCCATGATAATGAAAATCAATAGGAAATTGAACAAAGTAGATCTGTAATGGAATGGGTTCCCTGTATGGCAAAGAATTCCAGGCACCCTTTGTGGATGTTCTTGGATACCTTGGGAGAGTAGGATGCTTTTGAAGATACTGTTAGAGCTTCAGTGAAGCACATTATCACCTGTTTGAGTTTTGGGAGTTTCTTCAGATTCATAAGGAAGTTCCTTGTGGCAGTATAGTCCTAGCAGGCCTAAGAGAAGTCTGCTTTACCTGACAAGCATATCTGCAGCTAAGAACCTAGGGCTGGAGCTGACCTTAGCCCAGCCACCTCCCTGCAAGCACCCAGGCTAACTTTTTATTTAAAGAGCTTCGTCCCCAGACCTTGTTGGGAAAAGCATCCCGGAACTGTGCAGGTATTCACCTTGGTGGGGAGTGCCTGGTGCAGACATGATGAGAGCACCTTGGTTGATCAAAGTCCTCTCCTGTTCATGAGATCATCCATGAATAAGAGGTACCGTGGTCAAATCAGCTTTGTCTTTAGAAGGTTGAAAGAAGACAATGTCTTCTTTTGAAGGAGGCTTACAACAAAATTTCTCTAAGGACTTATATTTCTGTAAGGTTTGCTCAAGCTAAGAATGATGTCTCACCACTTCATTAGATGACTCATCTCCCTGAAGAAGGACATTTAGCTCTTTCTTCTGGACTGCCCCCAACCAGGAATTTCTTGCAGGATTCCAAGGAGATCTTTAAACAGCCAAACACAACTTTTGCTTTGGTGTGTAGGCACACTTCTGTTTCTGTCAAAATAAATTAGGCTGGTAAGTCATAAAATTAAGAAGATATTTTGTGACTTGTGTTTATTATTTAACAAGTACAATCAATAGCTGGCCTCAAAAAACAAAACAAAAACAAAAATCCAAACCAATCCCAGCTTGGTTGACAGAAGATCATTTTACTGTTTGCCAACAGCGAGGATGTACCTTCTCTGGACACAGAGGCCTGTCCTCTGTCGCCTCTGATTTCATTCATTCTTCCCTGTTCCATGTTTCTTTGGTTACCTTCCTCTTTCCTGCCTCTGTCCTGTGGATTGGGTGGGCAGATGAAAGCCTAGGAGGGAGGTGCTGGGAGCCCTTTCCACATCTCAACTGTTTATTTCCTGTCTTTCCTTCATGTTACAAAGTTTCTCCTTACTTTGCTTTTATCAAGTCCATGAATGACTCCCTTTGTCAAGCTTATTGGAATGCCCTGTGGGAGGGATGCTGTGCAAAAAAATAATTGTATTGCATAACTGTCCAGTCCTTAGAGATGCCAGATCACACTTGGCACTGGAACAGACCCTCCTCTTTAGCAGGTCCTATGAGAGCAGGGCACAGTGCGTCTGAGAGGTAGCTCTGTCCTCCGCTCTAGTACCACGGACATGACCTTTACCCCAGCTCTGATAAAAGGCTTTTTTAAATTTTTCTAAAATGCTTATGTTTCCTTAGCCCAGAAGGAGATGTTTCCGTGTGTGCATGTATGTGTGTGTTCCGTATATGATTCTTTCCAGCTGGCGTTCTTCACAAATGTCACGCTTGTCTCCTGTGTCACCTTGAGGCAACTGACATTCATGACTAAGTATTAAAAAGGGCAGACCTTTAGTTTATTTTCATGAAAACAAAATCCCAGAGAAGTCTGTTAGATACAGTGTAATTGAGCAGGTGACATGTTGATGTTTGGGGTTTGGTAAACATCCAGAAACTGCAGAGTTTTTGGCATGGTTGTTGAAGGAGCCAGAAGCTCCAAGGTGAACTTCATGGATTTTCTACAACACTGTGTGTATCCTCTGAACTAACTCCAGGTCTTTAAACTTAATACCAAACAGCCAGGCCAGGCGGTCACCAGGCTTCGGGAAGGGTCATCTTGGAGCAAAGAATCATGTGATGAACCATCCAGCTAACTTACTTCTTTTTCCTGTAAAATCACCATAAATCCCCCTCAGCTCGGAGGGCATGGAAATGGACGGAGGGGCATTGCTGTCTTCTGGCTGTTTGGTGGTCACAGTAGTAGTTTGCGGGAGGGGTTTGGCTATGAAGGATGCATGTACAATAGCTCTAAAAATTAACTTATTGGGCGCTTTGTGGTTTAGTCGGTTAATCGTCTGACTTCGGCTCAGGTCATGATCTCGTGGGTCATGAGTTTGAGCCCCATGTCCGGCTCTGTGCTGACTACTCAGAGCCTGGAGCCTGCTTGGGATTCTGTGTCTTCCTCTCTCTCTGCCCTTCCCCCTCTCTCATTTTATCTCTCTTCTCTCTCAAAAATAAATAAAAACGTTTAAAAAATTAAAAAAATTAAAATGAACTTATTACAGAATAGGGTTTTATTTTGGTATAGGTAGGAGCATACCGTGTTGATTCTTCATTATGAAATTGTCACTAATTGGCATATTATGTATGATCAAGTATAAAATACAAACCAGTCATGAAAACTGAATAAACAGTGTGAATCATGGTACATGCCTTGAGCTTCAGAACAGCCAGAAGGGATGGTGTGTGCTCACGTGAAGAGAGCGCCAAGATACATAGCAGAGACTAAGAAATAAAGAAGAGAGGTGAATACCATTTCTTTGGGCAATGAAGAAAGGCAGCAAACCAAGACAACGTGTTGGCCCCAGGTGTGGAGGGTTTAGGCAAGCCCCCCTTTTGTTCAAGGCACACTGCCGTCAGCAGGCCAGGCAGAGCTCTTAGCAGAATTATGCTGTGTCACATTTGCTTTGGCTTTCATTTGTGCTTTCCGCCTTCCTCATTCCTTTTCCCCTTTCAGCCTTCTTGAATGTTTATGTTATCTTTTCACTTGGGTATGTTCTGGTAAAACATGTTGTTTTGCGTGCATTTTTTTCCTACAGTGAAATTCACATAATATAAAATCAGTCCTTTCTAAAGTGAACAATTCAGTTGCAGTCAGTACATTGACAATGTTATGTAACTATCACCTCTGTCTGGTTCCGAAACTTCACAATCCCTCCAGAATGAAACCCCAGGCCTACTCAGCGGTCGCGCTCTGCTCTTGCTTCTCCTCAGCCCCTGGCAACCACCACTCTGCTTTCAATTTCTAAGGATTTACCTATTCTGGATATTTCATATAAATGGAAGAGTACCGTACGTGACCTTTTGTGTGTGTGCATGTATTTTTCAGTCAACTTCATTGAGGGTTAATTTACATCGGTAAAACGCACACATCTTTTAGTGGACCTTCTGCGTGGTGTTTTTGTTTTTTACATCTTTTGCATTCATTTACTGCAACTGAATGAGGGAAGACCCTATCGTCACCTTCATTTTGCAGATGGGCATTGAGACTCAGGGAGGCTGATTTGCCTTAGGTTGAACAGCGTCTGAGTGGCAGGCAGGATGTGAAGTAGGTGGACTGGCTCCAGAATCTACCAGAATCCATGCTGACCACTGTTATCCATGGCCTCTTGGATCTCTATGCAGTCTCAGAGCTTGCTTTCCCCCCAGACAACAGTGTGCTATTTTCCCACATTGACAAAAAGGGGCTATGGAATATTCTGCTGTTTGTATGCACTATAATTGAATAATTTCCCCAGTGGTGGATTTCTTAGGTTGTTTCTATTTTTTTTTTTCTGGTCATTAATCATATTGAAAGGAAGATGAAAGACCAAAGAACATTCCAAAGTAATATATATTTGTTGTAGAAATATAGCCCAGCAAGGAGAATAAGCAAAAAAAAACCCACATATAATTCCCTTCAGAGGTAACCACTGTAAGCATTTTGAACATAGCCTTCCAATCTCTTTTATCTCTCTCTTTTTTTTTTTTAAAGGAAGGGAAAAGAAAGCCCTTTAGGAAAAAGAATGACACTGTAAATGAAATTTTGGCATAGAAAATTTACAGTATGCTGTGAACTTCTTTTTATCTAATTAACAATAGTGAATATTTACTAAGTGCTTAAAATGTGACAGGGACTATGTTAAGTGTTGTATTCCATTTCACAGGAATCCTGTGAGTTGTGTGGATATTCTAGCAGATGAGGACATTTATGTCTGCTTTAAACTTACATAAGTGGTTTTGTGCTCAAGCTCATACTATTTTTTTTTTTTATTTGGAACTATGTTCTTATGATTAATCTGTTTAGGTTGCTGTATTTACCTAGACATTTGTTCCCCTATGTTTCTTTATCTCCTCCATCTCTGGGTCCTCATACATAGCACTGCAGGGGAGATCCTGTCATAGACCTATGGAATATATGTCCAGAAACAGGATATAGAGCAGGGAACATATATGTACTTATGACTAAGTATTGACAGAGGCAGATTCTTCCCCTGAATGGGGTTATGTTAGAGTCTATACTCCTATGCTACATGCTTTCTGTGGCTTCAAAAATGTGTGTATAAATGCCTAGAGAAAGGACCAGAAGGATATACACCAAATCAGCAACACTAGGAACATGTACAAGGGGATCAGGAGGAAGATGAGCCTTACTGGTCATGACTTGAAATTTTTTTTTTTTAAGATTTAATTAATTAATTAATTAATTCATTCATTCATTCACTTATTTATTGTGGTCTCTATACCCAACGTGGGGCTCGAACTCATAACCCCAAGATTAAGAGTTGCATGCTCTTCTGACTGAGCCAGCCAGGCACCCCGATGATTTAATAGGTTGTAAGGAGAATGTTTTCACGTGTAACTTGTCATTATAATTTACCATTTAAAAATATGGTCTGAAAACAGACTTTTAGCTAAAGTTTACTGTTTTATGCTGTGAACACTTTTGGAATTTTGAAATGTGTGGGTCAAGATTAGTCATAGCACATGGACTGGGTTCTTTCGCAAGTTGGTGCTTTTTGGAGCATGCTCTAAACAGGTTTCCTAGTAATACCTGCAAGCCCTCCTTAGACATTTAGTACAGGTCCCCCACATCTCAGGGGGCTCAGGGAGGTTAAGTGGTTTTCCCAAGGGTGCAGGGTTAGGAGTGTTAGCCAGGTTCAGTGTGGAGAAGTGGTTCTGGAGTGGTGGGCTGGAGGAGAAGACTTCTTTCTGAAGGGTTTATTGACTGGAAATCAAGCTTAGGAGGAAGGTGGGTGCTGTTTCCTGCAGGTGAGGTAGGGAGGAAACATTCTCAAGAACAGTAAGTTTCACTAACTTCCTTATATAAACACTTAACCGAATGAAGGTATTAGTTTTCTCTGTTTACTGAGCACAAGGTATTAAGATAATCTTTGCCTTATAAGTCCCTTCTCTCTGTAAAATGAAGGTGTGTGGTCTTTCAGGCCGTGAGCTTCCTTCTTTTCACCTCTTAAGTGAGAGCAGCAAAGGTTCTGGATGACTGAAGAGGTACTTTTTAAAGGTCTTTCTCTTGCTTGTTAGTTTCAACTGAGATGCCTCATTCTTTCTATAGAGCTGAAATGAATAATGATCAATAAGTCACTTTCTGAATAAGTGTGACAGAGCGGGTCTGTTATCTGCAAGGAACCCTCCCATCTCAGGGCCCTGGCAACAGTGTACAGTTTGGTTTATAGTGGAATCAGTGAGTCTGTGTCTGAATTTTATTTTCAGGACCAGGATTGGGAATATTTACATGAATGCGCTGTGCTGAAAGAGGTGTTTGCACACAGCTACGGTGAAAGGTTTCCTGGTGTAGGTTTCCTCCGATGAGCTACTTGAAGACAGAAGACAGACTGTTGATGATGCTTTATGAAGTAGAATATTATGTAAAGTTAAAATAAGTTGGAAGGCGTATGAAGATACAAGGTCATAACTTTAGGACAGGAGTGTTTCCTACCAGCAAATACTACCTGCAACTCAATGGTTTGGGTGTTTAAAGGCACAAAGCATGGTTAAGAAGGCAGAACTTCCTGCTTCTCTGTTGTTCCCAGGGTTGGTGAACTCTGTGGAAACTCTAGAACAGAAATGACCATTATGAACAGGTGCACAGGTGTGGTAAATACTTGGTGGATGTATGCTAACCAATAAATAATTAATACTACTTCCTCTTGACTCATATGGTTGAAATGAAGGATGGTCAGTCTAATTGTAATGTATATTTCTGTTGAGCAGAAAACTTGAGCAATCCTGCCATATTCAGTAATACTCTTGAAATGAAATAGGTGGGGTGGGAGAGAGAACAGTCATGCTTTGCCTTCTGGGTGGGTTTTTAAAAAAAAAAATTTTTTTTTAAATTGATTTTTGAGAGAGAGACAGACCAGACAGAGCACGAGTGGGGGAGGGGCAGAGGGAGATGGAAACACCAAATCTGAAGCAGGCTCCAGGCTCTGAGCTGTCAGCAGAGAGCCTGAAGTGGGGCTAGAACTTGTGAACTGCGAGATCATGACCTGAGCCAAAGTTGGACTCTTAACTAACTGGGCCACCCAGGCACTCTTGGGTGGATTTTTATTGTCTTGGTTGATAACTAATGGTAATTGTTTGCCTTAGCATATTGAAGGTATAAGATTTGTCAGTAAGGTCAAGAGGATTTGAAGTTTCAGTTTGTTCAGTGTGATTAAATGCCCATGGGGAGGACGAGCCACTAATTATTTACCTTTCCTTCCTTCCTTCCTTCCTTCCTTCCTTTCTTTCTTTCTTTTTTCTTTCTTTCTTTCTTTCTTTCTTTCTTTCTTTCTTTCTTTCTTTCTTTCTTTCTTTCTTTCTTTCTTTCTTTCTTTCTTTCTTTCAGTTTATTTATTTATTTTGAGAGAGAGAGGGAGGGAAGGAGGGAGAATGAATGAATCCCAGGCAGGCTCTGCACTATGAGTTCAGAGCCGGATGTGGAGCTCAAACTCACAGACCTCACACACCGTGAGATCATGACCTGAGCTGAAATCAAGAGTCAGAAGCTTAACCTACTGAGCCACTCAGGTGTTCTGTTACCTTTCCTTTTTAAACTGTGTTTTAACTTATTTTGAGAGAGAGAGAGAGAGAGAGAGAGAGAGAGAGAGAGCTCAAGCAGGAGAGGGGCAGAGAGAGAAGGAGAGAGAGAGAGAGAGAGAGAGAGAGAGAGAGAGAGAGAGAGAGAATCCCAAGTAGGCTCTCCACTGTCAGCACAGAGCCCAATGTGGGACTCGAACCCACGAACCGCAAGATCATGACCTGAGCCTAAACCAAGAGTTGGCCACTCAACTGACTGAGCCACCCAGGTATCCCATGATTGAAATTTTGATGAGTGTATTTTTGCTTTATTTCAGAGACAGGCAAGTGGAATAATAATCAAATTGTGTATCATTTTGTGTACATTGCCCTTATGATAAAAAGAAAACCTTCCCTGCTGTTCTCACCAAAAATAAAAAGGAGATTAAAGATTTTTATGAGTGGATTTTAGATACATTATTCAAAGTATGACAGTTTGCTTAACTAGTAGATAAATCAAAGGGCATGTGTGTGTGTCTTGATGTTTCTGTGTAGCTTGTATGATCTGGGACCCGGTAATGAAGTTTGCAGTACCTCTAAGCTAGAAACTTTGATGTAACCACAATGTGTATTTTCTTTCATAGCCATTCTCTTAGCCTGCATGTGTGGGCCCCTTTCAAGAAAGGGTGGGAAAAAATGGTGGTAAATGACCTTTGAAGGGAATGTTTTATATTTGCATTACAATTCTGTGAGTTTGAGCTTTTAAGTTTGACAATTGTGGGTGGTATTTGTGAAGAGTATCAGTTTCTAGTATGTTCTGAGTAGTGGTGATATAATCCTTAAAAAAATATAAGCACATTTAGATACCTCTTTTATCTGCTCTGATGGCTTTAGAATGGTCATGCCCTTGTAACATGGGTAGGAATGGAGATTGTTTTCAGTCATGTTAGTGTGTTATAATAAAAAAGTTGCATATCTAAGTAGACATTGAGCTTCATGATTGAGACTTTTTTTTTTCCAAAATAAATATTTTTCTGGTTATCTCCCAAGAATTTCCATCTTTCTTTTAAAAGTCTAACTTCTTAAAATTCATTTGACTTTGCTTCCCTTTTTTATTTATTAAAATTTTTTTTTAATGTTTATTCCTTTAAAAAAAATTTTTTTTTAACGTTTATTTATTTTTGAGACAGAGAGAGACAGAGCATGAACGGGGGAGGGTCAGAGAGAGAGGGAGACACAGAATCTGAAACAGGCTCCAGGCTCTGAGTGGTCAGCACAGAGCCCGATGCGGGACTCGAACTCACAGACCGCGAGATCATGACCCGAGCCAAAGTCGGATGCTTAACCGACTGGGCCACCCAGGCGCCCCTAATGTTTATTTTTGAGAGAGAAAGACAGAGACAGAGTGTGAGCAGGGGAGGGGCAGAGGGAGAGAGAGGGAGACATAGAATCCTAAGCAGGCTCCAGGCTCTGAGCTGTCAGCACAGAGCCCGACACAGAACTTGAACTCACGAACCATGAGATCATGACCTGAGCAGAAGTCAGTGCTTACCCGACTGAGCCACCCAGTCGCCCCAGGCTTTGCTTCCCTTTAAAAAAAAAATTATTGGGCGCCTGGGTGGCTCAGTCGGTTAAGCGGCCGACTTCGGCTCAGGTCATGATCTCACGGTCCATGGGTTTGAGCCCCGCGTCGGGCTCTGTGCTGACAGCTCAGAGCCTGGAGCCTGTTTCAGATTCTGTGTCTCCCTCTCTCTGACCCTCCCCCGTTCATGCTCTGTCTCTGTCTCAAAAATAAATAAATGTTAAAAAAAAAATTAAAAAAAAATTATTTAATCTCTACACCCAATGTGAGTCTCGAACTTATGACCCTGAGAACAAGCACCCCACGCTCTTCCGACTGAGCCAACTAAGGGTCCCTCATTTGACTTTGCCTAAGATTTTCATCACCGTCAATAAAAGTGTATCAAACCGATTCTGTGCAGTTTCTTCATCCAGGCCTGGGGATGCAAAGGAGAGGGGCAGAGCCTAAGATTTCTGGAGGTTAACCAAGATAGAAGGTAGGTAGGCTTCTCTGGATTCAGGTGGAACAAGGTGGAGAATGATTTTAGGTGGATTTTTGGTGCCCCTGGATGTCCACTAAGCTTGTTTTCTCAGGTGAGCCTGGGCTATGGGGTGGTAACATATGGTGTAACAAACAACCTCCAAATCACAGGAGCTTAACGCAACAGAAGTGTACTTCTGAGAGTCTGGGAGGTGCCCCGAGTTGGCTCTTCTTCCTGCAGCAGCTTGGGGCCCTAAGCTGCTTCAGTCTTGTGGGCTGCAGTCTGGTTGCTGCAGGAGGAGGGGGGCAAGAGGGGAGGAGCTGCCTGAGCTTCCCTCTGCCTCAGCAAGGAGAGCCACTCATCACTGCTCCCACTTCATTGGCCTAGCCATCCCCAAGGCCCTGTCTGTTGCAAGGCGATGCAGTTCTTTTGTGCTGAGGAAGGATACTGGTGTGTCTGTCACATGCATACAATTGCAGACTGGGATCTCAGAGAAGAGACTGGAGCCAGAGACGAGGATTTGAGAGGTCATTTACAGTAAAGGATACAGTGGTGTAAGTTTCTAAGGGAAAGTATGCTCTTAAAGAGGGTTCAGTTTTCCATGATGGATTTTTTTCAAAGTTTATTTATTTTGAGAGAGAGAGAGTGCAAGTAGGAGAGGGGCTAGAGAGAGTGGGGGAGAGAGAATCCCAAGCAGGCTCAGCACGGTCAGCACAGAGCTTGAGGTGGGGCTCGAACTCCCAATCCATGAGATCATGACCTGAGCCAGAATTGAGAGTCAGATGCTTAACCGACTGAGTCACCCAGGCGCCCCTCCATGATGGTTTTTCTGCATTTGACTTTCTTCACAAGCCAGGCAGTATGCTACCCCAGAAAAGTTTAAGGATAGCTATTGCTAGTGTCAGGAAAGTCAGAAAGGTTGGTGCTGTTAGTTTTCATGCTGTGTTGACATTGTCTGCTTCCAAAAGCATACTTGCAGTTGCTTGATTGACCACTTTAGGGTGATATAGGTCTTATAGGTTAGCATATCCTTAAGTCTTGATGACAACAGGTTGTGTTGGCCAGAGCTTAGGTGGTGAGGTGTAAAAAAACAAAATGAAAAAAAAGCTTATTATTACTTTTTGTATCTCCATAGGCTTAGGAGACAGTTTGTATGTACTCTTATGGATATTAAACATTATGAGGACATTGGCTTTCTACTATCTTTTTTCCCATGAGTGTTCATTACTTGAAATTAGAATGTGTGACCATACATCCACAGAGAAGGGACTTCTGGGTCAGACCAGGAGCCAGTTTTTGAGTGTTTACTGCCCTAGTTCTTCACTTCTGATCCTTCATTTCCCACCCCTATTTTTCCTTCTCAGCAGTTCTTCCTGTGTACTTTTCCCTCCGTGGTCTTTGGGAGCAGGCAGACCAGGATTTGGAGCTTCTACTTGTGACCAGCTGTTTGACATTGGTCAGGTCACTCTCCAGGTCTCAGTGAACTTATCTGTAACATGGGGCTAAATAGCTGCCTCATGAGATTCTTAGTGTTAGCAATGTATACAAAATACTACAGTACCTGGTACATTTTCATTGCTCAATAAATGTTAAGCTATGAGTGGTATTATTGCCATTTCCCATGTTTCAAGGCACATCTTGAATAATTCTTTCATAAAAATCTTTTTTTCATTATTTCACCAGGCAGAGGATAGAGTTTACAGATATTCCTCAATTTATGATGAAGTTACATCCCAATAAACCCATCATAAATTGAAAATACTGTGAGTTGAAAATGCATTAGTACACCTAACCTGGGGCACCTGGGTGGCTCAGTAGGTTAAGTGTCTGATTCTTGATTTTGACTCAGGTGATGGTCTCACGGTTCAAGCCCCAGATCGGGCTCCGCACTGACAGTATGGAACCTGCTTGGAATTCTCTCTTTCTCTCTCTCCCTCTCCCCCACTCATGCTGGCACTCTCTCAAAATAAACTAACAAATATACCTCATCTGCTGAAAGTCATAGCTTGGTCTAGACAACCTTAAGTGTGCTCGGAACACTCTTAATAGTCTCTAGTTGGGCAGAATGAAAACAAAGCCTATTTGATCACAAAGTGTTGAATATCTCATGTAATTTATTGAATACTGTACTGAAAGTGAAACATAAATTGATGTAAGTGTATCAGTTTCCCCTCAGGATCACATGGCCGGTTGGGAGCTGCAGCTGCCACTGCCCAGCATCGTGAGAGAGGATCCCCACTACACATCGCTAGCCCAGGAAAAGATCCAAATTCAGACATCAAAGTACAGATTCTCCTGAATGCATACCACTTCTGTGGCATTGTAAAGTCTCGTGAAGCAGAACCATCCTATGTTGGGGACTGTCTACATTCCATTGAGCTGCCAGAGCACTTTTGATCTCTGCTGATATTTGTATTCTTTTTTGTACACATGTGCTGGTGAACTGAGACCGCACATCTCACAGGGCAGTAGGTATCCTGTACTCATTGCTGTATCTGCTGTCTTGCCTTCATTGTATGGTGCATGTAACAGATGCCTAATTAAAGGGTAAATTGAGTCAAAATGAGATGTAAGGAGAGAGGGCTCTACTGTGTTTAGAAAATAGTCCACCTTTGGGTAAATTCTCCTAAGTTGGAAACATAAATACTCTTGAAATAGTGCTCAGTGACTTCCCTACTTAAAGTATATAGATGATTCCCACTGTTTATGTAATTGAAACTTTAAGGCAACAACAACAAAGGAAAATTAAAGAAATAATGAAAGCAACGCAAAGGGCATATAGGTTATCACTATCATGAAGTAGCTGTTCTTGAGTACTCAGGAGAGCTTAATCCAGCCTGAGTCATTTATATAGCTGAGCAGGTGGCTTTCATTTCCCTGTGCTCAGCTGCTTGCAAGGCCCACAACTTTCTGATTGGTTTTGCACCGGGGAAGTTGTACCTCCTAAGGTAAAAGAGACGTTTTAAATGAATCTCTCCAGAAGTTGAAATCTGATAAAGAGAGTGGATTTACCTAGAATTACGCTTGTATTGTGGATCCAACTCAAGTTACTGGAGTTGGTTTCCGTCCCCTTGGAAGGGCATCACAGGAAGCTTGGAGACGTGTGTGAGTTCTCTCTTCTCCTTACCTACCTCAGATCACAGCCTTGGAACATTGGATCCTCAAATATATCCTTGAGAAACTCTTGTGTTTTTCATTCCCTTTTTCTCTTCTAGAAGTGAGTGGAATGTGGGGTGTCTGTCCTATAGATCTGTTAACACTATAAAATGTTAAAGAATGCAGAGAGACTTTAGTATGCTGAGACAAGTACTCTCATTTTAGAGTTCTAGGGGTCATGTGATTTGCTCACACATGGAAGCAAGAGTCTTGATCTCATTTTTGCTACAACACTTAACTCATCAGGTGTATCTTTGTGATTGCGCTGGGAAGTAGGTGTTGTGGTGTGTGCTCTGGACAAAGAAACATAGGTAGATGTGCCAGCTGTGGGTTTTTCTGGAGTCTGAAGGAGGCCCTCATGAGGACACGGCTGTCAGGGAGTGTGCTTTGCGTCGGTGGTAAACCAGATGGATGTAACAGGGCAGGTAGAATCATACGAATTGGGAGCTTTGACTTGAAAATCTGCTTAAAAAGAACTTGAGTGCTAAAACACATTTCCTTGTTATCTTGCCTTAACTGTCGAGAGTAGAGCTTAGAGAATTGTCTTCTCCTGAGCCTTTTTCAAAAATCTAAGGGAGTGAAACCTATATATAAAAAACCCACTATAGTAAAACTTCTTATCCGTAAAATTCTCAATAGTGAGTAATTTAAAGTTGGCTTCAGAGATTTTTTTTTAACTTTAGTATTATAAAGTAGATTTTTTAATTAAAAAAAAATTTTATTTTGGGGGGAGAGAGAGAGAGTGCGAGCACAAGTGGGGGAGGGGCAGAGAGAGAGGGACACACAGAATCCAAAGCAGTCTCCAGGCTCTGAGCTGTCAGCACAGAGCCCCACGTGGGGCTTGAACTCATGAACCATGAGATCATGACCTGAGCCGAAGTCCGACGCTCAACCGACTGAGCCACCCAGGTGCCCCTAAAGTAAATTTTTGAATTGTAAAATAACACATGTTGATTGAAGAAAAATTGGTTAAGATATAGGAAAAGCACAAAGAAGAAAATAAAAGTTACTCATAATTCCACCTCCAAAAGAGAAAACGGTATTTTAAGGTGTTTATTGTATATTCACAAAGTTGGGATTATATTGTACATAATGTTTTATAACCTGTTATCTCTATGAAATATTATTAATTTCCCCTTTGTCCTTACATACTATTCCAAGATAAATGCTACAGGATTATTTAAAAGTTGCTTTCAACATTTTCTTATGAAAACTTTCCAAACATGCAGCAAAGTTAGAAAAGTTTACAGTGAATACCCATATACCCATCACCCATAGTCTGCCATTAATATTTTACCATACTTGGCTTTATCATGTATCCATCTGCCCACTTACTCTCTCCATCCATCAATCCATCTTAGTGCTTTTTCCATGCATTTCAAAGTAAACTTCAGTGCAATATATTACTTGTAACTAAGCTTGTTTACCTTCACAATTTTGTTTGGTTTACACCATTTTTCAAAGAATTTGTGTTTGCTGAGCACACACAAAGGAAAACCTAGAAAAGTTGCCAAGAGAATTTTGTTGGATGTAGTGAGAAAGGACATCCAGTGATTTAAAATTTGCCTTGGGGCAAAGTATGCATCATTAGCATCTGAAGTGGCAAATAAAGAACCAGGAAGAATGATCTCTTTCTGTCTCTGCTTTTATACCTGATTCAGACTTGAGTATGGGGACAGGAAAAATCTTTAGAAGGGCTAAGGCTTCTCTCTTCTGTTGGCCCAAATGCTATCATGCTTGGTAAATAGTGAACATGGGCTGACCTGCAGAATGGTTCCTGCCAGCCTCCAGGTGGGGTGGCTGTGGACCCAGGATTGGGCGTTCCCTGCCTCTTCCACCTTGGCTGTCCTGGCAGGAGGGTGAGGCATGCTTATTTCTGCTCTAGATAGATTTCCTGCCAGTTTACCTGGGCTTCCTATTTGCACCACAGGTTCTTTCTGTTCTGGTGAAGGTGGTGAAATGTTGAGGGGCCATTGTGTTGACAGCCTTGGCAGGCACAGAAAACACCCCTTGTTCGTATGTCTTTGGTGCTCACTTTTAAAGTTGACTTAAACTGTCTACTCCCAGGGGCAAGGCCAGGTGTGGTGACCTTGCTTTGTGTACGGTTCCTGTCATAGCACCCTCACTACTTGCTGATTGACAACTAGCCTGTCCCCATTAGGCCTCCCAGAGTTTCTGTAGTTGTTTGCTGTGCAAGCATGGGGTGCCTTCCACAGGCATTTCAGAAACACACATTAGTTCTCCCAATCTTAACCTTTTCTCGTGTTTTCAAGTGGCTGCAGGCTTTGAAGAGAGAAGGCTCTGTTTCACATTCCAGAGTGTTCAATCTTGGTGTCACGTCAACACCATTTAAAACGATAAGAAGCCTCGGCTCTGACATTGGCAACAGCTCTGACATGTTCTGTGTCATAAACTCGGCCCCGGCTAGCTCCCCTTCCTAGGAACCGAGGTCTGTGGAGCCCTAGTTTTACATTAACTGCGTCCCGTAAGGCGAAGTGATTCCTCTTCTCTTCCTTTGTCTCCATTTCTTCCTTTCTGTCGTTTTTGTGAGGGCAGTCAATTCTTGGCCATCTCAGGGGAGTCATCCGGTTTCTGGGTAACCCAGGTTCCTCGATTTTCCCCTCCAACGGTTTCAGTTCTTCATGACTGGGTTGGCCAGGAAAGGACATCTGGTTTCTCCCCCACTTCCTCTCGATCCCCTCTTTTAGGCAGAACCCCTCTAACTCTTAGAGCTACGGTTCTCCACTGAGGGAGATTTTGACCTCCTCTTCCTGCACCCTCTGGGACATTTGTCAGTGTCTAAAGTTTGGGAAGCCCTGCCCTTGATCTAACGATGCCTTTTTTTTTTTTTTTTTTTTTAAATCTTGCCGGTGATGTTATATAACTCCCCTGCCATTATTGTACTGTTCCTTGTCAAAAAGTTCATCTGCACGTCTAACCTCAGTCTCTTATGCTTCTCCATCATCTTCTGCATATGATCCTGTTCTCCCAGCCCGATCTCAGTTAACCGTTAAATTTATCTTAGAACCTCATTTCTCTTTTCTTAATCTCTCCAGATGTTTTCTGAATTTTTCAAGTATTCTGTCCATTAAATTGTAGTAACCCCATCCAGAGAGAGCATTCTAGCAGTTTGGACACTGGTGCATATGATGGAAGTGGTTATCTTTGGGGTGGAATTTGGGAGCAGAGGAACATGACTAACCGTGCGAATGACCAGTAGAATAACGAGAAAACTGAGACTTCCGCTTATCAGAGGGAGATTTTCCACAAGTCTTTACTCTGTCACTTATAAAAAGTTTGATCTTAGGTCTGTCGTTTCCTCAGGCATAAAATGGGGATGAAATACTTCATAGGGCTGTTTGTAGTAAAAATGAACGGGATTACGTCAGTACGAATGACCATTAGCACTTGTGAGTAAATAGCACTTGTGATTTCATTCACCGTGTCCATGACTTGTGTTGGAGAAAATAGTCCTGGCTTTGGGAAATCTACAGAGATAGTTTGAGTTTGATGGTGGTTTTCATGCTTTGTTTTGTAGAGGAATTCCCAGGGAGCTTGTTGAAGAATACAGGTCCTCAGGCTACACCCCCAGAGATTCTAGTTGGGAAGTTTGACCAAATGCGGGCATTTTTCTTTTCCACAGTAGCTCAGGTGGGTCTGATACAGCCGGTTCACAGGTGACACTGGGAGAACTGGTGGCTGTGTGCCTACCAGGCAAGCATACAGGAGGGGCCTCAGCTTTCTCAGGAAGCCTCTCCTGTAGTTGTTTTCTGTTTCTCTGGGGCCCTTGACAGAGGATTATCTGTTAGGGCTGTTTCAAGCAGGACAAAACTGTTCTTTGTTCTTGCTTTAATGACAACTGGAGATATCTTTTTATTGGATGGTCTCCTTGAACATTATTTTGATTCAGAGTCCCAAGTCTTTTGGGAACCAATTCAGGAACCCAGGCTGGGAAAATCTCCTTGTTCATTGGCTGATGGAATTGTGATTTGGGGTGGGGAAGGAAGGTTGGAGGGCTGTAGTGTTTATTCTCAGTGGGGGTTAGGGGAGGCTTTGGGGAAAAAGAAGTGAAATGGCGGACGGGATTTCTCCTGGCTTCAAATTGCAGTCCTTTAGGAATGGGATAAAAACGACCAGATTCCATACACTTGCAAATTATTTGTGTCTAGTTTCTCTCTTCTTTTGTTGAACTGTGCCAGGGAACCTAGAATATTGGCCATATTCATATTTTACAGAGTTTCTTTTTTGCAGCTGAGGATGGTGTGTGGGGGGATGGCTCACTGAGTGGGCCTGTGATGATCAGCGCTCGCTAACTCCTGAACTGAATGTTTGTAGCTTCTTGACATAACGACAAAATAAACGTCCCAGGTTTGCCCAGAAATACATTTCACTGCTTCTCCTTGCCGCAGTTCTGGGTCTGTATGTGTTCTCAGAGAAATACCTTTCTGTGGGATACATTTTACCCACACTTTTCCGTTAGGCACAGTGTCTCCCTGCTAGCTTAAGGTTTGGCCTCTGTGGTGTGGGCTGTGAATCCAAAATATTTAAAAAGAAAATCTTGGAAGGAATTTCCGTCATTTATTTAATAAATGAAAGTGTGAGGTAGAAATTAAAAGTCAACTGGGGAGTGTAGTTGGAAAATGTAAACCATGTGGGACGTGCAGTTTTAACTCCTTGTTGGTATTCTGCGTCCCCCCCCCCAAGAACTCTTTTAAGTCCTGTCAGTTGAATTTATTGAGTTTGAAACTGTGAACGTGAATCTTACATCAAAAGTGTATAGACCAAGAGTCAGGTTGTCCTGGGTTGGTGTTTTTCAATCCCACACATAGATTGTTAGTAAGTCTTAGCCTACCTGAGCTACAGGAAATTGTTCTGTCTGATATTAGGTCTCTGAGCCCATGGCAGGTAGAAATTTCTGTGTATTTCATCATTATAAAACTAAGTAGAGGAAATTTAATTATTTATAAACCGGTACAAAAATAAAAGGTGAAAAAAATCATTAAATGCAGCACTTAACAAAATAGAAGGTGAATGTTTAATTAATGTTAAACGGTAGTAGAAAATGAGAAAGAATCTGCTTAACTGAATGGTTTTTTTTTTTATTCCAGTTTTAACTTATGGTATCCTTTAAATGCATTCGTTTTGGAGTTGAGGGTAGAATGGTAGTTGGGTATATGCTTGTGTCCTGTAGACACAAAGGGTTATCCCTTTGAAATTATTATACAAAACTGAGAGAAAGGAGGATTCGAGTGCGCAGTCTTAGGGCTAACAGCGATAGTTTATGGTTCAGTAACCTGTTGGGATGTTGTATTGCAACTAGTGTAATTATAAACATGTTTTAGAAACATGAGGGGTGCCTGGTGGGCTTGGTTGGTTAAGTGTCCAACTTCAGCTCAGGGCATGAACTTGCAGTTTGTGGGTTAGGGCCCTACATCGGGGTTCTCTGTGCTGACAGCTCAGAGCCTGGAGCCTGCTTAGGATTCTGTCTCCCTCTCTCGCTCTCTGCCCCTCCACTGCTCTCTCTCTCTCAAAAAAAGTGTGCTGAGTTCTGAGACTAGTGACATAGCATTTAATATTGCCAGTGATTGCTTTTTTTTGTTTTTTTTCCCCCTGCTTAATCAGGTGTAGCCCTTCTCACTTCTTAAATATTTTGATACAGAGTTTTTGAGACATAGATTTAAAAAAACCCAGGAAAATATTACTTTAAAGATCAAGAGAGAAACTAAGGTAGATGGAAAATGGAACACTATTTCATTGGCCCTGCTTGGTCACTTCACTTCTCTCTGGAGAATATGAGGAATTGTAATGCATGTCAGATACCATCGTGAAACATGATACGATGTCCAGAGACTCTCATAGCCCAGACACTTCCAAGACCCTGCTGACAGCTTCATTATTTCAAGCAATACTGGATATGGCTGAATACCAGTTGTCCAAAGAATTTGGACGTCCTTTTGGAATTTTTTGTCCAGTGTAAGTCTTGGCAGAAGATGTGAAAGTCTGCATTGACATAATGCTAAAATACAGGGAATCATCATGGAATTCTTTAAAGTGGTGCTTCTTACCAGTGACTTTGAAGTACGATACAGTGTGTAAAACTGAACAGTTGTTTTAGTTACCCAGGATCGAGTTAAGGGGTCCCATGATGGGATCTTGCCTGTAGAATGCCATCTCTTTTTCTTCTTCAGACATTCTTCTGAAATGGTTGGACTCACAGGCTAAGGATAGTGAGTAAAATACATGGAAAAGGTGACATTCTGGTGTCCTAGGCTTTTGGGAGTCTCCACAGAGAGGCTGTTGCTGGCTTCCTTTTAAAGCTGAGAACAAACTTGAGTTGTGTCAGCCTCATCTCATGTCTGCTACACGGTACATCCCTTTAAGTATCAGAGTATCAAGGGGTATATTAAACATTTTCTGAAGTTAAAGCCCCCTGAAGCTCCCCTTGCCCCTCTGCTACTTTTAGCACTGCCTAAAATACAATGCCAGAGCAAAGACTCTGGGGGACAGCTGGGAGAGTGGCGATGACATAGCGTGTCACACTTTTTAGCCATGCCTTGAGGGGTTAGGAAGCCTTAAAGAAAAGATACCTTTAGAATACAGGATGGTGTTCTCTCTCTAGGTGACATTTATTTGTGTCATATATTTATGTAGTTACCCACACATGTTTAAATACAGGAAAACTATTTTAAGGTAGGACTGTACTTAAAGCATTCAGAGCTGTCTCCTGCAGTGTTTCATCTGTGGACGCTTACCTAGTGAAGACTGATAAGACTTTGGCAAAATCGACACTGCAGAGAAGGTGATGGTCCTCTAAGTCCGTATTCCATTCACTCATTAAAAAACAAAACAAAACAAAAACGAAGACAGTGCACACTCTATGGTGCAGGTTCAGCCCATTTCCTGTTGTGCTTTGTGAGTTAGTCTAGTATCCTAGGTAAATAATCCCTCAATGAAATTGATGTATTTCTTTTTACTCACTTGATTTGGCAAATCATTGACAGATAAATGATTTTATAAGCAATTTAATGAGTTTACAGTGACTTTATAAGAGCCTTGAAGCTTCTGGGTTTGGCATTGTTTTAGCTTTTATTTGCACCAAAGGTGGGTGATCCCTTTGAAATTATTATACAAAACTGAGAGAAAGGAGGATTTGAGTGCCCAATCTTAGGGCTAACGGCGATAGTTTATGGTTCAGTAACCTGTTGGGATGTTGTGTTGCCACTAGTGTAATTAAAAACATGTTTTAGAAACATGAGGGGTGCCTGGTGGGCTTGGTTGGTTAAGTGTCCAACTTCAGCTCAGGGCATGAGCTTGCAGTTTGTGGGTTAGGGCCCTGCATCGGGGTTCTCTGTGCTGACAGCTCAGAGCCTGGAGCCTGCTTAGGATTCTGTCTCCCTCTCTCGCTCTCTGCCCCTCCCCTGCTCTCTCTCTAAAAAAATAAACATTTAAAAAAATTTAGAAACATGAAAAAATGTTTACAGTCTAACTCACAATGAAAACAACAGAACATGGAGCCATAATTACTATGACTATATGTATGTGTATGTGTGTGTGTCTGAATAAGGAGTATTTCATGCAATCATGAAATAGTTGTGTTTGGGTAATGAGATTTAAAAAATTATTTAGCATACTCTTTGTCATTGCTGTTTAGCATGGTTTAATTATAAAGAAGGGAGGAAGAAAGCTTTCATTGGGCTGGTTAATTATTTCTTTTGAGCCTCCAAAAGAAAAAGAGTGGGATGGACAAAAAAAAGCCTCCAAATACCAAATATTTATATTTCTTTTTCTGGTTTTAAAAAATGTTTCTTCATAGGAGGCAGTACACACAAATATTCATTTGTAGGAAAAGACTGAACAATTCTTTTTTCCCTGAAAACATCTCTTGAATATGCGGAAACGCACCCGCCTCCCTTGCTTGCCTCTTCCCTGTAAATGGGGGCTGGGCGCAGCCTGGTTGCCACATCAGGCCCCTGCATCCTTGCCCTTCGTGTTCTTGACTTTGGAAGTTGGTTGAGCACATGCATGGTGGCCCAAGCTTTTTAAATTATCCTCGGGAATAAGCAGAATGTGTTCGGGTGGAGGGATAGCTCTGGTGGTAGGGTTTTGGAAAGGGTGAAGGTGAACAAAGAATCAAGTCTATTTGTTATAAAATGCAGTGATGATTATTGTGGAGGTGATCATGCGTGCAGTTTTTTATTTCCTAAATGCCCTCCCCCTTCCCCCCCCCTCCTCCCGCCGAGTTAACATCTAATCAGTCAGCAAATCCTGTGGCTCTACCTCCAAATAGATCCCTAATCCAGTCACGGTTCTCCCTTTCCTCTTCATTCACCCTAGCTTTGGCCATTAATTTGTGCCTGCACATCTCTGGCAACTGCCTAACCAATCAAGCTGCATCTGCTCTTGCCTCACATTTACAACCTTATGTTAGAGTAGCCAGAATGAGCATTATAAAATGTGAGCTAGTAGTTCTTGCCAAAATTCTCCAGAGCACTTATTTTGGCCTGTAGAGCTCTCTTCTGTGTGTTTATTTCCCTGCCTACTGGTCCGACCATCTTTTTCCACCTGCCCTCTCCATCAAGAGCTCTAACGACACTACCCTTTTCTCTGTCCCTTGAGCTCTCCAGACTCATTTCCTGCCTCAGGCCCTTTGCATGTGCTGCCCCTCTTCTTGGGATGTTCCACCCACAGATCTTTGTGGCTCCTTCTCATCAGCCCAGATGTCACCACCTCAGAGAGGCTTCCCTGCCCATCATAGCTCCAATGATCTTTCCACAAATTGCTGTAATATGTTTTATTTTGTCATAGCACTTATCACAGAATCAAAGTCTTATTCATGATTTTTGAAACGGTCTAGGCCTGTCACTTCAACAAAAATGTAAACTCTTGGAGGGCACGCACTTTTTGCTCTCTGCCTCTTTTCCAGCAACTTAAATAGTGGCCAGTGTCTTCTTAGAAGCTCGATAAAGTCTTTTAAATAAATAAACAGACATGTAGTCTTTGTCATGTGATCGAGCAATAAGTTGAAGTTTGTTTCAACTCCAAGATGCTATTATTCTATGTGTATCGAAGGCACTATTGCAGTTGTGCGCAGTTGGTAGATCATGCGCTTTTGGGTGTTCTTCCCACTCCATTCCCATTAATGCCAGTGGAGTTGTTATAAGCTCTGTAGCCATTTTGGTGTCCTGACTGGGACTGGTATGGGTGAAGTAATGTGAAGCTAATGGATACACGAGGGGACTGAATGTGAAACAGGGGCGTTTTCAGGACTTTGGTCCATACACTAGCGCTGGTGGGCCAACAGCTTGGAGCCTAGACCCGAGGCCCTGGCCGATAGGTTTTTCTTCAATTACGTGCAGGAGAGGTCATCTTGACAGTGAACAAAAGCACATTAAGAACGCAGGTAAACTGCCTTCTGAGAGCTTAGAGTTCAAGGTAGGGAGACATTAGTTAACCACAAACTTGACGGCAAACACAGAAAACTAAACACTTCCTATCATTTGTTGAGGAAACGACACAGGAAGGAGATGAAGGAGTTTCTCTCTTAGAAGATCAACTTAACAAGTACGTACCAATCAAAGCAGTCTCGCTGTTTAGAACAAGGTGCCAAGTGGATGACTACACGTCATATTGCAGCTCATGCCATCCTTTAGCAGCCCTCCACAGACCACACATCTGCTTCCAGTTAGAGATGTGGTGGTCGATCTGGGGACCCATGCCTCATGCCGGAGAAAGTACTCCCAAGAAACAAAGTTACTGTTTGTAATCATCCCTTTTCTTGAAATATCACACCAGGTAATCTGTATATGTTGAATTCAGACATAGTAGTGTTACTATAAAGTTTAATTCTTTAACGTATGTGAAATACAAGCATTTACAGTGATCTGGCTGTTCACCTTTGTTTACTGTGTACCCTTAGTTACCCATAATATTTGGGGAATCATGTTTTTTGGATTAATGGAATACATTTCCAGGTAACTGGAGCCCAAGTTAATTTCAGTCACAGTTGCTGGAAATAGTTTTGAAGTTAAATTACACTTCGTCTCCTGAGGCAAGAAAGTAGAGTTGGCCTCATCTTTCATTTGTAGCCAGTTTCTGAAAATGTACCTGCAAAATCAAATAATAAACTTAAATGTTAAGGAGAAGAGTGTTGAATCTTCATTTCTGAAGAACTAAATACACATACAGTTACTAAGTAGGGTTCCCTGGAGAGGGATTTGCTCTCTCTGGACTCCTGCCGTTCAGGGAGCCCCTTCCCCAGGCTGGTTGGTGCCTCTTATCCTGGACTCCCCGGGCATATGCTTTCCTATGCCGCACTTCCCAGGCAGCCACAGGGTGTGGGGAGGTGGGTCGGGAGGTTCCTAGACTTTCTGCTCCTTTGTTAGGAGCAGGGCACCTGGCACCTTCATGGTGATTTGGGTCAGCTGCCTCCCCTGTGCTCTAGCAATTCAAAGTGTGGTCCATGGAGCAGCTGTGTTGTATCACCTGGGAGCTCCCGCCCCAGATCTCCTGAGTCAGCATCTACAGTTTCATGGGACACCCAGGTGACCCCTCCATTGTCTGCACATTTTCCAATTCCTACATAGTTCTCTAGTATTTTGGCCCCCAGCCTCAAAACCAGGGGAGGGAGCATTCTCTTCATGTCCCACCAGGCTCTCCCTGATGGCACCGTGGGATCCTTGCAGGCGCTTCCTTGTGGGGACCCGTGGGCTCCGCCAGTGGAGGCAGGGATTGACAGCATGCTGCTGCTTCCCTCAGGGCCTTAGTGGTGAGAAGTGCCCTTTGTGGGGCACTTCTTCATCTTCTTTGTCACTTAGCTGTGCTCTGGGCCCCTTGGGATTGAGGAGACGTTGCTTTCCACCACTCTGAACCTTGGCATTCTTGTAATTAGAACTCCCTTGTACCTCTCTTCTGCTGTCGTTTCAGACTGTGGCATCATCCCCCACCGTCTAGGTGAAGAGCATGTCAAGAGAAAAGGGCAGGAAGACCTCTACCCTTTAGGGTTGCCCTTACCTCCTCTCGTGTGGCATATCTTGGGGGAGAACCTCAGGTTGCCAGTGGAGACCAGATAAACAGGAGTGGGATTATGAGTAAAGTCAAATCAGATGGAGAGGTGTGTGCGTGGGGGGGGGGGGGTGGCATTAACACGAGTGGACGTTTTTTTCCCCTCTGTCCTTGAGCTAGGAGAATCGTTACTTGTTGCCTCATGGATGTGGTAGCCATGGATATTTACCAGAGAAGTGGATCTTGAACAAAGAATCATTTCCTTGCATAATTTTCTGTACACCCAATCATTGTAGCATAAAAATTAGTTGTCAGCGCTGGCTACTTGCAAGAGGTGAAGTTAACTTCACAGGAAACTAAGTATCGGGGCTCTGTGGGAGCAGAGGTAATCCCAGGGGAAGGGGATAAAAAGACATTTTTTAAAGAAACTTAGAGTAGATCTAGTTTCTATCCAGGTGTCTGGGATAATCATACTGTTGATAATATTAATACAGTCAAAACATAATTAGCTACTTATGTGCCAGACATGTTCATTTATATTGTTATGTTTTTATGTATTATCTCACATAATATTTACAGCCATCCTGTGAGGTAGTTACAATTGTCATTTCCTTTTTATAATTAAGGAAACTGAGGCACAGATGTACAAAGCAACTTGTCTAAGGTCATATAGCTGGTAGGGCTGTCTGGCCCTAGACCCCCCACTCATAACTACTACGTGACCAAAAGACAATAGGATGGGGCAAGGGACCCCTGGGTGGCTCAGTTGGTTAAGCGTCCGACTCTTGATTTTGGCTCAGGTCATGATCTCACGGTTCACGAATTTGAGCTCCACATTGGGCTCTTTGCTGACAGTGCAGAACCTGCAGAGGGATTCTCTCCTTCACTCTCTGCCCCTCCCCCACCCCCACTCTCTCAAAATAAAGTTTAAAAAAAAAACTGTTAAAAAAAATAGAATGGGGCTGGGTTAGGGTTGTAAGTACAGAGTGAACATTTTGGGAGTGTTAGATATTAAAAGGGTCATTTTAGGAATTGTGTTTGGAAACAGAATGAACGAGAATTAAAAGAACAAGGCTGGCCCTTGCTAGGTGGAGCTTGGAATAGGCACCAACCTCTTGTTGGAGCTGATGGACATCATACTCCCTTGGCTCCTTATTAAGTGATTGTCTCTAAGCACCAGACAGACCTTCCTAGATGGGCTTGTGTGTTGGGCTGTTACTCAGCAAACTACATTCCTCCTCTGCCTACTGTTTCCTCGTTAAGCTCTGCTACTAGGGGCTGCTGGAGGGCTTCTGGGAGGCTGGAGGAGGCAGAAGGGACATGATTCATTCCATTTCTTTGCTGTGCTTGTCAGCCTCGTTCCAGAAAGGGTCTTTCACTCTGCTAGCCACCGTTGGTACCTGTCTCCAGCTCCTTGCTACATCCTAGAACCAACCTCCTGGACCCCTTGGAGACTCCATCACCTGGCCGTCCTCAGAAGTTTGAGTCCCAGCCCTGCGTGGACCTTCACAGAGGGTCCTGAGAGGCCAGCCACCTGTCCCTGAGAGGTCTGGTCCCAGCTCTGTGGGTCTCTTCCTCTCAACTGTTAGATTCTGATAACCCCACTTCCTCCCTTTGATTCCCCACTGTGCCCCGCTCCCCACCTCCAGCGGTGGGAGCTACTTCCTGCAGTTTTGCTCTATTACTCAGTCTTCTCATTTGTTTATATCAAATAGTATCAGTTGCAATACCTAGCATTGTTTCTATATTTCTAACTGGCCTCTGACTGATAAATCTTCCTGTGTCCTGGCAGGGGAGGGGAGAGGCAAGCTGATACCCAGAAACCATGTTTTTCAAATTTGAGAGTATAGGGGGCTCACCAGAGAGGCTTGTTAAGTAGAACATATCCCTCCAGTTTTAATCATTCTGATGCAATAGGTTGGATATGGGCTGTTTTTGAAACAGACATCTTAGATGTTCCTGATGTAGTTACTCTGTCTCAGAGGCTTTGAGAAAATCTACCCCAATCTAGGGCCTTCTCATGGGGCTATTTCTTAGGTCTGGGCTTTTCCTGGGGTCTAGAAACAAATTTTACTAATTTTTTTATAGGATGGGTGCTATATGCTAATCTTTGTCCCAAGGCCCCCAAGGTTGTACATTGCCCCTGGAGGCTGAACAGCCAACCTTGTTTAGCCCAGTGAGCTAGGATACAATTAACTGGGAGAAAGGAGCTTTTTCCCTTAATTGTGCATTGTCCACTTCTCAGGCCTGGCACATCCAGGTTGGTGTCCATTTAGAGAGGTTCCTTTTTCTTGTTCGTACAAAGGCAACATGCGTGTAGTTGACATAGGATGGATGGGACTGACCTTGAAGTAGAGACAGCCCCTTCTTTTTCATGTGCAGCCTTTCCCGTTTCCAGGTGGCTTAAGGTTGGAGCAGTGAAGAATGGGAGACACCCATTAGAACAGGACACTTGTGTCTTTTGGCCTTTGCCAGTGGGTGTATCTGTTTATCTGTATGAATAGCAGTGGACATTCCTCTGTGGAATGTTGGCTTCCGTTTGATTGATTTAATCAGTAGAATGAGTGGGTTTTGCTGGGAGGGGTTGAATTGCCCCCTCAGAGCAGAACAGGAAGTTTTTCAATCCTGCCAGATCATGGGGCTTTGGGTTTGCAGGGGACAAGGACTTGACTTCGACCTTTAAATGAATATAAAAAATCCAGTTCGCTCTGCAGGAATGTGTCCCTCTTGCAGTCCAGGGCCTGACGCAGTGGTTCCTGGGGCGGATTTGGAGGACTGCTGGTGGCTCCGTCACCTCTTCACACTGTTACGTGTTTTATGTCACTACTTTATTCTCAGGTGGAATCATCAGAGGCCCTACTGTATTAGCTTTTGCCTCATTTTGTGTAGCTCCTTTGTGCTGATCGGTGGCCCGAGGATTCAGTTTTTAAAAACTGAGGTTCCTGACCCATTCTGGTGGCACACTGCTCTTCAGTATGAGCTTTCCTGTGACATTTGACTCCAAAATTAAAACAGGTGTTCTGCGGATCAGAAATGCCTTCAGGCAGATAGGCTCCCTAGGCCTGTTCTTGAAGTTAACTGCCACTATCCACCGACTGCCTACTCAGAACACACACGACGAGCGGTTCAGAGATAACAACTTGAGTAAAATTGCACTTCCTCCTCGCTTCTACATTGTATAGTCGGCCAGGGCCTGGTGTTCTTTGTGTAGAACACAGCTTCACCTCCCTTGTGGATAGGTGGCCTCCCCAGGGATGGGTTGACGTGAGTTTTGATTCACTTAGCAAACGCTTATTGAAGGCCTCCTGCTCCAGGCAGGGACCTCATAGGAAGGGCTGATTTGAGGAGTAATACGGCAGAGGAAGAGCGCTCCAGGCTCGTGGAAGTGCTAGGATGAGGCTGCACCGGTCCTGGTCCTCGGGAGCCGAGAGGAAATGACTAACTCACCTGCGGTTGTTGGAGAAGGCAGGTCTCAGGCGATTCCCCACCAATCTCTGGGGCTAGGTTGTCAAAAGCACCTGCCCCTTGGAAAGAGGATGTTCTTTTTCTTAGCAAATAAATGCACATTCACAGAGAAAGACATTTCCTCCAAGTCAGCATCAGGGCTAGAATCCTAGAAGAGTTTAAGCTTTAAGGGGTCTAACCCCTAAATGAGTGCTCTTCAGACTAATAAAGTTTTTTTTTTTAAACTGGCAAGTAATCATATTCAAAGAGTGCTTTTTTAAAATCTGTATATCATTAAGAAAACAGAGAATGTCTGTGAGTAAATCCCAATATGAATCATATTGAATTCAATGGGAGTCTGTTTTTTTAATAATTCCTCATCGTGTACTTACCACTCCTCTTTAACCAGATGCCTAGAATTTACTTACCCCCCCATATTTATTATTGATTTTATTTATATCAGGTAATCCCAATCCATGTACTTTCTGAATTTAGTAAGTGTAGTACAGGGTTTGTTTGTTGTTGTTGTTTTTCCCCTAATTGTTGCTTTAGATGTAGCTTGAGGTCCAAGGTGAGTTTATTGACATTCTCTTCAATTTGATTCCACATCCCAGTTCCCCTCTATCTCTCTTAAGATCAGATTCCCAGGCTACTTTTTGTTTTTCTGTGGCATTATCAGATGGTTCTTGCTGAGTTATATACAAGTGCTGCTTTTCTTTGGTGAGGTCTGTGACCTCTAAAGGTTCCAACAAGCCAGGCTTTCTCGGGTAAGTTACCGTAGTTTGTCCAGATCAGTGGTGAAAGGTAAGGATATTTGCTCAGTGGTCATTTCTCCACCTCACCCTGGTTGCCTGCCTGCCTGTCCTTCCTCCCTTCTTCCCTCCCTCCCTCCCTTCCTCCCTTCCTTCCTCCCTTCTCTCCTTCCATCTGTGTGAGCTCTGAATCTCCTCTAGTAATCCCAGAAGGTGGGTCTACCAACTGGTTCTTTTGATGGAGGCAGAAATCCGTAACTCAGGAGGGTCCCCTGCTTGTAGCTTCCTTGAGAAACGTGGCCTTGCTGTGTGCTGTCTGGTGTATACACGCAGTCTGTACCCTTTATACACACAGGCTTAGCAGTAGTGTCTTGTTTTGTTAAGGAATCCATATAGCGAATTACACATAACCCCTGTCTCATTGTTTCTGTTCTGTGCGTTTGACTTGAGAGCTTATTGTGCTGTTCCTTTCACGTAGGATGCACCAAATGACAGGCAAATAGCCCTGAGAGTTTTCTCTTTGTGGGAAATAGTAGGACGAGGTGGATGGTAACATGGTGACATGTAATAAATCAGTTTGGTCCCGTGTCCTGAGTATGTGCATATGTTACGCTGAATCAAATGTGATCATTTTTGATCTGGAAGAATGACAACTTCATATGTGTAAGCTAATAACTTAAAAACTGGACCATCAGGTAAGGAAGGGTGCACCTTTGAAGCCAAATAGTAGTAACACGGGGAGGCAAAATACAGAGTGCAGCAAGCTTTTATGTGATTCGTAATGCTTTTGTATTTAAAAACATTAATTGCTAACCTTATCATATTAGGAGGTCTCAAGCAAAATTCTGAGTTTTCAGCTTCTCTGCAAAAATTGGAATCTTGCTGTGCTAGGTCAGCAAGCTTCCGTGGTGACATTAGTGGAGGCAGAATGGCAGCTGTGCCCCTGCAGAACTCACGTGTGTGTCCATTCACTCACTGGCCAGCTTCTGGCTCTCGTGTGACCTTGACTGGCCTCGTGGGCTTTGAGGTTGGGCACATGATATAAATAGAACACATAGAGTAAGTTGGATAAACAGAGAATTGGAAGGAGTCATCTGCCGGACCAAAGCCATTTGTTTGGTTTACTATCTACCACCAACCAGCACATCCAAAAAGAAAGCCTGATACAGCTCTGGACACTACTCACTGAGGAGGGACAGGGAAGCGTAATTAAAGAGTTCTTTCCTGTGCTAAGAGATGGGCAAACTCTTGTTAAAAGTTTTGGCTTGGTGCTCCTCATTTAAGTAGGATGTGATGACAGCTTCCTTCCACCGGCCACCATTCATGTTATAGGCTAACATATCTATTTTGTTTATTTTTAAAATCCTGACATACTCAGGAGAGGTTACTGGACAATTGACCACATCCTAACTTTAACATAGGGAAATATATATTAGTCTAATATATATAAGTCGTTAACATAAAGACTAAAACATATATTTTTGGAGCACCTGGGTGGCCCAGTCGGTTACGTGTCAGACTTTGGCTCAGGTAATGATCTCGAGGTTCGTGGGTTTGAGCCCCACATCCGACTCTGTGCTGACCACTCAGAGCCTCAGGCCTGCTTCGGATTCGGTGTCTCCCTCTCTCTCTCTGCCTCTCCCACGTTCATGCTCTTTTTCTTTCAAAAATAAACATTAAAAAATTTTTTTAATAAAGACTAATACATATATTTTAAAGTACCAGATCTTTATTGCTACATTATTCATATTGGGCGGAAAACTGGAAATAAAGAGAAGACTGATCAATAGAAGAAGGGCTGAATAAATTATGGTACACCAACATCATGAAATATGTAGCATTGCAACAACAAATTGGCAGGACACCAGTTGACTTGGAGGGATTTCCCTGAATAGTATACTAACTTAAGATTTAATTAGTACTTCCTGTGTAGGAACAGTTCTAAGGGCTTTCCATGCATTAACTCATTTGATTCTCATAGCTGCCCTTTGAGCCCTGTGAGCCCATCATACAAATGAAGAAATTGAGGCATGGAGAAGTTAAGTAAATCATCCAAGGATAAGCATTTGTTTGTTTTTTATTTTTAAAAATGTTTTCATTTTATTTTTGAGAGAGAGTGAGGGCAAGTGGGGGAGGTCAGAGAGAGGGCGGTGGGGAACAGAGGATCCCAAGCAGGCTCCATGCTGAAAGCAGAGTGCAATGCAGGACTCAAACTCAAAAATCTGAGCCATGAGATCATGACCTGAGCTGAAGTCAGATGCTCGACTGACTGAGCCACTCAGGCGCCCCCAAGGATAAGCATTCAGTATGTGGCAGGCCTAGGTTATGAACTCATGCAATCCAGATTGAGATTTTTAAAAATGATTTTTAGGTTGTGTATCAAAGTATATTATAAGTAATAAGTTTAGCTATAGAATATTAATTCATAGCTATTTCAGAATTCTCTGGATTCTTCTATTTTATTATGTTCAACTCATTATGTTGTCTCAGACCTTAGAAATCACTTAGTCCTCTGGTTTTCAAACTTAGCCCTCCTCTTTCCCTCTTTAAACCAAGTCAATCTTCCTGGTAAGCAGAATGATACTTAGTACTGACATGGAACGACTTTGCCTTCTCTTTTGCCCTGGGGTGAGTGCAAACTATAGATACAGTTTATGTCCTTTACATTGCAGGTACAGAAATGCATTGCAGAGAGAGAGCCTAATGTTCATTGAGTTGATGTTTCCAGGGATGTAATTAGGCCTCACAGGTAGATTTTATTATGCCCATTAAGGAAACTGAGCTTTAGAAATTAGGAAACAGGAAATTGTTACCAGAGTTGCATAGAATGTTTATTGAACCTTCTCTTCTAGGGTCTTCCTTACCTAAGGTTTGGGAGCTACTGTGGCCTACCGGAGGCCCTTCAGTTGAATGTTGTCTTAGCTAGCGCTTAACTTGATTAGGCAGCTGTTGAGAATGTCTAATTTGTAGGGCATTATTTACCACAGGTGATAGTGGGGCAGTGACGTAGATGGATAATGAAGGGCTTTTTTGTATTAATCAGCTTGGGCTCCTGTAACAAAACACTGTGGCCTGGGTGCCTCAAACAACGGGAATTTATTTCTCACAGAAGTCCAGATCAGGGTGCTTTCTGGTGAGAGTGCTCCTCCCTTCCCTTTCTCATCCGTAATGCCAGGGACTGGACTTGACGGTCCTTAAGGCTTCCTGCCCCTCTCTCATTGCTCTTGATCTCTCTTGTGGTTGAAGGCAATCTTTGGAGTCAAAGCGGTCTAAATCGACCAGCGGGTGGTTGCGCATGTTCATGCTATGGCAGTCATCTCAGGTGCATTCTCCCTAGAGATGAAAAGGTGCCACTTGTTTTCCAGCCACTCACAGTTGTTAAGTAATAGCAACTCTGAGGTTGTTCAACTCTATACAAGACTTTCCCTACTGCTGCCTCTCTTTCCAGAATTCTTATTTTTGTCCACATGCTTGCATATGTCTGTGGAAGGCAGGAGACTTTTTTTTTTATAGTCAAGGACTTAGAAGACTATGGGAGGCAGTCCCCTTTTACAGGCACTTGTGTTATCCCTTCTGGGAATCTGTTTTCATCTTTCTTGTTTTTCAGTTCCACTGCTTTGAAGTGTTCTGGGATGTGGATTAAGGATGGAGAGTGGAATTGGGGAGAGTTTTACAACAGGTAGAGCTGAGAATGGCTTCCCATCAGCAGCTCGTTAAAGACGTTTGTTGATTTCTCTGCTGGATACCAGGCCCAGTGCTAACCAGCTACTTATCACTTTCTCTGTGGCTCCGCCAGTGATGGTCTCTTGTTCTGGAGACCTTGACTGGAAAGTACACTTTGCTATCAGCAGGGCTCTTTGTAGTATTTGGCTCTGGTATCTAGAGCATTCTGGATTGAACCCAGCATGCTGTGATCTGCAGGGCCGCGGCCGATGTGGTAGGACTTGGAATAGAAGCTGATGGAGCAGGCAGTGAGATTAGGGACAGGGAGGCCCTTTTAACGACCTCTGACAACAGCACTCTGTCCTTGAACGAGAGAGTAAGGCTCACTTGAATCTTCCCTCTAGGTGGTTTCTCTTTTGTTCAAGCATGGAGGACATTTTTTTCTGGTCCTATAAGGCCAGGACAAGTGAGGAAGGGAAATGTGGGCTCTGGCCTATGGAAAGCAGGGAAAAGCATGGAGCTTGGAGTCTGGCAGACTGACTCAGACCCCGGCCCAGGCACTTGGCTGCGTGGGCAAGTTTTCCAAGTCCCAGTGTTCTCACATATAAAATGAGGCTAGGAACAAAAAGTGAACAGGCTTGTAATGACAATTATTGCATGAGTAGAGATACCATACAGGGGGTGGTTAGTATATGGAGATTTTCTTTCCCAATGAACACAGGTTGGACTTCCTCGAATGGGAGTCTTGAAGTTTTGGAGCTTAGGGTGATCTGCTTGGGATACCAGGTCAGGGGGCCAGAGCTGACGTTGAGACCACAGGAGGAAAGAAAGGGCAGAATCTCAGCTCTGAAGACACCCCCTTGGGCACTTCCTTGGCGTGGGAAAGTGTTGACTTGTACTAGAAATGTCATCCCTGTCTGTCACATCTGTAAGGAAAGCGAATACTGATCTCCCTTCCGTATTGCCCAAAGCTGCCCCCACCCACATCTTATGATATTTGATGAGTCATTCGAGAAGTAGCCCTGGAAGAAAGGCTTTAAGGAGAAAGGTCGATGGTCAGATCTGACCCTCTTTTACACAGTCCTGGGCCTAGGCTGTTTCTCTCCTTGGCAGTCTTGCAGGGGTAGAGGATTTATGTGATCAGAAGGAGGGTTTTGGTATTCTTTGCAGAAGTGAGATGCCTTAACCCAGAGGTCATTTTGCCCCTGTGGAATATAAATCGGATTAGGAGCTCTTTGTGCTCTGCCACAAATCACTACACGTCTACATTTTGCTCTTATAAAATATGGATAATGACATGACTCTGTCTCCTAGGAGTTTGAGTGCATTAGCTAACGATCATGAAACCTTAGAAATAGGAAATTCATATGAATGCCGAGAGCTTTTGTAATTACACATTTGCATCACTCACTTGGCATCCTTGAAAGTCGTGCTTTCAACACGAGAATACTTGGGTTGATTCCTGTTCTTCTAATTGTAGAGCAAGCGCAGAAGAAAGAAGCTCAAAGAACACTCAGAGCAGATAAGTTGTCACAGCATCTCGTGGAAACCCTGAAGTAGCTCAAGCTGTAGTGGTTTGGCTTGGGCTGAAGTGGAAGAAGAGCTTGAGATATTTTAAGGGCACTGAAGTTAGAGAATACTGGGAGCCAAGGATGGTAATGGCCTCCACGCAGTGTTGTGCTCAGACCCTCATGTCTCTTGTCCCTGTGACCTCAGACCCGTCACTTGGTCAGCCTTTGTCCTGGGCAGCAATACACCTGCCATATGAAAGTGGGCTTTTTCGATGTGGGTCGCCCTCCTGGGTACAGATACTGTTTTTGTAGCCTGTAGAACAGTCCACATTTTCCCTTTCCTCCCACAGAGGATTATTTTCAGATTTAGAAACTCTTTACAAAGATGTCAAAAGGTAATGTTCTGAATACCTTGAGGAGAAGACTTTTTAAAAAATAGGTATTTGTTTATGAAGGGGGTTACGAACATTAACCAGACAGCATGCCCCTTGATAGCTGATGCTGTTTTTATTTCGTTTCAGGCAGTGGAGCTACTGCTGTGGTCCAGGCTGCCCTTTGCAAGCCCAGGCAAGAACGTGTAGCCATAAAGCGGATCAACTTGGAAAAATGCCAGACCAGTATGGATGAGCTATTAGTAAGTAAAAAAGCGGAGGATCCCTGCTGGTTGCTCCTCGTCACTTATGGGTGTGTGGAGATGGGCCAGAGAAACAGGAGAAAGGAGAGCAAAGGCAGCTTGGTGTTCTCTCCTATTTGGACACACGTGTTTCTTGGAAAGCAGCCCACACCGCGTTTCCTCCCCTGCTTAATTATATCGTACCTGATGATGGTGTTGTATAGCGTGTGACTTACTTTGCTTTGACAAGCAGGATTTTGTTCAGTCCTCATAATTCCAGGGTGGGGATGGTCTCAGTGCTGACGACTCTATTTTGGAAAAGCAGGGAACAGACGCAGTTAGCTGACCTAAGGCCACGTGATACTGCAAGTGCCGAGCCGGGTGGAGAGCTTCTGGCCCTCTGTCTAGAATCACGACACAAACAGGAATTACTCTCCAAACAGTTTGTCGGTCATTGTGCCTTTCAGAAATTACAAAATGACCTACGCATTTCAGTTATTCAGAATACTGCAGGGTGGCTTGGGTTTGGCTGACAAGAGCAGTCTGTTTCTCGTATGTGGCACCGTGTACCTCTTACTCTAAATGAAGTACGTACGTTACGTAAATGATTGGAGCTTTTCAGTGTGGGTATGACTATAGTAGCACTGGTTGGTTGCAGGAACATTTGCTCTTGGCTTAACGGACTCATTATTAAATGAACAGCTTGGCGAATGGTTATTAGTTGCCCGGCAAACTGTGAAGGGTTTGAGAGTTTAATCTCATAAATATAGTTGTCCTTCTGACTGCCAATTTTCTTTTTTTTTTTTTTTTTTTTTTTCCTTTTGGCCATTTATTTGAGGATAATAGGAAACTGCAGCAGAGGAGTTAACTGATTGGTTATCCCAACCCTAATCCCAGGACAAATATTAGTACGACAGCTCCACACAAGCTACAAAGTATAATGACATTTGGCTCCAAATGAAGAAGCCTTTTGTTGTGTTCTACATTGGGAATGGAATGCCATTAACAAGAGCTTTTTGTCTTTACTCAGAATATAGCTTTTATTTCAGGCTTAATTACAGCACACTATAGTATAAATTAAGTACAAGGGTAAAGCTGTACTTTTCCAGATCTGTTTGGCCTCACATTTTAAATTAGGCTACACAAGGCATAGATTTCACTGGGATTGAAGCAACAGATTGCCAGCTAACTCAGATTAAAGGAAGGGCTACCACGATTTAATGTTAATTTCAGAAAGAAAGGAAGGAAAGAAGAAAGAAAGAAAGGAAAGAGAAAGAAAGAAACAGAGGGAGGGAGGGAGAAGGAGGAAGGGAGGAAGGAAGAAAACGCCCCAAATTCACAGAATTTGCATGTATTTAAGGCTTTTTACCTTCTTCAAAATATCAGCTGTGCTTTGCTCTTACTGAAATTATTGCTGCATCCTTCTGTTGCTTGTGATCACAGCGACCAATAAAATTGTGCCTTCGTCACCTGACCAATTTTGAAGGTCACTTTTCCCAAGTGGAAAAAGCACTTAACAAACTGTGGGGAGAGTCGGGTCCTGCTTCTGCCACCAACTTATTTTCTACCTTTGGTCAAGTCATCTAACTGTACTGCACTATTTAGAAAGAGAGATGGGTTGGAAAATCTCTAAGATCCCTTTATAGGTGTCCTCAGATTCTGGGTCTATACTGAGTACACACTAATTAAAAAAAAAAAAAAAAAAAAAAAAAAAGATTGGAGAGTAGATTTCCATGTGCCCTGTCTGGAAATACCACTCACAAATTTGCTTGTGATGATTATATTTGATTGTGGTGCTCTGTTGGAGGTCCCATGGCCATCCTGTTGGTACCAGCAGAATATTTACACACGGTCTGTATGAGGTCTGTGCGCATTTGTGTCTGACAATTCCAGAACCAGCCTTCTGGGCAGACGCAGTGGTTCCTGATCTCTACCAAGCCCCAAACTGCCCCAGGCCTCCACGTTCTCCCTCTGTTGGCTTCTCATCAGCAGTCCGCTGCCAGCAATGGAAGTTACAGGAGGGTCCTAGTGGAGGCAGCAGGGTGGGGGAGAATGGAGGGGAGGGTGGGCAGTCCACGCCCTTTCCTGTTTCCCTGAGAGCAGGACCAGTAACAGTGGCATTTGGAGATAGTGCTTGTAATTTGGGCATAGCTGCACATGTAAGGACTGGGGCTTTTCTGGCTTTGTGCTTGTCTCCGTTAATCTGAGGTTTTAGGAGTTATGAGTTTGCTTATTAGCAGTTAGTTTATTTATCTCATTCTTTTCCCCCTCTTAGTTCCCATGTTGTGTTAAGAAAGCATAGTATATGTGTATAATTATCCACTTTTCATTTAAAAGGTGTATTGATTTCTTGTGTCGATCTTTCCTTAACCTGGAACCTTTGAGCTTTTGATGTCTTGATATTTCTAGAGATGGGGGGCGGGGAATGGCTATGGTCCTTTAGGATGTTTGTCCTTTGCAAACAAAAAGAAATGGAACTTACAGTATGGACTACCTAATGTTGCCAGGCTTTGTGGCCCAGCTGTTGGCACACGAGATTGTGTGGAGCGAAGTTGGTGTAATCCTTTTGATTTCTAATACTGCTATTGCTCGTACTTTTATTATCTCTGCGGGTTCACATTTTGGCAGTGTTTGGACATCCGGCATCCTAATAATCCTTTAATTCCCTGTGTGTGTATGTGTGTGTGTGCACATTATGTATAGGTCAGTGCTCTGCATCATTTCACAAACTGTGCCATGTGTTAACTGGAAGCCATTGTTCTTGTAAGAAACAATGGCCACTGGAATCCTTATCTGGTGAGTGTTATGTCATAGAAGTCACAGTTATCAACTATTTGCTGGCAGTTAGAACATCTGCCTCCCCTACTGAAACTGTATTGCCTCCCACTTCCTACCCTCTGTCCTGTCCCTGCCCCCTTGTCCCAACTCCCATAGGAAAGTGGGGTTTACACTCACAGGGCAGATGGACAATCTGTCAGATTCTGTGCTCATGTGGAATTTATTTTAGGTTTGGCTGATGAAGGGTTCAAATGGTCATGATTTTTCTTTTTTTTTTTTTTTTAGCATTTTTTTTTAAGTTTATTTATTTTGAGAGAGGGAGAGAGAGCGCATGTATGCACGTGCACTTGCACAAGGGGGCAGAGAGGGAGGGAGAGAGAGAGAATCCCAAGCAGGCTCCGTGCTGTCAGCACAGAGCCCGATGTGGTGCCCAAACTCACAAACCGTGAGATCATGACTTGAGCAGAAATCAAGAGTTGGACACTTAGCTGCCTGAGCCACCCAGACGTCCCAGGTGGTCATGATTTCTGAAGCTGTCGTCTCTGAGAATGAAGGGAAGAAGTATTAGATGAAATCATTGGTGCTAAATTTAAATTGGTAATTTAAGTAAAATTTATATTGTTGAAATGAGTACTGTAATATTCCTCAATGATAATTTGGTTCCAGATCTCATGTATATACATTTAGTAATTTATTTGGTAAATATTTAATGAGTTTCTACATTGTGCTTAGGCCCATTAGAAGGATGGGTTTTGGGTGTGTATATAGGATAACAAAGGCATATGCTCATCTTCATGGCAATTAGGTTAGAAAACCCTAGAACAAGTGTTTTTCTTGGCATCACATGAATAGCATTTAGTTACTCTAATTCTTGTTCTATGCATTCTTTTAAGTTTTCATGTATGTTATAGAGTTTGGCCTGTAACTATATCCTAATCTCTTTAGGTATGATGATTTGGTGGTTAATTTTCCAGGAGGCAGGGGATGTTACTTGTATGTTCTGTATTTCTGACCACTCCAACCTAGAGGCTTTGGTAATTTCTGAGATTTGCTAATCCCACATTTTTTTTTAATCCCGCAGTGGTGTAAATGACTATAATAGGCTAACACTCTCTGGGAGGTATTTATAGTTTTAGAGCAGAACTTGTGGACTGTGTGATTATTAAACCCTACTAGGTGCTAGACACTGAGCCAGGCGATGGGAAAACAAAGATGATTTCTGTTTTTTGGGGAGCCTGGGGACTGGTAAATGAGTTTCTTCATTTTTATTTTGGGTTGGTGAGCTTTTTGAGCTAAGGATAGCTTTCTACACTTTTTCCATCTAGACATGGCTTAACAGAATATAGACAGATTCTCTAGTGTGCATTCCTTGCTTTTCAGTAGGAATTTAAGGCTTCCTAAATGGGTCTGATCCACTGTCATGCCAACTAGTATATTCTATGTGAAGGTGGCCTTGAGGTTTCTTGAAAGAGCTTAGTTCTCTCGTTTGTGGTCAGCCTCAGAGGTTAGGGATGCTGCTCAAGGGCCCACTTACTTCCCTTAAAATCTATTTCATGAGTGAAGAATTAACCTGTTCTTTCTGAACTCATCTTTTGGTCTCTGTCACCAGGTGACAGTTCCATAAATGTGACATAGTCGTCCTTCCTTTCATTCATCTTAAAACCCACTTTTTCCAACCTTCAGGGAACTCTTCATTATTTTTACCCAGGGACTGATGAACATTTTGATTCATCACCTTACTTGACTTCATGATTTTTAGACTTTAGCCATATCCTCAATGTGTTTTCTCTGGACTAGAGCTCTCATATTTTTAGTCTTGTCTTTGGTACCTAGTCACAGAAAACTCAGTAGCATTTTCTCATTCCTTCATATACATCAATGCTCTCAAAACATACCATTTAATTCTTAGGGACAGGAATGCTATGTGTGTAAGAGAGACCCTGGCCCTGGGGCCAGGCAAAGTGCTTGTTTCTTCAAAGAAAAAAAAAAGGTCCATTGTGTGATTCTATTATGAAATAATATGTAGTGATCATTAAAATATGGTAGTATATGATGGGTGACAAATGTGAGCAAAATTGTTTCAAAAAACAACGGCTACCCGTGATTGCTGAAACTTGTGATGGAGGGAGAATTGCTTCCTGGGTCAGAGGGCCCGGGTCTTCACTTGGATCGTGGACTTGAGACAAATCATTTATACCTCAGTCTTTTCATTTGTTCAGTGAGGAATTCTACTTGATGGCAAAACTTATTTTTATCACCGAAGTCTATGGTTCTGTGTATTTAAAAATCAATTCTTTTAATGAAGTTACTTTTAAAAATCACTTGCAGAAAAACACTGATTACTAGCAAATTATGGTTATAATTCAGGATAGAGTCAAGTCACTCCAGTGTTACAGGGTAACAGTAACATTCCACTGTAAGTGCATAGATTGGGGTACATAGGGTGCCATCTGTGTCTCCTGTGTACATAATGAAAGAGCCTCTCAGCCTCCAACCAGAAAGAATCTGGCATTTGCCCTTCTCTTCCTATATCATTTCTGTAAGGATATTTTGCTGTATTTCATGGATACGATTCATAGATAAATCGAGAACTTACTTTCCTCAGAACAAAGCCCCTGCCCTCATTTTGCTTTTCTGCCATAATGCTATTTCTTATTTCTTTTGATCTGCTCTTTTCTTTCTACTCATCTCTCCCTTTCTCTCTACTCTCTTTACTTGTCTTTAGAGGAACAAATCAACTATGATTTGTAGGTTATTTTGGAGAATAAAGCTTTAGATGTTTATTTTGCCTAATGGTCATTTGAGAGAATAGTTTAATTATCCCCTAATAGTTTAGTTATCTGACATAGGCTTCTCTCATACTTATTTAAAAATAAATTACAATTATTTGAGACCTCTGAGCAGTTCTTCTAGCTAGAAGGGGTTTTCCCCCTTTTAATTGAGATTTAGAAAATTAAAATTTTTTTATGTTTATTTATTTTTGAGAGAGACATAGAAAGGGAGGGAGAGGTAGAGAGAGAGGGAGACACAGAATCTGAAGCAGACTCCAGGCTCTGAGCTGTCAGCACAGACCCCGACACAGGGCTCGAACTCATGAGCTGCAAGATCATGACTTGAGCCAAAGTCGGAAGCATAACCGACTGAGCCACCCAGGCTTCCCGAGGTTTAAAAAATTAAAAAAAATTTTTTTCCCTGCATTTTTGCCTAATGTCTGTAATTGTGTTCATACTTTTGTAAGCCTTGCTTATTGTAGAAAAAAATTATACTGGTTTGAGGATGTCAGCCTAAAAATCTGGAAACTATAATGTGTGTTTTCCTTATTATATAAATGAAAGTATTTTTCCATGCTTTTTGAACAAAATAATTTTTTTTTTAAATTTTTTTTTTCAACGTTTTTTATTTATTTTTGGGACAGAGAGAGACAGAGCATGAACGGGGGAGGGGCAGAGAGAGAGGGAGACACAGAATCGGAAACAGGCTCCAGGCTCCGAGCCATTAGCCCAGAGCCTGACGCGGGGCTCGAACTCACGGACCGCGAGATCGTGACCTGGCTGAAGTCGGACGCTTAACCGACTACGCCACCCAGGCGCCCCTGAACAAAATAATTTTTTAATTAGTAGATTAATTATTCATATCCCAGCTCATTAGTGCTTCACCATACGTGGTAATGAATTGAATTTGGCTGTTTCTTGTAGAATCTTTTATACCAAGGGTATAGCATTAAAATACAAGTGTATTTTACTGAATGTACTATTTTGAGCATTTCAGGTCTCAAATATTAAATTATTTTACTTAGTTTTGTAATTATTTTCATACACTTTGGTGTTTGTTTTTACCAAAGTATAATCCAGCTGAGGGCAGGATTAGGAATGGGAGATTTTTGGATATTTTGAAGACATACATTTTTAAGAAATTAGAGAATATTACATATGCAAAACTAATTTATTTTTACAGCTCTAAAGTTACATTAGCTGGTGTGTGATTCGTAGAACCAAATTCATAGAATTTGGAACGTGAAATTTAAATGTTATAGTTGATTCAGGTAATAAACATACTAGTTGAATTTACTTTTAGGTCAATTTTTATACATGTGTTAGAAATGGCTTGCTGGGGCGGATACCTGCGTGGCTCCATCGGTTGAGTGTCCGACTTCGGCTCAGGTCATAATCTCATGGTTCATGGGTTCGAGCCCTGCATGGGGCTCTGTGCTGAGAGCTCAGAGCCTGGAGCCTGCTTCAAATTCTGTGTCTCCCTCTCTCTCTGCCCCTCCCCTGTTAATGCTCTGTCTCTCTCCAAAAATGAATAAACATTGAAAAAAATTAAAAAAAAAAAAAAAAGAAATGGCTTGCTAAAATGTTTAACATCTCGTTTTTTCCCCAAAGAGTAAACAGAAATGAATATTGTAAGGACACATGTTTCTGAACTTACATGTGCTTAGTAACAGAGAGACCCAGTACATACTCATTTTCAGAGTAGGAGAAAATGGGGAAAGCACGCTTAGATTGAATACAACTTTAGTTACATCTTGTTTATTTTTTATACCTCCCTTTTACCATCCTTCTGGAAAATGTTATTGGCTTGGGTTGAGACCAAGGATTTTGTTCTTTCCTCTGTTATCTTCTTTGTTTTGGTTTGGTTATTTCCACAATTAATTAGCTGCTGTGGAAACAGAAGGACTGTGGAACAGTCAGAGAGAAGGTCTGAGCGTGTTGGGTAGGGCTCTGGCTGCTTCTGCAGGAGGGCTGTTCCCTGGCAGACCCCAGGCTGCACACTGGCCCCCAGCGTGGGATGGGGGGCACCACAAAAAAAGAAAAAGACACACTTGACCTCACATTCTCATTGTTTGGTGATGAAGCCAAATAGAGCAGCTGTGCTAAAAGTTGGCCTGGAGGTTTCCAGCAACATAAATTGGCGGACAAGAAAAATTCTTCCTGTTTCTGTTTTTAATGAAGTCTTTGACTTGACTTTTTCCAAGACTCCCAATCGTAGTCAATTAAATGATCAAACAGCTGTTATTGATAGCTGAATCTGATTCAGATTCCATGAGGGCCAACTTAAGAGCTTCCAGAACTCATAGGGCATCCGTCTTACTGTTTGCTGAAGAACCTCTTAGCCAACAGTGGGAGAAATTGGGTTCCTCCCCATTGGGTTTTCCTATAGTATTTCAACATCACACTTTAATTCTTCCCTTCCTTTCCCTCTCCTTGTTTCTTTTGAAGAAAACAACTATACCGACGATTTCTTACGTTTCCAAGTAAAATTCTTCTGTTTTGTTTGGACAGTTTTTGCAGGGTGCCCAACTATGTGACATCATCACCAAGCCGGGAGGCTCTGGGATGTGCATTCTCTTCTGCCAGCAAGTAGATGTTTACCCTTTGTGATTCCCCTGCTGATTTCGAGGGATTTACCCACTCTCCAACTCCCATGACACTCTACCTTTTGTTTTAAATACTTCTCTGCCAACACTGAGTAAGGCCATCAGGGAATTTCTGCTCCCCTTTTCCTAATTTCTTTTTTTAAGCTTATTTATTTATTTTGAGAGAAACAGAGACAGCATGGGTAGGGGAGGGGCAGAGAGAGGGAGAGAGAGAGAGAGAAAGAATCCCAAACAGGCTCTGCACTGCCAGCACAGAGCCTAATGCGGGGCTTGAACCCACAAAACTGCAAGACCATGACCTGAGTCGAAACCAAGAGTGGGGCGCTCAAGTGACTTGAGCCACCCTGGCCCCTCCTTCTCCTAATTTCTTAAAAAATATTTCCCTGTCTTATCTAGACTTTTCCCATTTCTAATCCTGTCTTCAGTGGACTTCACTTGGATAAACACAGATACCAAGTCCTATAAAAATAACTACAAAACTGGGGCGCCTGGGTGGCGCAGTCGGTTAAGCGTCCGACTTCAGCCAGGTCACGATCTCGCGGTCCGTGAGTTCGAGCCCCGCGTCAGGCTCTGGGCTGATGGCTCGGAGCCTGGAGCCTGTTTCCGATTCTGTGTCTCCCTCTCTCTCTGCCCCTCCCCCGTTCATGCTCTGTCTCTCTCTGTCCCAAAAATAAATAAAAAATGTTAAAAAAAAAAAAAAAAAAAAAAAAAAAAAATAACTACAAAACTAAATGGCAAGGAACAATGGTTGATACATTTGGGTACAAGTCGAAATATTTCACTTAACGTTTTTTAAAGTAGGTTTTTCCCTTTTGATACTCTTCTTTGAAAAGAGGTAAGAGTTTGCTGCACATGTGATACATAGTTTTTTACATTGAAAGACCTGATACTGATATTTGCCTGATTGAAAATGATAGTCCAAAAAAAAAATACATTGCTCTTGTAACAACTTTGTCAATCTTTTCTTGTCTGAGATCATAGAAATTTATGGGTTTTGTTTTTGTCTTTGTTTTAATTCTGCCACTTACAGTATAGAAATTTATGGGTTTTGTTTTTGTCTTTGTTTTAATTCTGCCACTTACAGTATAGAAATTTATGGGTTTTGTTTTTGTCTTTGTTTTAATTCTGCCACTTACAGTATCGGGCTATTTATGAATATTAGGTTACCCTTCATGATGGTGCTGTTATGGAATTGTTATGGAATTGCAAGCTGGAGAATGACTTTCTGAAAAGTGTTATTTAACGTGGTTACCCTCACCATTTAAGGAGTTCTTAAAATGCCTGCAGAATGTTGCATACATTTTAAAAGATGTATCTGGTTATCTCTTGCATTTGGAAATATAGGTTTCATTTGATAGTATTTGTAAATCATACATATTTTCCCCTTTTTAAAGGATTAAAAGTTGCAGTGTGGAAGTATGCCTGAGAGGTAGGTGTTTCTCTCAGTGTTTCATTGAAGGAATGATGCATCTTAGTGCCTAGCTTGAAAACAGTAGTTCTCAACCTTGGCCGAACATTAGAATCACCTAGGAGCTTTTGAAAATTTTCATTCCCAGCCTCTTATCCTAAACCAATTTGCATCAGCATCTCTGGGGCTAGGCTCCAGGCCCTAGTAGTTTTTAAAGCTACCCAGGTGATTTCAATGTGCAACCAAGGTTGAAAACCACTGCTCTAGAATAAAGTTAGAAATAACATCTTCTCAGATTTAACTGCACATGATTTTGGAGGCTGAGAAATTTGATTCCTAACTAAGGCTGTGTGGGATATTTTGCCACCAATATCAGATGAAGAAGAATTTATTTAGGATTTACATAAGCTGTGAAAATATGCTAATTTGGTTAAGTGTAGTTTATTATTTTGAATTCAGAATCCATTTAAACTGTTTCTTTTCTGTAATGAAATTTCTTTCAGTACTTTGTGAATCTCCTGGTTTTAGGAACAAAAGACACTAGGCTTTAACTTTTCCTAATTATTATATCTTCAAACTCTTTTCTGTGCTCTGTGTTTTTTTATTTTTGTTTTTAAAAGATTTTATTTTTTAAGTAACTTCTGCACCCAACGTGGGGCTTGAACTTACAACCCTGAGATCAGGAGTCGCACACTCTGCCCGCAGAGCCAGGCGGGTGCCCCTATGCTAGGTGTTTTGAACCCTTTGCATAAGTATATGTTAGGCTCCTTATCACAAAAGGGCTTGAGGCGGTGTACCAGGATGCATGAAGTTTGACAGGGTAGTATGAATTAAACACGGGGTGAAGTACTTAGGAAAACTCCTGTGGGAGACAACGTAGAGTCAGGAATAAAGCTACAGACTCGTGGCCCAGTGACCTATACACACATTACAGACTCTTAGAGCTGGCAGGACACACGGAGCACGTTCTGTGATTGATGTTTCTGTAGGGCAGGGTAGGCGCTGCTGCCAGCGTCTGTCTCCGTTTCTTTGAGGTTGAGTCAGGAATTTGGGACACTTGAGGTAAGTGATCAGTATGGGGTTGCTCATCTGCAGAGAAGGAACCGAGACATTGAGAGGCTGTCTTTTAACGCTTGTGTTATGTGCTAGGCATCCTGCGAGGAGTGCTGTAGGTCTCGTTTCACTTATTTCACAAAAATCCTATGTAGACGGCATTAATAATCTCCTTTTATGACAGGACACTGAGGTTCAAGGACATGGGGTAACCTGCCGGGGTAATCGGGCTGCTCAGTGGCTTAGCCAAGCTTCCAAGCCAGCCCTGTCTTAGGAGTTTAGCTCTTCCTCAGTGGCTCCCAACCCTGTGAACCACAGTTCTTGCTTGTCCTCAGTATGGTTTATAGGAGAAGGTTTTTTTCTTCCTTCCTCCCTTCCTTCCCTCCTTCCTCCCCTTCCTTTCTTTCTTTCTTTCTTTCTTTCTTTCTTTCTTTCTTTCTTTCTTTCTTTCTTTCTTTCTTTCGTGATGGTGGTGGTGGTGGTAGGAGGAACAAAGGCCATAGAGAACTATTACAAAAGCCCTCATAAACACTTAAATATACTTTCTTTCCATTTTTTTCAGTTTTTGGTTTTTTGGTAGTTTTTTCTTTTTTTTTCCTCCCAAGCAATCCTATTTCCGGGATATTCTAAGGTAGGGTATTCTGTGTGTTTTGTGTCCCCCACCAAACCTGGACTATCCCACGTGAGAGGCCTATATCGTGCCCCGGTGGGGCAAATGTGGCCAGGCTGGCCCCGCAGCTGCACGTGCGTGTCCCTCATCGGTCTGTCATCCGCCCACCCAGCTCCCAGCAGAGGGCTGCTGCTGTGGCTGCCGCTTCAGTGCTGGCAGATGGGGAGGCCTTTTTCTTGCTATCCCATTTTAGGCCTGTTTTCCCACTCTTGTGAAATTTCGTTTGTGGTGTGTTTCAGATGAAGCTGCATGAGCAGCTCTTTGGTCCACAGGGCAGATTAAATACCAGGCTGTGGCTTGCTTTGGCACCTGATGGCATGTCTGTCTTATTTCACTAGACTCTTCCAAGGGAGTCACTGTGCTACAGTCCTCGACTGCAGTTTTGGCACATGTGTTGTCCGGATTTCAGAGTTGTGTAAGTTCTTCAGATCTTGACCTCGTGTTTTTTTCTCCCTGTGAATTCTTTACTAGTCTCCCCTATTTCTAGCTTTGTTTCCTACCCCTTTCTTCAGGTCAGACTCAGCTGGGCGGTGCCTCTGGGCTTGCTCCCCTCCTCAGGCTCTAACCCCATCACCTTCACTGTGGCCCTTGGTGCTCCTTCCTTTCACCTGTCCCCATACCCAAGTGCCTCTGTTTGCTTTCCACCACTTAGTCACTTAGAGTCTGGTTTCTGGACTTAACCAGTTTACTTGGAAGCCTGATAGAAATGCAGAATTTCAGGCCCCACCCCAGACCAACTGAATCAGAATCTGCATTTTCACTTGGTCCCCAGGTGATCTGTGTACACTTTCAAGTTTGAGAAGCATTTTTCCAAATCTTGCATCTATGGATTGTATCCTAGTGAAGGGAATAGAGTTTTAGAACCCTCTCATTTTGTAGGGAGAATTGGATAAACCTTTTTATTTTATTACTTAGAGAGTGAGCATGAGTGGGTCTGGGGGCGATGGGGAGGTAGGCAGAGAGGGAGAGAGAGAGAGAATCTTAAGCAGGCTGCATTCTCAGTACAGAGCCCGATGCAGGGCCTGATCCCAAGATCCTGGGATCATGACCTAAACTGAAATCAAGAGTTGGAGCTCAACTGACTGAGCCACCCAGGTGCCCTAAAAACTTTTTTTTTTTAAAATCATACCCACTTAATCATCTTTGGGCAATACTTTTGTCACTTTTAGAAATAGAGAGAAATGAATATGTTTGGGAATAAAGGGCTTTGCCTATCCTGTGAGTGAAGTTAGGACAATGGGAAAAGCTTGGATAATTTATCTGGTAGACTGTTCCCAGGGAAGGATTCAAAGAGCAGCTGCCATCACTGTTCTGAAAAGAAATGGAGAGAGTAGTTCTATGGAAAGAACATTTGATTCAAGAAATATTTATATTTTCAACATATAAAATATAAAAAGTATATACAGTTGTCTTAATTGATTCAGGCTGCTGTAAGAAAAATCCCACAGATTTGGTGGCTTACAAACAACAGTAATTTACTTCTCACAGTTCTGGAGGCTGGAGGTCCAAGGTCAAGGTGCTGAGATGGTCGAGTGGGAGCCTCACTCCCACTTCTCACTGCAGTGAGACTTCTCACTGCTTCCTGTGGCAGAAGGGGCAGGCTAGTTCTTTGGGGTCTCTTATACTGGCACAAATCTCATTCATGAGGGTTCCATCCGCAAGACCCGGTCACCTCTCAAAGACCCCCTTTCCTGAGGCCATCAGCTTATGAATTCAGGGGGTGGGCACAAACATTCAGACCATAGCAAAAATACAAATATATAAATATAAAATTTTGCATCTCTCTAGAAGGCAACTAAATACAAGGCTTACGTATAAACTGAAATAATGTTGGATAGGCAGGTAGAACACCTCATTTGTTCTTCTGTGAGTGTATTTCTGCACTGCTTGTGGAAATACTTATCATGGAGGCTCAGTGATAGCACAGGTCATACGCTGAGGCTAAGTGACTGTTGTTTCTCCCTAAGGCAGGTTTTCCCATGTCTTTAAGTATTAGAGGCTCTGCTACATGGAATGGCTTGTGTAGGAAATTGCATGATGTAGGAGTGGGGGTATGGAACCCTAGCGAAGCAGTGAAGAGGAACTGTGAGGCTGCAAGGAAGGATGTGAGGTTATGAGTGGTCAGACTGATGGTAAGTCTGCTCTGAGGTTTTCTGTCTTTGCCTCCATCTGCCTTCGTGTTGGTCCAGGGGTGTATTACTAGGGGCAGTATCTATGTCCCTCTCCCTGCCTCTTTCTTTTAAATCCTCAGGACCTTTATATTTTATTATTATTATTATTTTTATTTTAGAGAGAGAGAAAGAGCAGGAGAGGGACAGAGGCAGAGAGAGAGAGAATCCCAAACAGGTTCCATGCTCATTGCAGAGCCTGACTCAGGACTTGATCCTATGACTCTAGGATTATGACCTGAGCTGAAAAGCAGAGTCACATGCTGAACCGACTGAACCACCCAGGTGCCCCCAAATCTTCAGGACCTTTAAATGTCCATCTGGTACCTCTAAGACCCAAAATTTTGAAGGACTAGAACTTGGTAAGTTATATCCACAGGTTAAAGAGTTTTTCTCTCTCTCCCTCCCTCTGTACATCTCCCCCTGTTGCCTTTTCTCCCTCTCCCCCCTACTTTCTCTCCCTCCCTGCCTCCCTCCCTTTCTCTTTCACACATACACACACACACATACACACACACACATACACACGCATATACCCACGCATGTGTATGCATGCCCCCACCCCCAACACAAATAGTTTGCTCACTGCAGTGTTGGAGAACCTGATACTCTGGGTAGGAAGTGATACTGCCCATCTAAATGGAAAGTGCAAGAAAACGGGTTTTTCCAGAGTTTGGCGCAGTATTGCTTCAGTGCAGAAGAATTTCCTTTCATATGGGCATTGGTTGTTTATTGTTCATTTAGATTAATGATTTAAAAGTTTGGAGTTAGAAAGCTAGATAAGCATTCATTTGCATTAAATGTGAAATGATGAGAATGTGGAGCACCCACACTTTCAAGAAACATCATTCTCCTTTCTGTGAGCAGCGGGGGGCATCTGTGTGTATACTGTACCCTACCTGATGCTGCACGCCTTCCACGTGAGCCGTCCGTCCCCACAGTGAACAGGTGCTAGTGACTTAAGGTAGGAATGGCCTGTGCAGTGTTGCATTTCTCCTTCAGCGGCATCTCGTGATATCAAAACCTAACACCAGAAACAGATGGAAACTGGACCTCAGGTCTCAGATCTTGTTCAAAGGACAGGAGTAGCTGAATTGAAAAGTGTCAGATTTAGAAAACCTGTAATTAGTTAAATGGATGAAGGAGATGAGCAATGGAAAGTGTTGTTATATAATGAAAATGGAAAAATTAGTGATTTTTTTCTATGTTTATCCTTGGTAAAAAGCACTTATATAAACATATAAACTAAGGTATATATGTGTGTTACATGTCATAGTGTTTTGGTCCAGTATTCTGAGAAATGGGGTATTGGCACTTTGAGGATTAAGTAGTACTGGATGTGCAAGGGTTGCATCCCCATTTGGAATCTTTCGGCTGGGTGATTTAAAATTAATTCAGAGTTAACTAGATGCTCATTACTACTGAAAATATTTATACGATGCATAAATGCACTTTTCTTTCATCATAAATACATCATAGCATGTATAAGGTTTCTTTGATGACTTACGTTATTTTTTGTGGCTTTTGGACGGCACCTTGAGAGGGAGTTACACTAGTCTGATACCCTTGATTGAGGGTTAACTGAAGTTTTATTTTATTTTGTTTTTTTTCTAGTGTTTTTTTTTTCTTTCTTCTTTTTTCACTTTAATGTAATTTATTGTCGAGTTGTCTAACGCACAGTGTGTAAAGTGTGCTCTTGGTTTTGGGGGTACATTCCCATGATTCATCGCTTACATACAACACCCAGTGCTCATCCCAACAAGTGCCCTTCTCAATGCCCATCACCCATTTTCCCCTCTCCCACCCCGCCCCACCATCAACCCTCTGTTTATTCTCTGTATTTAAGAGTCTTCTATGATTTGCCTCTCTGTAACTATTTTTCCCCTTCTCTTCCCCCTTTGTCTTCTGTTAAGTTTCTCAAGTTCCACATATGAGTGAAAACATATGATATCTGTCTTTTCCCGACTGACTTATATCACTCAGCATAATACCCTCCAGTTCCATCCACATTGCTGCAAGTGGCAGGATTTCATTCTTTCTCATTGCCAAGTAGTATTCCATTGTATATATAAACCACATCTTTATTCATTGATCAGTTGATGGACATTTAGGCTCTTTCCTTAATTTGGTTATTATTGAAAGCGCTGCTATAAACATTGGGGTACAGGTACCCCTATGAATCAGCACTCCTGTATCCTTTGGATAAATTCTTAGTAGTGCTATTGCTGGGTTGTAGAGTACTTCTATTTTTAATTTTTTGAGGAACCTCCATGCTGTTTTCCAGAGCGGCTGCACCAGTTTTCATTCCCACCAACAGTGCAAGAGGGTTCCTGTTTCTCCACATCCTTGCCAGCATCTGTTGTTTCCTGAGTTGTTAATTTTAGCCACTCTGACTGGTGTAAGCTGGTATCTCAGTGTGGTTTTGATTTGTATTTCTCTCACGATGAGTGAAGTTGAGCATCTTTTCATGTGTTGGTTAGCCATCTGGGTGTCTTCTTGGGAAAAGTGTCTATTCATGTCTTCTGTCCATTTCTTCACTGGATTATTTGTTTTTTGGGTGTTGAGTTAGGTAAGTTCTTTATAGATTTTGGATACTAACCCTTTATCTGATATGTCATTTGCAAATATCTTTTCCCATTCTGTTGGTTGCCTTTTAGTTTTGTTGATTGTTTCTTTTGCAGTACAGAAGCTTTTTATCTTGATGAGGTCCCAATAGTTCCATTTTTGATTTTATTTCCCTTGCCTTTGGAGACTGAAGCTTTATAGGAGTTATCTGGCAATAACTTAAGACAATACACCAAAACCAATGGGAACTTTAGTATTGCAGGAAAATGTGGTTTATTGAAGTTGCCTATTTGATTTCAAAACTTTATTGTTTTGTGTCTCTATATGAAACTTATTTTCCTCTATAGTAGTAGTGTTTCCTAAATTGTGACCCACAAAGCATTATTTAGCTGCATTGTTCATGTGGATTCAACTAGAACAGCTTATCTACTGCAGGAATTCTCAGAGTCTTTGACAGTAATAATGTTCCCTATAACCCTTTTAGAGTGAGATGTATGATCTGATGTTTCTTGAGCTTATTCCACTAGCCTGCCCACCCCTTTTTTTTCTTGATAAACTATCTACCATGAAATAGAATTTGGGAAATTACGTTCTAGCATCTTAATGGGTATTTGCTCATTTACCATCACAGCAGTCCTGAGAAGCAGAAACAGTTTTGGATGAGGGAGGATCTAAGACCCGCCAGAGTTGAGGCTTGGCAGTAGGACCCAGGTCCCCTAATGACTCACTCAGCCTTTTCTTTCTCTATCGCAGCCTTCCTTGCAGGCACGAGGCACTCAGTCATGTGTGATGGGGCTCTCTGCTACTGAGTAGGGAGTGATCTGGGTGATATGCTCCCTGAGGTTTCTGTGTCCTGGGACCGGTCCAGAGGGCTCTGTGGTCTCCTAAAGAGGCCTTTCTGAATTCCAGCAAGTTGATAATTGGATGAATGACTAGTTCTCATGCAGCTTCTTTGAACTAATGGTTTAAGCAGCCCCCCACATATGTTTTTAAGTAGGAAAAGTGCCTAGGTGTGCTCAGTGTGTTTTGCTTCCCGATTTTTACCCCGTGAGACTATGTCACGTTTTGTTCTTTTTACAGAAAGAAATTCAAGCCATGAGTCAGTGCAGCCATCCCAACGTAGTGACCTATTACACCTCTTTTGTGGTAAAAGATGAACTTTGGCTGGTCATGAAATTACTAAGTGGAGGTAAGTGGGTTTTGTTATTGTTTGCTTGTGTGTGTGTGTGTGTGTGTGTGTGTGTGTGTGTGTGTTCTTTTGTCTTTTGTGCAAGCCGTAACATTGCATACAACTTTACATTTGGTCCCCTTACTCTTGTATTTAAAGTTTTGCTTGGTTTATTATTTACCTAGAGAATAAAGCCCAGATTTCTTCACGTTGGTATTGAAAAGCTTTCATAATATGGCTAAACTTCCTAGAATACCCGTGTCCTCTTCTGCCCAGCCTTCTTGGTGTAGGTGAGGCTCTCTAAATACCTCTGCACCCCGATGTCTCCCCTGTGCTGCTCCTCAGCCCTAGATGTCTGTCCTTCCTTCTCCACATGCCAAAGTCCTAAGAGGTCACGTCCTCTCTGCAACACAAAAGTTAACCAGTCCTTCCTGTTTAAACTCTGTTTTTAATATTATTCAAGTCCTTAACACATTGTAATATAGTGAATTACCTCAGTGCCGTTCATTAAAAGTTCTGTGATGATGGAAATGTTCTATAACTGTGCTCTCCAGTTTCTACTAGGTACATGTGGCTCTTAAATACTTGACATGTGGCTGGTGTTACTGAATTTCTGGAGGAACTGGATTTCTATTCATTTTTAACTAGCTTATATTTAAATAACCACAGATGGCTAGTGGCTATGATATTGGACAGTACAGATTTAGATTAGATTGTGGACTTGATGAGGAGAGCATGGTCTAATGGACTTCTCCCTTATTGAACCTGACACCCAGTGGGTACTCAGTAAATATTGTTTCAGTTGAAATGGAGAGAAACTCTGTGCATGCTAAATTATTTGCTTGCAGTGTTGATCGGAAGTGGCACTATTTTCATCCCGTGTTTGTATTTGAAGAGGCAAAGTAACTTTCACTCTGGCCTCAGGTCAATGAAGTTATAAAAGTCATTGACAATTTAACTTATAAGGCACTTTTACATTGCCGTATTTTTTCTTTTAATCTCTTAGCATCACTAGTTGATAGAGAATGATAATAATAGCCATTAACTTTATTGAACACTTACTCTGTGGCTAGATTCTGCTCAAGGCAATTTACTTACCTTATTTCATTTAATCTGGACAGCATCTTTGAATGGCAAGTGTCACTGTCCCTGCTCTTCAGAAAGTTCCCCAAAACTTAAGAGAGTCGGGCAGCTTGCCCAAGGTCACATACACAGTAGCTGTGAGCACCGGAATTTGTGGCAGTAGGACCTGTTGACTTAAAAGCTGTGCTACACCACAGGAATTATCACCTTCATTTTACAGACATGAAAATTTAAGCTTAGAAAGCCCCAGTGATTTTCTTTGTAACACCCAGCATTCCCACATGTATCACTCTGTATATCTTTTCCAGAGGTGAAGTGTCGTTTAGGAGCAGAGGAAGACATTTTGCACTGCCTGGATGAAGCCAGAACCAGTATAGCTGAATTTATATTGTAGAGCCCGTTTTAACCTGTAGACCTGGTTCCAGTGAAGGCAGAATTGAGGAGGCATCTTCATTTTTGTTGTTGTTGTTGTAAAGAAACTCTCTTGGATCAAGCAGAGGCCCAGAGCTGACAGGACAAATATGCTGTGATTGCTTTGGGTCCACTTGCGCGGGTCTCAGTGGGGAGCCTGGGAGAGCTGAGTTAGGTTCTGTTCCCAGTCTTGTCAATCCTATTAGTCATTGTTTCCTTGAGTGCCTACTTCGGGTTTTAATTAAACATGAAAAGAAAGAAATGAAAGAAGAAAGAAAAAGGCAGCCTGCTGGAGCCAGACTGCAGGGTTTGAGTGTGGGCATTGCTCCTTGTCTCTGCCGAGGCTGGTGCTTTGTCAGTAAGACGACCCTTCACCCAATCTCTTGTTGCAGGGATCGAGGTTCTGGTGACCTGGGACCCTAGGCAGCCCCAGAAACACTGCTCAAACTGAGAATTTTACTTCCTGTCTTTATTTTGATCCCAATTAACCTTTGACTAGCTTAACAATGTCCCGTATCCCGTTGCCTGAAGACTGGATAGAAAATTTCATTGTCTTTTTAAAAAAATCCAACTTAGTCTGCCTGGGCTTTAGGTAAGAAGAACGAGTTTTAAACAGGTTTCCACAGGTCAGAGAAACCTGGGCCGATGTGGACTATTGCTCATTTTTCTTTTAGCAAGCCAGAAATGCATACATACGTGCCTTACCTGGTATATACTTACAATATGAAAATGAAGCGGTTGTGGAAGTATTGTTTTCAAAACTACTAAAGAATTTAAGATTCAATGAATAAATAGATGTTTTGTTTCTCTGAGGGGGAAATATGTATTTGTTTTCTTTTATAATATTTTATCATATGAAATCTCTTAATGAGGGGCAGGCAGCTAGTCTGGTGTGGTAATACCTGATGTGGAAACTCAGTACTCCCAGTTAATCATAGAGCGCCTAGAGCCAGATTCAGGTCCTGAGGTAAGCCATTTGTTAACTCTTCAGAAATGTTGAACCCCCAGGTAATTAGGGCTTTTAAAATGACCGGGAGGTTTGGAATATTAATTAGTATGTGTTGAAACATGAACTCAGAATGCCAGGGATCCTAATCTGTTCGTGGTAACAAAGTACCGTGTATTTATTTCATTATAAAAGTCAGTACATTATGGATCAAGTAAACAAAAATAAAGATTGCCCAGAGTCACAGAAAGGAATATTCTGGTTATCAGCAGGGGTCTGGAGGCAATATACTTTTTTTTTTTTTTTCTCCCCTCCTACCTGTGTCCTAGATGTTCAGGGAGACTGTGCTTCTGGCTCTCAGTTCATTGCGGTCTGTTCCCCTGGCCACCGCCTCTTCTTTTTTTTCAGTTCGGACATCTTGAATCCCCTTTTGAGTCTGTAACCAATTGTGCATGTGTGGGAGAAAGGACTAACCCTGGAGTGACCGTGAACAGTTTTTTGCATCCTGACCCAGAGTTATTCTTATGCTGAAAGTGCTCTTGCAAACTTGGATCTCGTGTTTCTGGTCACGTGCTGCCATGCAATTGTTTGTGTGCCTTGGGAGCAATTGCGTCAAATAAACAAACGTATTTTGACATTTCCATTCAATTTTCTAAATAGTGGAGCCCAAGCTAGAAAGGTAATGAAGGTGCTTGTGCTTACACAGATGTTTCGATTCTTCTGTCTCTCCACCTAGGTTCCATGTTGGATATCATAAAGTACATTGTTAATCGAGGGGAACACAAGAATGGAGTTCTGGAAGAGGCAATAATAGCAACAATTCTTAAAGAGGTTTTGGAAGGCTTAGACTATCTACACAGAAATGGTCAGATTCACAGGTATGACTTCTGCAGAGATGTTTAAATTCAGCCATTTGTATATTCAGCTCTGGTTTGTAAAGACTGTTAAGGAAAACATATTGCTGGTAGGTATCAACATTATTTCTGAGCTAGGCCAAATAGTTGTGAAAAAAGTACTTAAAGAAACGAGAATAAATTAAAAAATTATTTTCAAAGTTTATTTTTGAGAGAGAGCACGAGTGGGGGAGGCGCAGAGAGAGAAAGAGAGAGAGGGAGACATAGAATCTGAAGCAGGCTCCAGGCTCCGAGCTCTCAGCACAGAGTCCCGACGCAGGGCTCGACCCCATGAACTGGGGGATCATGACCTGAGCCAAAATCGGTGGTTAACCGACTGAGCCCCTCAGGTGCCCCGAGAGAATAAATTTTGATGAAATATATTAGTATCCTTAGCATTGCTTTATCCATTTTCACTGAAATAAAAGCAGAATATAAAAAAGTACCTAGTGAACTCACTAAAAAAAATTAACAATACTACTCTTGAAGTATGCTTAATTGAACAGGATAGCATCTCTAACTATCTAATACAGGCAAAACTGTTCCAAATGTTGTAATATGTTCATTATTTTTGGCATGGTGGTGTGAGGAAAGGGGGGGGTAGCTAATTTCATCTTCTTTTGTGACATAAAATGCTAATTCTTTAAATAGCCAAACAGCCTAGAATAGGAGTGTGTGATGTTTCAAAAGAGTTAGTGTTACTTGGGCCCCTAGGAATAGCTGTGAGTAAATAACCATTTATTAGTAATGCTGGTATTGCAATTCCCCTACCTTGCGCTATATGTGGGCCATATATTTAAGGATATCTGCCATGTCTTTTGGTAATTAGAAAAAAACATGACCTTAGGTTTCAAACTTGTAAGTTATTTTTCTTTTTAAGTGTTAAGACTTCTATATAATGAAGAAATATATTATAGAATGTTATAATTGGCATTTATAATCAGTATCTCTCCAGGGGAGAGGCTGATCCAATCCATTGTTTAAGAGGCTGCTGGGATTAATCTGGAATTGTTCCACAGACAAATTTAAGTGGAAGTAGAACAGCTTTACATAGAATTATCAGCTTTAATTCTTGAGAAAAGATAGTATGGTGAGTTAATGGGCGATCTCCAACTCTACAACATAAAGAATGTACTCACTCGTGATTTAATTAAATTTGGATAATGATTTCACATAAAATATTTGTCACTAAAATCCTAACCACCCCCCAGGAGCAAACTATAAAATCGCCGTTTCTCCCTATAACTTTTTAAATCTGTGATATAATTTTAATATTTATAAAATGATAATTACTTTAAACAGCTACATTATATGATTGTTTTTAAATCTCTGAGTGAATTGATGCAATATAGTGTCTATATTCCATAATTCATTCTTCATTTTTTTCTAATAGGGATTTGAAAGCTGGTAATATTCTTCTGGGTGAGGATGGTTCCGTACAAATAGCAGGTAACGCTGATAAAAATAGAAATTCTTCTGACAGAAGTGTTCCAGTTTCAAGGAATGTAGAATCATTCCAAATAAATAAATAATGAATGAATGAATGAACAAATGAATCCATGTGATCTCTTTTAAGCATGTATCTGGGCTGCCCTGTTAGAGAACATTTGGGTCTGAGGCAGAACATGTTTTCCTGTTGTTTTGGTTAAGTTGTTGTTAAATCATCCTGTAAATAATGTTATTTTAGAACATAGCTTTTTGATAGAGGCAATTTTACTTTCAATTTCATTTTTGCTAAATTTCAGGTTGAATAAAGGTGGTATTTATCTAACTGCAAGAAAAGCAGTTTTGAGAGTTTTTTTGATGAGTTTGAAAGTTTAGAACCTTGTACCCTTCGATTAATTTAAACGCTTCTATTTCTGAAGCGGTGCTGAAAGCACGGTGAACTCTCAAAGTCTGTGGGTTATTGTGGTCTTCAGTGTGACCCTGCATGGCTGTCCGTGACAGTAGGCACGCAGGTGCAGTGCACGTCGGTAGAGTGCGTACACTAGACAAGTGCCCTCCGTGTGCAGACCTTTTCATTCTGTTATTGGACCAGAGTAACCCGAAAGGTCTGGGGTAAGGTGTCTCCATGTCTGTATTGACTCGTGTCTCCCTCCCATCCATGAAGGCCTGTCTCCTCAGTCCTCTCAGCCATCACTACTTTTTGCATTTGTGGCTGGACAGCCCTTACCTGTACCGAACTGTCCCTGTCATCATTGCAGGGTATTCAGCCCAGCCCTCTGGCTTGCAGGCATTGAATGTTATTAGCAACACGTCCCAGCGACACACTTGGTGAGAATCACTGATGTAGCTTCTGCTGTTGAGTGCTGAAGTTTGCCCCAAATACTTAATCAGTCCAGCCTGCTGCTTTTTGAGTTGGAGTGGAAGAAGCCTCTTTTCTAGTATTTAGGGTTAGGTTCTTTCTACATCAAGTTATTAGAGCAGAGTTGATCACAGTCCTTGGTTCTAGTCTAGTTTCTAGACAAATGCGAGGATCTGGGGTATTATTAGAAACAGGAGAGCTCAGCAGAAAACAAACACACCCCCAACACAAAGGATAAGCCTTGAGTCATCTCTTTGATTCATTGTTTGTCCCTCTCTAGGTGCCAGAGAACCTGTCAGGTGATGCCTGACTTGTGTGACAAGCACAGTGCTGACCTTGGGCTCTGTATTTAGTTGGGTATATTCACGGGGGCTTTTATTTATTTTCTTTTAAAGGAGAGAATAGAGGTTTTGAAAATACAAAAGGGAAATGGAGAATTTGTTTCAAATCAAATGTTTCTTCCCTGAAGAACTAATACTGCAAGTGTTAGCTTTTATTAGTCCTCTCTTTGAAAGGATAAGTTTAGTCAAATATTATTAGTCGTTGGCTTAAGACCACTGTGTAGGCACTCTGTATATCAGTTAAACACAAAGGCCTTGGAATCAAAACAGGCCTTCGTTTAGTACCCACTGTGCAGTGTGGGGCAGGCTGTTGGCATCGCTGAGCCTCAGTTTCCTCATCTGTGAGATGGTGATGATAATGCCAATCGTTCAAGGAGACACAGATATCCTTTGCAGGTGTAAAGGATATTTTTGAGTTTATTTTGAAATAGCACGAGCAGGGGAGGGACAGAGAGACAGGGAGAGACAGAGAATTCCAAGCAGCTCTGCACTATTAGCACAGAGCCCGACGTTGTACTTGAACTCACAAACTGCGAGGTCACAACCTGACCCACAACCGAGAGTTGGACGCTTAACTGACTGAGCCACCTAGGCACCCTGTACCTATTGAAACTTAAGCTTCAGGGCCCTGTAAGTGCAGTGTGTTTCTGGGAGTTGCAGAGTGTTCTAGGTGGAGATGGAGTGTTTTAGTTGGAGAGGTGTTCTAGACCATCAGGGGGTATTCTTATGGAGGCATTTTTTGTTCAGTTGTCTGAAACTATTCCAGAAGAAATGACCTTAATTTTTAGGACACCAGTGAATTGGTATGAATTTTTACTTTTAAAGAAATAGACACACTTACACCTAATTTCATATTTTTAATTTTGTGTTGTTTATCTTAAAGAGGGTCTTCCCAGTTGTGTAAGCTTCACATCCCATGAAACTTGGATCTACTCCTGCTGATAACAGTTGTTGCAGTAGTTAAATAAATGTGAGAAATGCATAGTACAACCAAGAAAATAGGGCAGTAGACAGGAGTACACATTATAAGCTTATTTATTAGAGCACTGTTTGTGATTGCAATAGATTAGAAACAACTTAGGTGTCCCGATTAAATATGCTACATGGTAGATCTACATTATGGGACCCCCACAAGCTGCAATGGAGAATGTATACATTGACGTGAAAAAAAGTGTCGCCAGGCTACATAGTTAAGTGAATACAGCAAGGTGAAATAGAATGCATACTGTGTCACCTGTTGTGAGGGAAATGGGGGGAACTACCTCTATATCTTTGTACAAAGAAACGGAAGGATAATGGGGAGGGGGACTTGTATAGTGCATACCTTTTATAATATTTTGAATTCTGAACTGTGTGAACAAGTATGACTTGGTAAACCCAATGAAAGGAAATGACTTCATAAACTGTCAATAAGTGAAAGTCATTTTTTAAGCCTTTTATTATAAAAATTTTCATACGTAGCCTAAAGTAGAGAAGAGTAGGAAGAACCTAGTGTACCCACCATGATCAGTTTCAGGCCATTCTTGATTCATGTCTCTTCCCCCTTCCTACTTTGGTGGCCTTTATTATTAACACCAAATCTTGTTCTTGAGCCATCTAAGTTAGTGCCTTATAAGTACACATCTTGTCCTTACTCTAGAGAGAGGCTCCTACCCCACAGGCCAGAGGCATTTAGGAAAAAACAAAACAAAAACAAAACAAAACAAAAAACTTCAACGAAACAAGTGACAACAGAAAACATCTGTTTAGGCGGTCTCAGCCCAGGGTACTCAAGGGTACAAGGTCTGGGATGAACTGGCATGGTTGAAATTCCCGGGTCACCTTGTGACCTTGGTCAAGCTACACACCTTCTTTAAGATTCTGTTTCCTTAAAAGAGGGATACAAATATAACCCCCCTCGCCTTTTTTTGTGTGTGTGAAATCAAATGAGGCTCCTCACACGCAGAGATCTTAGCAGTGGCTGGCACACGAGAGGCACACAGCAGCTGCCGTCGTACTTCTGCTCTTCTTCATGTCCCTGCCACTCCTGCTGTTCCTGGGACCAGCAGGCTTGCGCCCATCTCCCTGGCACCGCCTGGAGATCACATGTACCTCAAATTAGTCTTGCAAGGGGTTCAGCTCTTAGGGGCTTTTATGAGTTATAAAAAGCTAATGCTTATTAATAATGGAACTTGGAAGTTAACTTGTCATTAATCTTGCTCTAAGCTGATAAGGAAGTACAACTAATTTTCTCTCTTTGGTGATGAAACGATCATTTCTCACTGAGAGGGTCAGAATAGCAGTGAACGGCCTTTGAAATGCGAAAGGAGGTCAGCCCTTGCCTTATTCTGCCACTTGGCACTGTGCCAATCACTTCCTCTATTCTTCTTGTCAGATTGGTGACCTGAGCTCTTTCTCCGGGCCTTCTGTAGCATATTGGCCTTTTCTTTTTCTCACTTGGGATCCCCTGAAGTAAGGTTTCCTGACTTTTTCTCTCCCTCTTGGGCCTTGGGTTTTCCCCCCGCTGTGGGTGGTAGTGCTGAGTGTGACCCTGTAGGCACTTGCCCTGTGGGGGCTGCTGGGTTCAGAAGGTCACATGCAGAAAGCCACCACTACCTGGGTAGTTGTAGGATTAAATGAGCCCGTGCATAAACTGCTTGGAACAGTGCCTGGCAAGCATAGCGAAGACATTGTGTACAGCCTTTCTGTACTCCCCTTGGTATCCCTTTTGTGTGTGTGACTTCATGCTTGTGTCAGACCAACTGAGAAATCGCCATCTCCTGGATGTATAATGGTGTGCAGACAGGCATTTAAATTGTGCAGTTTCTCCATCTCTGGGGCTGTGGCTTTCTGGAATTCGTATTTTCATTTTTTCCACATTCTCTAACCTGAGCACAACATTGAATTCAATTCCTATAGTACTTTAATTTTTTTCTGGTTTTAACTATAAAATAAGGTTATTGCTTTAAGAAAAACACTTGTAATGTTTCCTTGGAACAGGCAGGGTGCTGCTGCCTGTCCCTGTTTTCTAGGAGTTTGGCTTTCTTGGCCAGGCAGTTGGTTTCTGGGACCAGGAGTCTTCGGGATCTTTGCTGGCATCATTATCCAGTGGGTGGTGAAGGGGGTGTGGGTGAGAGAGTGGAAAGCAGAGACACAGCAGTGGAAGAGGTAGACTCTCTCTTTTTGTTGCTACCTATTATATTTGGATATTTGGGGAGATAGTACATTGCTTTTATTTAGGCTGTTTGTGCCCTTTCCCTTTATATCTTTATGTTCTTTAAGCCCTGTTTTTTGAAATAAAATTTAAGCAAGGGGGATGTTTGCATTTATTTCTTTGAATGTATTGTTTGTTTACCTTCAGAGTATCATTATGAGCATTGTTTTTTTATTATTTATTTATTTATTTATTTATTTATTTATTTATTTTAACATTTATTTATTTTTGAGACAGAGAGAGACAGAGCATGAACGGGGGGAGGACAAGAGAGAGAGGGAGACACAGAATCCGAAGCAGGCTCCAGGCTCTGAGCTGTTAGCACAGAGCCCGATGCGGGGCTCGAACTCACAGACTGTGAGATCATGACCTGAGCCGAAATCGGATGCTTAACCGACTGAGCCACCCAGGCGCCCTAGCATTGTTTTTTAAAAAAAGTATTTGTGCTATTGTAATAGAAAACATTACAATTTTTATTTAAAAAAAAAAAAAAACTCCTACCATATATATATTTCCTTTCTTAGAACTTTTAATGTGAAAAGGGGACATTAAGGTGCCTGGTTCAGACCATGAGAAACTCTTTTTATACAACCAACAAGTGTGGTGAATAAGGCAAATATGCTTTGTTCTCCATGTAAAAATACAAATTCTCTGGAAATTATTTATGTTTCTATTGACTGTGGATATAAAATAAGTAACTGATGTGTCTCAAGTACTTCCCGTGTGCCAGGCCAGGTTCTCTGTGCTGAGCGAGCTGTGACTCGTTCCCCACAGGCCTGTAAATGTGCCCATTTTACAGACAAGAAACTAAGGTCGAGAGATGGGAAGCAAGTTTCCCAGGTCACAAGTAGGTTTCAGATGCGGGGAGTCTGGCTCCAGAGCTGTGGTCCCATGTCTGTGGGATTTCCAGGAAGACAGCCCTAAATCTGTGTGTAACTGATCTCAGTGTCATTTTTTTATTTTTTATTTTTTTATTCCTTTTTTTAAATTTTATTTTTTACTTTTAAAAATTTGCATCCAAATTAGTCAGCATATAGTGCAACAATGATTTCAAGAGTAGATTCCTTAGTGTCCCTTACCCATTTAGCCCATCCCCCCTCCCACAACCCCTCCAGCAATCCTCTGTTTATTCTCTATGTTTAAGAGTCTCTTATGTTTTGTACCCGTACCTGTTTTTATATTATTTCTGCTTCCCTGCCCTTATGTTCATCTGTTTTGTCTCTTAAAGTCATATGAGTGAAGTCATATGATTTTTGTCTTTCTCTGGCTAATTTCACTTAGTTGCAAATGGCAAGATTTCATTCTTTTTGATTGCAGAGTAATACTCCATTGTATATATAGACCACATCTTCTTTATCCATTCATCCATCGGTGGACATTTGGGCTCTTTCCATACTTTGGCTATTGTTGATAGTGCTGCTGTAAACATGGGGGTGCATGTGTCTCTTTGAGACAGCACACCTGTATCCCGTGGATAAATGCCTAGTAGGGCAATTGCTGGGTTGTAGGGTAGTTCTGTTTTTAGTTTTTTGAGGAACCTCCATACTGTTTTCCAGAGTGGCTACACCAGCTTGCATTCCCAGCTGATCTCAGGTTTAGATGGAAGACCAATAGCGATCACTAGCTCTTATACATCTCTGTGTAACGATTCCATTTCGAAGCCAGGGAACGTATTCTGCACCTTTCCTTTCCTCTCTCTGCTCCTTTAAGTTGAGACACAAGTCTTTGGTAAGGTTTTGGGGCATAGGAGAAGCAGTCATTTTGGGTGTCGTTTGGTGTCGAATTAAGCGTAGTAGTGACACCAGACTCTTTTTGAGACTGGAAAACTTCAGGTTTGATGTAATGAATTACAACTTGAGGACTGCCTCCTCATAGTTTAAAAGAAAATGCTTTATTTCTCATATCTTCTGTGCTCAGAGAACCTGAACGTGTGATTTCCTGATCATAAACTTGGATAGATGTGAAGGTTTTTGCTACAATATGTGACAAAAGGAGTGGCTATTTGAAAGTCATGCTCTTCCCACGGCCTAGCATTTTATTTTCCAGTCTGATGTTCTGTCATATTGTCAGGAAGAGCTTAGAGCTTTGTCTGGCAAGTGACTAAGCCTGTTTGTCTGGTATTAACGAGACACTGCTCTAAGCAGAAATCCGTACAAAACAGGTCACTTTGGGGTGGTCACTGCAAATATATCTACCCTAGGATTCTTTTAAATACTGGCCACTCTTAATGCACTATTAAAATGTTGATTTCAGAACATTTGATTTCTGAAGAACTTTCTAGAAGCACACTACTGGATTATATTAGGTAGATCTCATGCTCATTTTCTTATTTTTGCCTTTTAACTCTGAGTGTGTGTGTGTGTGTGTGTGTGTGTATGAATGTGAATTTCCCATCCCTGGTTTTTCATAACAAATTGGTACTGAGCTCAGACAGCCTCATACTCCAGAAGTCTAGAAATCTATCATTACATCAATCTCAGTGTATCTGAGACTGTCCCAGTGAAGCTTATGTATGCCTTAGGTTCTTCACTAAAGGACATTGGTATGACTTTGGGTAATGTCTCTGTTTTTTGGGAGGAAGATTATATATCCTTAGTCAGCCTTTGAATACATCTTGAACTTTATTCATTCTGGGTCTCAAACAACTATGACTAACGTTTCTGCCAGGAATACATGCAACTAGATTTAACTTGCTTCCAGCACTCCAGTATTATTCTCAAGGAGCCAGAGGAAGGTGTGTGTGGTGCTGGAAGTTGTGTGTGTTTGTGTGTGTGTGTGTGTGTGTGTGTGTGTGTGGTGGAGTTTTTATTCCCATAGCTGCTAGGCTCTTTTGTTTTCCTTATGTGCTCTTTGGCCCTAGTGAAATGCATTTAGATGGGGAGGTGGAGGAAACAGGTGGAGGGAGTATATCTTTTGTTAAGAGGGGCTGCTGCTTCACGCAAGGTAATATGGGCTCCTTGTGTACAAGGGAGGCAGCCTCTGATTAATATCAGAAAGGTCTGGCATGCCTGGGTGGCTCCATAGGTTAACTGTCTGACTTTGGCTCAGCTCATGATCTCATGGTTTGTGGGTTTAAGCCCTGAGTCGGGCTCTGTGCTGACAGCTCCCAGCCTGTAGCCTGCTTCATGTTCTGTCTCTCCTCCTCTTTCTGCCTCTCCCCCTGCTCACGCTCTTTCTCTCTCTCTCGATCAAAAATAAACATTAAAAAAAATTAAAAAACATATCAGAAAGGTCTGAAGGTCCCTGAGGCATCTGAATCAGGAAATGACAGTGTCATTGTATTTTTGGTGCCTTGGCCTAGAGCAGGGCTCTGACACCAGACTGCTGTGGTTTGAATCCTGGCATAACTCCTCCCAGCCCTGTGACCAAGTTATTTAAACGCTTGCGCCTTAGTTTCCATACCTGAACAATGGAAAAATACTAGAGGGTTAAAGGAATTAACACACATTCCATTTTATTTTATTTTATTTATTTTATTTTTATTTTTTAGCGTTTATTTATTTTTGAGACAGAGAGAGACAAAGCATGAACGGGGGAGGGTCAGAGAGAGGGAGACACAGAATCTGAAACAGGCTCCAGGCTCTGAGCTGTCAGCACAGAGCCCGACGCGGGGCTCGAACTCACGGACCGCGAGATCATGACCTGGGCGAAGCCGGCCGCTTAACCGACTGAGCCACCCAGGCGCCCCAACACACACATTCCATTTTAGAATTAGTTAGCTCACATTGCTTCTGTATTGAAATGGGGGTGGGGTCCTTTAATTATTTAGGACATTGTAAGATCACAAGGAGGAGGCTAGGAGGCAAGGCTGTTGTAGGCTCTCTGTCTGACCTGCCATATCATTTTGCTCTCCCGTTTTCTTTACCCCATTGATATCCCCCCATATCACCAGAGTGGAAAATCCACAGTGCACATCTGACCACGTCATTCCTTTGCATAAAGATTAAAACTTGCTGGGGGGATGAAGCCCCAGCTCCCCAACATGGCATGTAAAGGCCCTGCCTGTTTTTCCAATCTCGTCTGCCCGTGCTTTTCTGCTTCCTGCTTTAAGGCAAGTTCTGCGTTAGCCAGCTACAAATGAAATGAATAATATGGTGAAGCAGAGCACGCAAATTAAAAGCATTGGCACAGTCAGAAAATACAGTCCAAGTACAAATTAAGATCTTTGGAGGGTATCAGAGTGCTTCATAGTGAACCACAATGTATGTTGTGAGTTTCAGGTAGTTTATAATTATGTGAATTATGGTTTAATGAATTATGCCAAAATTTTCATATATTCATTTTTTTGTTTGTTTAAATAAATAGGGACAGCAAATTAATGTGGCTTTCCGAATTTTGGGATCTTGACAAATCAAGCGGCAACATTTGGTGAAACCTCTAGCAGGAAGCAAGAATGCCATTCAATTCTGGAAACCTAGTTTTCCAGTCCATCTGTCTATCATCAATGGGAAATACTTGGGGAGATTTTAAGCAGCTTCCTACCCTTTAACAGCTGCTAGCAGTTGCTTGAGCAACAATGTAAGGAAGTCTTATGAGGTGAATGCAATGGGGGGAATACCTTTGCTTTGCTCTTGCTGGAATATTTCCCCGGTGTGCCTATTTAGCTGCATGGGGCACAAGGTTGAGCTTCAAGGTTTGAGCATTCTAGGAGGACATGGGGCAGATGGGACTTAGTCTTCCTTCTTCCTTCCCTCCTCCCCCCACCTTCCCTTCTTTCCTTCTTCTCTTCCTTTCTCCCTTTCTGCCTTTACGGGCCTGTAGTGTCATTATTAAATTACATTTTGTATATTACCACAAGCTGCTGAGGTCTGGGAAAAACAAGAGTTGTTAGAATACAAGCAGAGCAGTCCAACTCCGTTCTTCGTATGATCATTTCTTCATTTATTTTTCTGCTTCCCAGAGCCTGCATTTGTTATGGCAAAAAAACGGCCCTTCCCTGGAGAAAAGGCGAACATTAACCGTATGGGTTTTATGTGCCTGAAGTGGTTGGTTGGCAGATGTTTACTGCATATTTGCTGTGTTGTAGGCATAGCCCTCTGAGTGGATGTGGTGTTTAGCAAGAGAGACCTCGTCTGCTGTCGTAAGTTTACCGTTCAGGTGAAACAGGTATTAAACAGTTAACTATTAAGTTTAATTTCAAAAATTTGTAAGCAGAGGGAAATGTGTATACCTGGGCAATCTAGGTTAGCCACATCAAGTCTAGTGTAATAGACTGTCATAGGGAGAAATCTGTTTTAGTATTTCATTAAACATTTTTTACATGTTTGTTTATTTTTGAGAGCAGGAGAGAGCACAAGCCGGGGAGGGGCAGAGAGAGAGGGGGGACAGAGGATCTGAAGCAGGCTCCGCTGTCAGCATGGAGCCCAATGTGGGACTCGAACTCAGGAACCGCAAGATCATGACCTGAGCTGAAGTCAGATGCTCAACCAACTAAGCCATGTAGGTGCCTGGGATAGATCTTTTTTTTTTTTTTTTTTTTTAACGTTCATTCATTTTTGAGAGAGACAGAGTATGAGCAGGGGAGGGGGCAGAGAGAGAGAGAGAGAGAGAGAGAGAGAGAGAGAGACAGAATCGAAAGTAGGCTCCAGGCTCAGAGCTCCAAGCTGTCAGCACAGAGCCCGATGCGGGGCCTGAACCTCACAAATTGTGAAATTATGACCTGAGCTGAAGTCGGACGCTTAACTGACTGAGCCACCCAGGCATCCCGGTGCCTGGGATAAATTTTAAATGTGTATGGTAAGTAGGAATGATTTGGGAAAAGGCGTTTTTGATTAGTAATATAAGTTACTACATGTATCATACCATAGGTTAGAGATTTTTAGGAAATTTGAATAGGTAACACATTTATACTTTGGAATGTAAATTTAACACTTGATTACAAGGAATACACTTGAAGACACAGGAGTGGAAGATTATCTAGCTTTTCAAGTCACTGATAATCTGTGCCCCTAGCCAAGTCTTGCTGGCCATAGTTTGTATCACCTATAAAATGAGGTGCTTGGATTCTCAAGTTTCCTTGTAACTCTAAAGCTGGTATAATTTAATACAGAAAAACTATAACCCGCATGCCCACTAACAGAATGCCCTTCTCACAGTTTTCCTTGCTTCTTTTAATGGCAGCTCTGTCCTTGCACAGAATAGGCCAGGAATTGGTATTCCCTGGTCCTTCTCTTTCTCTCATACCCATTCTGTCAGCAAATCCTCTCATTAACCATGTCTCACCGCCTCCCCTGCTGTCCTCGTGCTCTAGGCCACCTTCAGCTCTTGCCTGGGTTATTGTGGTGGTCTCCTGAGAGGTCCTCTTCTGCCCTTGTCCCCTCTGTTCTCTATGTGGCAGCCAGAGGGATGCTGTCAAACTCAGTCGGCTTGTGTCATGCCTTTACTTGAAGCCTTCCAGTGCCTTCCCATCTCAGAGTGAAGTAAACAATATTATGGTGGCCCACCCGGCCTTACAAGATCTGTTCCCTAACATTATCTTGTTGATCCCGTCTCTTCATCTTCTCCCTCACTCCATTCTAGGCAAACTGGTATCCTTGCCATGCATGCTCCTGCCTCAGGACCTTTGCATTGGCTGCTCCATCTGGAATAGTCATTTCAGTACCTTCTTTAGAACTTAGCTCAATGTCACATCACTGAGGCTTCCAAGGCCATCCTGTGTAGCCTCCTCTACCCCATACCCCCTATGCCCTGGTCTGTTTTTCTTTATGGCATACATCAGTGTACCCTGTGTTAGTGTTTTTGAGGTATGGTCTTAGACCAGCAGTGCCACCATCACCTTAGGAACTTGATAAAAATGCAGATTCTTGTGCTCTTCCTCCCTGCACCTGCTGAATCTAAAGCTTGGGAAGTAGAGCCAAGCAATCTGTATTTGAAGAGCGCACAGGTGATTCTGATGCACACTAGTCTGAGAAGCACTGCTGTGTATTATATTGCATTTCGTAATTTTGTTGATTAACTGTATTTACCTCCCCTTCCACTACTGTCCCAACTTATAGACCAGCTCCATGAAGGCAGGGTTTAAAACTGGAAATGGCACTTAGAGCACAGTAAATAGTTGCTGAGTAAGTTCATGAAAATATGACTATTTAGTAAATTTAGATTAAAAGAATACTGAGCAACAGAGTTTAATACATGATCCTCATATTTCAGTGACTCTTCAGTGTTAAGAGATTTAAATGTGAGGTTTTCTTTATTGCAGACTTAAAAATATACAGAATCTTTGAAGATTGTATTAGCCTCAGTAATCCTCAAAACTTTGTAGAAATGATGTAAATTGTTTAAATACTTGTGGCAACTGGAATTGTGCTATTTTAATCATCTCCCACAGGGACCGTCTCTTGTAAAGTGTACAGATGGGTCATTCTGGTTTATTGAAAGCTTCTGATACGAGAGCTCGTCAAGTGGAGATTTATGCGAAAAAGAGCACCTGCAGGTATATGAATATTGCATTGGAAATTTAGACTTATTAATATTTGATCTAAGTTGCTTGTGCCCGTCTTGGCAGATATGGGCAGCCAGGAGCCCCTGTTGACTTCCAGAGCCTGCCTTTGGTTTGGGAAATGATAGTACCTGTGTAATATGTTTACCTAGTGCTCTCGGTACAACGGCTTTTTCAGTTCAGCAGAGTTAGGTCTTAGAGAGGAGGGGATTGAGGACTGCTAAGCCATTGTGGACTCCTTGAAGGTCATTTTGAAGGTCATAAAAGCCAGTCTCAGATCTCTTGACTTCTCTTTCAGTCCTTGGCTCATTTCCTTACCATTAGGCTCCCCCTACTCCTGCCTCTTAACTCTATGCCTTTTGACAGTTCTTGACCCTCGGGCTCATTTTTTTTCATCTACCGAATGCGAAAGTTTGACAAGACTTTCTCCAGGACCTGTCTTACATCAGAATGTTTGAGTGGCCCTTCATTAACCTCAGTCACTAGAGAAATTCCCCATCCTGTTTGAAAGCATTCATATCAGAGGATGGTCTTGGGCATGGAGGGGAGAGTAAGCCAAGTGATGTGTCCTGTTACTAGTTTCACCAGAGCATCTTTACAGATACCCCGTCCCCACTGGGGAGTCAGGGAAGAATGGATTTGAGATTTGGGGATTATCTGTGGTTTTCTTTTGTTCACCATAATTACCACTTGTGATAGAAAGTTGACCACTAGTGAGTTCTTGGTCATGCCCATCAATGACTTGAGACAGCTGCCCCTTGCCTGGTTCCTTCAGCACGGCTGGTCTGGATTACTGCTCCAGCCTGCCCAGCCCCCTGCCTCCTGCTGGTGCCCCACCAGGTGTGGCCTCTGGCTTCACTGGTCACTGGATATTCACCTGCTGTGGCTCTGACGTAGTTGGGCACATGATCGGTGGTTTGCTGTCGTCTTAGACTAGTGTTGTTCTTCACGCTTTAGCTAATTGATTACATTAGCCAACTGAACTGTGAACCAAATGTGAATTGATATCATTTTGTCCTTTTAAAGGCTTATCGTCCTGAGTGTGAGAATGGGGAGAATGAGAAATTAGGGAGTGAGTGGCAGCTTGTGTAGCCTCAACATTTTTACCAAGAATTCTGTTGAAATTTTCTTGTTATTTGTCTATCATATCATGAATGTATATCGATTCCATGTACAAAGTACAAACAAGTGCTAAGAACTTCTCCTTTTGTAAGTTAAAATTTAACACATTTGAAGGAAACCTGTCAATGGCACTTTTAAGAGTGTACCCACATGTGAGGCCAGCCATGGGAAGGTTTGCTTCTTTGTGTTTCTTTTATTTTGAAAGGTGAAACTCTACCTTTAGGGAATAAAAATATGGTGTCTTCTGATTTCTTCTTTTGTTGTCAGAAAAGGCTGTGAAATTGTCATTCTCTGATGTTTCATATAAGGTCAGGACTACCTCTCCCTCATTCACAGATGGGAAACATGGATTTGTTCAGAGCAGTTGAAAAGTGACTCCAGTGGGCAGACTCTGGAAATATGGCAGATTGTGTTTTCTGTCAGTGGATGCCTAGACGCCATGTTGTGGTTGGGGGTTGTAGCCTATGGAGCCAAAGAAGGCCACTGAACACCTTTTGTTTACATGAAGGAATAAATAGAACTGAAAAAGTGGGAGTCTGATTAGGGGAGAGGAGATTGGGTAGAGAATGAGGGTTTCAGAGAACTCGTTCTGGTTCTGTCTGGTTCCTCTTGGGATGTCAGCCTTCCTCCTGAGCGGGACAGGTGTTGTGTCCCAATCTGTAATGAAGTAGTGTGTGAGTAATTGATCACTAATAGTGGATGAGATGCCAGCGTGTATATCATTTGCTGAAAAGACGAGCAGATTCAAGGTTATCACTTTAATGATAATATCACGCTACACAATTGCACGTCAGAGGCTGAGAAGGGAATGGTGTTCCAAACATCTTGTGCCGAGAATGATACTTAGCCACAGCCTATCTCCTCTGTGCCCTGGCGTCTCTATTGAGCAGCTGCTACTGATGGACTGTTCAGAAGTATTGTGATCATAAATTATCTTCCTGTATTTTAAAAAAAGATTTTAAAATTGGGGTGTGCCACGTATGTGGATTTGTTTGTCCTGTTTGACACATTAGACACCCTTGAGGATCACTGGGTGAGTTCTTTGTGGGGCATGATTTATGTTTTTAGTATTGCACTCCTATTTACCGTGTCCTAAAATACATGAATGTGCACACATAAACGCTTTTTTTCTGCTACTGTGTCTCCACTACCAGTGTGTTCTGCGTCTAAGAGGTAAAAGAGGGGAGCCGTGGAGTTGACATTGCTTTGAGATCATCCAGTCATACTGAATTGTGCCCTGCTAGGGAGACCGCACTCTTGAGCAGTGCTTCTGCACCTTCTCTGTGCATCAGATCAGCTAGGGGTCTTGCTATGATGCCGATGCTGATTTCAGCAAGTCTGGGGTGGGACCCAAGAGCCTGCACTTCTTGGGGGAACCCCAGTGATGCTTATGATTCTGGTAGACCCCACTTTTGAGTGGCAAAAGTTGAAGATACTTCTTTCTCTTATTTTCTTAGAAGTGTATTGTTCTCTGTTTCTGGAAGGTTTATGTAAGTGTAGCCCAAAACGGAAAAAAACTATTGGTAAAAAAAGTGAATTCAACTGTTCTTGCAGTGTGTTATTCCCCCCACCCTCCGCCTCCGAGATGCCTGTGCATTTATTTGTTTTGATTTGTGCCCCTGGCATTAAGAGCCATGCTTAATACCAGAGCTGTTTAAAACTCCGGAATTGCACTGTGTACTAAATTGTTTTCTTGCTGATTTTTACCAAGTCCTTTTGGGGATTGCAGTGATTTTAGCCTCTGATGCAATGGTTAACCCTTAGTGGTCAAGAAGTATGAATAAACATGGCAGGACTGGGGAAGGACAGGTGACTATAAGAATTAAGAAGTCTTTGGGTCCAAATGCCAGAGTGCTTGACTGGCAGGAGATCAAACAGTAAGGACGTTTAATTATCCCGCATCACAGAAGTCTGGGGCATTTGGTTCCAGGGTTGGTGCGGAAGCCCAGCAGTAGCACAGAGGTCTTGCTCCATCCTGCTCTCTGTTCTGCATCTCAGTATGTCGGCCAGAACATGTCTCTATGGGGTGCTCACTCCGAGCATCTCACCCTCACCTGATAGTGTCCTAAACAGGCTGGGGAGTGAGCAGTAAAGGAGCCTCATGTACAAGGTTCTTCTACAGGTGAAGAATTTCTCTGCGAGAGCTTGTGCCGTATGCCCCTTGGATCTCAGGGCCAAGACTAGGGCAGACCTTCAGACCATTCACTGGTAAGAGGAGCCAAACACTGTGGTTGGCTTAGAGCAGTACATTCCATCCCCCGAGGCCTGACACACACAAGCAGGATTCTGATAGAGAAGAGTGGAGGGGCATGGATGTTGGGTAGGCAGCCAACAAGGACTATTAATTGAACATCTTTTGAATCTATTCTATACTCCCCATTTTATAGCTTGTGAAACCATTGCTCAAAGAAGTTAAGTAAATTATCAGGGAGTGTAATTGGGACCACAAACAGGCCTATTTGATTCCAGAGTGCCTTCTGAGGGTGGAAATGTGACTCCTTTGTACTCACCGTGTCCTTCCTTGGTGCATTTTCTCTTCCCTTTAGTTTCAGGAATTTTTGGTGGAGACTCACTAGAAATTGTCAAGACCTTCTACTATATGCCTCTGAGTGGGGGCCACATATCCATGCCAAGTGTGTTGTCATTTGGCCTCTTTTTTTCTTTTCTTTTTTTTTTTTTTTTAAAGTAATCTCTTCACCCACCTTGGGGCTTGAACCTACAACCCTGAGATCAAGGGTCACAAGCTCCCCTGACTGAGCCAGCCAGGTGCCCAGACATTTGGCCTCTTAGTAGTTGTATTCACATTCATGGTGCACTGAAACTATTAGAATGGTAAGAAAACTGCTCCTGTTTCAAGAAGGAAATGAACCCAGTGACGGTTGGGAGCCACTGTCCTAGGTCTTGCCACATCTTGACTTGGCCTCCTGGGATCTGGGCTCTGCTCCTTGCTCTGGGTTTGCTGAGTTCTGCTGAGCACAACACAGGTACCCAGAGATACGGTGTCCACCTAGAGAATTTGAGGTGTCGCCTCTAAGTCAGCGCTGCACCATGCTTTCTTCTGCCCAGGTTTGCAGGGATCCCCGGCAGGCATGAGGGGATGGCTCTCCCTGTTTCCATTCAGACTTGGCTCTCGGTGCCCCAAGATCTGATGACACTCTGAGGATGGCAAGGCTCCAGGGGAGTGAAAAGTTGTTCCTACTTAATTTATAAACAAAACTATAACAAACAGAAAAATGGGTAGAAAGGCTAAAGGTAATTACACATTAAAAAAATAAAAACTGGAAAACAGTGATTTGGTCAGTGAAGCTAAAAACACTGTACCAGAGTATGTGATAATTGGGTGAACATCAGTCAGAAGGAAACAATACTGGAAGCCTGTTGGCTTCCACATACATGATGGAAGTGCGGCCGGGGTGGGGTGTGCGGTGGCTTTGCTATTCTTCAGATGCCGGGTCAGGAGAGTGATTTTGACCAGAGTGTGCTGTGATCAGAACTGTGTTTTAGGAAGATTAATCTGGACAGAATAGTGGTCTGGATTTCAGTTGGAAGAGGTGAGATTTGAGTCTGAAAATGCTAAAGCCTTTACTTACCCTGGTCTGTATTTTCCTTCTCTAACCAAGAAAATCTGCGGGGAAAGGGCACCTAGGAATTGCCAGCAAGCAGAAGATGACACTTTTAATTGCGTATCGAGTGTTGTATGTTGGGCACATTAACATGTTTTTTCTATTCATGTTGTTCAGGGCATGTAACATTGATGTTTAAATTGACATCACATTTCCTCACATTAGCTCTCGCTAGAAGGCCGGGGTTGTGCCTAAATCAGAACTCTGCAAGCCCCCTGGCTTGTAAACCCACACCAGCTAGACGTTATTGTGAACAGCCCCTGCTTCCCGAATGTCAGTGGGGTGCTGCACTACTGGCACACCTGTAAAAACATTAAAAGAACTTTGTTTAAAGTGAAATGGCTTTCAGGGCGCCTGGATGGCTCAGCCGGTTGGGCATCTGACTCTAGATTTTGGCTCAGGCCATGATCCAGGGTCGTAGGATCGAGCCCTGTGTTGGGCTCTGCACTGAGGCGTGGAGCCTGCTTAAGATTCTCTCTTCCTCTACCCCTTTACTCGGCTCGAGTGCGCACGCGCCTTCTAAGACACACAAACAAGTTTCTGTAGCCTCCTCTGTTAAGAAAGTTTTTGCTTCTGTTTTATACCTATTGTTACATAGCTTGCAGAATTTGAATCACAGCGTACTTCTTTGTATACTTCTTTATTTATCCAACATTGGTGGCATAACATTTTAAGGAAACCTGTGGGACTCAGGAAAGCTGGATGCCGGCAGCCCTGAAAACGTTCCTGGGTGTTTAGAAGTACACTTCAGTTTTGCCAGTAAAGTCTCAAGAGTCTCTTGTGAGAAAACAAGACAAAACCCAAAACCGGAAATCAAACCAAATCGGGGAGGAATTGTTTTTGGTGACATAAATATGACATTTCAGAATAACCGGGGAACCTCAAACTAGTTTTTCTATGTTGTGTAATCACAACTTGATCTTCACTCAGGGACAAGCTCGAGATTTGTGGAATATTAACCCCATTATTCTGTCTTGCGTTTCCTTTTCAGTACAGAAAATTACACTGAACTTTTTCAAATAGGAGACCAAGGCTAAGTGGATGACTCCTCTGTGAAGGGTGAAGGGCTGTGGATTTTATTCAGACCCTCGATAACTTGCTGTGTGGTCTCTGCCAGGTCATTTAATCTTTTTAGTTCCTTCTTCTTTTTCAATTCCAATATCCACTAAATCTTCCTATTTTCCTAAGAATTTGTCTAATCCTTTCCATTTCCAGAGTCTCTCTTCAGATATAGGGCCTGTTGATTTTACTCCTGAACATCCCTAAATGACTGCTTTTCCCAGATTTCCTCTTGGACTAGAGAGAGCACAGCAGTAGTCCAGGGTGCTGAGCGGACGGGGCTCAGCTTCTCTTACCTGGGAGGAGACTGTGGTTGGGCTCCTCCAGTCTCTGTGCTTCTCTGCTTTTCTAGACCAAGATACTGTGGGAAAAGAGACTGATTCGAATAAAGAGATACCGGGGTTCCCTGCAGCTGTGGTGGCTCCCACTACCCCAGCCCCCCCACCCCCCCCCCCCCCCACCCCCATGAGCCGCTTGCAGGTCTGAAGGGATCTGATGCATCGTCACCCGTTTTGGATACATTTTAGGAAGCTCTGAACCATCAGATGCTGATTCCATTATTCTCTCGCCAAGGGTTGAACTAACCTGAGCCAGTTTCTCATGCACAACTCAGGTTCCTCCTTACAGGTATTCATAGCTGTTACAGATGTTTGAGGCGGGTTACGTTTGGCCTTTCACCAGCAACGCCACTCCCAGGTTTTAAGGAAATCGAGTTTCAGACCAAATTTTGCCATTCATTGGCAAACAAGCCCCTAGAGAGCCCTCACAGATTTGTTCTGCACACTCAAGGAAGTTCCTGCTCTCTGTCTTTCTAGGTGAATGAAAATTCACTCGAAGCAGACATGCCAACATTACAGATGCAGTTTTCTTACACACTTGTACTTGGGAGTCTAGAATCAAACTAGACCTAGAACTGGGGAGGGATTTAGCTTACTCTTGGGCCTGGCTGGATTCTTTTTATTCATGCAAGAGTGGGGAGTATAGCTAAAATTTTAGCCCTTCTCTGTGTGCTGACTGCCTTTACTTTGGTCAGTGAGAGCCTGTTTCTCACGTGCATCATGGCTACCGACAGGTGACTGGCATTAATATTCTCCAATAATAGCCCCTTTTGGGCATTCACCTGGCTCGTACTTATCTATACTTAGATACAGATAACTGAAATATTTGTAGCAGCTGCCTCTGGCATCCTTCATCAAATGCTACCAGAACCTTCTGGCACTGGGCATTCTGGGTCAGGGTGTCAGTTGACCACTTGGGTCTCATAAATATAATGTTGCACGGTGTATGTGAAAGTATTTTAGGTAAATTTTAGGCATGGTAACAACTTACCAGATTAGTTTTGCAGGCTAAGCCGGGAGGCATAATTGCTTTATTTTGCGTCATTTTTTAAAAAATGAGTTTGTTGCCGGCAACAGAAAAGAGAGCTTTTGTGTAAAGCTCGATCTCGATATTTGGCTTGCTCTGGGAAAATTGGGACTTTGGCCACACCAGGCCCTATTCCTCTAAGGTGAGTTTGTTTTCCAGTGGAATAGCAGCAGCCCACTTTAGAGCTGGGGTAGGAGGGCACCGAGAATGGGCTCCTGGGGAGGGCCCAGCACTTCCTAGGGTCCCCCTGTGCTGACACTGAGTATCAAGTGCCCTTTAATCATTGGGATTGTGCTGTTGGTTTGCAGGGCCCTCCTCCCTCCTTTACTCCCGCCTGGCCCCTGTAGGTATTTGAGTGTTCGACCCCTGCAGCTGTCAGACACTTTTTCCTCTTGGCGCAACACTTGTGCTTTGCTCACGCTGCTTCTTTGTCTGGAATGCCATTTCCTTTTCGGCTTGCCTCTCCAGGTCTTAACTTCTTCCTGAAGGCCAGGTCCAAGGCCCCCGTGGATGTGGAGTCTTCCATGGCTCTTAACACTCCTGGCTCCTCCGTGTCTACACAGACAGCAGCGCATTGTTGTTGTTAATTGTTTCATGCCTTCCCTCTCCTCAGGGGTAATATTCTTAAAGTCAGGAGATATATCTTTCTTATATTTTGTGTCTTCCACTGTAAACATGTTAATGCTTATCTCCCCATCCCAGTCTGAAGGCAGAGAATAGTCCGTCTATTGATTTACTTGACAATTATTTTAAAGCATATTTATACATGGTGAGGAGAAGCAGGAGCATGTTATTGATAGGGTTCTTGAGCAAATGGCTAAGAAAGAATTCTTGAGATGTCTTTGATGTAAAAGGTGATTTTATTAAAAAAAATTTTTTTTAATGTTTATTTTTGAGAGAGACAGAAAAGAGAGACAGAGTGCAAGCAGGGGAGGGGCAACGAGAGAGGGCGACATAGAATCTGAAGCAGGCTCCAGACTCTGAGCTGTCAGCACAGACCCTGACGCGGGGCTCGAACTCATGGACTGCGAGATCATGACCTGAGCTCAAGTCGGATGCTTAACTGAGCCACCCATGCACCCCTAAAAGGTGATTTTATTAAAGCACAGGGACAGGACCTGTGGACAGAAAGAGCTGCACTGGGGTTGTGAGGAGCGACTGATAATATACTTTTAAGTTAGTGGGGGTTAGGGATAGCGTTAAGTCTCTAAGGAATTGGGAAGCCAGGCTTTCAGGACTTTGAGGGGCTAGCTATTGTTAAGATAAGGTTATTCTTAGTCTTTAATAAAGCAAAAACATCAAGGAAGTAAGGTAGCCCTGAGTTGCTTGAGGATGGTCACGCTCTGCATGTCCCAGGTGTCTGCAAGTTGTAAGGAGATTTAATTTTAGCTACATTTCTCTTGCCTTTGTTTCCCTCATGATTATAAATATGAATGTAATATAAAAACAGGCATAACCAAGAAGCCAGGTAAGGAAAGAGACCCAGAAGCCCAGATTCAGGGTGTGCCAAACTCCCAGGGTAGGGGAGTAGCATGGCGTGCAACCTAACTACCGGGACACCTGGCCCCTGCCAGTGAGGACCGTGCTGTTTCCTGGAGGATCTGCCCACTCTCCAAATTAGGTGGCTATGCCCCAAACCTGGGGGATCCACTGCAGGGCTAAGCATTCACATATACCAAAATAAGACAGTTCCCAAAGTTACTTAATCGTACACCACACATCAGGCAAAGGTGTTGGGTGGGCATCAGACTAGCCACACCCCAACACGAGGGGCTGTGAAAGAGCCCCGAGGCACAGGGAGTCAGGATGCCCAAGAGGCTTCCATTATTAATAAGGATGAGCAGGACGCCCCCTGCCGGTGGCCCTGCACTTAGTGGAGGAACAGTGTACCTGGGCGCACAGGCAGCGTCGTGGAGGGCAAGGCTGGTGATGGATTTGGGGAATAAACAGTAAGTGGTTCAGCAGCGCCCAGCCTCAGGGCTGCATTTGGGAGAAGGGGCAGCTGAGGTGGGAGAGGAAAAGGGAAGTCCGATGTGCATGCTGTGCTCAGGGATTCTGACTTTTTCCTAGGGAGCAGAGGGCCTTTCAAGGGAGAAGTCAGGGAGAGAAAGGCCTGCGTGCCAGTCTCCTGGGAAGCAGGACGATGGTGGGGGTTCAGCAGGCCGCCCCAGCAGCAGTGCGGAAGGAGCGGGGTGGGTGGATCAGGAGATGTGAGAGAGCCTTTAGTGCCTGGGATGACAGCATCCTTTCTGGTTTGGGATGCAGTTATTTCTGGATGCAGGAAGATGGGCGGGCTAATTCTATGTGTAGCCTGTGATCCCGTGTCACCAGAGTGATGTTTATGGTTTCTGACCCACGTCTGTCTGGTTGCACTCTTCTTGGCTGTATAGACGGACTTCTCCTAAAACAAGGGCTCTTTTTAGTGCAGTGGTTCACCACCTCGTTCTCCCTGTCCTAGGTACACTGTCTGGTCGGAATATACTGGCTTTCCTTTTTACACAGGCACACTATGTACTCTGGTCAGAATGTTGTTTCTCAGTACATATAAATCTTTCTGTATATACATTGGCAATGTATTTATTCTGTAGTCGTAAGGGTGAGTAGATATTAGGATTGGCGTTTTCTCCTTCTGGAATTTTTTGTTCTGAGCATTAAAGACATTTAACCATCTGTTTATGACTTTAAAGTGAGTGTTCTAAGTGGAGCCTATGAATAAATACGTGAATCATGAAGGATACATTGAAGGGGTATTGTCAGTAATAAATTGCTCCTATGCATCTTTTTCAGCTTTTTTTGTAGCTTTAAAAAGGTCTAATGTAATCATATGGAATTTTTAAGGAATTAAAAAAATTTAATGTTAACTATGGATTTTTATATGGATTATATCTTCTAGGAGAGATTGGGGTGTAGGGTTGCTGCAACTGCATTAAAAAATATATTTTTCCTTGGAGTACAGATGATATGTACTTAGTATTACATTGTTACAAATTTATTATTTTTTTTAATGTTTATTTATTTTTGAGACAGAGCATGCGAGCTGAGCCGGGAGGGGCAGAGAGAGGGGACAGAGGATCTGAAGCCAACTCTGAGCTGTCAGCACAGAGCTTGATACAGGTCTTGAACTCGTGAACTGTGAGATCATGACCTGAGCCAAAGTTGGATGCTTAACTGAATTAGCCACCACCCAGGTGCCCCGCAAAATTATTTTATTTTGATTTTAATTTTTAAAAAATATTTATTTATTTTTGAGAGAGTGCAAGTGGGGAGGGGCAGAGAGAGAGAGACGGGGTCAGAGGATCCGAAGTGGGCTCTGTGCTGACAGCAGAGAGCTGATGGTGGTCTCGAATTCACAAACCGTGAGATCATGACCTGAGCCAAAGTCAGACACTTAACCGACTGAGCCATCCAGGCACCCCACAAAATTATTTTAATAGAAGTGGAATGTTGGAGGGGCACCTGGGTGGCTTAGGAGTTTAAGTATCTGACTTTGGTTCAGGTCATGATCTCACGGCTCATGAATTTAAGCCCCATGTTGGGCTCTGTGCTGACAGCTCAGGGCCTGGAGCCTGCTTCAGATTCTGTGTCTCCCTCTCTCTCTGCCCCTCCCCTGCTCATGTGCATGTGCTCTCACTCTCTCTCTCTCAAAACTAAACATTAAAAAAACTAAAAAGAAATGGATGTTGGATTCATTGTTGAACTTTGCAGAAGTATAAATTAACTTGAAATTAATATTTTTCAAAGCTCATCATATTATCTTTTCCTCTAGCTGAATATAGTAGATGTTTACAAATGGTTTTATTCACCTAGCTTTTCTGTAAGAACATGAATTGTATTTCCTCACACCTACAGGAGACTGGCTTACTGGTTCTAGAGATTTCTTTTCACAAGGCTTCATTTTTCTGACCAAAATATAACAATTCAAATAGTTTTAGTTTGGCACATAACGTGCAAATTAAATTATCTAGCCTTTTCAAAATACACTTCTGCTCAGTATTAACATGAGTGTAGCAGTGGGAACAAAGACTCACGTTTGTCAATTTTTATTCCTTTTACTTGTAGTTGAAATCCTTTAGGGAGTTGAGTAAATTTAAATGTAAGTAAAGTAAAACAGTCAACAGATTTCAACTCAGGGAACTGGTTATAGTGTTATTGCCCTAACTTCATATTGAAGACCTAAAGCAAATGCTAATACATTTTCACCTTGGTTTGTGCTGGACTTTGCTCTTGGGTAAATGGCTGTCATCCTGGTAGTCATGAAAGGGGACCAGCAAAGGAGAATTAAATGAGAGGAATTGGCGGGGACTCAAGCTACACAGTCTGCTGTGGCATTTTGAGGTGTTGATCACCTTTTTAAATTACTATTTACCAGCTTACTATTGAGCTGTTCTTTAGTTGGCTCTACCTGGTAGGTCTGTACTAGCCCTGAGTAGTTGGTACTTGAACTTATTAACTAGTTTGAACTTTTAATAAAAATCTAAGCAGAAATGCATGCATTAATAATCACCAGGTATTCCTTTCTCTTTTGTCACATACAAATTTTGTCACATATTTTGCATAAATGCATGTGTGTATTTCCATACAGTATGCCTAATTTATCTGCTCACAAAAAGATTTTTTAGTATGTAATGGATGTTAAGAAAAGTGTTTTTTCATTCTACAAACCATTGTATCTATACCTATGAAAATTATCCAGAAACCAAACATAGGAAGAAAGAAAAAAAACAGTCTTTGCTGACGAGCTTTTCCTTTGTGTTGATTGCTACATATGTACAAACCTGGGCATGTTGGCTTTATGTACCTGGGTTTGTGGATTTGCCGTTACGATTTTGCCTAAGGTGTTAGCACTTTTAAGCAAGGTCATGAGAATGTGGGAGATGAATGTTATTTATCCTTTATCTTAATTTTTAATTGAGCTATAATTAACATACAGTGTTACGTTAGTTTCAGGTGGACAACTTAGTGATTCAGCAGTTCTAGACACTACTCTGCTCATCACAAGTGAACTCGTAATCCTATTTCACCCATCCCCCAAGCCACCTTAAGAAAAAAAAAAAAAAAAAAAAAAGCCACTCCCCAGACATTGATGATGTGGAATTAGAGGCTAGAAAGTAATCATTGTAAAAGAAAGACAAAAAAAGAAACTACATCACAGGGGCGCCTGGGTGGCTCAGTCAGTTTAAGTGTCTGACTTCAGCTCAGGTCATGATCTCATGGTTCCTGAGTTCAAGCCCTGCATCGGGCTCTGTGCTCACAGCTCAGAGCCTGGAGCCTGCTTCAGATTCTGTGTCTCCCTCTCTCCGTACCTTCCCCTGCTCACACTGTTTCTCTCTCTCAAAAATAAATAAACATTAAAATAAAAAAAAGGAAACTACCTTACATACTATTTTTACTGCTTCCAGTGCTATTCTTATACATGATTTCAGCTAAAAACTGAGATCCTTTGTATTTAGGCCATTAAGAATGTGTTATTATTTTTATTGCTGTAATCCTTTATGATTAGTTATGACTTTTGATACCTTTTTGATAGAAAATACAATTTGGTATGCTAAGCTTGTGGACTGGTGGGCTTGCTGACCCATGATGATGTTGTTTAAACTGTAGGATGGCAGGATGCGTTGGTGGTCCCTGAGAGAGCTCATGGTGTTTGGAACAATTAAGTCATCATCACTGGAAAGCTCACCAGGAAAAGAGATGTTTATAAAACGAGAATTTGTAAGCAATAATGTCTTACATAAAATAAGGGTGATTTTTTTTTTCTTACAGATTTTGGGGTAAGTGCATTCTTAGCAACAGGGGGTGATGTTACCCGGAATAAAGTAAGAAAAACATTTGTTGGCACTCCGTGTTGGATGGCCCCTGAAGTCATGGAACAGGTAAAAAAAAAAAAAAAATGTGTGTGTGTGTGTGTGTATATATATATATATATATATATATATATATATATATATAAAAGAAATAAAAAAAGTGATATTTTTGTATCATTAAATACACTAAAATTTCATTCAAATCAATCATGTTACTAGAATGCATCATGTAACTCAGATTTAATTCCCGATTGCTGGGCCTTAGCAAAGTGATATTATCGAAGTTGTACATATATGCTGTAGACTCCTGACATACTGTGGACCTCATGATGTGTGACCTTCCAGTTGTATAATTGTGTTTTTTCCTGGTTCTTTTCTTAGGTGAGAGGCTATGACTTCAAGGCTGACATGTGGAGTTTTGGAATAACTGCCATTGAATTGGCTACAGGAGCAGCGCCTTATCACAAGTACCCTCCTATGAAAGTAATTACTATTGGAAATAATATGTTGGGCTTGAAATAGGATTTAATGGAATAGGTTCTGTAATTCTTTTAAACATAATCATTTTTCTCTTAGACCTGAGGAGAATTAATGGAGGAATGCAGCCAAGTTAAATGTTGTCTGATGTTCTCAGTGGACAAAATAGGACAAAAGTGGTACAATTCCCAGCTTTGAAGCTTGCTTTTACGTTCTTAGCACAGAGCTATCTGAAGAGTGTGATCGGATTGGTGGGTGGAGGTTGAGAACTGTGACACATGCTGGTCATTACTCCTCTAACAGCAGAATACCCTAGGCCCCCAAGGAAAATCCGAAAATAGATTATAGTGATACCATCTTTGTGGATAGATTTCCCCAATTTTTTTGTAATGATCTGTAACATTTCACCCATGTGCTCATACTGTCATGTTGGTGATTCATCTGAAATAAGTGAGCCCAGTGTTATTAGACAATAACCTACATCTGGATACTGTTTTCAGACTTTTGTTACTCTTTTAACTGGCCTACATCATTATTTCACTCAGTTCTGAGATGGTAAATCAGGGCTGATTTACCCGATTAGATTTTATTTGGGGGCTGAAATAGTTGAGTGGAAATTATCAAAGTATTTTACAGAGAGTACCATCTGTATTTGTTTCAATTTTTTCCTAGGCAAATACGGGAAAAATTTAGGTTTAAAAAAAATGAGGATAAAAAAAGGTTAAATAATTTTACTGATTAAAAAGTTAATACATTCTTACTGGAAAAAATTTGGCAGTCCAAACAAGAATAAAGAGAATAATCATTCATAATCTCATTAGCCACAGACAATCCCTGTTAAGGTTTTAGTGTAGTTACATTACTCTTTTCTCTATATACATATTTAAAAAAAACCACAATTTTAATGTTTTTATTTATTTTTGAGAGGGAGAGAGAGAGAGAGAGAGAGAGAGACACCAAGCATGAGCAGGGCAGGGGCAGAGAGAGAGGGGGACACAGAATCCGAAGCAGGCTCCAGACTGAGCCGTCGGCACAGAGCCAGATGGGAGGCTGGAACTTGTGAACCATGAGATCCTGGCCTGAGCCGAAGTTGGACGCTTAACCGACTGAGCCACCCAGGCGCCCCAGTCTATATACCTATTTTTAACATACTTAAGATTAGGGTGTGTGTGTGCATACATACTTGCTTTTGTTAGCAGAAAATGTAAAGTTGAGATGGAAACAATTGAAATGAACTTTCAGAGAAAGAGTGCTAAAGCAGCTCTTCCATCCGGTTTTTCTGTATTATTTTTTCGTATTGTTTTCTTTCTTCCCCCACTCCTTCATGTTTCCCACCCAGCTCCAAAATCATATTGCTGATCCCAGCCTGCTATCCTGTCCTGCGGGACTCTGCTAGGACTTTGGAACTCTCCCACTTTCTTCTGTTTGCTGTTTTCCTCCACAAACAATAAACTGTCACTGTAATCCTTCATGTATTCACACATCTGAAAGTGTTTGAGAGGAGTCTTGGCATGTATAACATTTGCATAAATTAAGGCTAATTTATGCATTAATGAGGTTTATTCCTTTTATAGGTCAATAGTTTACTACAAATTGTATTCTTTTTTAAAGCAAGTAATTATGATGTTAGTGTGAACGAATGGAATTTTTACCTTTTTGATTTGAAGCTGTATTTTGATTTGGTTTTGTCCCCCTCCAAAAGCAGCGTGGCCTTTTGCTCTCTGGTTATGGTTTTTAGTAACTCGTATTCTGGCTGTCTTTCAGTGTCTTACTGTCTCAATTTGGCCAAGCCTTTAAGCAATATTCTGTAGGTTTTCTCAGTAAGAAAAGAGAAAAGGAAATCATGTGTTACCTTCTGGGATGGTGTGGATTTATTTTTAGGGTTGGCAGTGTGTTAATAGAAGCCTTGAGTAGGGGCGGTTCCTTACTCATGAATGACCTGTGCACATGAACTGCTGCTCTGGCCCCCGCCCCCACGCACGTTCCCAGCCAGAGCCCCGACCCTCACTAACCCTGTGCTGGAGCTACGTGCTCCTCCAGGCTGTGTGAGAGCCAGTTCCCAGAAGTTCTGTCCTGGCCGCTTTGGGAGATCATTCTTAACACACAGAACAGATTTTGTAAGTTCTGTCAATGGAATAACAGGTGAAAGGGCACACTGAGCAGATTTGCAAAGGGAAATGAATACTTTTAGCACACACTTTCTGGAAGGTTAAAATCATGGGAAAAGCATGTTTGTACCTAAATCAAGGATGGTCTTTGTGAGAGATTAAAGACTGTAGCCATTGCTGTACTGAGATTCTGTCTTGGTGTTTGTTTCTGCTGCAGGTGTTAATGTTGACTTTGCAGAATGATCCACCCACTTTAGAAACAGGAGTAGAGGATAAGGAAATGATGAAAAAGTACGGCAAGTCCTTTAGGAAATTACTTTCCCTGTGTCTTCAGAAAGATCCTTCTAAAAGGTATGTCACACTTAGTGGATGAGTTAATAATGACCTGGTTTGAATCACCACAAAGCGTTGTTTGTGCATGGGAAAAGGCTGTGTGAGGACACCTGAAAGGTACTGCTAGTTCAAGGGAAATCCTGCTGCGGCCCCTGGTTTCCAACCTGTTAGTGGAAGACAGGGCGGGTCCAAGAGGGAGAGAAGTGAGTGAGGATGAAGGAGAGGCGGAGGAACATTTTTAGTGTTAATAAGATTCACTGTGTTTGTTAAGTGTGGGCTCCGTCATCAAAGGAAATGAAATAAAACAGAAATCAAAAGAAATTGGCAGTGGTGCACTCAGAAGCTAAGCTAATATTCTGCACTGTGTAGGTTGAGCTGACCTCTCAGGATTTGAATATCCTGCTAGCTCCAGTCTAAACCAGGCAGAGCTATTGAATTTTGCATGAGCTTCCTTTTAGTTGCAGAACAAGTTGTGCTGTTTAAAAGATTATCAGTAAAGAAGATTAAGATTTTTGCATTAGAAACATTAATCATATAAACAGAAGCAAAAGGTTTGAAATCAACGTTAGTGTTTCCTCTTTATTCTTCGGTTGTTGCCTTGCTCCGTAACATGTCTGTTTTCTGAGTTTGTTTCTTCCTTCTTAATTTCTGTGACTTTGAAATATCCTGGCAAGTCATAATATAGTTCAGCATCTTTTATCTCTTAAAGAAGAAAGTGACGTGAGCCCCACAGGCCTTGCCTGGGTAGAGTCCCTTTGTAGAGCTTGGTTGTGTGTGGTACCCTCCTGGCATACAGTCAGCCTGGACGACAGACCCAGAGAGGCCTCTGAGGATTTACTGGCCACCTTCTCCACCCAGGGGCTCAATTTGATACTTAGAATTGAAAACGTAAATACTGGCTTCTCTCCAGAAGCTTTCTGTTTCAGGGAAGGACCTTGCTTTTGGACAGAGGGATTCCTGTATTCCTAAATCCTTTATGAAACTTCAGTTGTGTGGTTTTGTTTTGTTTTTTATCTTTGCACAGTAGTCTATTGTTTGAGTCAGAAACCCTTCTCTAGATTAAACATAATTTCCATTATTTTACCCGTTCTTCATAGCTACTCTCTTCATTCCTTTACATTTTACTGAATTTGCCTTGAATCTTTTATCAGTCACCATTCATCCTCATGATAGGAGATCTGAAGACTGTTTGCTATTAAGCATCTTTAAATTATTTATTGTAAAAGGGATAGTTGTTTTGTCACACCAATAGGCCAATAGGCTATTTTTGCTTCAACATCTTAGTTGCCCTTTGTATTTGATTTGTAGGGCTTGTTTTTCCTCCCTAGTTATACTACTCTTTCATTGAGCTTACTTCTTCACTCTCCTGTTGGGTGAGAATGCTCTTAGATTCTAATTTTGTTCTGCAACACTTGTTTGTCTTCCCTTTCTTTTTGGTGTCCTCTCCAAACATAAATTTTTGCCATCACCAAGGAAACAATTTGATCCTCCAAAGCCCAGTGAGAGAAGTATTTGTCTTCCCAGTTAGCACTGCATTACTGTGGTTGGTCTTTGTGATTCTCACACTAGTTGAGATCCCACCTAGTGGTGATGATGTGTAATGTCACCCAACTTCAGCCCTTTTGGAAAAAATACTGCAGGGTAGAATCACGGGTATACTTAATGATACAATAGATTTCTTTAGGAGGTTTGTAACTTAGGATAAATTAGATTATTATACACTATATTTAATGAACTGTCCTTATTTCTTAATTATCTTGAAAGTCTTCCCAGGTGTTAACTATATGAACTCAAATAATAAGTTCCCACCACCCCACTAAAAAAAAAAAAAAAAAAAAAAAAAAATCTCAATTAGAGCCTTGCATCATATATTTGAATTCTTACAAAGTCTTTCCCTCAGAGTGCTCTGTTAGGAACTTACTGAAGTACAAAGTATTAATAGTTTAAGGATTTCTTTTAGATGTTTACATTATAACATAATCTAATCTCACTATTGTGCAGCTGTCCTCTGTAACAGAGTGTCAGTGGTGCACCAAGTTTTTAGGGGACTCTTTTTTTTTTTTTTTGTTAATTGAAGCATAATTAACATACATAACTAACATTATATTAATTTCTGGTGTACCATACAGTGATTCAACAACTCTACATTACTCGTTGCTCATCACGATAAATATACTTAGACCCCTTCACCTATTTCACCCATCCCTACACCCACCTCCCCTATGACAACCAGCAGTTTGTTCTCTGTATTTAAGAGTCTGTTTTATTCGGTTTTCTTGTTTTGTTTCTTAAATTCCACATACGAGTGAAATCATATGGTTACTTGTCATTCTTTGACTAACTTATTTCACTCAGCATTATACCTTCTACGTCCATCCATATTGTTGCAAATGGCAAAATCTCATTCTTTTTTATGGTCGAGTAACATTCTATTGTATTCATATACCACATCTTCTTTATCCATTTACCTATCAGTGGACACGTGGGTTGCTTCTGTATCTTGGCTATTGTAAACAATGCTGCAATAAACATAGGGGTACGTATATCTTTTTGAATTAGTGTTTTCTTTGGGTAAGTACCCAGCAGTGGAGTTACTTGATCATATGGTAGTTCTATTTTTAAGTTTTTCAGGAACCTCCATTCTGTTTTCCACTGTGGCCGCACTAATAGTGTTCTCACTAACAGTGTGTGAGGGTTCCTTTTTCTCTACATCCTCGCCAACACTTTTTTTTTTTTTTTTTTTACCTTTTGACTAGTCATTCGGACTGGTGTAAGGTGATATTTCACTGTGTTTTTTTAAAAATTTAATTAAATTAATTAAAAAAAATTTTTTAATGTTTATTTATTTTTGAGAGAGAGAGACAGAGACAGAGACAGAGCACGGGCACGGGAGGAGCAGAGAAGAGGGAGACACAGAATCTGAAACAGGCTTCAGGCTCTGAGCAGTCAGCACAGAGCCCGACACGGGGCTCAAACTCACATACTGAGATCATGACCTGAGCTGAAGCCGGATGCTCAACTGACTGAGCCACCCAGGCACCCCATAATTTAATTAATTTTTTTAAGTAGACTCTCCCCCAACATGGGCCTCAAACTTGCAACCCCGGGATCAAGAGTCGCATGCTCTACTGACTGAACCTTCCAGGCTCTTCTTTCATTGTGGTTTTGATTTGTGCTTCCCTAGTGATGGGTGATGTTGAACATCTTTTCATATGTCTGTTGGCCATCTGTATGTCTTATTTGGAAAAATGTTCAGGCCCTCTGCCCATTTCTTAATAGCAGCTTCTCAGGTGACACTCTCTCTCTCTCTCTCTCTCTCTCTCTCTCTCTTTTAAATGAAATGACACGGATGTGGGAAGTTTTGAGGAAAAAAAAGATTGATGAAATATGAGAATGGGAATAAACAATATTGTTGAATTATATATTATATAGGGTGCAGCTTTAAAATATGTATTCATTACTAAATAAGTAAACATTTAATTGCTACACAAACCTGAAAGAAACCATGACTATTTCCTGTCTTCTCTGCCTTTGCTTATGTTATCCAAAGGCTCTTCCTCTTCCTCTATATTCCTTGAACCTCTTTTAACACTTACTTGAAAGTCCTCATCTTCTTAGAGTTAGGTAAATCTGGGTGAGATTCCTAGCTCTACTTTATCGTCATCTGCATGACTCAATTCCCTTTTCTGTAAAATGAGCCTAATAACATCTACTTCATAAGATTGTCATGGGCATGGAATAGAATTCACTTAAAGAGGATAACACAGTACCTAGGGGTTCCTAAGTATTCAGGAAATTGGGATTGCTGTTCACCATTTGCTGTTTTCTTCCAAACCGAGTGGAATTATTACAACTCTTAGTTTTCCTGCAGTATGTTAGAGATATGTCTCTTGTATACTTACCACATTATGTAAATTTATTGACTTACACATCCAATTTCCTCATAGGTTTGTAAGTTTTTTAGAAGTGTCATTCATCTTTATGTCTTTATGTCCCCAGTGTTGGGTCTGTATTACATATTTGATATTTCTTGAGCAACTGGAGACAACTGGGAGCTTGCAATTTGGGAATGATTTGGACTCACTGACGAGTGTTTTAGAAACAAACCAGATTCAAGTGGGTTGAGGAGTAAATGCAAGATTTTTGATAATTTTTATTGATTCTGCATATAGTCATCTACTTATAATTTAAAAGCAGTTGATAGGTACCAAAACCCTGGTCTTGTTGAGTTACTTTTTTTTTTTTTAAGTTTTTATTTATTTTGAGAGGGAGAATGGGAGTGGGGGGAGAGAGAGAGAGAGAGAGCGCACATGCACACGTGCACGGGTGGGGTAGGGACAGAGAGGGAGAGAGGAAGACAGGGAATCCCAAGCAGGTTCCTCACTGTCAGCTCAGACCTTGATGTGGGGCTCAAGACGCATGAACCGTGAGATCATGACCAGGGCTGAAACCTAGAATTGTATACTTATCCTACTGAACCACCCAGGCGCCCCATGCTGAGTACCTTTTTGGCAACAGACAGAAACCTATCACAGGGGAACAGTGACCAGGACAGATTCAGTCCCATGTAGGAGCCCTCAGGCTAGCTGAGAATGAGCTGCATTTTCGGCCAACCTTGAGAGCTCATGGAACTTTCCTAATAAAAGAGAGCTGGGGTGTTGGAGCTGTTTGCCTCATCCAAGTCCATGCTCTGCATTGGCATAGACTAAGAGGTGCTTATATTTGCATAGCACAACATTTTGCTATTTCTTAAAAAATGAGCCTTAATCTTGTAGATTACATACTTCATATGGATGGCAACTATAAAAAGAACCAGTATTTTCTTTGAGCAACAAGAGGGTGGATGTCACATAGATAATCTCATTAGAAGTGAATAAAACTTGAATATTTCTTTTGTGGGGGAGGGGAGACTGAGAGATACAGCTCTGCCTGAGGTCAATGAGATGTTAGCAATTATAATGCACATTGTTAGAACTACTTAAACTATATCATGTTCATCCTGAATCCTTTGAAAATTATTTTAAGTCTCAGTGGACTTTGGTTCATCCATATGTATTAACTGAATCCTTTAAGATATTTTCTCCTGAGAATGTTGGTACTTGCAGACTACTGCATTGTTTTTAAGGATTTAAAATTAAATCATCATTCACAGCCTGTACCATTATTTGGGTTGCTGGTATAACATTTTAGCTTTCCTCATAAAACAGTATCTGTATTTATATTATGTTGTATTATTTGAAAATTGTTAGCAGCCATGTCAGATATAACATGCTTGCAGAATTCTTTTTCTTATGTGGTACTCAGCTAAGAGGCAGGCAGCACTGATGGTTCCATATTAATCCTGTACTGGTGGTTGCTATAGCATAAAACTAAAACAAACACAAAAGCAAACAAAACACAAAAAACCTAAAGTCAGATGGGCAGCATGCACCTTACCTTCTCTTGTACCTTCTATCACTTTCTTCCTCCCTCATTTTCTCATTCTTTCCAGTTCTGTTTTCCCATACTTTCTTATGGAGATAGCTTGGCACTTGTATGATTCTAACCCCCAAGCTATAGACACTTGAGTTATTTTGAGCACATAAAGAACCTGCAATTTAGTTCTTCTCTGTATGGAGTAGACCTATTATTTTGTATGACCCATATGACCTATTAACATAAATCCTAAGCCTGTACAAAGAAGAATATGGCTCCTTTAAACCATTTCTCATTTCTTATGTGATTGTGTGTATTTATTGATGAAGGCTAAGAATGGAGAGTGCAGAGAAAGAAGTTTTCTTTGTGGCACGCTTTTCCCCTTTACAGTTTTGGTCACCATAGAAATGACCTTGCTGGGGAAGGGAAGGTATTTTCCCAGGCGTGTATCTCCAGGCATGTCTGGCATTTCCTAGCCTTCTCTCTACATTGGTCCTACACCTCACCCTTAGTTTGTGGAAGGAGGAGGCAAGGTGCAGAGGAGCAAGGGGGGGCATGTGGCTCTCCACTTTTGGACCTCCGCTGTGCATGGACTTACCCCTTTCTGTTTTTGTTTGTTTCGTTGTTTGTTAGCATGAGTCTTGTTTTCATTACATCATTCTCCTGTTCCCTACTCTATTGAACAGATGCTTAGAATTCAGTGTTGACTAAATTTGGCTTTAGAAGTTGTAGTTTCTCTGACTGTCTAGTAGCATCACTTCTACCTTGTATTTGATTATGTTATAGAATTGAGCTATGGCAGTTTTCTGGTCTGTGCTGGGCATTGGGGATATAAAAAATGAATACCAGGTGGTCCTTTGTCTGAAAGGGCTTATAACCTAGTGGGGTGGAGGCGGGAAGACCTAGGAACAGGTAATTACAGAATAGGAGTGTGTGGGTAGATTGGTGTGTGAGCACTGAGTAGGGAGCAATGGATATGTACTTGTAGGAGCTGATAAAAGTATCTCTGAAGATGGTGACATTTAAACTGGTTCTTGACTGATGAGCAAGGCTGTGCCAGTTGGTTACAAAAAATTTTGGAACCAGAAAAGCAGCGTGTGCTTTGTCATGAAAGAGCAGAGTGGGAGCAGGGTGGGAACATCCGTGTAGCCGGAGGACAGAGTTCACTTGGGGTGCGGTGGGAAATGAAGATGGAGGGAGCCAGCACCTCTCAGCCCACTGAAGTCCGTGAGGATGGATAAGAATTGGGTTTTTACAGAAGCCACCTCTGGAGCAGGGTGGGTGCTGGGCCAGAACGAAGAAGAGAGAAGTAGCGGAGAAACTGGCTGGGGGGCTGTGGTAACTGAATTGACCAAAGGCGATGAGAGTTTTCGACCAAATCGGTGACCTGGAGTCTCTTGATCATCTTGCTTTTCCTGGGTTCCTTAAAAAAGTTCAGTCTAACTTATTTTGTACGCCCCTTGGTTTTTAAGATTTTATTTCATGTTACGAGGTGCCAAACACAACACCAAGTCTCCGCTCTGTGTGTAACGGTCGTCTTTAGGTTTTCTGTGCAGCCCTCCCCTCCCGCCACAGCTCCGCTGTAGCGCTTCCATGCTCTGACATCCCTCTTACAGCCTCACCGCACTCGCTAATTCTTATCTGCTAGATTATTAAGTTGCTGAAGGTAGTATTTGCGTCTGTCGTATTCACTGCGGCATGCCTAGCACCTAGCGCGACACCTGACAAGTAGTAGGTGCTTAATAAATATTTACAGGGAGGTTGAAAGAGGAATTGGAGTAGCTGGAGGCCAGACACCTCGCCGATGATCAGTAAGAGTGCACGTTAAAATAACAGCCACGGTTAAATCACGTAAAATAGCAGTATCATTTTTAGTTCTGCTGCCTGTTTAACAAGGTACGGACTCATGAATCTGGATAAGCTCGCTGAGGGGATGTGGCACACAGACCGTCAATCATGGCCCACCTGTTGTTTAGACCTTTATTTACTCAAAGCAATTACCAATTAACAGCTGTGTATTGCAGTGGATGTGGTGATTCGGGGTTCTTTGTCAGGCACTTCTAACCAGTGTTCCACTTGAGGCTGAGGGAAAGAGCAGTAACAATTTAAAATCTTTTTTTTTTTTTTAACGTTTATTTATTTTGGAGACAGAGAGAGACAGAGCATGAACGGGGGAGGGTCAGAGAGAGAGGGAGACACAGAATCCGAAACAGGCTCCAGGCTCTGAGCTGTCAGCACAGAGCCCGACGCGGGGCTCGAACTCACGGACCACGAGATCATGACCTGAGCCAAAGTCAGCCGCCTAACCGACTGAGCCACCCAGGCGCCCCAAGAGCAATAACAATTTAAATAGAAAATTGCTCTGCAAAGAAATGCAGTTTATGGCCCCTGTAGACTTACGTAGTTTCTAGAGCGATGCACTTAAAAACGTTCCCTAAGTCTTACGTATCCTTTGGTTCAGTCCCTGGAAACGTTTTAATGGAGCTTCCTGGTTCCCAAGCAGTGGTTTCTGATCTTTTCAAGTATGAGGACTCCTTAAAAAAATTTTTGTTAATGTTTATTTATTTTTGAGAGACAGAACGTGAGCAAGGGAGAGGTAGAGAGAGAGGGAGATGCAGAATCTGAAGCAGCTTCCAGGCTCTGAGCTGTCAGCACAGAGCCCGATGTGGGGCTCAAACTCACAGCTGTGAGATCAATGACCTGAGCAGAAGTCGGATGCTTAACTGACTGAGCCACCCAGGCGCCCCATGAGGACTCCTTTTATTTTATTTTATTTTATTTTATTTTATTTTATTTTATTTTATTTTATTTTATTTTAATTTTATTTATTTTCAACGTTTATTTATTTTTGAGACAGAGAGAGACAGAGCATGAATGGGGGAGGGTCAGAGAGAGGGAGACACAGAATCTGAAACAGGCTCCAGGTTCTGAGCTGTCAGCACAGAGCCCGACGTGGGGCTCGAACTCACGGACCGTGAGATCATGACCTGAGCCGAAGTCAGACGCTTAACCGACCGAGCCACCCAGGCGCCCCAAGAGGACTCCTTTTAAACTTGCACCCTTCTCAACACAGTACTATTTGTACCTTCGGTAATCATGGCCTGAATGAATACCTCATAATATTCAGTAACGCTTCCCTCTCACCTCCCCAGTTTTTTTTTTTTAATGAAAAATTTTAAATACACAAAAAAAGGTGAAAAAAAATAGTACAGTGTTTGCTTCTATAACACCACCTGGAAGCAGTAGTCACGAATATTTTCTGTATCTGATGTATGTGTTTATCTACATTTTATTTGCTGAACAGTTTGAAAGTAACAGACTTTAATAGTTCAGCTTGCATTCCCTGCAGATAAAAATGTGTTCCCTCATAGCCACAATACTTTTCCACACCCAAGAAAATGACCAATAATTCCCTAAAATCATCTTAATGATCTAGCCTATTCACATAGTCTCTAATTATTTCCAAATGTCTTTTGTTGTTTCTCTCCCTTCCCCTTCAAACACAGGATTTAGGCAAGGGTCTCCTGTGGCATTTGGTTTTGTTTCTTTAAGTCCCTTTTAATGTGGAACAGTCTCCTCCCTTCTCTCCTTTTCCACTTATGACACTGACTTTTTGAAGAGATCAGGCTGGTTGTCTGGCTGATTGTCTTATACTCTGGATTCATCTGATTCTGTCTGCTTGGCTGCTTGTTTTAGAAGGAACTATTTTGGAAGAAAGCTATTCTTTATGGAAGAATGCCATTTAATAAAGGTAGAAGGAATGATAGAAGTAGGAAATCAGCATTCTACCGCCTGTTAGGAAATAATCATTTAAGACAAAGATGCTAAAATTGTTAGGGGAACGGAAAATTCCTACAATGCCAAACCAAGTATTACCCAACAGAATGCTTGCCAATTGCCCTGGTGAAAACATACCTTGACAATGGAGAGGTCTCAGGCCCGGGGTTCGTTGGTTAAACTTAGCATCACTCCCATTGAGTTAACCTAACATCAGGTACCTCTGATGTGCCGTGGGGAGAAGTGCATGGTGTCATCTGTGAAGGATGCTTCCCCTAAATGCTTGATGCAATATAGTCAAGTTTTTAGATTTAACTTTTAGTTTATAGGAAGTACAGGATAGAGAAGCAAGTTAAATGACACCATGAGGAGCCAGACCAATCCAGTATTGCTTTTAAATGAATTTGCATTTTATGAATCACCCTCACATTTACCTTATCCCCCAGAGCCACTAGGGCGTGTGCACTGCACTTGGTGGGCAGAGAGAGCTTGTCCACATGTTGCGGGCCCCTTGTGGTAACTGCTGCTCTTGGGAAATCCTAGGACACTGTAGACTATAGTTTCTTTGACAGGATCATATTGCAGCTTGCACGGCTTCTTAATAAATACAGGAACTTAGCTCACAGATGTGTCAGTCTGCCACCTTTAAGAAACACTGAATTCACTTAGTTGAAGTGTAAGGATGAAGGATGGAAAATTGATCGTGCCCTAAATATTTAACTTACAGCAATTTATGTGTTTTTCAGTAGAGTGGAAAGAACTGGAAAATCGGCACTGTTTGATTTGGTGCCAGCTTATGATTAATTTGTTTTCTGGTTTTGCTATTCCTGAAACTGGTTTTCCAGAAACATTCTGGGATTCAGTTGTTTCATCACGGCAGTGTATTTATTGAGTGGTCATTGTTTCAACTTTAATTTATTATTGATCTTTCAGGCCCACAGCAGCAGAACTTTTAAAATGCAAATTCTTCCAGAAAGCCAAGGTAACATGCTTAAAACCCCACGTAAATCTGCTATTTTGAAATCACTATGAATTTCTATGTGTGATATTTGGTGTTAAACTGTTGGGAATATTTATTTTGCAGAACAGAGAGTACCTGATTGAAAAGCTGCTTACAAGAACACCAGACATAGCCCAAAGAGCCAAAAAGGTAAGCATCAATAGTCTTTGTGACCCAGCATGGGCTCCTCCCCACCTGGGGATATGGAGCCCACAGACAAATAAGAAAAACATTGCCACATACTCAGGATGTGTTATTTAGAGGCTATCTGATTAGCAATTCCTCATATAGCTGCATTTTGCCTTTTGGCTATCTCTGGCTTGTTGTGAATGCATTTGTGGAAACAGTGTGAAACTTGAATGATTTCGTACTTTCCACTTTTCAGCTTTGCTTAAAGAAGGTCGGAGGGGAGGGGATTGTGATGAGGTATGAACATTGGAGAGGTGAAAGATCCTTGAATATCTTTCTTTTGGATTTTATAGAAGAGGGGACAGTCATTTTGAAGAAGTTTGAAATGATGAAAACGAAAATCAAAATCTGTTTTCAATGGTTATCTTATTTTTAATCCGATTTTATCTACAAATTTAATGGTTATCTTGAGTATCTGGAATATTGGTTCTTTCCTCATCAAAGACCCTGGCCCCTCTTGTAGTTTACCTGATGTTAACTGAATTATGTTAATGATTACCGGCAAAAGTTTCCATTCTTGGTTTTAGATTTTTAAAATGGTGTGTATGTGTGAGTGTATTTATTTACGTATTTATCCAGAGTTTTATTTTTTTTGTAATTACTGATTTCATTATGGTATGAAACCTAACAAAATTTAACCTCTGGTTTGGTTTAATTTGGTTTTAAAATTATGTTAGATATTTATAATTTAAAGTATTTATGTAATCAGATTTAGAAAGGAAGGTTCCTCCCCCTCCTTTTATGGTTAATAGTTATAGGGAAAGCCGATATGAATCTGAGGTATATGCTCTGAAATAAAACTGGCAGAGGAATATGCGTTCGAGATTGCATCTCATCATGCCTCGGTGAAGTAACTCTGAATGTTGCATTCCAGACGTTGCCTTTCCTAAAGGCTCAGTAAGAAGTACATTTAGCAGATGCCTTAAAATTATTTGAAACAGATTTAAAAATAGATTTTAAGAAATGACCCACTCTGGGAAAGAAAAAAAAAAAAAGGAGCGGGGGTGCCTGGGTAGCTCAGTTGGTTGAGCTACTGTCTCTTGATTTTGGCTCAGGTCATGATCCCAGGGTCGTGGACTCGAGCCCCCCATCAGGCTCCATGCCAAGCATGGAGTCTGCTTGGGATATTCTCTCTCTCTCTCTCTCTCTCTCTCTCTCTCTCTGTCCCTCTCCCGCCACCCCCCTCCTCTGCTCGCATGCTCTCTCTCTCTCTAAAATAAATTTAAAAAAATAAAAAAGAAACGACCCACTCTATGTAGGTGTGCGACTACCTCCTGGGGCCAGCAGGATTCTCTCTGGGGTGTGGGATCTTAGCATGGGGCTTTTTAAAAAAATTTTTTTTAAGTTTATTTATTCATTTTGAGAGAGAGAGGCCATGCACACGTGCACACACATGAGCATGGGAGGGGCAGAGTAACCAACTGAGCCACCTAGGTGGTCCCAGCATGAGGCTTTTGATCAGGCATCTAAAGTGTTGAGTTGAAAAACACTGTTAGGGAGCCATTGGCTTGTTCCATTTGTGAGGTCCTCAGAGAACATTTTTGTTGGTCTCTGCTTGTTTCACTGTTTTTTTCTGGTCTCATCCTGTAGCTGTTCCCTCAAGAGGGAGTTTGCCAGGTGTATTTTCTCTCCAGAGCTTTATTTAGCTTTGCACCCCCCAGTCCCTCCCTGTCAGGTGGCCTGCCGGCCTCTCAGGTACAGTGGTTTTCCTCCCCTCCCAAACCTAATCTTCTTGTGTTCTGTGTTTCTGTCTGAGTTACCCAACCTCAGGACACTGGGATTATTTTTGTGTTTGAGACCTCCCTTTTCCCTGTCCTCCCTGTCTTCCTCCTTTCTATTCCTTCTTAGACGTTACCACAGGATTAACTTCCTGATCGTATCACCTAATTGCTTAAAAGTGGTTCCCAAAACTAAAGACAACTCCAAGAGCAAATAAATGAAAAATAAAGTTCCTATCAAATAAAGGCCAACCTCCTTAGCCTCGAATTCATGGCACCCTTTCAACATCCAGCCTCACATTCTAAACTCCAGCTCAAGTCAACCACCTGTAGTTCTCACTCTGTCTACTTTCCTCACTAACATATGCTTTCCTTTGAGAGTCTGTCATTTTGGAAAAGTGAAGAAACTCTCCAGGCTCTGGCTTTATTTTCTTTCTTTTAAAAAAATATTTAAGTTATCTATTACATGTTAGTGTTCTTTGCATTCCACATCCCATTTTGCATGTATCGTAAACAGTAAGCAGCTAGAGTTTGGGGACCTGTGATATTTCAAGCATGTCTTCTGCCGTTTACTTATTTCTGGGTTTTAGACTTAAATCTCAGGCTTGTTTTGTCATCCATCCCTTCAGGTGGAAAGTGGCTGCCCATCTTGGAGTCAGAGAAGTGTAAAGGGAGAATATGTTAGTTCTTTAAACATCATATAGAAAAGAGAGTGGGGGGCGCCTGGGTGGCTCGGTCCGTTGGGTGTGTCATGATCTCACAGCTTCTGAATCCAGGCCCCACGTCAGGCTCTGTGCTGACAGCCCAGAGCCTGGAGCCTGCTTTGGATTCTGTGTCTCCCCCTCTCTGACCCTTTCCCAGCTCACACTCTGTCTGTGTCTGTCTGTCTGTCTCTCTCAAAAATAAATAAACATTAAAAAAATTAAAAAAAAAAGAGTGGCCCATAGTAATGTTATTCTTGCTCTCTAGCTTCATCAAGTCTGCTGTTTTCGTGTTACAATTCTCATTTTAAAGTTTATTTATCCATTTTGAGAGAGAGGGAGAGGGAAAGAGAGAGTGCGCCTGCAGGCAGAGAGAGAGGGAGAGAGAGAATACTAAGCAGACTCCAAGCTGTCAGTACAGATCCTGATGTGGGGCTTGATCTCACGAAGTGTGAGATCATGACCTGAACTGAAATCAAGAGTTGGTTACTTAACCGACTAAGCCACCCAGGCACCCCTATTAATTCTCATTTTAAATTGCATCTTGGTTATTAGCTACACTCCTCTCCTTGCCCATAGGCTCCATGGCAGGTATGCTGACCAGAACATCGATCACAGTGCGTGTCTTGCTCATATCACGTGCCCACAAATGTTTGCTAACTCAGTGAACACATATGCTTGAGTGTACCAAGGAAAGGCCATTTTTTTTTTTATTCACCTAAAATGCTTGACATACACTTGTTCCTAGGATTCCCGTTAATAGCAGACAAACCTCCCTCTCTCCTTGGTGTGCATGATGTTGGTAAGCGACTATGCTGTTCCTTATTTGAAACTTATCCTGCAGCCTTGGCCGCTTGGAAGTAAATATTAATCACCATGAGCATTGAAAACCTTTGTTGTGGGATGTCTTTGCTTGTCTTAGGTTCTTATAGTGTTTATCCAGTGTAAAAGTTGGTATGGGAGAGTTTTTAGTGTTGTGTCATCCATTTTTGGACTTCTCTTTATTGACATTCACTCAGCTGCTTATTTTCCTGGTTGATCATGTTCTAGTTTCCTGGTGTAGATTTGTTCCTCAGAGGCTACTTGTTGCTGTTGGTCCTTTGATTTTTGTCTCCTCAATTTGTTGTTTAAAGAATAGAAAAAACATGGGGAGCCTGGGTGGCTCAGTCGGTTGAGCATCTGCCTTTGGCTCAGGTCACGATCTCACAGTTTGTGAGTTCGAGCCCCGCGTCGGGCTCTGTGCTGACAGCTCGGAGCCTGGAGCCTGCTTCGGATTCTGTGTCTCTTTCTCTCTCTGCCCCTCCCCCACTCGTGCTGTGTCTCTCTGTCTCTCTCTCAAAAATAAGTAAATGTTAATTTTTTTAAAAATAGAAACAGAGAATCCATTGATATTACCAGTGTTTACATGGAAACTGGGCCTGTTGACCAAGCTCTGGACATTGAGGCAACCTATGTTGATTTGAAATTTGTTATCATAAACAACAGTTTCTGCTTCTCCTCCCTAATAGTAACAAAAATTAAGAGATATTTTTAAATATGTGTTTTTTTTAAACATGAATAGTTCTCATATTTAAAAGAGAAAGGGGCCAGTTGTAGCTGTTCTCACAGAGCCCACCAGCGCTGTCCTTTGGCACTAGAGAGGTAGAGGCCTATTACATTCACGTTTGGCCAGAATGTGAAGCATTAGTTGGGGGCCATGGGTAGGTGATCTTGTCTTCATCCTGAGTGATTCCTCTAAATCAGAAAGAAAAAAAAAATCAGTGTGGCTTTCCTGGTAATTTAGTGACATAAAATGATTATGTGTGTGTGTGTGGTCATTGCTGAAACTAGGGATATTTGTTTTTATCCTGGAGGCATAGTATTTGGTCCATTTGGGGCTCTTTTTTGCTGACAGACAGTGTTGCTTAGGGATCATCTTGATTTTTGTTTACCCTAATTTTTCTCTGAAATGGAAATTCTGTCTGACTTCAGACAAATCTCTCTAATGAGAGATTTGGGGTTCCTGGACCACAAGATAGTCTGTGAATTCTAAATGAGAATGTACGAATAATGACCCATGAGAACAAGGTTAAGTACACCTATAATTTCTTTTCAACTCTTCACCTATCCTTGTGCATGAGAAGAAAAGGCCTCATAGCCGTTAACTCCTTCTCATGTGATTTTTTAGGGGCTTGTCTCCAGCCGTCTTTAGGGGTTGAATGCTTGAACGTGAGGTGTTCCACTGTGTGGGGAAGAGTGTACATCCTTCTGCCAGAAATGAATCTGATGCTTAGGGATGTGTGCATTTTCTGTAGGACCATCTAAGTGTCAGAGTTGGTTTGTGTCTCTGCTTTATGTTAGTGATGCGAACATTGACTCACACCTTCTGTAGCTAAAACCCACTGATGGCAGGAGAGGGGCAAAGAGTTGGTAGCTCTACAGATAACTAAATGCCAACTGCTTAACCGGAAAGCATATTGGCCAGGGAAGGGATGAAGTCGGGGAATTGCCACACACTGTTGTTTCTGTGGCAGTTGCCGTGTTTTCATGGGAAGAGGAATCACTGGAGGGTTTTTATTGGAATTTTCTCAATTTTGAAATTGAGAAGTTACAAATGATTAGTCGCTGTCGGAAGGAAAGACATGTATCACTGCTGCATTTGGATGGAACAATTATGGATTGAAAAAAGTAGTGTGGTATTTGTGGGTCCCAGAATTTCTTGTATCAGGCTGTAAGTTTGGCTTCGTATTAAGGACCCGGGGAGTTGACTTCATCTGATCCTCCCATGTGCTTAGAAATAAATGGGTAGGAATTGTTACAGTTCATACTTATTTAATACTTAATGTGTGTTCATGATTTGGCCTTCCTGGTTTTACTTGTCATTTTGAAATAACTTTGGGCTTACAAAAATTTACAATAGCACAGTAGTACAAATAGCACAAAAAATTTCTGTATTTTCTCTCTCTCTTTTGAAACATTTCAGAGTTATAGACATCATGCCCTTTATCTTTAAATATTACTTTAGTGAACATTCCCTCAAAACAAGGGCATTCTCTTACAGAATGGTATAATTATCAAAATCAGGAAGTTAACATTGACACAGTGCTATTACTTAATGTTCAGATCTTATACAGATTTTGCCAGTTTTGCCACTGGTCATGTATCTGGCCCAGGGTCCAGTCCAGAATCGTATAGTTGTTGTCTACCTTTGTCTCCTTTCATCTGGAATACACTTTACTTTTCTCTTACTGACAGTCACACTTTTGAAGAATACAGGCCATTTATTGGGTAGAATGGCACTCAGTTGGGTTTTTTTCTGCTGTTTCTTTGTGATTACATTCAGTTTATGCATTTTTTTCCAGAAATACCTTGGAATGATTCTGTGTTCTTCTCAGCATAGCACGTTGAGAGTCACATGATGCCGGTTTATGCCGGTTTATTCCTTTACTGGTGATGTTAACTTTGGTCACACATTTAAGGTGGTGCCTGCCAGCTTCTTCACTGTAATAAACACAATCACTTCTTAATAGGAGAAATAACATTTTTTTCATTATATTAAACATTAAAAGGTAAAGTGAACGTACTTACTCTTCAGGGTCCTTAGCCTTTTTTCAAGGAAACCTTTATGCTTTATGCCACTGTGGTTGTACATTCATAGGATATTAATGGTAAGAATTCCCTGTGATTTCTAACCAATGTTTTGCATAAGGAACACTTGACTAGAGTGTGATGTTTAGATATAGCTAGGGAGTAGGAATGGTGTCTGGTCTGGAAGCAGCAGTAGCTGGATCTTTGTCCTTCACTGGGTGAGCTGGCTCATCTCTCTGAGCCCAGTGTGTCAAATGGAGCCAAGGACACTTACTGTGTGTTGCCGTGACGATGAGAGACGATCTGTGCAGGATGTCTAGCACTGTGTTTGACACGTCGTGAGTGCTCAGTCCAACACAGGCTGCCGTGACTATCTTGTAAATAAGGAATGATAATTGTGGCTACATAGGTGGAAAATTTAGAAGTAGGCAGTGAAATAGGGAGCAAGGGGAGTCCTGGAGTTGGGCAGGTGAAGTGGGTGATGAAGGTTGTTTCTTTTGCTGTTGGTCTGGATGGGATGGAGAAGAAGCCCATGGAAAAGTAAAGAAAGAAGGAGAAGGACAACAACCATTATTTCATTGCTGTTGCCTGTTCACATCTTCATGTTTTCTTTTCTGCCCCAGCGAGGTGCTGGCAGTGGGCAAAAGCCAGCAAATTTACTGCAGCCAATCCTCTCTACCATGAGAAAGAAGCACTGTGTGCATTTGTGCGTGTGTGTGTGTGTGTGTGTGTATGTGTGAGAAGACCAAAGAATATTGAGAATCAAATACACACAGCTGATACTCATTCACAGCTTTTAGATCACTTCTGCCTATGCTTCCTTATGTATTCTAAACAACCATGCCTGAAAACAGGTTGGGCAGCTATTATCGTTACACTTTGCAGTTGAAAGTGTGAGAGGTGAACTGACTTGTCCGAAGTCACACGGCTAATTAGAGGCAGTTCTTATTTCTGGTTCTGTGCTCTTTCCACCAAGTCATACCTCAGAAGGAAGAAGAGAAGGGAGAGGGTAGAAAGGAAACATAGATGGAGAAGGTGGGCAGTGTGAGAGGGTCTAAGTAGGAAAAGGGGAGGTGCCTTTGTCATTCTCCCCAGCAGGTAGTCTTCCATGTAACAGTGTAACACATGCCATTCTTGGGCACCAGGAGATGCTGTAAACATCATTGTAGGACTCTGAAGCTTGCCAGGGTTTCAGCAGATGTGGGGGGAGTAAGGTGCTAAGTGGGCTTTGGAGATTCTGAAGGAAAGAGAGTTGGCTAGTGGGAGTTTGATAGCATCAACAGTTGTCACAGCCTGCCAGAAGCTCAGCTTCTCATTCATGAAATGGGGAAAGTAATGAAAGTAACAATACCTACGTGTGTTTTTCAGGTACGGCGTAGGAAGCATGTGACACGGGGTGGTTGGCACAAAATAATAAATGGCACTAGTTATAATCATAGTGAGTTTTATTATTATAATCACACATATTGATTTATTATTAGAGTTGTATTATTATAATGTCATTATTGTTTGTGTAACGTTTTTCATTGCCGTACCGCGGGTACCACTGCTGCTGTTGTCATTTCTGCAGCTGCTATAATGGCTGCTGCCGTTACAACCGTGCTACCAGTAATGGGCACTGAGGTGCAAGTAGATAAAGGACACAGCCCAGGCAGTGAAACTCCCCTTCCAGTGGGGAACACGGTGTAGGCAGCACAAGACGTACTCAAAGAGTAGCAGAGAATAGATGCCTTAGGATGTGGGCGCGGAATATGCACTGCCAGAGTGAGAAAGGTTGTGGAGCTGGTGGATGCAGGAACTTGGGGAGAGGAGAGCGAGGAATCCATACATATTGTGTACCTTCATGCACCACGCTAGGCACTTGGCTTCCATTTATGTCAATCACTGAGCCTTGTAGTAACCAGTGAAGTCCTGAGTGACAGGACAGATAGGTGATTAAGAGTGGTTGAAAAAGAGTATACATATGTTGAAGTATGAGTGTAAAGAGCATAAATATCGCCTGGTTTGTGATCGTTCAGTGTGTAGACCTGAAAATTAAGACCCAGATTGGACCTTGACTGAGTTGTCATACAGTGGCAGTCCAAAGCCAGCCAGCTTCCCAGTTTGCTACCATTTAGACTCTTCTTTTTGTCAGTAAAGAGGGAGAATGATTCTGAGTTTCTACAAAATTGCTTTTTTTAATCTCCTGGAATATTATAGCTAATTCATAAGATATTGAAGGCTATATATTATCAAGAAACCAGAGAATTAAATACTGTAAGGTGATTTCAAACGCTTGATGGATGGATTTTAATTTTGTTCCAAGTCTTTCCAGTAGAGGGCAGTGAAGGGCTTTAGTTCTGTGTGGCTGTTGCAGGCAAACTGAGCAAAAGTTTTTGGTTTTGTTGAAGGTCTCAGACTTGGAGTAGAAGAATCAAAGGATGTTAGGTACCTGCTGAGCCATGAGTTCCAGGCACCTTAGTCAATTGGAGTGTTTTGTTTTGTTTTGTTTTTTGTTTTTTGTTTTACTGGACGGGGGTTGAAGGGTGAAGGTTTAAATACTTCTTATTACCATTTTCATTTAAAATTACATTTCTATTAACAGATCAAAGTAACCTAACTTTTGTATTTTACATAATTCGTGTCAAAAACAAAAAATTTCAATTTTGACCACAGGATTAAGATCTTCCAGTATTTTACAGTTTAACTTAGTACAGTTCTGGGTAGTTGCAAACTGTTTCTAGAAAGTTCCTTGGTTCCTGCAGTTCTCCTTAAAGCCAGATAAATAGAGGGAACAAGGAGTTCCGTATGCAAAGCATACGGTAACTGTGAAGGAGAAATGAACAGACCTCTATAACTATCATCATGTATTTTGGATTTAACAGAAAATACTCCTCTTGATTCAGGTCGGCCTGATGGTGCATGTTCTCTTATTACTTTCGGTTCTTTTCCCCTTGTTTAAAAAACAACCAGACATATTGGTAGTATATCTTACTGAGGAGCTCACGTCCTCAAAGGGAGGAGGACTGTGGTGGTTGAGGATGTTATTTTTCCTACTTTAATACTGAGAAAAGTTGTCCAGAGAGGTTAAAATTATTGTCTTAACTGGGTCCGTAACTGAGACAGATATCCCTGAGAGTGTAAACTCATTAATATCTGCATTATTTTTACATTTTAAATGCATTTTAGTTCAGAATGTAGAGTTCATTTGCTCAGAAAAGTGCTTTTGGTCACTAGGGGGTGCTATCAGAATAGCTCATTTAGGAACCTGTAGTCAGGAATTGTTCACTAGTCTATAGAAACCCTGCAGTTATAGATTTCTTCCTTTGGCATCATGCCTGTAAGGAGCTTGGGTTGTGTTTGTGTTGGGGGTGAATTAGGCAGAGGTGAGGGTAGAGGAAAGAACAAAGGGAAAAAGCATCATAATTTACTTTCAGTTCTGTTGACAAATTGAGTTAAAAACTGTATATATTTTGGGCAAGTGGCCTCTTTCTGGTGACATTGACTTAGAAGAAGAAAGGATCCATGGAGGAAATTGTGCTTTGCCAATCCTGGCAGCCCCAGTCACGGGGAACATCTGTATTTTAAGATTGAGGTGTCTTTTAAAGACACCAATTGCTTAAGAGAGTTTTTAAAACTTTTACAGATCTTGGAGACCCAGTTTTGGAAATTTAAAAATAATGACATACATTCTGAGAATATTGTAAAAGAGACTGTTTGTACAACTTTAGTGTGTAGAGAACGGATTGTTTCCTTTTACTGGAAGTGAGTAGACAGAATCAGTGGCCTTATTTCACATCCAGTTAGATTTTTGACATCTGCGTGTTCACATGCATTTTGTGCTTCATTTTTACCTTTGGGAAATTTGCTAACTTTTTCCAAAGATTGAGTGCGTCAGGTAACTTTGAAACTTAATTGGCATACATGGTGGCTGAGAGAAGTCCCTGACTGCCCGCTCATCTAGGGCTCGCTGAGCATCACTGATAATGTAAGAGGTACTGACTCCTATTAAGGCGGTTTGCCTTTTATTCACCTTTACAGCTCACTCTAATACTAGCATACCATTTCTTTTAAAAAGTTGATGAACCATGAAGAATGGAAAGGAATTTGGAATTTGGCTCTAGTTGCAGCAACACAAGTATAAAAAGTTAACAGATGCTTTTTTGATCTTGTCAAAACCCTAATGTGATTGTACCTTCTTTCTGGTTTCGAACCATTCAGTGGCCTCTTGTCAATTATAGGGTAAGTTCCCACTTCTGCCACTGATGGGATGAGGTCCGCTCTCTTGTAGGACGAGGACCATACAAGGCTCCCTGTGTCTGGACAGCTCTCCAGCCTTTCCTTCGGCCACTTGCCACCTCACCCTGACGCATCCTTACAGACTTATACTGCTTCAGCTTTTCTACCAGTGCACTCCTGAAGTCCCACATGTGTTTTCCATGGAGTTACATGTACTGGTCCCTCTGTTTGAGAGGCTTCTCCCTGAATTTGTATCTTTCCGAATTTAGCACCTGTTTGAAGTTTTCTCATCCTGTTCCCCCCACCCCACCCCAGCATCCAGATGTTTTTCATCAGTCTTTTATTTTTTTTTTTTAAATTTTTTTTGTCAACGTTTATTTTATTTTTTGGGACAGAGAGAGACAGAGCATGAACGGGGGAGGGACAGAGAGAGAGGGAGACACAGAATCGGAAACAGGCTCCAGGCTCTGAGCCATCAGCCCAGAGCCTGACGCGGGGCTCGAACTCACAGACCGTGAGATCGTGACCTGGCCGAAGTCGGACGCTTAACCGACTGCGCCACCCAGGCGCCCCTTTCATCAGTCTTTTAATCGGTGCTGCTTCTGTACCTGGGGCATCATCCCCCGGTTGCCCTTACCACCGTTTGCTGTGACTTTCCTCACACATTTGCCTTCTGTACCAGACTGACCTTGCTGAGGTGCAGGAATAGTGTCATTTTGTTCCTGTGTCCCCAGTACCCAGGACAGTATCTCAGTCCATCTGGAATTGAAGTTCAGGAAGCGAGATTGCAGTCATGATGATGGCTTTTATAGGAGTTGATGTGAGAGCATGAGGGGGAGGCCAAGCTAATCTTTTAGCTTTAAAGGAGAATAGTTTTGAAGTTTTTTAGCTGGTGCTATCTTCTTGTATTTTAGGATCAAGACTCAGAGATTATCTGCTTTTTTTTTTTTTTTTAACGTTTATTTATTTTTGAGACAGAGAGAGACAGAGCATGAATGGGGGAGGGTCAGAGAGAGGGAGACACAGAATCGGAAACAGACTCCAGGCTCTGAGCTGTCAGCACAGAGCCCGACACGGGGCTCGAACTCACGGACCGCGAGATCATGACCTGAGCCGAAGTCGGCCGCTTAACCGACTGAGCCACCCAGGCGCCCCAGAGATTATCTGCTTTTAGTAGAACATCCTTTGTCATCTCCCACTTGCTGAGAGTCTTGGATGAGCCAGTTAGCTTGACTCACCTTTGCCACTTTATCATGAAGTGGAATGGTTAGATTTTATTATCGAACACTTATGCACCCTCCACTTTGGGTTATTTGCCAGCAGAAGTTTAGTCCCTAGCCTTTAGCATGTTCTATGTTGTCATTTTCTTTTCCCAGCCAGGGATGTACATAAGTTTTCCCATCTTTGGAAGCCATGTCTAATTAGGAAGATATTTTGAAACTAGACTTAAATTAGTTTTCAGTACTCTCTACTACTTTTGGATTACCTGTTACGTATCCCTGCATTTAAGGGAAACCATTTAAACTTAACTCTTTGGATCATGATCCTGAAATCTTTAAAGTGAATATGACATTTTGGAGAAGGGGAAGTGATAGAGATAGAAAGTAATGGAACTTTTGTGCTTATTGGGAAAGGAACACGTTTTATCCTCCTTCCTCCCTGCCCTCTCACACTGGTCATTCATGGTGTGGTGAGGCCAGCAGAGGGCATGGTACACATGCTTTAAAAATCCAGTGCTCCCAGGGGCACCTGGGTGGCTCAGTTGGTTGAGCTCCTGACTTTGGCCCAGGGCATGATCTCACAGTTCGTGAGTTTGAGACCCCCCTTGGGCTTTGTGCTGACAGCATGGAGCCTGAAGCCTGCGTCAGGTTGTCTTTCTCTCTCTCTCTCTCTCTCTCTCTCTCTCTCTCTCTCTGTCTCTGTCTCTTTCTCTGCCCCACTTCTGCTCATGTTCTCTCTCTCTCCAAAATAAATAAACATTAAAAAAAACAACAAAAAAACCAACAGTGTTCCTGGAGGGGGGGGGGGCTGTGCTTGTTTTATGTTAATTAAATTTGATTGATAGAATAAAGATGCATTGTTTTATTGTGTTTTTTTTTTAAAAAAGGCCAGAATACATTTTGTAATTTGTAAAATACATGTATTTTGTAAAAATTTTTAAATCAAATTAGTTTTAAAACAAATTAGTTTTAAAACAAATTAATTAGTTTTAAAACAAATTAAAATTCAAGAGCTCAGTTAAAGTTGTACTTTGATACAGGATTTTCTAGGCTCCCCATTAAATTACTTCTCACAAATTCAAATACTCATTTAGAAGAGCATATAATAACTTTTAATTGTTTTTCTCACGTACGGAAAGGAAAGAAGTCATTGTACAACTTATGAAATAGTAATAGAGCTAAGAAATTCAAATAACAGTCTTTAATCCAAATTTAAAAGGCCATTTGAAATTGTTTTGGCTGTGTTGCATCCACTTTGTTAGCTGATGAGTTCGGTTGGTGAGGAACCAGGAGGGTCCTGTGTTATCCAGGCTGGAAGGGCTCCCTCGGTGGATAAGGGCAAAGTGCTGAGAGGTGGGCTTTTCTCTGTGACTTTGTGGAAAGTGGTAGGAGGTAGGAAGAGGAAGGTGAGAGACGAAGCCTAGAAAGAGGTGGAAAAGGCCCAAAAGGAAATGGAAATCTTGGTCAGGAAGATGGGATCCACGAAAGTCTGTGCTGAAAGGTAAGTCCAAGCGTGGGTGCTTCAGACAGGCCCCAGCTAGACCCTGGCTCTGCCACTTGATTACAGAGTGACCTGGGGCATCAGCTAACTACCCCCACCCTGCCTGGCCTCATCTGTGAAATGCAGATGGTTCAGTGGCTTCTCATTGATCCTCTAGAGTGAAAAGTGAATCATGAATTGGGCCTCCAGTGCTCGCCCTGGTCTAGTCCCTTCCTTATCCTTAAGACTTCTCTCGGTATTCTCCACCCCCGCGCCCCCATTCTCCATGTGTCTGTTTGCCCAAGGATCCTGCACAGGCTGCTTTCCTCTCTGCATAGGAAGTATCAGCCCCCTCCATCCTCAGCAGACTTCACTTTCAGGTCAAAGAGGGCTTTCTGCAGAAAGCAAAATTGGAACCGTGCTGTATTCATTGTTCTGTGACTCCCCCCGTGTTTTCATGTCCACCTGTGACATCTTTTTGTGTCAGGAAACAGAAATTTACTAAGTTAGGTTTAATGACTGTATGATGTTCTATAAGAATGACTAATCAGTTCTTTCTTATTGGACATTTAGATTGTTTCCAATTTTTTTCACTATTAACCATACTGAGATGAACATCATTGTGCAATGCACTGTTGCATCCAGTGTTACTTATTTTGTTAGGGTATGTTCCTGGGAATAGAATTGCTTGGTCGAAGAGTAAATGCCTTATAATTATTGATGCATATTGGCTTACTAATGTTTAAAATGGTAGGCATTGTATTTCAGATCCCGGCCTGAGTCTCAGGTCTGTCACCTGTACAATAATGTATTACTCACACACACACACACACACACACACACACACATGCATGTTCTTAGCTCAGTGCCTGGCATACAGTATTTAATATTATTATTTATTTTTGCTATTGAAATGTTATCCATATACATTTATTTTATTTTCCCTTTTTGTAGATCTTCAGTTAACTGTTTTGCAGAGAGCATCCCAGGTCTTCTGGCAGTTTTGCAACCTTGAGACTTTCAGTAGCTTTAGGAGGGATTAGAATGAACCATGTACTAAAAGCTGATCGATATGAAGCCTATTATGGAGGTCCCAGCTTGGGTTCCTGAACTCTTAGGGCCATTAAACGTACTTAGGAGAGAGCCATCAGTGGTGAAAAGTATGGGGAGCCCTACTGTTCTGCAGCGTGTTCTTAGTTAAGGAATTATTTTCAGTGTGTGAGGACGGGGCTAAGTGTGCAGTGTTACAAGGTGTTTTTGCTCAATATTCTGTCACTGCAGTCTCTGTGTCCAGAACAAATGATAAACCAGCTGCCAGCCTGAGAAATGATCCAGCCATTTTCATCATCCCTTAGTTTATGGTTTTCGAGCGCTCATTATGGAGGTCCGACGTCAGCCGTCTGTGCTGTGGCAGGCATTGGTCCTGCCCGGTGTCACAAAGGACAGCACCCAACATTTTGGGTGCTGAGCTTTTCCTTTGTTTTTTATTTTATTTTTAATTTTTTATATTTGATTCCTATTTATTTTATTTTGTTATGTACTCGTGTCCTGGTTCAGATCCTTTATGATCTTAACCAGTTACAGCTTTTAGAGTTGGGAACCCCATTTTTTGTTTCCTCTTTTCTGAATCATCACATAGGATGTTTTTAAGAAGTATAACCTTGAGATTATATCCTCACTGCCCCTTGTCTGGCTTTGAACCTTGGGTGAGTCTCCCACCGTCTCTGAGACTCCATCTCCTCACCTTCCCACCTGCCGAGGGTTTTTGTGATGTTTAAATGCGACAGTTTATATCAAATCCTTATGCAGCATCTGTGATATAACAGGGATTCCACTCGTGTGTTTTTTGCCTTTCCCTTTCCCTCATTGTGCCTCAGGAAATGTTCTATAAGGAAGGAGTTGTGTGTTATACAAGTGAGCCTAAGGAAGTATTTAAATGTCATGTGAGGATTGTCTTTTATTTTCTTAAGGAAATTAAAGTCTGAGGTTAGTGATTTCACCTTGTGCTTTCCTTCTTTCTTCCTGTCTCCACAGAGCCCCAGAAGCGAACCCTTGTTCTTCAAATAGAACTGTTTGTTCTTGCTCCTCCGCCAGCACTCACAGGCTTAGTCTTTTCCTTAAGGACCTCAATTTACTCAAGTTTATTTAGAACTGTGTTATTCGTTTCTGTTTTCATTGTAAGATTCCAGATTTCTTCATTTATTTATGGATTTTAAAGTTATAATTAGAAAGGCTCCCCATTTAATGTATTTTTTAACAGATATCATTAATTTATCTGTTAGAACTGTTAAAACCCAAAATTCAGCTGAGTACGTTTGAAGACCTAATTGGCTTTATTAAGCAATTCGTGAGTCAGGCAGCTTTCCATCTAGCAAGTAGAGAGATGCTTAGGAGTTGTTATGAATGGAAGATTTTTATGGGAAAGAGGGTGGGGCAAGGAGTTATTGGCAAAATCAAAGAAAGGATTGTTTTAGGCAAGGTCACCTTCCCTTAGGGGGAAGGGCAGAGGGTCTTCCTAGGTGGCTTACCTCATCTTCCTTTGTGGGATGGAGAGGACCCACGTGACAGATTACCTCATTGGTGCTGACCGGAAAATTCCCACTGCCTGGGTAAGACTGCATTTTCGAGGGAGGTTGGAACTGCACTTAGGTTAGGCGGTAGGCCCTGGTATGGTGACTTGGTCTAAGTCATTCCATTTTGGGCCTGTGGTTTTCTTTTTAACAGAGCAAAGTAAAAGTTTTTGGAAATAAATGACCTCTGACTCAGCTCCTCTCCTGCTGACATTTTCTATAATATGATGTCATTTCCATGTGATCCCTTCTGCTTTTCTTTTAGTTACCACCTTGAGTGATATTCTTCTGTCCCCTTTCCCTGTAGAAGCTTAACACCTAGTGGTTCTGAAAATTACTGTGCAGATACCCAGGCCCCTTAACCAAAGATTCACATTCAGTAAATCTGGGCCATGGCCCAGGACTCTATGTTTTTAATAAGCTGGTCAGTTGGCAACGGTTCAAGGGATTGAGACAGACCTGGTTTGTCTCCAGATTTGGAAGGAAACCATATTGTTAAGCTCACTCTACGAAAGTGATTTACTAGTCCTGCTTTATATTCTGTAGGTACAGGGAAAATGCCTGTATCTTATCCACTGCTTTTCTCTTTTTTCTATGGACCTTTGAGCAATGCTCTTCCCACCTGTCTTGCCACCTTCCCACCTGTCTATGCTCCTAACTCCACCGAAGCAGTGTCCCCCTCCTAGTTGTTGCATGTGAGGTCTGTTGTCTATGTTGTGCTGGTTGCGAGCCAGGCAGAGCTGTAGTATCTCCTTAAACCACAGCTTCTTTTTGGTATTAATAGGTCTTATATTCATTCTCAAAGTAGGCAGATCTGTCTTCAGAGTGCTCTGATTTTACTAGCATTATTAGCATAGGCATATGCTAATAATTTTTACCATCCTCATAATGCTAGTGTTGGAAAACAAAATTCAACTGAGTAAACTTACAGATCCAATTGGCTTTATTCAGTGATTCATGAATCAGGCAGTATCCCATCTCCAGATGAATTATACAAAATGGAAGGCTTTTATAGGCAGGAGATGGGAAGAGGAGGTTAAAAGAGTGGATCATTTCAGGCAAGGTTACCTTCTCTTAGGGGAAGGCAGGGGTTCTTGTCATGCAGATTACCTCACTGGTGCTGATCAGCAAATTCCAGACTGACTGGTTTAAAATTCCACTCTTAGGAGAGGCTACAACTGCTGTTAATTTAGGTAGTAAGTCTTGGTTGGGGTTTAGCAGAAGTGACTTAATTTGGGGCTTATTCTTTTTAACAGGACTTTTTTTAATGCGTGGTATAGGAAGTTATGTGGCCGACTAACATTTGAGGGAGGCAGGCTGGATCAATGAGCCTTACTCGTATTCTTAGTGCAGAGTGAGAGATAAGGTGATGTGCCATATTTGCACAGTGAGGAGGAGAGTTTCTAATGGAACCTTCCAAAGATTAAATAGAATGGAAATAAAAATCACAAAGGACCTAAAAGGTCTGGAAGAGACCCTAGCTGTCATCTCAGACAGAGCTTCCCAACCAGTGGCCAGAGTACATGGGTAGACTGTGAGTGGGTTACAGGTGAGCCACACTACTGATCTTCTCATTCCTCAGGGCAGTGGAGCAGGGCATGAGATGGCTAGGGTTCTGGGGCCAGTTGCTGTGAATCGCTTCAGCAGATTATCCCAGCATGCTATATACATATTACCGTTTTCTGTATGTGCCATGAGGTGCACACGTTTGTGAAATAAGCACCCAACCCCCTTGGTATTAACATTCTAAAAAAGAAATTTCATCTAGAAGTCCAGAAATTTGGATATAAGAGATTTTGAGAAAGCTTAGGAGTTCAAAGAATTCAGTTTGAAGACTACTGGTCTCTCCTCCTGGTATAGAGAGCAGATACTGAGTTCTGGGGAAATTGAATGTATTTTAATCAGTGCCCAAGACCTGGATCACTGCTTTTGGCTCCTGCTTCAGTGCTAATTTTTTATATTGCATGAGTGGGGGAGGGGCAGAGAGAGAGAGAGAGAGGGAGAGAGAGAGAGAGAGAGAGAGAGAGAGAGAGAGAGAGAGAGAATCTGAAACAGGCTTCAGGCTCTGAGCTGTTAGCACAGAGCCTGATGTGGGGCTTGAACTCTGAACGTCAAGATTGTGACCTGAGCTGAAGTCTGATGCTTAACCTACTGAGCCACCCAGGCGTCCCTCAAATCAGACTTTCTATAGAGATTTTTGAGAAATTTGACAAGCTAATTGTAAAATTTATTTGAAGAACAAGGGCTCAACAATATGTAATGTAGCTCAATAAGACATTGTGATATTGGGGATAGACAAATGACCAATGGCATAAAATAAAGAACCCCCAAACAGACCCTGGTATATGACAGATGTATTATAGATTGCATAGAAGGAGGGACTATTGTATTATGTAAGTAGTTCTGGGACAAGAAATACAGCCATCTGGAAAAAAAATTCTTATCCTACACCATATAAATAACTTCATTCCTAACTAATTAAAAATTTAATGTGGGGGGCCTGGGTGGCTCAGTTAGTTGAGCATCCAACTCTTGATCTCAGCTCAGGGTCTTGATCTCATGATCTCAGGGTCCTGAGTTTAGGTCCCTGATGGGCTTCATGCTAGGCATGAATCCTACTTGAAAAAAAAAGTTAAAAGATAAAAATTTAATGTAAAGGCAAAACTAAAACTTTTAGAAAAAGCAAGCACTTCCTTGGAACAGGGAAGGTCTTCTTAAACAAGACCCAAAAAAGTCTGTCTCTAAAAGAAAGGGCTATTAAAGTTACCTGCATTAAAGTTAAGGACAACTGTCTGTCACTGGATACCATTAATATAACAGAAAGATAAATCTGAAACTGGGAAAAGGGGTTTTTAAGACCTACAACAGACAAGTGATTGGTGTGTAAAATATGCAAAGAACTTCTTCAGATCAGTAGAAAAATGAACATAAATAGACCAACAGGTGTTTCCCAGATGAAGAAATACAAATGGACCAGACACATTCCAAAAGATGTTCAACATCATTAGCAGACCTACTATCCCTCTTATAAATAGCTAGTGGGAGTGAAAGGCACTACAGTCAATTCGGAATTGAAGATAGTACCTTGTTGCTTATGAAAGATATTTCTATGTCCTTTTGTCCAACAGTGCTACACTTAGAGAATTCTATATCCAGGGAAACTTTTGCATGCCATGCTATGAGACCATTTACAGGAATTTTCAGAATAACAATTGCAATTATAAACATAAGAAAATAAGCCAGATATCCTTACACAGGAAAATGATTAAATGCAGTGTATCCACACATCAGAATATCCTCCAACAGTGAACATGAACAGCATAGATGAGTCTCAGAAATGTAATATTGAAGGGTGCCTGGGTGGCTCAGTCAGCTGAGTGACCAACTCTTGAATTGTGCTCCAGTCATGATCTCACAATTTGTAAGACTGAGCCCCGTGTCAGGCTCCTGTGCTGACAGTGCAGAACCTGCTTGGGACTCTCTCTCTCTCCCTCGCTCTCTGCCTCTCCCCTACTTGTATGCCTGCTCCCTCTCTTGCCCTCTCTCATGTTATATATATACAATGGGATACAACTTGGTAATAAAAAAAGAATGAACTCTTGCCATTTGCAACAATGTGGATAGAACTGGAGGGTATTATGTTAAGTGAAATAAGTCAGAGAAAGACAGATATCACATGATTTCACTCATATATGGAATTTGAGAAACTTAACACGATCACAGGGGAAGGAAAAATAAAAGGAAAAGAGATAAAAAGAGAGGGAGGCAAACCATAAGAGACTCTCAAATGTAGAGAACAAAGTGAGGATTGATGGGAGTGGGGAAAATGGGTGATGGGCATTTGTTGGGATGAGCACTGGGTGTCATACTTAAGAGATGAATTACTGGATTCTACTCCTGAAGCCAAGTCTACGCTGTATGTTAACTAATTTGAGAGAGAGAGAAAAAAAGTCAGGTCAATAAGCAATACCCAGGGGGGAAAAAAAAGAAATGTAATATTGAGTGAAAATGAGTAAACTTATAGAAGAGTATTGTGAGAATGATACCATTTTTATAAAAGTCAAAACTGAGCAAAACTAAGTGAGCTAGTATTTAGGAATATGTGTTTGAGATAATATGATTTTTTAAGAAGTAAATTGCAAACAGAGCAGGACTGGGATGGGTAGGAGCACATGGGTGAAGAAAGCAGTATTTTAAGTTATATATTATTGCTGTTATGCTTCATTACTTACTTATGTCATATATTCATTTCTATATATCCAGTATCATATCACAACAGCAAAAAGAGCCAGACTACGTAGATTCCAGTCATGGCAGCTCTTACACTGAATGCTCAACCATGGACAAGTTACCTTGACTTCTTCAAAGCTTGGTTTCCTTATCTGAAAAATGGGATGATAGCAATAGTATCTACATCACTGAGTTGTGATTACTTTTTTTTAAAGGTCTGCGTGCTCTCGCGTGCACAAGTCGGCGAGGGGCAGAGGGGGGGCGGGGTGGGACAGAGGATCTGAAGCAGGCTCTGCGCTGACAGCCGAGAGCCCAACGCAGGGCACGAGATCTCACAAACCACGAGATCATGACCTGAGCCAGCCGAAGCCGGACAGTCAGCCGACTGAGCCAACCAGTAAATGGAACCCTCTGTAAGACTCAAGTTAGTTGCCTAATACAGAGGAAGCATGTAGTATATTTAGCTTTTGTTATTTCATTATATTTTTCTTAAAACATGATGTGTGCTGCTCTGTGCTTCACTCGGAATTAAAGTAGATCTTACTCCCACATGGAATGCACTTCTGTTCTGATAGTGCAATAGAGATTTTCACAATGTGCATTTCAATATGCATGAGTAATACATACTGATTTCTTCAGATTCCCAGCCTTTGACTGAAGAAGAGGAATTCTGGAGGGAGGAGCAACCTTTCTGGCCTCTAAGTCTTTTTAATTCTGGAATATTAGCGCAAGTGTTCCATTGTTTCTTGACTGAAAGAACACTGGAGAAAGGCAGTTTTCCAAGAGCAGGTCACAGATTGCTGCACAGTGGGGCCAAGACATCCCCAGACTTCTTGTGTTCTTGACTTCAAGGCAGTGACATGTAACTCCAGCAGTTATCAACGGGGCTCAGTAACGCCAGAAAACATTTTAGAAAGTGCAGTTCCCATGGGTAATTTGAAGTGGCATGCATACTCTGTAGGACGTAGGATTTTGCCAGTGTTGTGGAAACAGTTGTTTTGGAATTAGAAAGAGGATGTTTAAAATTTGTTTGGTTTAAAAATGTTTTGGCTGCCCACATTGGGAGACACTAAGCTGGATTTGTCAATAAATGGCTTTATTGGTACAAGAGGAGAAGTCACTGTAAAGTAAATGATGCTTTGGCCCTTTACCCGAAACTTAGGGAAGTATGACAGTTTTTTTTGTTTTTAATTCATAGAGAGAGAGAGAGAGCGCGCAAGCGCGAGAGCGAGCAAGCAGGGAAGAGGGGCAGAGGGAAAGAGAAACAATCTTTTCAAAAAAATTTTTTTTTGAAAATGGTACATTTTTTTATCTTTTCTTTTTTTAATATATGAAATTTATTGTCAAATTGGTTTCTTAAAATTTTTTTTTTAATGTTTGGTTTTTTTTTTTGAGAAAAAGAGAGAGTGTGAGCGGATGAGGGGCAGAGAGAGAGGGAGACACAGAATCAGAAGCAGGCTTCAGGCTCCGAGCTGTCAGCACAGAGCCTGACACGGGCTCAAACTGACAAGCTGTGACATCATGACCTGAGCCAAAGTCAGCCGCCTAACACACTGAGCCACCCAGGCGCTCCGAGAGAAACAGAATCTTAAGCAGACTCCACACTCAGCACAGAGCCCAATGTGGGGCTCGATCTCACAACTGTGAGATGAGATCATGACCTGAGCCGAAATCAAGAGTTGGGTACTCAACCCACTGAGCCACCCAGGCACCCCAAGTATGACAATTTTTATTATATGTGGTCATAAGACATAGTCACTGTGAACAGTGTTACAGTAGCTATTACCACTTGTTGGATTAATAAGGAATACGAAAATGAATAAAATTCCCAATAATGTCCCAGAATTTGGGTTATGTTCACACATATCTTCATTTTACTATTCAATATAACTGTGAGGCAAAGAAAAGAACAGATATTTCACAGTCATCTTTGTGTTACAAACTTGAATGTAGTAGGTACATGGATGTGAAGGGATTTGTTTTTAAGGTTGAGTAGTAAATCAATGAGTCCAGATTCCCTTTATTTTGTGGCAGCTCCCTGATAAGAAATGTTCAAGCTAATTCCACGTTTAAGTGCTTTATGGAGGCGGACAAACAGAGCTGGTGCATGCCATACACTAAGTAGAATTATCCTGATGTCTTTTAAGACAGATGCTTTCTTCTTTCAAGTAGGCATATGGTAACTGAGGTGACACATCATTCTGGAAAGCTCCAGATTCCCAAAACCTTTCAAAAACGTTTCTCTGTAGCAAGCTGTATTATAGATGAGCCAACCCTCCAGCCGACTTCAAGACCTATGTTTTTTTTTTTAATTTTTTTTTTAACGTTTATTTATTTTTGAGACAGAGAGAGACAGAGCATGAATGGGGGAGGGGCAGAGAGAGAGGGAGACATAGAATCCGAAGCAGGCTCCAGGCTCCAAGCCATCAGCCCAGAACCCGACGCGGGGCTCGAACTCACGGACCGTGAGATCGTGACCTGAGCCGAAGTCGGACGTCTAACCGACTGAGCCACCCAGGCGCCCCAAGACCTATGGGTTTTTAAAGACCTGTTCATCATGTTGTGAAGTTATTCATCTGGGAATTAGAACCAGAAAAAAGCAAAGTTTAGCATACTTGGGAATAAGACCTCAGGGTAAAATCACAGTTACCTTCTGATTTTCAGTTTAATAGCCATAAAGTTAATGATTATTTAAAAAGTAGTTCGTAAGCAGTGTCACTAATGCTAAATAGTTATGGCAAAATAACCAAGTGAGATAAGTTTTAAAATTTAAAGCTGTGTCATATGAAACAATTGCCATCCTCCAGGTAACTCATCCGTGATAAACATAGGAGCCATCAAAAACGATGTCACCTCGCCACCCGCCCCTCCTTTTGTGAGTTAGATCATCATGAATTCCACATTGATCCCATAATTCTGGTTTGTTGTTTAATAACCCAGGTGCAACTTAATCTGGGGTGTAATCTGTTCCTTTAAACTTAGTTCTAATTTGTATTTGTAGTCAGAAGGAGAGGAAGTGTTAACAAGAACAGTAACAGTCACAAAGATAATGACAATAATAGCTAATCTTTATTGACCTTGAACTGGGCCAAATACTGTGCTAAGTGCATGGCTGACATTTTCCCACTGAATTATTATAAACTCCTAGTAAGGCAGGTACTGTTATATCTTCGAGTTGCTGACAAGGAAACTGAAATTACTAAGTAATTTATCTGGAGTCTCCCAGCTGGTAAGTGCTAGGGTTGGGGGTTGTTCAGAGGCAGTGTGACTCTGAAGTAACGTTTTAAAATATTATGCAGTCCTGATTCCACACCAAGTACCATTACTTTAAAAATATATCAGAGTCTCGGGGCGCCTGGGTGGCGCAGTCGGTTAAGCGTCCGACTTCAGCCAGGTCACGATCTCGCGGTCCGTGAGTTCAAGCCCCGCGTCAGGCTCTGGGCTGATGGCTCGGAGCCTGGAGCCTGTTTCCGATTCTGTGTCTCCCTCTCTCTCTGCCCCTCCCCCGTTCATGCTCTGTCTCTCTCTCTGTCCCAAAAATAAATTTAAAAAGTTGAAAAAAAAATTAAAAAAATAAAATAAAATAAAATAAAAATATATCAGAGTCTTGATACATTGCTCTTCTCGAGGCCGTATCCTAGGACTGGAAGACGAGACTGCCTTAGCTGAAACCCTTATTGTTCTTTAAAGGAAAATAGAATTCTTATCTTGGATTTCAGTGCTCAAGTGAGGTTCTGGAATAAATATAGCCCTTCAGTAGGACACAGCTGAATTCATTTCTCCCAGAATTGGAGTCATCACTCACATAAGGTCTTGCCCTTTTGGTTATGAATCCAGCAAACCCTGGCCTTAAAAATCTCAATTAAATGTGCACAGCTTTACATAGTCCTTCCAGAGACATCACTGGTATTTTCTATGGATGTAAGCTCCTCTAAGAACTGGTGTTTCCTTATTTAAAAATTTCCCTGTAGTTTTCCAGGTTTTCTGGCTACACCTTGTCAACCCAAGCTTGCATTGGAAGTTGATTTACAAGCCCAGACTCCCTTTCCCAAGACCTGGCTATTTTATGCCAGGTACATAATATCTCATAGTGGGGGTTTTTCCAAGTATGCCTGCTGAACTAAGGGACTTGTCTGCCTTTCGGAGACCTGATCTGCTGACTTGATTGTTTTATAAGATGACTTCAAGGTACGTGCATGGGCTAGAACTGGTTTGCAGTGTGCTAAATCATTATGTTGTCCCTAATGGAGCACAGGGCTTGTTTTGTTTCCAGTGGATATCAGGTCAGAGGAGAGCATGGGGACACTGTGAAATTGGTCAGAATGAGTAGGGTGAGCTGAGTTCCCTTCCATTCTCAAGATCATAAATTTCTTGCCCAGTAACTAGAGGTTATAATGAAGAAGCACTTTGAAAGTTCAACTTGTCTAACACGGCAAGGATCGCCTTTTTTGAAATTGCTTTTTACATGTTGTTCATCTGGCCAATATGAATATACAGTCTTAGTTTTTACTCATTATGGGCCCAAAAGGTAACATATTATACCGTTCTTTGTCTTGCCTTTTTTCACTGAATATATTTCCACATCTGTATGCAAATTCCTCATTGTTTTTTTTTTTAATTTTTTTAAGGTTTATTCATTTTCGAGAGACAGACAGAGCACAAGCAGGGGTGTGGCAGAGAGAGAGGGGGGGGACACAGAATCTGAAGCAGGCTCCAGGCTCTGAGCTGTCAGCGCAGAGCCCGATGTGGGGCTCGAACCCAGGAACTGTGAGAACGTGACCTGAGCCAAAGTTGGACGCTTAACCGACTGAGCCACCCAGGCGGTCCCCCCCACGTTTTAAAATTTTTTAATGTTTTCTCATTTCTGAAAGACAGAGATAGAGCAAAGCAGGAGTATGGCAGAGACAAGGGGGCAACTTCCTCATTGTTTATTGCTACCTAATATTCTATTGTAAGGCATAATTTATTAATCAGTTTCCTGTTGTTAGGCATCTTGGTGTTTCCAGACTCTTGGAATCACAAACATTTCTGCACTGATTATTCTCGGGTACATGTCATTTTGCATGTGTTTAAGTCTTTCCATGGGATAAATACTCAAAGTAGGAATGCAGGATCAAAGGGTGCATGTGTATGAAATTTGGGTAGATTCTACCAAACTGTCTTCCAGAATGTCATGGTTTCCCCTCCACAACCCTCCACTATTCAGCCAGAATGCTGAGCTTCAGCTCAACGACTTTGGAGCTCTCCTGACTGGCCCTGAAAGAACAGGATATAGATTTTCACCACTGTGCTGGTTCTCTGGATTTCTGGAAACATTACTTCCTTCTATTTCATTCTTCACCTTCACAGATCCCACCCAGATGTACAGGAAACCCCTGTCTCTTTTGGGCTCACACCTTCACAGTTCACGTTGCTCTTCTTTCCTTAATTTTCATGGCGAGTACACACGGAGCACACATCGAAACTCCTGTCTTCTACTACTTGCAACTTAGTTGTTTCTTTCCCAGTGTCTGGCCTGCCCAGCAGGATTATCAGCTATTTGAGTCTCATTTCGTATTCCTTTTTAATGCCTAGGACAGTGCTTTGCACATTGTGGGATTCTTTTTTAATCTTCTGAGGAAAATAGATTTATTGTTTGGTGACATTAATACTGCTTATTATGAAGGAAAAATGATCCTGGAGAGGGCCAGATATGTAAAAACTCCCTAAATACCCTTATCCAGAGATAACTACTGTTGGCACGTTATTCCATATCCTACTAGCTACCACCCACCCCCTTTTTGAAAATTTTTTTTTAACATTTGTGTATTATTTTTGAGAGACAGAAAGAGACAGACTGTGAGCAGGGGAGGGGCAGAGAGAGAGGGAGACACAGAATCTGAAGCAGGCTCCAGGCTCGGAGCTGTCAGCACAGAGCCTGACACGGGGTTTGAACCCACGAACTGTGAGATCATGACCTGAGCCACAGTCAGACACTTAATTGACTAGAGCCACCTAGGCACCCCTCTAGCTGTCTCTTTGTGAATACATATACATATGTTCAGACAGACGTGTACCGTTTTACATACGGCCTCACACTGTTCCAACTGTTGGATAGCTTGCTTTTCTTCACTAGAAGCTTTTAAACCTTTTCCCATGTCAGCGGATGTGGTTCTATGTGATTTCTAATGGCTACATAGTAATTGTTTCTATATACACACCATGGTTTATTTAACTAGTACTGAACTTACAAACTTTTGTGGTTTATAATTTTTTGAGTCCGTGTGTCTGTCCCTACTAGTGCAGTTATCTTCATAGGGTAAGGTAAACTCCTAAAAATGAGCTGTGTTAAAGCATGGGTGCACACTGTAGGATCTAAATAAGTACTTTAAAAAGAGAAGAAAGTTTAACTGGAATGTTGAGTGCTTTTTCCCAGGCAGCTGTCAAATTCTAATAGTTAGCTGTGGCCTTCAGTAGCGGCATTCGGTCATCAAAAAGGATCAAGACGTTTTATACATAAATAAAAGGGAGGAAAAAAATCTCAAGATTCTCTAGGAGAAATAACCTTTGTGTGTATTTATGAGGGTACAAACAAATCACTGCTTTCTTCCTTTTACCCTGCTGGGCAGTGAGTACCTGCCTTTCTCTTCCCCAAACTATTTGGAAAGCTTGCCTAATTTAGAGGATTATAAAAGGGTTTTCCCTCCTGCTAAGATACAGAGAAGGGCAGTGTTTTCTGTTTCTTGGAGAGTAGTTTGCTTAAGCAAGTACACAATCTAATGAAAGGACCTGTAGCTGTAGGCTATTTTAAAGCCCACTTGAAAACATTCTGGTGTGTTTATTTCTTTACTACTCCACTTTATTTCAGAAAAGATTTGAGATGGTTTACAAAGATGCAAACAATAAATAGATAAAATTTGCTTGATAGTTGAGACAAAGAGGTAAGGGAAAATAAGGAGGAAAGAGAATAGAAAGCCAGGAGTAGGGTTCGTTTCACAAAATGCACATGAAGCACGAATTTGTTGTGTTCAGAGTTCCAGGAAGGTTGGATATGGGCAATTTTGTATGGTTCAACCATAATATTTAGTCCTGTGCCTTTGCTTGAGGTGGACCTCAGATTTGACCCTGAGCCAGTGTGATGGGGTTGTAGCTTTATTCTTGTTAGGATTAAAACACAAACCCCTTACTCAAAAGTCTAAATATTTCTGATATTGAGGCCAGAGAAAATTCACCTAGAGAAAAGATTTTTAAACAGTGTGTATGTATGATCCCAGATGATCACAGCGGGAAGGGCCTGGAGGGGCCACCCTGTCCAACATTCTTAGGATTGTGGGAGGCCTCTGGGAGGTGGAATGTCCGCATATGACTCTGACCTTGAGTCAGGTGCTTAACTTCTCCAGTCTAGTTTTTTCAGTGCCAAATAGGGATAAGGATTGGTCCTTACCTCATATGGTTGTCATAACGATTAGATAAAATAATGCAAAGGAGCAAAATGCAAATCAAAACCACAATAAGATATCACTTCATACGTACTAGGTGAGCCACAATCAGAAAGGCAGACAAGTGCTGGTGAGGATGTGGAGAAATTGGAACCCTCACATTACATTGCCAGTGAGAATGTCAAATGTAGCTGTTTTGTAAAGAAGTCTGGCCGTTCCTCAGGTTAACACATGACTCACCAATTCCACTCCTAGGTACATGCTGAAGAGAAAACACCAAAACCTCTACATGAATGTTTATAGCAGCATTATTTTATAAGAGCCGAACTAGACACAGTCCAAATATCATCAGTTAATGAATGGAAAAAAGGGCAGTGTGTTCCATGATTTCATTTCTGTGAAATATCTAGAACAGGCAAACCATTGAGACAGAAGTTAGATTAGTATTTGCCTAGGGTTGGAGGCTAGGGGTAAATGGGGAGTAATCGCTAATGGGCATGGGATATCTTTCTGGGGGGCATAAAATTTCTTCTAAAATTGATTGCAGTGATGGTTGCACAGTCCTGTGAATATACTAAAAACCACCGACTTGGACACTTTAAACAGGTAAAATGTATGGTGGGTGAGTTTCAGTAAAGCTACACATATTAAAAAAAGATAATGCCCAGCAAAGTTCTTTGCGGAGTGCAGTAAGCAGTATAATAGGTCAACACTCAATAAATTGTAGGCTTTTTCTCTTTCTAAACAAATGATGAACCTGAGGCCCAGAGAGGTAAAATGCTTTATCCTGGTCACGGGGCCTCCTTGGTCTGAACAGGACCCTCGTTCTCTGTGAATATCAGACTAAATCGGCATGCTCTTCCCTCTAGGAGGACAGTGCAAAAGCCAGCATGGTGTTTGCTTTCTCTGCTAATGTGGTTGATTTTTTTTTTAACTTCAGTTGACCTTCATTTGGTCTTGAACCTTTCCACTGTAAAGATTTGTAAGTCTCCCAGTTGTAGATGCAATATAAACCTTGAAATAGTCAGCAAAATTTTCAATTAACCATGATAAACTGTTCGAAAAATTGACTCATGGTCCTGCCTAGTATTGGCTTTTCAGAGACTGATTAGCCCATCTAAGAATTACTCAGGTGCTTTGCTTTTTTTTTTTCCCTTTTTCTCCATGTGGCCTGCCTTTGGCCACTCCACTTTCCACATTTTTCTACTTGAAGTAGGCTGGGCAATCAGAAACAATAGAGACTTCTGTCTCTTGAGTTGTCTCAAAAACAAATTTGGGACAAGTTGAATTTATAGTGTTGGTGCGAAGTGAAATTTGGCTTTCCTTTTACACTTTTTTTTGTATGTTTGTGTTATTAAAAACAAAACCTTTCTGGGGTACCTGGGTGGCTCAGTTGATTAAGCATCTGACTCTTGATTTTGGCTCAGGTCATGATCTCACAGTTTGTGAGATTGAGCCCCCCATCAGGCTCATTGCTGGCAGCATGGAGCCTGTTTGGGATTCTCTCCCTCCACCCCCCCCCCCCCCCCCGCCGCCGCCGCCTTCGCTCTCTCTCTGCCCCTCCCCAACTCTCTTGCACTCTCTCTCCCTCTCTCTCAAATAAATTAAACTAAAAAAAAAAAAAAGCCATCTGGGTATTACCACGTCCTTGTGACATGGAGAAACTATGAAGGTTAATATCAACCTGGGATTGTCAATTCAGTGAAATTGACAGGGTTTTAGATAATTTGAATTATGTGAGTTTGCTATATAGATTGGTGTTAAAAAAAACTTAAATTATCAACAACCTGAACAATGTGTATGTTTAATTTTGTATAAAGCTTAGTGCCTTAAAAGATATAGCTGGGGGTTTGATAAATATTACAGCAAAATTTAAGCTTTCTAAAAACTAGTTTTCAGGAATACTCAGTTTTCTAGAATAGCTCTCTCTTCAATAGTGGTTGAAGAATAAAGTAATAGGACCCTTTTTTGGATCATAAAAGTAGCCACCAAATAATACTCATTAATACAAAGATTAACTTCATGTTAACATCCCCACTAGTGTTTGGATTGGTAATTTCACTCTGTTAGATGTTAGGGCACACTGTGATGTGTTAGGTTACTATTGATTGTTATCTGTTGGTTATCAATCACTGCATAATGAATCATCCCAAAATTAGTGGCTTAACTCAGCAACAGTGATTTTATTTTTGTCTCTTATGGTTCTGGGGCATGACTGAGCTCAGTTAGGCAGATCTTGCTTGGGTTCTGTCACGTAGGTGCAGCCCTGAATGCCAGTGGCTTTTTGAGACAGCCCACTCACATGGCTGGAGGCAATTGAAGATGGTTGTTGTTGAGGACCTCAGCTGTCTGGATACCTACACATAGGCTTTCCATGTGGTCTCCCATTCTTTACAGCATAGTGACTGGGTTCCAAGAAGGAACTTCCCATGTGGACCAGGCAGAAATCCTGTGACTTTTTGTGTGAAGCCACATAACATCATTTCTTCTGTGGTTACAGGCTTACCCAGATTCAGGGCAAGGAAATATAGGCTGTACCCATCAATGGGATGAGTGTCAATGACACATTGTAAAAAGAGCATGATGTGAGATACGAAATGTTGTGATCCTGTTGGAAAATAACTGTACAGTCACTTTTTCAATCATAGGAAAAGGAGACAAAAAGAAGGGAAAGGAGAAGAAAAGAAGGAAAAGAACCCTGGGGTTGGTAGGAGGGTAGAATAGTGAGCAGCGACAGCAAAAATCAGAGCAGGAAATAAAGCAGGACACACACCAAGTTAGGGGGAGGTGTGGGAGAGGTGGGACAGACAGCTCCCGGTGAACGGGGCATCCCTGACATTTACTGAGCCCACAGCCACAGGAGCTACATCTGAGGGTGTGCCCTTGATGGTATCTGGGTCAGGAGTACAAGGCATATTAACCAGTCATGTTCAGCAGGTGGGAGACAGAGCTGCCCCCTCCTTGCCCTGGTTAGCTGGCCAGGGTAGTATCTGATAAAGTGCAGTAGGTATAGGATAAAAATCACCTGGTGATTGACAGGGATTTCTAGTCTTCCTGTAAGGAAAAGTAGAAGATACCAGTATAAAATGATTATGCAGACCTCGAGTGAGAAATGGGCACTTACAGTTGTCACTCCCTCCTTCCCTTGCAGCAAGTATTTATTTTGATTATTAAAATATGTGCACTTGATTTTTAAGAATATCGAATATTTATTGGGTGCTTACGGTGTGCTTAGGTACATTTTAGGTTGGGGTGTTGGATTAAAAAAGAGTAAAGAAGAGTAAATCTAATAATTACTTAGTACTGTTTTGCACAGTTGCACAGTTGTTTGATTTACCCCGTATGTATTTGGAGAAAGGGTTCGTGTTCGCTTGCTGTGAGGCCTCGGGAAATCGTTTAGCTGCCATGAGACTTTTTCAGACTCTGTAATACCTGTTTCCCCAGCTCTGGTAGGTATTGGAGACATGTTTGTAAAATGAAAAACACAAAGAAGCACTTAATAAAAGCTAAATTTTAGTACCTTTTTTCCTTAAGTTTATTTATTTAGAAAGAGCAAGCATGAGCGGGGGAGGGACAGAGAGATGGAGAGAGAGAATTCCAAGCAGGCTCCATGCTGTCAGTGCAGAGCCCCACCCCACAAACCCTGCCATCATGACCTGAGCCGAAATCAAGAGTTGGAGGCTTAACTTACTGAGCCATGCAGGTGCCCCTTTTAGTACCTTTATAGACTGTGATTCAGTCAGATGTTCTAAAACAAAATCACGTGACCTGCTAATACAAACTCAAGTATTTAGTGATTGTATGCATTCATTCATTCCACAGATCTTGGTTGAACACCTGGAATGTGCCAGTTAGCATACCAGGCTCTCGGATTCAGGGAGGAACAAGCTGGACAAAGTCTCTGTTCTGTAGAACTTACATGAGGAACGTTCCTTTGTGAAAAAGACCTGAAAATGCATAAGACTTGGTGAAAAGGTGACACAGATACTCGAGCAAATCTAGTCACCTGTGCACATTTTCAGGAGGGGTACTCCTATTTCAGATAGTTGTGGTATGGAAAGGGTCTTGAGTAGCTATAAAAGCTGTCAGCAGTGATGTGGTCAGAACTCTGGCATCTCAAAGCCGTCACCTCTGAGTGCAGTATGTTGCCGGAAGAGTTTCAGAGGGCCAGAGAAAATGTTCTACTCAGTGGTGTTTGTCAGCTTTAACCCAGGCCAGTGTTAGGAGACCTTGTTTAGCAGGACAAGGACACACAGTAGTATGTGGTAAGAAAGGGTCCTAGAACAGTAAGTTAGTAGCCTGTTCTTTCCCTATGCCGTGCTATTTGGGGCACAGCTCTATCTCTTGCAAGATTTTTAATTCTGTGCTCACTGATTTGACATATATATTTATAAGAGTATAATTCAGAATATAAATATGGAAGAGGTCTCATAAGGAAGTTTATCTCAGACATTATATCATTAATACTTTAAATCTCATTATAACATTGTAACCTGGGTGCCACATCTTTCTTCCTGTATGGAGACCTTGGAGAAAAATTGTGGCCTGATGCCATCTTCATCCATTTGTTATCAGTCTTCATAATGATGATCTCAGATATCCAAAAGTAGTTCTATTAGGCCACATACTTTTAAGGAAATAAGTAAGTCTACAATAGGTTTTTAAACTCCAGGCATTTGGACGTAGTCCACAGTGATTCATTTTTAGAGAGTTCCTGAATATGAGGACATACCCACTTTTTGTTTTTTTCTAGAGTAGAATTCAATACAAACCAGCATTTTTGAGCGCATAATATGTTTTGGGCAGTGGACTAATGAGTATTTTACTCATATTATCTCATTTGTCCTGGTAGTAACCTGACGAGGTAGGTATTACCAGTCAGATTGACAGGTGAAGAGACAGAGACCTAGGATAAGTAATGACGTCCACTGAGCGGTCAGGTTGGAACCTGGGTCATCTCTGTCTGATGCAGAAATCTTTTTGTTGGTAACCAGTATGTTGTACTGTCACTTAGTGGAAGGAATTGCACTTCGGCCTTCTTTTTTTAGTTCCGTAAATTTTCAATAATAAATGTGAATCAATTTTATACTCCAAAAATTTCAACCAATACAATTTCAAACATGCGTTGTAATACAGGTAGATTAAAAGACATATTTTTTGTGTATGGTGTGAAAAATAGAAAACTACCTGATCCCGAACTATAAAACCCTATATTTAGTGATTAATAGATACTGTAATTAATGCTTACAATAAAATGCAGTAGACATGTTAAGTATTAGCGTTTCTGCTTCAGTTATTTTTCTTGGGAAAGTAATACCTATTGATATAAGATCTGTAGTCCCAGATTCTCAACTGGTTTTGTTTCACTGTGGATGTGATCAGTGAATTGTCTTTTGATAAGGACAAGAAAAGCACACCCTTTGTCTTTGTATTTATGTTTATAGAAAGGTTATGGGTGATTTTTGAGGAAGTTTAGTGACTAAAGGGAGAGAGCTACCCTGAGGAGCTAGAAAACTCAGTAAAGTTCTCTGATGATAGTGGGGATTTGAACATTTGTTTTCCTTCTTCTCTCTCTTACTTCAGGACTGTAATTTGGTTTCAGGAGCAGATATCAGTACTGTGGGTGACAATTTAGATAATTAAACCGGCTGATTTTAGACTCTTTCTTTAGTCCTTGCCCTCTTTCCTCCCCCACCACCCTATACACCTACTCCTGAAAGTTCCTTCCTTTTTGGCACTGAGCCTGTCCCAAAGATCCCTTGGAAGTTCTGCCTCATTGGGTCTTGAGAAGGAACTGGAAATTTCACAAATGACCTAGGTAAGGTGTATGATCAGGCATCTTTCTGGCTAGAGTAAGCCTGAATGAGGAGACCCACTAAGGGATGAGATCTTCAAGCTGGAGTAAACCCAGGATGTGAAGAGCCTTAGATCATAAGCGTTGGGTTTGGAACGTGGTGCTGTAAGCTATGGGGAGCCAGTGATGGATACTATGGAAGCAGGGAAGCCGCTGCTGGAAAAGCTGGGTTGGAAGTGGTGTAGAATAGGGGACAGTCTGAAGGAGAAGAAATGGGCTGGCAGAGCCGTAAAGGCTTTGAGGCATGAGGGCATGAGAATCCAAACTAGAACTGTAGCAGAGGTGTAGGGAGAAAAGAACATGAGTAAGTGCTGTTGAAGGGCTAGACTTGAAAGCACCTGTAAATGACCCAGCGTGGATGGGAATGGAACAGAAGGAAGGCAGCAGAAAGCATTTGGGGTTGTATGCACAGGAGGATGGTTGCAGGGTCCCTTTAGGGTGAAGATGGATGCCAAGTGTTTTGGCATCTGTTTGAGTTTGAAGTTCCATTGTGACCTCCATTCGAAAGTGTCCTATTGACTGAAGGAAATGTGTAGCTCAGGAGAGATTGTGACTGAAGAGCTATATTTAGCAGTTTTCTCCATGGGGATGATTGTGGATACCATGTGAGTGGGTGAGATTGCCAAGGAGGACAGTACAGAGAGGATAGGGGAGTCCTGGGGGAACAGTTATGGGCCAGGCGGAGGATGGAGAGAGCTGTTGGAGGGGAAAGAGAAAGTGCTGTCACAGGAGCCGGAAGCCAGGACGGTTCCTGACCACTGGAGGTGGTCAGCAGTTCTGAATTTTGCAGAGAGGGTAAGGACGGTGAGGTCTTATAAAAGGACATTGGATTTTGCTCAGTTTTAATAGTAAGTGGAGAAGATGGACAGTCCAATTTAATGAGTAAAGAGATGATGCGGAAGTACAAGTGGGTAATTTTTCAAAGTTTTATGGTAAAGGGCAGGAAGAGACTTTCATAGCTTGGGGTGTGAGAAGATTTTTGAGGTCAGTGGAGACTTGTGTATATTCAGAAGCTCAGTGGGAAAAAGGCAAAAGAGGAGCAAGGTAGGTGTGTCGTGGGGGATTCTGAAGGGCAGTGGTTTACCAAGACAGTTACTCATTGGTGCACACGTTCTTTTCACGTATCAAGTTCTGGGACTGAGGTGGGGCTGCAGAGACAAGACACTGTCTTTTTTCTGTGAGTAACCCAAGAGAAGAATGAAAGTTGACCGTGTGGATTTGAGGCTGGATGACTTGGGGGTGGAGGCCCCACAGACTGGGGGAGGACTTGGCCAGGAGGCAGTAGTCAAGCAGGATAAATGCTATGATGAGATGATGCACAGTGAGCGGGAGCAGGAAGAGGAGGGCAGAGGGGGGAGGCAGACAAGGGCTTCCTCAGGGACATGGTGCTTTAGTTGTCCGGTGTGGGATACGTGGCGGCCTTCCTTCTCCAGAAGGCGAGGGCGCTTATCTCCTGTGGGGGGACCAGCATATACTTGGGGGGCAAATACTTGGAAATGTACTGGAAGAACAATTGTTTATGTGATTGAAGTGGAGGGAGGGTATGCAGGGGTGAGGCGGGACGGGTGGGCAGGACCCAGAACAAAAATGTCTTACGTGTCCTGATGCGTTTAGCCTTTTTCAGTTTGTTTTTGTTTTCCTTGAAAGCTCTGGGGAACTGTGATAAAAATTGAAGCAGAGATGTGCAGTGCTCTAGTTTGCTTTTAGAATGGTTACCTTGACAGCAGCGTGGAGGATGGTTTGGAGGGGCAAGACTGGAACCGGCAGCCAGGTTGGTAGGGAGCTGTTCAGGCCAGGTGAGGATGGGTAGGGACTTTCGGTAGAGTAGTCAGAGAACAGGTAGAAGAGAGATTGAGGAAGCAGAATTGACATGACTTAGTTTTTGAAAGGTTTTCTTGGGGATGGGCGGTTGAGAGGATGGTGAGGGATGTGAAGATTTTGGGAAAAGCTGTGGTTAACCTGTTTTCTGACGTAGAGACTGTTTGGAAGGTAGGAAGAAACATTTACTGGAGAAGATACTGAATGATTTGAATGTGTTGAGCTTGAGACACTTTTTGGGACCCCCTCATCTCAAATGGAGACAGTAGAGTAGACCAATTCACATGTCTGCAAATCACAGGAGGGAGCCTGGAGGGAGAAACGCGGGCGTCTTCAGCATAGGAGTGATAGTTGAGACCAGTGTCTGCATAGAGGATCCTGGGAGTATGTTGGCTACACACACACACACACACACACACACACACACAGCCTCTTGACTCAAGAACTAAAACACTTTCTGAATTTTTCTGGGTGCCTTCTTTTTAGGTCTTAGCTATCTGCAAGTTAGCCATTGGACTTTTATTGGGAATAGACAGAAAACGGGGAAAAAAAATGATGGTACCCAAATGTTTTCTACTGATTAGCAGCAGATGTGATGAGAGGATTAGATCCTTAGAAGAGGATCAGAATCCACAGAGAGACTTCGATGACTTGTGAAACTCATTTGTGTCTATACTTGTTCTGCCCCGTCCCTTAACAGGACTCAGAAGCTCCAGTGTTGAAAAAAAAAAAAAAAAAAAAAATAACCCCATGAGAATACACAACTCTGTTATTGCTTGGTTTCTTTTTAAAATCAGTGGTTGACATTGTCTTCGTTTGGAAACTACATGATTAAAATACATGATTTTTCAGAATCTTTTACAGGGAAATCTATGTGACTTATTTTGCTCTGCTGGCAATCTCCTTTTAGTACTAAATGAACTAACAAAAATAGAATTTATGGCCCTTTTCAGTATTGCATTGAAGCAGAGTTGAGACATTTCCCCAGAAATAAAACCCCTGGCTAGAACATTTTTACACTGGGGCCTTCATCATGGCTTTTATTTATTACTAAGAATTAATTTTCCCAGTGACGTAAAGGACGTGAGTGTTACCCCTGTGGAGGTGGTGTTTCCTGTGAGGAATGGGAAAATAATGAAGCTCTTACACTGTCCTTTTAGTTGAAAAAGCAGCATCTAGAGCAGAGCTTGCTGCCATGAGTATGATGGCCAGCTCCCCTTGAGAGACCCCACTGAGAACTGTTACAGAATTAGCAGTGTGGACCGCATGTGGATCTTTAGATCCTGCTTTGAATAAACAAACTGAAAAACGCACTTTTGAGACAGTGGGACGAGATTGAATGTAGACTGATACTAAAGTCTACTAAGGAATTGTTGATGATTTTGTTTTTTGTGAAAATGAGACCGTGATCATGTTTTAAAATGTCCTTATGTGGGGGCGCCTGGGTGGCTCAGTTGGTTAAGCGTCCGACTTCAGCTCAGGTCATGATCTCGCGGTTTGTGGGTTTGAGCCCCGCGTCCAGCTCTGTGCTGACAGCTCAGAGCCTGGAGCCTGCTTCGGATTCTGTGTCTCCCTCTCTCTCTGCCCCTCCCCTGCTCATGCTGTGTTTCTCTCTGTGTCTCAATAATAAATAAACGTTAAAAAAAAAAAATTAAAATGTCCTTGTGTAGGAGACCGTGTGCTGAAGTGCTTACAGGTAAAATGATACGATGTCTAAGAGTTGCTTTAAAAATACTGAAGTAGGAGGGTGAGGGTTGTAAAGATGAACTGTCCGTGGAGGTAGGTAAATAAGGTTCATTATGCTATTCTCACCTTATATACATGTACCAATAGTTCCATTAACGTAAAGCTTTAGCAAAAGCCAATATAGTAAAATGTAGTAGCCAAGAACAGGAGGGAGTTGAAGGTCTGTTTCTCACCTGTTTCTGACACTTCTGTGGGATGTTGTGTCACTCTTTCTGCATGCAAGGTAATAATCTTTCTGCCTTTCTGGCCCACAAATCAAGGAATAAAACACCACAGCTAGATTGTGTTTCTGTGACGATAATGCCATCCCATCCAGGATGTGGACAGTGGTCTGGGCAGTTCCTGTCTCATCTTACTCAGAGTCTTGAGCCTTTCCTGGAAAGGACCATGCAGGAGGTTCCTTGTCCCCATTCTTTTTTGGGACTTTTGAATGGGTTGGACTTGGGATGACAGCGTGGGTAGAGTGATCTATTGAAAGGGGTGGAATGGGAGAGGGTAGAAATTTAAACGGGAGTCATGGGATGCCTGGGTGGTTTAGTCGGTTAGGCATCCGACTCTTGATTTCAGCTCAGGTCATGATCTATGGTCATGAAATTGAGCCCCACATCAGACTCCATGCTGGGCATGTTGCCTGCTTAAGATCTCTCTCTCCCTTTCTCTCCCTGCCCCTCCCCCACTCATGTGCGCTCACACTCACGTGCATGCATGCACTCTCTCAAACAAATAAATAAGAGTGATGTTTCTGCATAGAGACCTTGTGATGTGATCATTGGCTCTTCTCATCAGTTCAAACTTGTGCTGGAATCAAACCCTCTACTCTTTCAAACCCAAGTGTAAGTCAGTGTTGTGTATGTTCTTCTTCCAGCAAAACTCCATCTGAAGTCTCTGCCCTTTGCAGACAGTGGGATAGCAAAATGAGTTGGTTACAAAGGAAACATGATTTCAGCGAACCAACATGGACTTGTTTGCTTCTTTGAATTATTCTCAGCATGGTGGGATATTAACATGTCGTCTCAGAGGCAGATGGGCCCGTCCATTCTGATCATCAGCTTTGGTGTTATTTGGCATTTGGAACCATGCCTTTCCTCTCAGGATTTTCAGATGCTTAGAGGATGGCCCGGAGTTTTCTTGACAGCAGCTGTTGCTTTGCTTAAGGAGGTGGAATAAATTAGGCCCTTTAGCCTCCCTATACTCCTTATACTCTGTGCTGACTCTGTGTCACCACAATGACAGGGTCCATGATGGCAAAGGGTTGTAGTTGTCTGAGGACATGAAAAAATGCCTCGGAGTTGCTGGTTGAAGTATCGTGACCCAGAACTTTCTTATGTCTTTATCTTTCAGCCCAGGATTATTTACTTATCCAAGTAACATTGTTTAAGTATCTATTAGGCACTAGTGGTCTGTATTGGGCACTGGTCCACAGAGTGAGTTTTTTGTTCACTGCTGCAAACTCCAGTTATGTCTAGATCTGGGGATTATGCAGACATGAGGAGTTGAAAGGGCTTTAGCTTGTCATGGGTTCTTAACTTTTGCCTTTCCCCTCATATCCCCACAGCAACTCTGTGATGCTGTGTCTCCAGCCCCTGACATCCATCTCTGCCGGGGAATGGTGGGAGGAGGATGGGGAGAGGTTATCTCCTGGTTACAAGGTTTGCTTTGGCAGATTTTTTCTTTTCCACAGAAAAATGTTATTTGCTCAACAAATGTATATTTGGTATTTACTAAATACAAGATACTCTAAATATAAGGACTCAGAAGAGATTTAACTACTTTTTACCCCCAGGGCATGTGCTTTCCCAGCTCCAAATTTCCTTATGTGTTGGAGCATTTCTTAATATCTTTGGAGTTTTTGTAGCAAATGCCAGATGAAGAAAAACAATCCATTATTGTGCAGACATAATATTGAAGAGTACAAACTGACCCACCTGGCGAAGAGAAATGTATAAGCAGAGCATTAAGAAGCACGAACTCCTGTCATTACATTTCCTATGTTAAAAAATTTGATGACCGGTCCTTTGACCAGACCAATAGTTTATTGTAATGGTGAGTCTTCATCCAGAATTTGTTGCATAGAAGTCACATATTAAAAATGTTGGAAATCTTGGGGCGCCTGGGTGGCCCAGTTGGTTGAGTGTCCGACTTCAGCTCAGGTCATGATCTCACGACTCGTGGGTTCAAAACCCGTGTCAGGCTCTGCGCTGACAGTGCAGAGTCTGCTTTAGATTCTCTGTCTCCTTCTCTGTCTGCCCCTATCCTGCTTGCATGGAGTTTCTCTCTAAAAAGAATAAACATTAAAAAAACTTTTTTAAATGTTGGAAATCTTAAATTTTCACGTTTATTATAATAAATGTAGGTGAATATAAGTTGATGCTCTTGTTCTGACCCCATTGTCATGTCAAGGTTTTAGAAGGCTTTCTCTCCCTTTCTTTTTTATAATTTGTTAGTCAACTCATCTTTTCATCAGGGTGGGCCCTTTTGGAAAAGGCACAATCTTTGGACACTGTTTAGAAGTAGAAAGTGGTTACTTTTACTTTTCATGTTATATACACTGCAATGCTGTTTGAAATTCTTTAAAGAGGTATGGACATCTTTCATTTTCAAATACTGGTTTTTCGACTGACAGCATCACGCATAAAACTGATAAAAATTCAGATGACGCAAAAGGATATACTGGGTGACAGGCAGAGGGAATGAATGTGTCTTCTTCACTGATACTCCTTCAGCAAAGCATTCTTGGCCTTTCTCTGCCCAGTGACTTACCTGATTGGTGAGTTTGAAAGGAGAAATCAGCTGTGTGGCCCAGCCCCTTCCCCTCCCTTTCTACTGGCACTGGCCTGCTCACAGAGAGAGGTGCTCAGTCAGGTCACTGTGGCCCTGCTGTGAGGGAGGAATGTGGTGACCATCTTTGCTGAGGACTGGATAGGTAAGTCTTACCTAATCGAGGGTCAGTTCATCAAGGGGGGTGGCTGGCTCAACATTTAAACCACATTCTTAAATATTACCTTTAAAAGGAGTAAGGGCAATGTTTTGACCTCTCTATACTTATTGGTCTTATTTCTAATTTAGTTCAGAACTAGCCATGGGGAGAAGGATATTATTATTATTATTATTATTATCATTATTATTTATTGGGGTTTCTTAAAGTGTACAACTTAGTGAAAAAGAAACCTCTCTCTCAACCTACAAGCCATCGCTAAGTCCTGTAAACCCTTTCAGAAGTGCTCTGCGCACATACAAATGTACTCCCTTAATTTCATGTTAAACAGTGATGAATGCTTTGTTCCCCGCTAGCTTTTTCCGCTTTGTGTCTTTTGTTGATCCACTTGATAACCTATTATCAGCTGCATACTATTCCATAATACGGATGTTGTATTGGTCTCACGACCGGAAAGAATAAATGTGACTCCGTTTGAGCTCCACGCCATGATAAACAAACTGTAAAGCTCTGCCAGGCGGCCAACAGGGATGGCAGCTGTTTGCCAGTGCTTTCATTTTCTACGGAAGAGCCGTGTTCTGTGTCTCCAGGTGATGAGACTTGGCCCTTGGTAGTGGAGAGCATGCTGCAAATCTACGTAGGGGCCTTCTTTTTCAGAGAACCTGTTGCTGACACTTAACTGGGAATTATAAACTGAGTTAGTAGCTAAAACATAACCTTTAGGGCAGTTAATAATGATTTTTATGAAGGAACTCTTTGGTACTGACATCTAAAAGTTGTTCTAAGGTGTTCTGGGGAATGTGACTATTTTTAAAACCAGGCATCTTAGTGAGATTATAATATTACAGAGGTTCTCACATTCTGTGGAAGAGTGACTGAGTCTGTAAAACTCAGTCCATTTGGGTATTTTCCACGGGTGATTATACCCTTCGCAGATGTAGTTGTTGCCCAGACATTGTCAAGATGGTGCTGTTGATTGTATTACTCAGAGGCAACCTGAGGCGTGTTTCACCAGCAACTCAACCCTAATCTTTATGTTGGGTGTTTTTACAAGGTAAGAATCTAGTGTGTATGAAGTGATGGTAATTCACATCATCTTAGTTATTTTTTTGTTTTATTGTCCTATTTGTTCAACTCTCGTCGTATTTCATTTGGAGACAGTAACATAAGTCCAAAAACCACTGGCTGCTGTTATTGGTATTGCTATTCTGCTAGCTAACTTGGCTTTTGTTTTTCAGTATGAGGAGGCTGCTAGGTTTAGTGTGTGTGAGTTAGATTTCAACCAGAGAAACAGAGCCAGTAGGGGACACGTAAAGAGATTTCCTGCAAGGGTTTTGTGATTATGTGGGCAGGTTAGGCAAGTCTCCTATCCATAGGGCAGGCCATCAAGAAGGGGAAGCCCAAATTCTCAGGCTTGGCTGAAGCCGTTCTAGACAAGTGGAATGTCTTCTTCAGAGAAGCTTTGGCTCAGCAGTTAAAACCTTTCAACAGATTCAGTCAAGCCCACCTAGAATGTCACAGAGGCCATATTGTGAGGCCATCTGCTAAATGCCTTCACCACAGTGCCTAGGTTAGCATTTGATTGAATAGCTGTGGGCTGTAGCATGGCCAAGTTGACCCTTAAAACTGGCCATCACAGTGATTCTCTGTTGCTTGTTAGAATTCTTCTGGTTCTAGAAGTCAGTGGTGCTGCCTGCCTGGAGCTACATTCACTTGGCTGCAGGCTCTTCTTTCTCATTTCTGCCCCTCCTACAATTAAGTTAACTTTGTAACTTACTGCTGTACCCAGAGCAGTTCCCTTCTGCTCCAGTGCCAGCCGTTTATTTTCTCTCTCTCTCTCTCTTTTTTTCCCCTTTGGTTTTACATGAAGTGTGTTTTCTCATCTGTGTTATTTGTCTTACCAGGGCAGAACGTTCCCATTGTTTTCTTTATTAGCTAAAGTTACAGATCAGCTTGGCGCCTATTCCGGCAGGGGCTTTAATTCTCAAAGACAATAGTTGCAAAATTGGATGCTGCTTTCCTGGCTCCTAGCTGTTGTCATTGTTCTTTGTCACCCTAACTTGGGGAAATGCCATATTGGAGGTTTGATAGGACTGAAACAGAGTAAGAAATCTAATTGTTTCTCTGTGTTCTGTGCTGCTTCCTTGGAATAGCTCCCTCCCAGCTTCCAGAGCATTCTCTTTCAAGACCTTGCCCTTTCATGTTGGCTGTCCAAAGTTACAAAATTCCATTATCATTATCTGAAGAGCAACATTTATCAAATTTGATTCTTTTCACGTTGGAGAATGTTAAAGCATTGTAAGAAAGTTGCTACAAGCGTGTCCTTCACTGAACTAGCCTACTGTTTTGAATTGTTATTATTGAATTATTAAAGTCTTTGTTTCTCTAGAACTTTTTCTAATTGCCTGCAGAACATTTTAATATTCTCATTCCTTTATTCTGTCCTTTTACATTTTGGGAAAGAAAAGGGAATGCCAAGTTTTAGCAGAACTAGATAAGCATTGAATTCCAAGAGGTCAAAAAAAAAAAAAAAGTTAATGTGAATTACTGGCAAAAATGTCTAAGATTTAGCTGTAGCCACTGATCTATGATTAATGGAAAAGGACTATTTTTTTCTATTTGGTATTTTAATGAGTAATAACATGGTGTGATGGAAATAATTTGTAAGTATAAATTTAAATCTGAGTGTGCAGAGGCCCAGAATGTCCAGAGTCAGAAAACACTGACCCAGAAGCAAAGTGTAGCGGAGTCTGTTATAACCTGTCATGGTAAGGGGCATCAAATATGACCTACTAATTTTCAAAAATCACTAGGTATACAGAAATGGAAATTAAATAAATCACCTTATCACCATCCTTATTCTAGTTATCTATTGCCGTGTAACAAATCACCCTAAATTCAGCAGCTTAAGACAACAGCAGCCATTTTATTAAGTTTCAGTGGGTCAGGGGTTTCTGGTCTTGTGCAGCTGCAATCAGATAGTCAGGCATTCTCATTATGAGGCCAGTCTGGGCTGCCCAGCAGCATGGAGGCCTCTCGGCAGGCCGACCAATTACATGATGGCCAAAGGCCTCAGCTGCAAGGATTCCAGTGAGCAAGATGGGAGTTGCATCATTTTTTCTGACCTGGCCCCGGAAGCTACATCTCTTAGTCCTGTTGGCCACAGGTGAGGCACAGACCCACCCAGATTTAAGGACAGGGCACTGGATTCCGTCTCTTGATAGTGGACTGACAAGCTTCTGGAAGAACATGTGGCACAGGAGCTACTGATGTGTGCATCATTGGAAAAAACATTCTGCCACGGTCTGCCCCCTGGCCGCAATAATTCACATCTCTTCCACATGCAAAATATGCTTTTGCCCTTCCAGCACCCTCTGGAAGTTCTCTTCCCATTAGGGTTTCAGGCTCAGGCTCAAAGTCAAGGGCCTTGCCATCTGAATCGGGTCTGGGAATTCAAATGAGGCTGCTCGGGACCAGTTTCCACAGGTACAGTTCCTTGAGGGCTGTTCCCAGTTACCTGCTGAACACACACCCAAACACAGCCGGAGGACAGGCGTTTTAAAGGCCTGCCCCATAGGGGAAGAAAGAGACACACACAGGTCCCATGGTGATCCTGGAATTTAGCCAGGTCCCTGTTACCAGATCCTGTTGTGTCATTGTGTGGGGTCTCGGTTGTGTTCTTTAAGCCAGATGTTTCCATAAGAAAGGCCAGTATTTGTAGCTCAGTAGCCTTTTCAGACTGCTTCCTGCCCATAAATTTGAGGGATCCGAAGGCTCCTTTCATTTTGTGCTATTTTAGTCTAACTTGGCAGTGATTTCATAGTACGGGTATCTAAAAGACTGTGAATTTTCTGTGAATCTTGATGGGTTTGTGCCATTAGATGGGAGCCAAGGCCTGAGGATACATTGTCTACCTTAGGCTCCCCCTGAGACTGCTGAGGGACAACACTCACAAGATGTCTAACCCACGGCTTAGAAGCCAAGTTATTTCATGCAAGTTTCTATAAGGTATGCTCCTGTAAGATCCTTAGAAGGCCTTAGGTCTGTTTGAAAGTGTCTAGGGAGCATTGCCTTAGATCTTTCTGAAATCTCAACAAAGTGTCACACAGCCACACCCTGGATTTGATCCTTGCTGGGAAGCCATTTCTTAATTTCGAGAATTGCTTGACATCAGAAGAGTCTGGGAATGAGGAACGGTTTTATAAGTAACAGTGTGTTCCTTAGCTCATATCTCTCTGCTCACATTTTATCATAGGCCGCGAGCTGAAGCCGGGTGTCACTTTAAGTGTTCTGCCTGGAAATCTCCTTAGCTAGATCACTGCGTTCATTAGGTACATTTCCATCTCCCACGTTATGGCAGGTAGCAACTCTGCCAGACCCTGTCACTGTGGAGCGGGGGTCCTCTTGTCCTTTCGGCTTCCAGTAACACTGTCCTCACTTCCCTGTAAGTCCTCACTGTCAGCCTGCCTGAAACAACAGTCGTTTCATTATCGTGCACTGTTTTTGTGCATCAGGAATATGGGACAGGCTTCTGCTGACTCCGGGTCCCCATGTGTTCGCTTTGAGAGTGGTGCCCACGCACTTGTGCGGGGCCGGAGCCCCCAAGGAGGACAGGCCACCTGCCACAGGGCTTGAAGTCCCTCGCTTTTAGGGCGATTCATTACTCACTGGTCAGTAGGAACCAGAGCAATTAACAGCACTGTTTACTTCCTGGCCTTTGTCCCCCTCCAGTCCTGGTTCCTCTCCTGCTCTGTTCTCAGGAATCCAGATTTGATCATTCTCTCTCCCCCCTGCCCACTCAGAAGCCTTCTGTTTGCCGCCATCTGAATTCCAAGCCCCCTGACTTGGTGTACAACAGAGGGTGCAAATGCACAGGCCAGATTTATCCCACAGACACATCGTTTTTAGGCTGTGCAGAGGAATTTTTTTTTTTTTTTTTTTTTTTTTTTTTTTTTTTTTTTTTTTTTTTTGCTTGACATACTAGTTAACATTTAAAAAATCAGGAGCATTCACATAAAAATCCAAATTATCTACTTCTCTGGAAGAGTGAGAAGATCCAGCCACTTGGCGGCCCCCTTCCTGTGGCTGCAGTCAGCTAATGCTGGGCCCTCCCTATAGGAGGGAGAGGTCCTCTCTAGACCACCCAGTCCTCACAGGGTCTGCTTTCCATTTCCCGCCTGGCTTCCGTAGGCCTCTGAATTTGCCCTTCTTATTGTACAGGCTCTTCACGCAGCTTTTCCAGGTTTATTCTTAGCCATTTCCTTAAAGTCAAGCCCCTAGACCCCAGGACCTCGTGAGCCAGCCACGTTACCTGAGTCAGTAGAACTCGGTAAGTTCTTACCTTCTCTCCTGCTGGAATGATGTCTCCGCTTTCCCTGCCCAGTGAGCTCTTACCGTCCTTCACCAGCAGCCTTCCTCGTGGTCCCGCAGCGGATGCTGTCCTCTCTTTTGCAGTCCCACAGCGCTGGTGTCAGTCTTGTAGTGCTCACATTTTATTGATGTTATTAGTTTAAATATCTGTCCCCTCTCTGGATTGTGAACTACTCCATGGTGTGGATTTATATTCAATTTATCTTTTGTCTAGAACTTGCCACCAGAATAGGTATTGAATAAAACTTTGTTGACTGAATGAATAAATAAGTGGTGTTTTAAAAAGGCTGAGCCGAGCTCTCTGCCCTGAGGGAGTGGACAATTCAGTATGTCATCCGTTAAGTGTAGTACGGGATAGAACAGTATACAGTTGCAGGCAGAGATACCCCTTGGGAGAATTGGCAAAAGCTTCTTGCCTTAGAAGAAAAGAGATAAGAGTGTAGAAGGGCAGATCGTGTATACAGGCCAAGGCATGTGTGTAATATACATATGAGAGGGTGGACTCGTCAAAATACGTAATTTGTATATAACTGGACTGTGGGGTGTCTAAAGGGATATGGTGGGAAAGAAGTCTTGGACAGGTACTTTGGGGCTAGGGTGTGGAGAGACTTGAATGTTAAGGAATTTGGACTCATAGGCAATAGTGAGTTCTTGTCGGTTTTTTTGAGAAAGTGCTAGTGTGACTAGTGGAAATACGAAGGATAAATAGGCAGGAGGTTAGTGGCCAGGAGATTGATAAGCAGTTTGTTTTAATAGGAGAGACAAAAAAGCCAATGTTGAATGTGGGGTGGGGGTGGGGGGGACCTGATCTAGCACAGTGTCCGTGGAGGAAGTGAAATTTGCAGAGTGTAACATTTGATAGATTTGGGTTGTGAGGAAGATGAAATGTAACAATGCCAACAGCACCTGTCACGTCTTAAGTATTATGTGCGAGACATCATGTTAGGAACTCTATACGACTGTGCCCCTTGGCCCAGATGACGGGGGACAGGGGTGGGGGAAAGAATTTCAGAAGTGTTGTTTTATTTTAACCCAAATGGAAATTTATTTTAAATATTTTGTGTTTGAGACAATTTATAGGAAATAGGTGCCGTATTAGGCCAATATCCAGTGAATGCCAAATGCAGACAGTTTCTATAGACAACTTCTGTAGAGAGATGCTTGCTAGAAATAATACATTTATGTATTTTTATTCTTCTGGGGTTGGAATGTACCAACAGAAATGTAAAGTTAGACCAGTATTTTTCTTTTTTTCTTTTTTTTATTTTTAAAAAAATTTTTTTTTCAACGTTTTTTATTTTTGGGACAGAGAGAGACAGAGCATGAACGGGGGAGGGGCAGAGAGAGAGGGAGACACAGAATCGGAAACAGACTCCAGGCCCCGAGCCATCAGCCCAGAGCCTGACGCGGGGCTCGAACTCACGGACCGCGAGATCGTGACCTGGCTGAAGTCGGACGCTTAACCGACTGCGCCACCCAGGCGCCCCTAGACCAGTATTTTTCTATCTTTCACATTTTACTTCCCTCTTATTCTACCAAATAATCAAGGTTTCGAATTGTTATGAACAAAATACATAATTTTCCAGTGACATTTATGTTTATGTTTATTCATGTCACATTAATATTTACAGGAAGTTTGAGAACTTAATTCTCTGCTTTGACCGGCAAGGATATGTATTTCCCCTTTTATAGAAAAACCATCAGGTGCAAAATTCTAGATCCTGTCTGCAGAATTTATCAGAAATTCCTAATAATAGAGGTAACTTGAAAACAATGGGATACTTTAGTTTCCAAATCTAAAAATTAGAACAAACAAGTTTTCTGATGAGTTTGAATATAGGAACACTTAGGGACATAGATGAAATAACAAAAAACTTACCAATGAAACTTAACAATTCTATGTAACTGTGTTAATACACATTATACCAAACATTTTCATTTGGAAAATACATCATTTGTTTTCCTTTCTTTGTCTTAATGTTAGTTAGGCTCTCGACTTGTAGTGTTGGCATCAGTCATCACAGATCCAATGTTGCATCATCTAAAACAATTTTTCAGAGTCTGCTGTTGTCACTTTGCATTTTAAAAAGTGGAGGAGCACACTGTGTTTCCTCATGATGCTTTCGTAAGAAATGTTAGCCCAGGCCATACGTATCAGTTTGAGTAATATGAAGATAGTTGCCCCCCTCAACTGTACCTCGATTGTTATAGGTTTGGTACGTAAAAGTCAATTTGTGTGTGTTGTTTCCAAGGGTCAAATTTGAGAGGCTTGTGCAGTAGAATTGAGATATTTGCTATCATAAAATATTTATTCCCAGAAGTAACTACTAAGCTCATGTCAAACACCTTGGTCCAATTTTATAACGTTCCCATAAGGTGAGTCTTCGCACCAGCGGTGTGCTGCTAAACATTGAAAACTGGCATTTCCTTGGTCCAATTTTATAACGTTCCCATAAGGTGAGTCTTCGCACCAGCGGTGTGCTGCTAAACATTGAAAACTGGCATTCTGGCGGAGAGGGGGGCATGCAAATTGTAATTTGTACTATTTTCCAGTTTCTGTTGTGTCAGTGAGTGCTTCTACTGGGGCCAACTTTACACAGCCAGTGTGAAGTCAACTATCTTGCAGACTTCCTGAAATTTTTAACAGTGGGCTCTCCTGAGTCAGCATGAGCCAGCTCCAGCACAGAGGGAGGAACTAAGGGAGGTAATGCTGGAAAGGTGTCAAAATGAGGCTGGGGGGTTGAGCCTTAGTGAGTAGGTTGGAGATGGCTCACTGGAAATTGATCGGACATTCATAACCCACAAAGCATTCGAAAAACAAGACTGAGAGACGAAGTTTCCAAGGTCATCAGCTTAGAGAGAGGGGAGGCCACTGGGGACCATGTGCTCTCTGGAAGAGACCATGTCTGGAGGCCGTGTGTGCGGTAAAGACGGAACAAAGAACAGTAGGAGACGGGAGGACAGAGAAAAGTAGAAGGAGAAGCTGTACAGATTTGGAGAGGGCACAAAGTAAAAGAATGGGATTCAGCTGTGCCTACAAGATAACATTAGGTCAACAGGGAGGAGCGTTACATTACACAAGTGTGAAGTCATTAAATCTTGCAGGGGAGAGGCAGCTTGAGTGGCCTGCTGGGGACAGATAGTATTTTGTATGAGATTAAAGAGTGAGGTTGGGCTGAGTAAGCGAAGGCTGCAATTAGAGACCGTCTTCAGAAAAATGTCGACAGTGAGAGGGGAGAGGGACGGAGTGACTGCTCCTGGAAGAAGCGAAATCTGAGCCCATCCCCCCTTGGGGCAGAAGTTTAGGAGAGAATTGAACATGTTCATGGTAGATGTGGAGAAGCAGGGCCTGGCTATAAGTGTTTTGAAGGAATGAATGTGTGTATGGATAAATGAGCACACAGGAGGCATTGACTTTTAAAAAGGAAAGGGGATCCATTTTCCTACATACAGGAGGGAAAGAGGCAGAGAGGAAGGAAGAGTGTGAAGGAGCTGATCAGAAACATGTAGAAGTGTTGGGTATAGGCTGGAAGGACTTGGTGCGCCCAGGGTGACAGGTGGAGCTATTTGAAATGACCGGAGCTGGGTAGGATGGGGTTCCCCTGTGAGCCACAGTAGCAGAGCCTGGCCCTGGAAAGTTGGGGTCAGGATCCTGGTCCCCCAGCCTGGCACCATCTCTTCCAGCTGTATGGGCTTGAGCCAGGTGTTTCACTTCCCTGCACCTTGGTTTTCCCTCAGAAAAATGGGGGAGTAAAATGATTCTCAACTCACAAGGCTACCGTGAAGGTTAAGTTAGTTAATATCTTTCAAGTTGTCAGCACGTAGTAGTAACTCTCTTCTATAAATAACAGCTGGTATGGGCTGGGGAGAGGGAGTAGGCTAACAACCAGTGATGAGGACAGTGCTTCTCCAACCTGAGTGAGAATAGGAATCACCTGAAGCTCTTGCTAAAAGGAATGCTCTGATTTAGTGGGTTTGGGGTGGGGCCCAACATGCAGCATTTCTAATAAGCTCTCCAGTGATGCTGTTGCTGCTTGGCCAGGAACTCCCCCGCCCCCGCCCTTGAGTGGCTGGGTTGTGGCAGCACTGATGCCCCTAGGCATGGCCAGAGAGTCTCTCTAATGGCACCAGGCAGCATGGCTATTCTCCATTCGCTCAGGGATGAAGGATGTTTGGTGAGCCCCCCACCCCGCGTTCCTCCCAGGTGTGATTTGTACAGGAGGCAGAGGGGGTGTAGGGTGGGGTGTGCTAAGTGCAGCGTCAGCCGAGTCCACCGTGGGCTCCAGATCTTATAAGGTGGGGGTGAAGCCAGGAGGGGCTGATGGAAGAGGCAGGGGAAGGCTGAGGGCTGGAGAACACAGTGAGGCCAGGAGGTAGGTGGGGGACGGAGGTGTCAGAGAGGTCACAGGAGGCAATGTCAGAGTATGAAGTAGGGGAACAGTAAAATATTCACTGCTGAAACCTTACTGAGTCCAATCTTATTCATTATTTTTGATGATTTAGAAGGCTTTTTTTTTTTTCCCCAATGTTTTTTATTTATTTTTGGGACAGAGAGAGACAGAGCATGAACAGGGGAGGGGCAGAGAGAGAGGGAGACACAGAATCGGAAACAGGCTCTAGGCTCCGAGCCATCAGCCCAGAGCCTGACGCGGGGCTTGAACTCACGGACCGCGAGATCGTGACCTGGCTGAAGTCGGACGCTTAACTGACTGCGCCACCCAGGCGCCCCAGATTTAGAAGGCTTTTTGTTTGCTTGGCAGTGTCTCAAGGACATTGTAAACAGCAATTAATTAGAAACTTTTTTTTTTTTTTTTTTTTTTACACTCTGGTCAGTACAATGCCTGATAAAGGAAAAGTTACTGTGTATTGCTTTCTACCATGTCTGGATCACTTGGGTTCAGGCTGTGGTCAGATTACACGTTCAACAGGTGGAGGAGAAGTGGAGCACAGGATTCCTGTTGATGGGGAAATCATTCCGAGGAGACGCTGAAATCCTGCCTCCAGGGAGGAGTTAATGTAGCTGTGGAAGCAGCTGGCAAGTGCCTCGGAAAGAGGCGCCAGGCAGGATTGGACAAATTCTGCTAAATTTTGGTCACTTTCTCTTTGGGTCACATTCATCCTTTGTTAGAGAAACACACTTTAATTTCTAACATGTTTTAACACCCTGTATGGAGAGCTTACCTGCTGGCTGTCTTCTACTGTCTTTCATCCCTTGCTTCCTGTTCTGGTGTCAGGGGCCAGCTGGCCACCTGGGATGTTGTACAGAGATCCTGGGTCCTGATATGTATAGAAAGCTCCTGTTCAGAGGGGCACCCCTGGGAAGACTGGAGAGACCCCTCCAGTGACTTCCCCCTTGTTGCCGCCTTTCCCTACTCGTGGCTGCTTCATCCCCTCTCTGCTTTGGACACGTGACCCTGTGGCCACCAGACATAGCCCGAGACCACACTGTTCCTCTGCGCGTCTGAACCTGACTTCTTTTCTGGTGGGAATCAGAACTTTAGTTCATTTTGTAAAAATGGATTTTCATAAAGACGCAGTTTCGAAAAAGGGAAGAAAATACTACTCTCCTCTTCGGAGGTATGACGTGCGGGTGGAACTGGTCAATTGTATTTTATTCCCAGTCTTGGGACTGAATGTCGTTGCCTCTAAAACTTTCTCTAACTTATTGCTGGGCCTGAGGAATTTGTGAGCTTACGACTGAGCCCATTTCTCTGAGAAGTATCGGATTCTTTTGTTTAAGCCCCAGCTACCACCTCTTGGCTTTATTAGATGATTAAATTATGTAACAGAATGGGAACAATGCAGCAGTAATGCAATCCAGATTCTGAGGGTGAATAACTCCCATCCTTGTCATTGTGGACGATGGGGAAGGACAGAAGCCTTTACACATCTTTATTTTGTTTTGTTTTGAAATTTTTAGTTGGTAGAGTATTCCTCAGTTCCTAAATAAGAACCCCGTTTGTTAAACTATGTGAAACGTAGTTGCCTTGACTTTGGAAGGTAGAAGTGGTTGGTTGTAGTCCCTGCAAACTCCCTGCAAGGATGTAGCTTCCTCGAATTGCTTCCTGGTCTCTTCAGTGTAGATCAATGTCACATAAAGATACCATGAACCCTGGGTTTGAAATGATGTTGCAAGTTCTTTTCCTTTCAGGAAACCAGGAAAGGCTCATTACAAATCTGTATTCTTATTCTTCCTACTCCTGTACCAGTATTTTATGCTACATAGATTTTATAATGCCTTTGTCTTAATTTCTACATTTGTTTGTTCAATATTTATGACTTAAAGGCCGATGCCACCATTTCTCTCAATGTCTGAGGCTATCATCTTAGACATTTTCTTTGTCTCTCTTCCGGCAAATAAAGCTAGGAGGGAGACAGCCTGGGTTCTAAAATAAAATAGAAGATGCCCATTTTATTGTCTGTGGTTGGATCCTGCCTGTAGAAACAAAACTGTTGACAGATCTTGTAAACAGAGAAGAAAAAGGGGCATAAACAAAGTTTTAAGGTGTAAAGCTGTACTATCTCTGCTGTTGGAGGGATTTCCTTAGCATAACCTCTTACGTGTTAGGTACTTGAAGAATTCCACTTTGTGAACTGTGCTTCATTATTGCAGTTTCAGTAAAGGTAGAGTTTTGTTCTATTTCTGATAAGTTTTCCTTGTTTTCTCACTTCTTAGTTAATAGTATGTTTTGTGATAGATGTGGCTTTACATTCTTTCTTTTAATGTAGTCATTAACAGATTTTCCTATACTATCATCATGATTAGTATTGCCAAGAAAATAATTTTACTGTACATGTCAATAGAAAATCATTTTCTCTTCCCCTACCCATTTCTTTGTAGTTTTAAAGAGCAGTCTGTTCTGAAAGTGTTGAAGTGAGTTTCAGCATTTTTTCCGTACGGTACTTTGCCAGCTTCTATAAAGCATTGTCATTAGAATAGGTCATTTCCAATGACTCAGAATATGCAAATGGAAAAAATATCTTATGTCAAACACAGAAGGTGTTGTTTCAAATTCGAATTCGTTTTTTTGGAGTGGAGAGAAGCTCCCCCCCCCCCCAATTAAGCATAACTGTTTTACTTATGAATAAGAACTTTTTACTTTTGAACTTTCCATCCTGGAGTTCAGATCTTCTAGACCAAGTGGTCAGGCTTGCTTTTACAGATTCCACAGGATAATTCCTTTAAGTCAGACCCAACCCCGAGCCTGTTTTGATTATGAATTGACATTGATCGAACGTGTGTAAATACTTACCTTACATTTAAGGTCTGTGGAATTTCCCTCAGGATTAATGAGGCTCCCATGATATAACCAACTAGTTTGTATTACGGAAATTAGTCTTTCTTCACATCATAAGTCTTTCAAAGTCTTCGCAGGATGTTTTTAGACAACTTCGGTTTCACGTTTACCATTCAGTGGCATAAGATTTGCATTTGAATGGGAATCTGAAGGCTTTTATTCTTGCCTTAATGTTGTCCCCCTAGCCTTGTGATCTTCTTCAATCTTCCATCACTTTCCGGGGCTGGGCCTTCATTTCCTCATCTGTAAATTGAGGGGGTTGGACTAGACCCTATCCAGGGTCCCTCTCCCCTTGAAGTTCCTCTGAATCAGTGGCTCACTCACTGGCTGTTATGTTCACATGTTCGCTGCTACATTGCTTTGTTCAGTTACATCTGAATCTGTTTTTTTAGCGCAAATTACTTTGGTCAGAGGCTCATCATTCTCAGTCATCCTGTCCTTTTAAAAGTTTTGCTTTTTCAACCACACAGGCATTTGAAGAAAATACCCCTGAATCACATCTACATCTCTAATCACAAGTTCAAATAAACTTGAAATCCTTGCAGAAGACTGTTATAACCTGTTTGGATGATCCGGCATGGCTGCTGATTATCTTGCCATGTTTCTAGCAATCCCCCAAGTCTCAAAAGTGTTACAAGGTGTGTTAAGAATAGTCTGATGCTGTTTCGTTTTGCTCAGGTAGGTTGAGCAGAATCTTGGGAAAACAAGTGTGATGTCAGGTTCTGACAAAGAGCAAGGTGGCAACAAAAGGGTATTTGCTTTTTTTGACGGAGGCTTTAGATTGCTGATCAGTCCTAGACTGAGGTGTTTCATTAGGCTGCCTGACTCCCTCGCCTTCCCTCTGTCAGCAGTCTGTTGCTTGCTTGCGTTTCCTTAGGCAGTCTTGAAGCCGATCACATGGCCTTTAGTGTGTAGTAATTAACGAAGTATTAAATGAAGCAAAAGGGAAAGATGGATTTGATCCCTGTGGCTGACGCACGTGGTGTTCTTCCAAAATATTTTGCTCTTGGTGTATAGTAATGCGTTTGGAGAACACAGTATCTTTGGAAAGAGGATGAGTGTGGGAGTCTGCAGGCTATGTAGTCTTTTTGGGGTATTAACTGCTCTGCCTGAATTCGTAACCACTCAAGGTATTTCCAGCGTAGGTGTGTGCTGTGCGACCCAACTGGCAGCACCAGCGAGCACTGTTCACGTTCTGCTAGTGAAAAATCTGGGCGGGTGTGTTTTGATTCAGGTGAGAAGAGTTCCTGGGTCAAGCGGTCACCTTCATAAAACCGAGGACGGTGACTGGGAGTGGAGTGACGACGAGATGGACGAGAAAAGTGAAGAAGGGAAGGCCGCTTTTTCTCAAGAAAAGGTAAGTGATGTTGACGATGGTGAGCTAGCCTGTGCACAATTTATGTTTGTGGCATTTTGTGTGTGCACGTATTAATGGATATGCAATTGTTTTACAGTCCCGAAGAGTAAAAGAAGAAAATCCAGAGGTGAGTGGTGGTGATTTATTTTAACATTTTTTTGCCACCTCACCATCCCCCCCTCCCACGAGCCGTCCTCCCCCTTGCAGTATCAGAGTATGATCCATTTGGGGAGGAGACATCAAAATTTCGTCCTCACGGAGTAACAGAAAAGAAAAGGCATGTAGACTTTGCAGGTCCTGATACTGTCTGAGTTACTTTTGGTCTTTGTAACTTGGGGCCGATTGTTTTACTCTCTGAGCCTCAGTTTCTTCCTCTGTTAGATGGTAATGACCAGTCACACTACTTTTAAGTTGCTGTGAGCATTTGATAAAATCATGCACACGAAGCACCCACTGAGTGCTCAGCTTGGTTGATCTCAACTCTTGATATTACTGCCATGTAGAAAACATAATACGCATTCAGGCAAAGTCTCTTCTAGATTTTTGGTTTATAGTAAAGCAGATAATTAAAATGGTGGGAGGCTCTAGGTTGAGTGTGCTTTACAATCTAGTGGGTAACTTAGTAGGCAGGAAACACTCTGATCAGCTTCCCTTTGAGAACTGGTCACCTTTTGATTAACTTTACTTCTTCCATCTGGTTAATTATCCTAATGCTAATGTCTAATGATGACTGTAGTTCAGAAGACTTGCTAATTCTCCTAGAGAAAATTCGAGCATATTTAAATAGCTCCAAATATTTTACAGACCTAGTAATTAATGTGTGCCTTGATAAATTCTCATTAAGGAAACCGAAGACTTCAGGATACAGATGATATCCATCCCAACTTTTTCTTTTGTTTTAATTAGCAGACGCTTCCTTTTGATGAAGTGAAGTAAATCTTAGATTCCACTACAAGGGGCCAGCTGGACTTTCTGAGAAGAGTACATCCGAGCTACAATCTATTGTTTCCCTGTCATTCTCCCTTCCCTCTGGTCTCTCCATTCTTCATGCCACACTGATAGGCCTTGCCTAGGGATTTCTCAGTCTGCCTACCTCCCACTGTTAACTGTCCTTCAGTTCCTGTTTCTTCCTGTGTTGATCATAGGAATTCATCTTGTCATTTTGTATATAAAAGATAAGGTTTGTCAAGGAAGTTATCTCCCTCTGTTACAAATGATGGTGAGGACTTCCACAATAGGACCCATTGGCCGCACACATGTGCTTGTTTCTAGAACCATCTTAACCAGGTATCATGCACTCTGCCCTCTTCTGCCCACTTTGCTATTTTACCTACAGTGAAGTGCAGAGTCAGGGTTTTTCATCTCTTTCCTGGAGTGTCTCTAACTAAAAGTGTCAGTCCTGCTTAGAAATAGAACAAAATAACGTGATTTCGGGTAGCATCATGATTCAGAAAGCATTCATTTTGGTTCACCACAGGACGTCTTTATTGGCATGTTTTCACTGAGTCCTGCCTTAACCTGGTACAGACTGAGGGTTGTGGGTCCTTCCTCTTGAGGATTTGTGAAATTTATTGTGACAGTATCCTCCTATGTGCTTGTTGAAGTTGCTTTGATAACTGATCTGTTATGTGGATACTAGTATCTTTTTGGCAAGAATGTTTTCTGCATAGACAGGAAAGAGACTAATGTATAGCATGCTGTCAGTCATCACTGTCGACCTTGGGTGGGATTTAAAAGTGTTAGACACTTCACCGTGTCTAGACTAATTTGATTTCCCAGTGATATACGTCTGTTCCATATGAGTTTATAATTGAGGAAACATGAAACCTTACTTTTGTGAAAGGTTCATGTCTTTGAATGTGAACACTTTCACCAAATTTTAGGAATAATCAGCCCTACCTGCTATTGCACGGCTTCTCAGGCCATTTGTTTTGTTTTGTTACCTTTTTTGTTTTTCACATTTCAGTAGCTGGTATTTCAGTATCCTGAACTGTGTTAAGGGCAGATACAGTGATGGTTGCTGTGTCCTTTCAGCTTTTTAGTTAAAGTAGCCCCCTGTCTTGCCAACCACCCAAATTCACTTTTTGTGTAAGTGAAGCAAAACGTTATTTATCTATTACAAAGGGAATTAGAACTGTTGGATATGTAAATAGGCGACAAATGTATGCACACATGCACATATATATACCTACTGTGCACACTGTTTTAGGAGGTGTTGGGGATACAACAGTAAAAAAAAAAAAAAAAAACCATGAAATCCCTGTCCTTGTGGCACTTACATTTTTTAAATTTTATTTTATTTATTTATTTTGAGACAGAGAGCGAGGGTGAGCAGGGGAGGGGCAGAGAGAGAGGGAGAGAGAGAGAATCCCAAGCAGGCTCCGCGCTGTCAGCACAGAGCCTGACGCAGGGCTTGAGCTCACAGTGTGATCATGACCTGAGCTGAAATCAGGAGTCAGATGCTTACTGGACTGAGCCACCCAGGTGCCCCATTGTGACACTTATATTTTGATGGGAGCAAGTAAAAAACAAGCGACAGACTTTATAAATCAGTACATTATGTGGTTTGTTACAGTGGAGTAGGGGCAATGGGGAAAAAATAGAACGGTGTGGAAAGTACAGGGAGTGTGTTAAGGGACTGTGATTTTTAAATGGGTTGGTCAGGGTAGGCTTTATTGAAAGGGACACAAAGACTTGTAAAATGTGTGGAAGAACTAAACAAAAAATCCTGAAGAGCCACTTTTATTTTGCTACCTCTCCTGCCCCTGTGACTGTTCCTTCTTTCCATAGAGGTTTTCAGTTTACAGTATTTTCATCCAGACTTTTTTCTTCTCATTTACATACAAATATGTAAATAAAGAAACCTATATCATATTAAAAGTGTGAATGGGATTATAAAAACCATAAATTTATTTTTTTATTGAAGTATAGTTGACGCAGTGTTCTGTTCATTTCAGGTTTGCAACACGGTGATTCCACAAAAATGTCTTTCTGGTTTTTGCAACTTGCCTTAAATCTTGCAAAATCTTTCCACGTTAGTTGTTGTAGATCTGCCTCTATTTTAAGTGCCGAATAGTATTACCTTGGATGGATTGAAGTGGTTTATTTAACCACTAACTTTGTGAACATTTAGGTGACTATTATAAACTGCATTCCATTAACATTTTGTGTACGCATTTTAAGGAGCACATGTGCAGGTTAAGCATTTTAAAGAATTTAAAGAATCGTGGGTTTTCGTTTGACAAAATCTGGTTTTGGATTTTTCAATAGCTGCTATCAAAAGCTAAACCACTTTAAATATCTTACATTTTTATTTGTCAATTATATCTCCGTAAAGCTGAGACTAAAAAAAAGTACCAATTTATATAGCCTCTGACAGTGTACCTTATACCTTTAAACATCTTTGAGGGTGAAAATGCTTATCTGTGCCAAGTGGCACGTTTAAATGCCAGTGTTTACATTTTGATAAGCTTTTCGAGAATGCTCATCATTTAAATCACAGTTTATTTCCTTGGCTGACTGGAAGCTACTGGAAGACTGGGCTAGTATTTTATTCATATTTATGTTCCCTTTGCATCTAGTAGATGCTCTCTCCATGTTTGTTGGTGACATGAATACCCACACACTGAAGTAAACATTAAACAGGTGCCTGAAGAAGCATATCGTATTTATGAGTAGGTCAGAAGTGAGCAGAAAAATCCAAAGATGCCATTTCATTGAGCTGAAGTTCAGAGAAGGTAGCCTTACTTAGTAGTTACATTCAGACAGAGGAAGATAGTCCAATAAAAGAGGGGGTGCTGTAGAAATGCTTAATTTGTAAAGGGCTATTTGGCTTCCCTAGGAAGGTCTAAGGCAGAATATCCAGGTATTACAGGGTTTGTTGGAGAAGATTAAGAAGGCCAGGGTGGGGTGTTTGTCAGGGGGGCCTTGGGAAGATGTGCTTGGTATTGGGCCGTACCAGGAGATCCTCCTAAATCCGAAAGAAAATTTCCAGTGTAACCTGTAAAGTTCTAGAGTTGAACCACTCATCTTGAGGTTCATAGCCCAACCCATTTAAAAGCTGGTCCTCCTATGTTCCTAACTGGACATTTTAGAAGTAGCCTTGCAAGGTATTAGTTATGACCTGCCAGTAATTCATAGTTTTTTATAAGTAGGTAATTCATGCTCATTTTATTTATTTATTGTATTCCACTTGGATGTGGAAGCCAGTGGTAGAACTTCATGTTAATAATGCAACAATAATATTAATAATGAAGTTAATGGAGCAAATACTTAATCTGTGCCTGATTTTTTACATGAAGCAGTGCTAAGTACTGTACCATTGTGGGAATTACACAAAAAACAAGGCAGAGAGCCCTGCTCTCTAGAAACTTCTCATCGCTTTGGAGGTAGGGGTCGGGAGTAGTATTTGCAAGACTGGCTTCCTCATGTGGGGGTTTCCTATTTGCCATCCTAGCTTTTGTAAAACCTTTCATTTATTATCTCATTATTGATCTTTTTTGACCAGTGATTTGGGAATCTGTTTTTGTCAGACTCTGAAAATAATCGATACATGTTTTATAATCTTTTAAAATCAATTTTGCCTTATATCCTCATTTTCTACATAAAAGTAAAAATGCCTTTATCTTTCTTTACATTCACACTTCATTTGCATTTCCTTTAACCAAGGGAGACATTTGGCTAAGTCTTCTACTAAAGAAGCATTCTTTTTAGCACAGCCCCTCTGTTAGGTGGCATGAAAACATATGGTTTGTAACCCTAGATTCACATCAGAAAAGCTGAAAGCTTTAAAAATGAAGATGCCCAGAACTAGCCCTCAAATTATGATTTGGTAGTTGGGGCTGAGGTCCAGGCAAGTCTGGTTTTCAGAAAGCTGCTCATGTGATTGATACATGGCTAGGATCAAAAACCACTGGCTAGGAAAACCACACCAACTGCTCTGAATCCCAAAGTCCACACTGAAATCCGAGAAGATTGTGTGCTCAAAATTTCTGAAGATTTGCTTCAAATATCTGTCTATCAGAAATGTCAAGAAGAAAAGAGAGAGGGGGAGAAGAGAAAAAACTATGAAAGATGATTCAGAGACCCCTTGGAGAAGTTGTCCTTATTTAATCAGGTGTAATGAAGGCAGGTGGAAGGTTTGTTGACTCAGGCCCTCTAGCCCATAAGAGATATATTGAAGAATTCTGTTACAGAATCGAGGCTAGGTTAGTTGTGAAAATGTTGTTTCCTATGATATTTTGTTCTGAGGAGAAAAGAAATTTGGTGAGGGTTTAGGTTGAGTTAATTTTATAGTGATTAGTCACAGTGCAGAAGCTAAATTTATTGCTTGTGTTTACTCATTGCTGTTACCTGATTGCTAAAACTGCCTTTAGCTTTTTAAATGTATTTCTGATGACATTGTGTTTTCCAAATGCCTGTCAGCTCTGATACGTGTTTGTTTTATATCCATTTGTAGATGGAGGCAAAGATTTGCTTTCTCCCTCCAGATTTATTATACTTAGCCTTGTCATCACAGATGGCTTTAACTTGATACCTTTATGCCACCATTTTCCAAAAGATGTTCTTATTTTAAATGACTGGCTTTCTGACTTTTTTGTGATAAAAGCTAGATTTGTGATCAGAAATCTTTCTGTATTTCTGAAAATAACCTTCTATTTTGTAATAATTTTAGATTGCAAGAAAAAGTGCAAAGATGATACAATGTTCCCATACACTCTTCACCCAGGATCTCCCACTGTTAAATTCTTATGTGACCCTGGTACTTTTGTCACAACTAAGAAGCGAAAGTGTTACATTATTATCAACTAACCTCAGACTGTATTCATATTTCACTAGTTTGTGTACTAAAATCCTTTTTTTGTCTCAGGATCCAATCCAGGATAGCACACTGCATTTAGCCACAGTATTTTTAAAAATAGAAAATGAGAAGATTAAGCAGAGCTCTATGGAAAATTAGCAGACATTGTCCCTTTCTTTTCCCTATTCTGGGATCTTTGCCTCTCTTTTACCCAGTTTCAGAGGCCTGTTTCCAGGGTGGTGTCCACCATTAATCTGTTCTTTTCCTCTTCCCTTCCTATCAAAACACCCATTTTCTCAAATGCAGTTCTTTTGATTTTCAATGTTTATTTATTTATTTTGAGAGAGAGCTTGAGCAGGGGAGGGACAGAGGAGGAGAGGGAGAGGGAGAGAATCCCAAGCAGGCTCCATGCTGTCAGTGCAGAGCCCGGCATGGGGCTCAAGATCATGACCTGAGCCGAAATCAAGTCAGGTGCTTAACCAACCAAGCCACCCAGGCTTCCCTTGAATGCATTTCTTATAGCAAAAAAAAAAAAAGCCAAAAAAAAAAATTCCAGCAAGCAAATTTATATTATACTGTGATGAATAACACCTGCTTAATATGTTGGCTTTCTTGTAAGCTTTTATAATTAAAAATGTATGCCCATTGGGGCGCCTGGGTGGCTCAGTTGGTTGAGCATCCAACTCTTGATTTCAGCTCAGGTCAGGATCCCAGGTTGTGGGATTGAGTGCCACGTCAGGCTCCGCTCTGAGCAGGGAGCCTGCTTAAGATTCTCTGTCTCTCTCTCCCTCTTTCCCTCTCCTCGGCTAGCACACTCTCTCAAAAAGAAACAAGAAAAAAAAAACAAAAAGAAAAAAATTTGCCCCAGAGGGCATAAATAAGCTGAACTGATAGAATTAGGTCCATAATGGTGAAATTTGGAGGATTCTAGTTGGTTGTGAAAGAAGGTGTTTTGTACAGGGAACTTCCCTCTCCATCCCTCTTGTGCATCTCTTCATATTTTCCTGAGGAATCACCCAGATTGCTTGTGCACCAGTGAGAGTCAGAGGCTGGTCCCTTCATTAGATGCAGGATTACACCTACAGAGTGAGGTTGCACAGGGTGCTTGGGGATCCAGTCCCCAGTGCAGGTAACTAGCTCTCCTTCCTGATGATGGCCCAGGAATAAGGGAGCAGGGCAGGAGATGGGACCTCCCACGGAGGAAGACAAGTTTTCATGTCTAGTAAATGCCATTAAGGTTTTTTCAGTTTACAGTGGTCCTTGGACTAGAGGTGGGATATTCTGTAAGTGCTGATGTGGCTTTTGGTTGTATCTCAAACCTTAAGTGAGACGATGGGATCAGTCAGCCTGAAAGATTCTTCACAAAAGATCATTTGGTGTAGGCCCAGGTCCTCTGGCTGGTTAAGGAATACAGGTTGGTTGTTCTTCTTACACTGTCATATTCCCCCAACATTTTATGAAAATTTTCAAAAATACAGCAACATTAGAAGCATTTTACAGCAAACATCTATGTACCTACATTTAGATCCTGCCATTACTATACTTGGTTTATCATGTGCACATCTATTCATTCATCAGTGTGTCTTCATTTTCTGATGCATCTCAAAGTAAACTGCAGACATTAGTACACTTCCGCCTATGACTTCATCACTAATATTGTGATGAAGCACAACAATTTTGAGGAAGCACAGAGAGTAACAATTTCATGTCTTAAACTTTAGAAAACTTGCTGCAAAAAATTTCTGATGACTTCTGATTGTTTTAGAATTGATAGTAAGCTTAGAAAATAATATGTTTTTTGTTTTTTGTTTTTTTTCATTTTCATTGCTGTTCCTCTTCTAGTTTTATTTTCTGGTCTTTCAAGTTTTGTTCAAGGGCAGAGTTCACAGAAAGTAGGGCTCAGAAATACTTTTGGTATCACATTAGGGTTGGATTTCCAACCTTGAGGATAAAACATAACCTGTCGTTCTGACTTTTCCTTTGGGGAAATGTGTTTTAAAAGTCCAATTACTTATGTATTTTTCTTAATCCAGTGAATAAATCATTCATTAGTCAAAGTAATGATTAAAGGTTAAATGATGATTAAAGGTCACTATCCTAATATCCTTTCATTGGGGAACTTTAACGTTGGACTATGTCATATAGATACAAGACTTATGGAAATTGTGTGACAAGAAAAAAATGATCCTAGAGCATCTTTCTGTTACCAAATTTATCAAATTTAAAATATCCAGTAGTCCATGCCTTTTCACTTTAGCTCAGTGGCTCTCTGAAAACATCAGGAGGATCACCCATGGGTGACAATGGGTATTGTTAAAAATACCCATTCTCTCCCGTCTCCCTGAAATTCTGAATCCTAGGCTAGGTGGACCCAGGAATCTTTATCATGCGTCCTAGGTGATTCCAATATACATCATCAAAGGACAACACTTGGGGAAAAACTGCTTTAAAATTACTTATGTAAAATTGTCTCTGACAAGTGGGACTTAATGTAACCACACTGACCTTAATGTCTCATTTTGGTTTCCTTAAGTGCTGTAACAGTGGCTCTCTTAACAGATGGTGAATGCCAGCAGTATACCCGAGCAAATACGGTCCCTTTCTGTGCAGGATCCTCAGGTATGTTTCTCCACCAGTCCTTTATGTTTGAGGTGATTTGTAGACCTATTTTTAGAAAAACCAACATTTTAGGAAGATAGACAGTTTCGGGGTAATCCATCAGAACTGGAGGCTTGTAAACTCTCTCTTTTTTTAATAGGTATGGAGAAGAGAGTACTGTTACTATTGACCATGATTTTCAGGACCCCCAACCTTTAAATGATAGGTTCAAGAGCAAGGATTGATTACCAGACTGCTTCTGAAATTGTTGGTACTGTGTGAAATAAGATAAGGAAAGAAAATGACTCCCCATTCGGTTAGACTCTAGCTATAAAACAGTATAATTAATTGATACTTTTTTTTGGCTTCTGGTTGGATTTCTATAACCTGTTTTCATAATTCTTTTATCATTGAATTTTATGGGCCAATTTATCTCTACAACTTGCCTTGTAAAAATGGAAGTCCACTGACTGTGAAATGCATTTATACTAAAAGTTACATGATGGAAAACATGCGCCGTGAGTCGTGTTGGGTGCTGATGAAGGGTGCTGAGCAGTGCAGGGGTGGGAACATGGGCATAGAAGCAGAGTGCAGACCCCCAGTCTGGTTTCACTGTATAATTAGTAAGCAAGCCCTTTTGCTTTCAAAGTCATTATACTATCAAGCATCATCAGCCTTAGGATCACAACTTTGTCCCCCAAATCTGCACATCCGTTGATAAATTCATTTTTATCCTACCTGATGTGTGTTTTATGAAAACAGCTGTATACTGAGGAGAGAATAATGGAATTTCATGGTTGCAGGAAGCCTGTTTTGAAGTCAGACAGCTAGTCCTTTGCCCTTATTTTATAGCCAAGGAAGCATAGGCTTGCAGAAGTTGGCTCACGTGAGGTCATATAACTGGTTAGAGGCAGAGACACGATTCAGTTTAGGTCTTTTTACTCCATATCAGGCAACTCAGTAAAACACCTTGAGATAAACTTCAGGGACTGATTGAATGATAAAAGGCAAGTGAGGAATAGTAATTTGTCAGGAAGTGAATAGAATAAGGGAAACAGGAAAGGGGATTAGGATAACTGATATTATGTAACACGTAGTTGATCAGTTGTTTTCATATATTTGTTCTTCCAGCAAACTTTTGAGACAGGTATTATCCCCATTTTGTAAGTGGGAAAATAGGTTCAGGGAAATGACTTGCTCATGATTGCGTGTCTGGTCAGTGGCAGAGGCAAATCTTGATCCAAAATCTCTATTTTTCTACTCCCAACAAGAAGGTCTGCTCATTTCTTTCTTTTTTTTTTTTTTTAAACGTTTATTTATTTTTGAGACAGAGGCAGAGCATGAATGGGGGAGGGTCAGAGAGAGGGAGCCACAGAATCGGAAACAGGCTCCAGGCTCCGAGCTATCAGCACAGAGCCCGACGCGGGGCTCGAACCCACAGACCGTGAGATCATGACCTGAGCCGAAGTCGGCCACCCAACCGACTGAGCCACCCAGGCGCCCCAAGGTCTGCTCATTTCTAAGGATTTGTAGGAGTCAGGAGGAGCTATGGAGTAGAGGCATTTGTGGTTGATGATTTATATTTATGGAAATCAGTTCTAGGTGAGAAACGCAGGGAAGATAAACAGTGACCTAATCTACTGGATTCCACTTGCCTTTGCATCCTGAGGTTTAAGGTGCCCAACCTTTGTGTTGGGACTAAATCCCAATGGATGTAGTCAGTCAGTGGCTCAGGTTGCAAGATGCTCCTTTAAGATGGCTGACCCTTCTTCCTTGGACTTGCTGCAGCTTATACCAATTGTTCATAGGACCCATGCTACCATTGAGGTTTTCTGTTTGAAAACAGATCTGTTTGGATCTCCCGTTATGTTGGCAATTAAGCATCATTCCAACCTTCATATAGGGGTATTATTGTGGCCAAATGGGACCTGCCCTCTGTAAAGACCTAGTTTTGAAATTTCCAGAAAGGGTCATGTGAATCAAGGGGTATTACGATTGTTTTTCCAAGTTGATAACAGTGTTTGCGGTTTTGTCTTTAAAGGGGCTACCCAATGCTAGTGAAGACTACAGAGAAGCTTCTTGTGCTGTGAACCTCGTTTTAAGATTAAGGTAAATAATATGTTTATTTTGTATTGCTCTTCCTATAGTATAATATTCTTATCTCCTTCATTAACTTTTCATAATATTAACATAAAATAAAATTAACTTACTTGATTTCTGCAAACAGCTAGTGTATGCTGTATTCCCAGGACTAATGGGTCTTTTTCTAATTGCTTACTAAAGAAGAGAAAGAAAGCACCATATGAGTGTGTCTGCAGGCTCAGTGTACCCTTCATTAAGTTGTTTTTTTTTTCCCCCCTTGCCTTTTCTTTCTTGGGCTTTTTTTCCTTTTAAAAATTTTTTTACAATGTAAGATCACAGTAAGAGATTTTTAATGAGTTTCTTTCACACTTCAGCAGTCAGTCTCTGACAGAAATAAACCGTGCTTGTACTACAAGTTGCCTGTTCAGAACATTTTTCAGTGGCAGGTTTGATCAGCTACTGTGGAGAAATGACAGATGTATTTTGAAAGAACCCTCCGTCTTCTAGGAAATGGATACAAGTATGGTGCCTGACAGTGTAGACTTTGTATCTAGTGAATGAAAAGTTCTTTCTGCGTCATGGATTTTTAAATATTGAGGTACATCATAAGGTGTATATTCTTCATTAAGAATGTGTCTTAAAACATATTTGCTTCCACTTAATTATAATAAACAGCTTAATTTACCAAGTCAGTGAGATTATGGTCACATTTTTGAAGGTGTTTTAAAATAAGTTACACATAGGTTCTCCCTTGACAATTAAACAAATAAAGCACATGGCTGATGGACCATTTTCAGAGCTGTGGCTATAAAAAGCCGATTTGTTTTCAAGGTTAGTTTCCAGCCCTCTGAGTTATCTTAGACTGTCAGGGTAGATAATCATCACCATAATCACCCCGTGCTTGTGCTGGTCATTTACAATCTGTGGTGTGTTTTCACACACTTAACCAGGGGGACTGCACACTAAGGCTTGGTGTGATTTAATTCAGAGATGATTTCTGGTCAAGAAGTGAAGCTATTACAAGACTATTTTCCTTCTATTTGAAAGTGTCCTTGATCATGGTTCACAATTAAAATATATTTATTGCTCTCCAAAAAATGAGATAGCCCATTCCTTTTTTATTTGACTTTGGAACCAGGTACTGCTTTCATCTATTTTTCACTTGTTCGTTTATTTTTATTCATTCCACCGATACTTCCGGTACAACCACTGTGCCAGGCTCCTTGTTGATTCCTGAGATACGGTCGTGAGTGAGACTGTGGAGGTTACCATCCAGCCCACTTGAGTGTGCGGTGTTGGGGGTGACCTTCAGAGTGCGGTGGTCCAGTCTCCTACTTTACGTACGCAGGAACGTTCTCTTTAGTGGTACACTAGATATTTAGTTAGCTTCTGTGCATACTTTGACTCTTTTTCCATGGACCACTCCTACGATGCTAAAATGCTTTGTTATGGTTCAATCTTCTTCCCTGAGATTCAGCTGATCTTCCTATTCTGGGCTCCCGTGGGCTCAAATTCTGGCCCTTAGAGCAGGTATCAGGTTCTCTGGATAAAAGTCTCCTGGAGAGTGTTTTAAAATGCATACATGGGGCGCCTGGGTGGCGCAGTCGGTTAAGCGTCCGGCTTCAGCCAGGTCACGATCTCGCGGTCCGTGAGTTCGAGCCCCGCGTCAGGCTCTGGGCTGATGGCTCGGAGCCTGGAGCCTGTTTCCGATTCTGTGTCTCCCTCTCTCTCTGCCCCTCCCCCGTTCATGCTCTGTCTCTCTCTGTCCCAAAAATAAAAATTAAAAAAAAAAAAAAAAAAAAAAAAAAAAAAAATAAAATGCATACATATTCCTAAGCCTTACCTCCAGGTACAGTTTTGCTCTGGGTACTAGAACGATATAGAACAAGTGCATTCCCTTGTTTTTTTGAGAGCCATTTGTGTTTTTACAAGGCTTGTTCCTTTTTCCTAGGCAAAACAGTCCAAGTAACCTTGCTTCTCATAATATAGTTTTATATCCTCCTTACAATTCTGGCTGTTCACCTTTATTAACATTTAGCCTGTATCTGCTTTTTTTACCTTTTTCCTCATGGCTCTGGGTGGTTTTTTCCCCGAGTTTGTGGGTTAGATCCCAATCCTTCATGATCTTAATGAAGAAAGGGTGCTACATTCAAATAAGCTGAGAAACAATGCTTAGTGTCCATCTGTCTATGTACATATTTCTCCTAAATCAGCCTACATTTTCATTGCTTTTTGAAATAGCTGTGCACTTTGGTGACAGATATAGCATGACCTAACAGCCAAACAAAAGCTCTGATTTTGTGTTTCCCTCTTGGAAGGCTGTCAAGCCTAATTGGAACTGCAACTTGTGTTTTCAAATTCATTTTGTATGTCTTAACATTTGTCACTATAATCATGAACCTGTTGGTTTTGACCCATTGCTTGCCTCCCCTCCGCCATACATTTCACTCATGCTTGTCAGTGTGTCATATTAGTTATAATGTTTGGATACATGTCATTTGCCAATCGGATAAACCTGTTTTTACAGCTTTATCCATGACATTGATTTTACATGTTCAACAGTTCGAATAGAACAGTCTTCTGGCATCTGTTAGAAACCACTCATTTTCTACATGGCTTTCAATAATTGACTAGTATTTTTTGGTATAGGTGCTCAACCAGAAACAAATCGTATTGACCTTACTGCTTTTTAGTGGACATTCAGCTGTCTGCTCAGAGGGATATCATAAAAGGATTCGTTTAAAAATGTCACTGAAATTAAGACCTATCAATGATATTTTTCTGAATCTAATCACCTAGAAATACTTCCAAAAAATAGAAATGAATTGTGTTTTATTATTTTAGAAATGAATTTTAGTATGACTTTTGTTGAATATATGTTCATGTCTAGTGGTATACATTATTTTTCTAAATGTGTTCAAAGTATTTGTTTATACCAGTTTTTTTCATATTTGAGAACTCATGAATCTCTCAAAATATACAGTTGGTCTCCTCTCAGGGCAGTCCCTGTACTTTGAGAAATAACCTTTTAAAGTTAAAAGTTAAATACTATTAAGTTTCTGTGGTCACCCTGTGCTGCCATAAACGTAAGCAGCAAATATACTCATTCATTCTGTAAGTATTTCTTGAGCACCTGCTCTGCACATGGCCCTGTTTGAGTTGCTGTGATACAATGGGGGAACGAAACAAAAGACAAATTTCTTGCCCCCTAGGAACTTACATTCTACAGGCAGGGAGGAAGTGTTCAAATACTCATATTACTTACACGATGTCAAGTTCTCTGAAGGGTAATCTCCATCAGGAGTATAGAAGGTATGGGGGTGCTGTCCCATAGTAAGGAAGGCATACAAGTTTTCTACTACTGTGTAGCAGGTTACCACAAATTTAGTGACTTAAAACAGCACCCATTTGTTATCTCAGTTTCGGTACGTCAGAAGTCTGGCACAGCTCAGACGGGCTTTCTGGTGTGTCTCACAAGGTGGCAGTTAAGTTGTTCTCAGCTGGAGCTCGAGGTCGTCTTCCAACTAATTTGGGTGTTGGCAGAATTCAGTTCCTGACAGTCATGGACTGAGGTCCTTGGCCTCTGTACAGGCTCCCCATTCCACACACAGTTTACAGTACGACTTTGCCTTTTTCAAAGGCAAAATGAAACCATCTCTCCTCCCCTTCAAGAGCTCAGTCCCTTTGTGAGAGGTTTTTCACCTGATTAAGCCCGTCCCATCTAAGTTAATGCCCCTTTAGATGAAGTCAGAATCAACTGCTTTGGAGCTACATCTGCAAATCCCTTTACCTTTGCTCTATCACATAACTTAATCATGGGAGTGACAGCCCATCATATTTAAAGGGCTTGGTCATATTCATTGAAGAGGATTATGTAGGGCATGTATACCAGGGGACAGCGATATTAGAAAGTGTCATAGAACTCTGCCTACCACAGAAGGGCTCTCTAAAGTAGTGAAGATACACCTGACAGATGTAAAGAATCAAGCCATGAGATTGTTTGCAGGAAGAGAGTTCCAGGCAGAGCAAACAGTGATTGCTAAGATTCTGAGCAGGAAGCATGTTATAAAGAAATTATAAAAAAAGCCAGGGAAACAGTGTGGCCAGAGGGGTAGGGGAGCAGGCCAGATGATGATTCAGGGGCTGAATCATGTAGGGCCACGTAGCCTGTGGTGAAGACTTTGGACTTTACTGTTATTGGGTGGGAAATCATTGGAGATTTGTGAGCATATCTGAGTTATATTTTATTTTATTTTTATTTTGTTTCTAATGTTGGTTTATTTTTGAGAGAGAAAGAGTAGGGGAGGGGCAGAGAGAGAGGGAGATAGAGGATCTGAAGCAGGCTCTGCTGTCAGTGGAGAGCCCGATGTGGCATTCAAACTCATGAACTGTGAGATCACGATCTGAGCTGAAGTTGGACACTTAACCAACAGAGCCACGCAGGTGCCCCTGAGTTACATTTTAAAGCAAGCACTGTGATTGAATTATGGAGAATAGACCATTCAGAGACTATTTTTAGGGTGGAAATGGAGAGCCCATTGATAGGCCATGTCAACGATATAAAGAGTGATGATGTGACCTGGGCCAGGGTGAGGAGTAATGGAGGCGGAAAGTAATTATTGAATTCTGGAGAGAGAGGAGAGAATGCAAAGATTACTCAAAGTTTGGGCCTGAAAATATGGATAAATGGAGGGAAAGAGAGTTGGAGTTGCAGGTTTGAGTGGAATCAAGAATTCAGTTCTGGAAGTAGTGAGTTTGAGTTGTCTAGTGGACATCTTTATGTGATGTCAAATAGGCATTTGAGTGCATGAGTCTAGATTTCAGTGGAGATCTAGTTCTGGGCTAGAGATAATAATTAATTTGAGAATATTGGCACATACAGTATTTAAAGCTGTGAAATTGGATGAGATCACCTAGGGAGTGGATAAAGATAGAGAAGTCATCTGGTGTGCCCTCAAGTGGTACTTGGGTAAGGAGCAGTCAGCAGATTGGTAAGGACAGGCTGGTGCAGTGGAGGAGAGAATGGTGGTCCTGTAAACCAAACAGAGGAAATGGCTCAGGAAAGAATGGGTGAAAAACTACATCAGTTGCTATTATTAGATCAAGTACAATGGGAACTAAGAATTTGCATATCTGGCAAAATGGAGCACATTCTTGACCTTGGCAAGTGTTGTTTCGGTGGAATGTTGGGGATTAAAGCCTGACTTAACAGGATTCGGGACAGAGTGCCAAGAGAGAACACCAGATAGCAAGAAGAGGTTCCTTGTTAATACAGACAGCTCTTAACAGAAACTTACTATACAGGGGAGCAGAGAAATGGGGTATCCCAGTGAAAATATGGAGGTGAACAGAGTTTTTTTCTTTCTTTCTTTCTTTTTTTTTTTTTTACTGTTTATTTTTGAGACAGAGACAGAATGACAACAGAGGAGGGACAGAGAGAGAGGAAGACACAGAATCTGAAGCAGGCTCCAGTCTCTGAGCTGTCAGCACAGAGCCTGACGCAGGACTTAAACCCACAAGCTGTGAGATCATGACCTGAGCCAAAGTTGGATGCTTAACCGACTGAGCCACCTGGGTGCCCCCGGGAGTTGTTTTTAAAAAAGCATTATTTATAAGTTAATGGGAATGATCCAGTTGAGAAGGAAACATGAAATAAGATAGAGGACATTGTAAGACTGGTGTCCTCAGATGGGTGGGAAGGGATGATACCTAAACATCCACATAGATATCAGCCTTAGTTAGAAGTATGGAGAGGTCACTTGTTGGACAGCACATCCATCACGGCAGAAGGGTGAGCAGACGTGCAAGGAGTTTGGTGGGGTTGGGTACAGGAAGGTGGAAGTCTTCTGTTGTTTATATTGTCTCATTAAAATGAGTGTGATCAGTTGAGAGTGAGGAAGGAAAAAATATTGGGTTTGAGAGATGAAGGAAATCGTGTAGGAGAGCTGGAGAGTAAATTTACCAGGGAAATGTGGTAAGATGAGCAGGCTGCACCAGCAATCACTTGAAGTTAGTGATTAGTGATTGTGACACTAATTGTGACAATTAGTGATTGTGACTTTCAAGTGGAGCTGGTAGCTTGATCCCTGAGATGAACTTAATCTTGATGTCCCAGAATATAAATCTGTGTGCATGTGTGTGTGGTTACGATTGACATTTAACAACAACATTTAAAAACCTTCATCGTGGGGTGCCTGGGTGGCACAGTTGGTTAAGCATCCGACTTTGGCTCAGGTCATGATCTCACAGTCCGTGAGTTGGAGCCCCACGTCGGGCTCTGTGCTGACAGCTCAGAGCCTGGAGCCTGTTTCAGATTCTGTGTCTCCCTCTCTTCTCTGCCCCTCCCCTATTCATGCTCTGTCTCTCTCTGTCTCAAAAATAAATAAACGTTAAAAAAATTTTTTTAAAATAAAAAAATAAAAATAAAAATAAAAAAAATAAAAACATTCGTTGAGGAGTCTGTTCGAGACTCACTGTTAAATCATAAACAAATGTGGGTCATGGAGTCACCCTCAGTGATCTCCTGTGCACAAAGTGGCAGTCACCTGCCCTCTCTAGTGCCACCAGCCAACACTGCCTCGTAGGCCCAGCTGCCTCCTCTTAGAAACTTCCAAAGCTACGTGCTTCTCAAGAATCAAAGCCCTGCCACCTAGTGTTGGTCCCTGCTGCACAATTTCTTCATTCCCCATTCCCCATTTGAAATCTACTCGAGATCACTTGTCCCCTCTCTGGGCCCAGATAAACTACCTCCTAACCCAGCCCATGTGAGAGGAAGCTGGAAAGATTGTTCTGGCCAGTGTTTATTCGATTAGAAAACCCATGTCTTCTTCTGTACCTTTCTCATTCCTTTCTTCGAGATTCTCATATATGTGTGGACATATATGTAAATAAACACATATACACGAAAATATGCCCTCACTGTCTTTGCAGATTGCTGGTCTAGACCACGTACAGCTGTTGGGTACTGGGAAGTAGTGTGTTTGTCCCTTCCTATTCCCTGTGGCCATCTGGGCAAAGCATTTATGTTTAATGTGCTCCACGGACTAGTGGGTAGAGACTTGAGTTCAAGCCAGCCTTTCATCAGTCCTTAACTAATGCCGTATGGGTAACTGCCCTCTTACCTCTTGGAAAAGGTCATTCTGACTTTCTTTGTGACATAGCATTTTATAGGCTTACCTGCTAGGAATGTGGCTTCCTTCTCCCTCCCCCGACCCCCAGCCCCAAGATGCCAGGTAAGTCTCCCCTTTATTCTGTAAGTGGGAAACCGGGAAATGGTTTACTTTGCAAAATGTCACTTTTTATAACAAAAGACGAATACATGGTAGCTACAAGTAATATATTTGTTTCTCCACTATTCATTTCTGGTGATCATAAGCAAAAGGCTGAAGAGGCAAAGACTAATTTCTTTCTTGAAAAAATATGCTATTGCTTTTACCTTGTTCTTAAAACTGACCTGTTATTTATTAGTGTAGAGAAAAGGGATTATACCTTAGGTCTCAGTGTTAAATTCTGGAGATAGTTAAAAATGTAGATTTTTTTTCTTTTTTCTTCTGTATACTTTTATGCAAATGTTTTCTTGCCAGTTGTATATATGTATATATTATACATATTTGCATATATGTAAATATATATATGTATATATATAATATGTATATATAATATATATAATATGTATATGTATACATATATAAATATGTATATTTACATATATGTATATATGTATAATGTCATCTGTGTTATCAAAAAACTTGAGTATCAAGGTACAGTATAAGGAAATCTTAAACACATCTCGGAGAAAAATATTAAGTGGGCCATCTCCTAATTTATATACTGTCAATAGATGGTACTATAATTTATGATTTGAGTTGAACATTGTACAAATATTTTGCCATTGGTATATTTTTCATAAAATAGAATAGTCATGTATTTGACATAAACATATGTTTTTGAGAACCAGGCTCAGTGATTTGGAAAAATGATAAACTTATCAGTTAAATTGTTAATTCCTTTGTGTCAGACACTGTTCATACTTTGACAGCTCAGCCTTATGGATTACAGTTAACTAGCTTTGTTGAAGGCGACTGTGACAGTTGTCATATGTAGATGCTCTGGTATGGTATATCCCATCAGTTTACTCATAATGAATTTACCTCATTACTAGGTTACTATCATTAAACCTTGATAGGCTAGTTAAAGACCCCAGACCAACAAAACTGCTTTCCTGCTTGTAGGGAAAGATGATCTCTAGAGTAGGGTATTTATTGTAACAAAAATCCTTAGCATGACAATATTGCCTAACTTGACCTAGTATTTTAATTTCCCTTGTTAAAAGGTGAACTTAGCTATTGGTATAGGCTTAGTAAATCATAATTTCATAAAGAAAGATGAAGCTGATAAAAACAATGTTGATCACTGTTTTAACACCAGTATGTCTGAATTCTAATTCCACATTATCATCACTCAGGAGGAATTAGAATTCTTAAATGGTTCTCTAAGCCTGTAAAATTGGGTTAATTGCATAATTTTTACTAGGTAGTTGGGAAGCTTGATTAATTTTTCCCAAAAGGTTAAATAGTGTAGGTATAGTGTTCAATTGTGGCAATGCTTTCAGGTACCTTTTCCCCCCTCAACAAACTGCTTATTTATGGCTTTCTTTGTGCAAGGCTTTGTTGAAGATCCAAAGATGAATAAGACAGGGTTTCTGCACTCAAAGAGCTTACCGTGTAGGCGGAGAAATCAGACTCTGCTCAAATGACTCTAACACAAGGTAGAAAATGATAAAGGCAGTAAGAAGATAGATGAAAAGAAGAGCTATGGGTAAAGGAAGGTGAGAGCCCTTTTGTCAAATGTTATCTTTGGGTTACTTGTTCCTGTGGTAACCAGTGTTTATTATTATATTTTTTAACATCCGAATTTTGAGAAGAGTAATGGTTAGATCGAATCCAGGGGCAATGTCAGACTGTGGTCTTTGGTAAAGGCGTTATCAGACCTAAATTATTTCTGACAAGACCGCATTTGTTGTTTAACAGAGTGGTATTTATTATTATGTTGGGCACCAAGTCATTACAAATATGGTTCTTTAATATTAAAAATATTTGGCATTTTTCTTAATGTTTTTGAATATTCTCTTTTGGTAAATTCCTTTCCTATGAGAATTAAGTCATTGCTGCACAGCTTGACTTTATTGTCAGTGCGATCCTTCAAAAAGATGAAGATCCTACTGTGTACCAGGCACTGAGATGAGCACTCTGTATTGCCTGTCTTGTTGATCATCATAAAACCTCCACAACATCAGTGCTGCTGTTACTGACATTTCCCAGATGAGGAAAGGAAGGTTTAAAGTCATGGAGGTAATTTGTCTAATACTACACAGCTCAGAAGCAGCAGACCCGGTCTGGAACCTAGGACTGTTTAACATGCTGGTCTTTGCTCTTCTCTGCTTGACCCTATGGCCACGAAGATCCCAGTGGACCTCAGAGAGCAGCCACGTTTGCTGGTGTAGAGACAAAGACACCAGAGTATGTGGTAAAACCTGGTGCAGGCTGTGTGTTGTTGTTTGCCATAATCTCTGAACCTCTGCTGCTATGCGATTGCATGAACGTCTTCTGGGGCAAGTTGGCACCCAGCCACTGTTCAGCAAGACCCTCCCCCAGAGAGTCAGTGCAGGTTCAAACCACAGGGGTCTCTCAGGTGTAGGGTTTTGAAACATAACCCCATCTGAGATAAAACTCTGGAGGGAGGTGCTTCCTGACAAGGTGGACAGCTTGGACACAGACATGGGGAGTAGATAGAGGCCTAAGCCAAAGGAGGGGTGCTTGATCGTGGGTGCTTGATCACGGGCAAAAGAGCATGATACAAGTCTTAAAGAAATCAGTGACTTATTAAAAAAGAATAACATCAAATCATAGGAGTCCCAGAAGATGAAGAGAGAGAAAAAGGGGCAGAAGGTTTATGTGAGCAAATTATAGCAGAAAACCTACCTAATCTGGGGAAGGACACAGCCATCAAAATCCAAGAAGCACAGAGAATTCCCTTTAGGTGGAACAAAAACCTGTCCATCACCAAGGCATATCATAGTCAAATACACAAAATATACAGACAAGGAAAGAATTATGAAAGCAGCAAGGGAAAAAAGTCCTTAACCTATAAGGGAGGACAGATCAGGTTTGTATCAGACCTATCCACAGAAAATCGGCAGGCCAGAAAGGAGTGGCAGGATATATTCAATGTGATGAATCAGAAAAATAGGCAGTCAACGATTCTTTATCCAGCAAGGCTGTCATTCAGAATAGGAGAGATAATGAGATTCCAAGACAAACAAAAGCTAAAGGAGTTCATGACCACTACACCAGCCCTGCAAGAGATTTTATTTTTTTTTTTTTTTTTTTTTCCCTGCAAGAGATTTTAAAGGGGACTCTTTGAGTGGAGAAGAGACAAACAGAAAAAAGACCAAAAGCAACAAAGACTAGAAAGGACCGGAGAACATCACCAGAAACACCAACTCTACAGGCAACACAATGGCACTAAATTCATATCTTTCAGTACTCACTCTAAATGTCAATGGACTAAATGCTCCAATCAAAGGACATAGGGTATCAGAATGGATAAGAAAACAAAACACATCTAGATGCTGCTTACAAGAGACCCATTTTAGACCTAAAGACACCTGCAAATTGAAAGTAAGGGGATGGAGAACCATCTGTCATGCTAATGGTTGTCAAAAGAAAGCTGGCATAGCCATATTACATCAGACAGACTAGATTTTAAAATAAAGACTGTAACAAGAGATGGAAGAAGGGCATTGTATCATAAGTAAGGGGTCTATCCACCAAGAAGATCTAACCATTATACATATTTATGCCCCCAGTGTGGAAACACCCAAATGTATGAATCAGTTAATCACAAACATAAACTCATTGATAATAATACTATAATTGTAGGGGGCTTCAACACCATGCTTACAGCAGTGACCGATCATCTAAGCAGAACATCAATGAATGACACACTGGACTGGATGAACTTAACAGATATATTCAGAACATTTCATCCTAAAGCAGCAGAACACACACTCGTCTCGAGTACACATGGAACATTCCAGAATAGATCACATACCGGGTCACAAATCAGCCCTCAATAAGTACAAAGAGATTGAGATCGTACTTGCATATTTTCAGACCACAGTGCCATGAAACTTGGTATCAACCATAAGAAAAAATTTGGAAAGACCATGATTACTTGGAGATTAGAGAACACATCCTACTAAAGAATGAATGGGTTAACCAAGAAATTAAAGAGGAAATTAAAAAGTACACGGAGGCAATGAAAATGAAAGCACGACAGCCCAAAACATCTGGGATGCAGCAAAGGTGGTCATAAGAGGGAAGTATATAGCAGTCCAGGCCTTCCTAAAGAAGGAAGAAAGGTCTCAAATACACAACCTTACAACTAAAAGACCTGGAAAAAGAACAGCAAATAAATAAAGATTAGAACAGAAATCAATGATAATGAAATAAAATAGTAGAACAGATCAATGAAACCAGGAACTGGTTCTTTGAAAGAATTAGCAAAATTGATAAACCCCTAGCCAGATTGATCAAAAAGAAAAAGGAAAGGACCCAAATAAATAAAATCATGAATGAAAGAGGAGAGATCACAACCAACACCACAGCAATACAAACAGTAATAAGAGACTATTATTGGCAATAGTCTCGTTACTGTTTATTATACACTTATTATATGGCAATAAATTGGGCAATCTGGAAGAAATAAACAAATTCCTAGAAACATAACCTACCAAAACTGAAACAGGAAGAAATAGAAAATTTGAACAGACACATAACCAGTAAGGAAGTTGAATCAGTAATCAAAAATTCCCCAACAAACAAGAGTCCAGGGCCAGATGGCTTTCCAGGGGAATTCTACCAAATTTTAAAGAAGAGTTAACACCTATTCTTTTAAAGCTGTTCCAAAAAATAGAAATGGAAGGAAAACTTCTATACTCATTCTATGAGGCCAGCATTATCTTGATTCCAAAACCAGACAAAGACAGTAAAAGGGAAAACTACAGACCAATTTCCCTGATGAACATATATGCGAAATTTCTCAAAGAGATACTGGCAAACCAGATTCAGCAATACATTAAAAGAATTATTCACCATGATCAAGTGGGATGTATTCCTGGGATACAGGGCTGGTTCAATATCTACAAATCAATCAATGTGATACATCACATTAATAAAAGAAAGGATAAGAACCACATGATCCTCTCAGAAGATGCTGAAAAAGCATTTGACAAAATACAGCATCCTTTCTTGATAAAAACTCTCAAGAAAGTACGGATAGAAGGATCATCCCCCAAGATCATAATGGCCATATACGACAGACCCACTGCTAATATCCTCAATGGGGAAAAACAAAGAGCTTTCCCTCTAAGGTCAGGAACATGACAAGGATGTCCACTCTCACCTCTGTTATTCAACATAGTGTTGGAAGTCCTAGCCTCAGCAATCAGACAACACAAAGGCATCCAAATCAGCAAGGAGAAAGTCAAACTTTCACTCTTTGCAGATGACATGGTACTTTATGTGGAAAACCCAAAAGATTCCACCAAAAAGCTGCCAGAACTGATACATGAATTCAGCTAAGTTGCAGAATATAAAATTGATGTACAGAAATGAGTTGCATTTCTATATACTAATGATGAAATCGCAGAAAGAGAAGGACTCAATCCCATTTACAATTGCACAAAAACCCATAAAGTACCTAGGAATAAACCTAACAAAAGAGGTGAAATCTATACACTGAAAACTATAGAAAGCTTATGAAAGAAATTGAAGACACAAAAAAATGCAAAAAACATTCCCTGCTCATGGATTGGAAGAACAAACATTGTTAAATTATCAATACTACCCAAAGCAATCTACATATTCATTGTAATCCCTATCAAAATAACACCAGCATTCTAAACAGAACTATAACAAACGTTCCTAGAATTTATACGCAACCAGAAAAGACCCCCAATAGCCAAAGCAATCCTGAAAAAGAAAACCAAAGCTGGAGGCATCCTTCAGGCTGCAATCATCAGGATAGTAGGATACTGGCATAAAAACAGGCACATAGATCAATGGAACAGAGAGATTCCAGAAGTAGACCCAGAAATGTATGGCTAACTAATCTTTGACAAAGCAGGAAAGAATATCCATTGGAAAAAAGACTGTCTCTTCAGCAAATGGTGTTAGGAGAACTGGACAGCGACATGCAGAAGAATGAACCTGGATCACTTTCTTACACCATACACAAAAATAAACTCAAAATGGATGAAAGACCTAAATGTAAGACAGGAAGCCATCAAAATACTAGAGAAGAAAACAAGCAATAACCTCTTTGACCTTGGCCACAGCAACTTCTTATTTGACATATCTCCAGAGGCAAGGGAAACAAAAGCAAAAATGAACTATTGGGACCTCATCAAGACAAAAAACTTCTGTACAGCAAAGGAAACAATCAATAAAGTAAATGGCAACCAACCAAATGGGAGAAGATATTTGCAAATGACATATCAGGTAAAGAGTTAATATCCACAATCTATAAACAACTTATCAAATTCAACACCCAAAAAACAATCCAGTGAAGAAATGAGCAAAAGACATGATTAGATACTTTTCCAAAGAAAACATACACATGGCTATCAGACACATGAAAAGATGTTCAACCTTACACCTGTCAGAATGTCTAAAATTAACGACATGGGCAACAACAGATGTTGGCAAGGGTGCAGAGAAAGGGGAACCTTTTTGCAGTGCTGGTGGGAATGCAAACTGGTGCAGCCACTCTGGAAAACAGTTTGGAGGTTCCTCAAAAAATTAAAAATAGAACTACTCTATGACCCAGCAATTGCACTACTAGGTTTTATCCAAAGGATACAAGAGTGCTGTTTTGAAGGGGCACATGCACCCTGATGTTTATAGCAGCACTATCAACAATAGCCACATTATGAAAAGAGCCCAAATGTCTTTCAACTGATGAATGGATAAAGAAGATATGGTGTGTGTGTGTGTGTGTGTGTGTGTATAAAACATATATATATGTGTGTGTGTGTATATATACACATATATACATACATACAGTGGAATACTCCTCAGTGATGATAAAGAATGAAATTTGCAATTTGCAACAACATGCATGGAACTAGAGTATTATACTAAGCAAAAAAAGTCAAAGACAAATATCATGTGATTTCACTCATGTGGAATTTAAAATACAAAACAGATGAATATAAGGGAAGGGAAGCAAAAACAATATAAAAACAGAGAGGAGGACAAACCATAAGAGACTTTCAAATACAGAGAACAAACTGAGGGTTGCTGGCAGGGTGTTGGGTGGGGGAATGGGCTAAATGTGCGAGGGGCATTAAGCAACTTGGATTTAAATTTTAAAAAATCATGGTGATGTAAAGTCACTTTTTTTTTTTTTTTTTTTGGACAGTGAATCAAGATGTTTGTGAGTGCAAAGACTTTCAGGAATAGGGAATGTAAAGAACTCTTTGTTTTCAAGTGGTAAATGCTTTTCTTAGAAATATAGAAAATCAAAAGAAAATAAAGAACAAGAAAACCATTCACAATCTTACTGCTGAGGGATACATCATTATTAACTTCTTAATGAATATTCTAGTCTTTTTTCCTGCACTTATACTAACTAATGTAGACTTAAAATATCCCTACAATAACATTTTTAAGATTTAGTTTCACATAACAGCGTTTTATAATGTGCTTTATTTGGCACTGTCTTTGTTATCTTTTCATATCAATGAATATAAAATTACCCAATCCTTTTAAGTGGCTGCCTTATATTTTGACTAAATGTGCCAAAACATTACTTAAAATGTATTACTTGACATTTACAGAGTTCCCAGTTTTTTGGTATGGCAGCACATAAAAACAAAAATGATGTTTGAAAACTGCCCAATAGAAGAAAAGCAATCTCTTTCAGCATTGCTTTTTGACCTTGGTGGTATGCTCTCAGACTTTGAGAAACCTGGAGATATCTGAGTAAGCCTGGTGTCAAAGCACATGAGGATTAGAGGGGTTGGTTGTGGGTCTTGGCTCACTGGAGGATGTCACTATCTATGTAGCTGCTGATGCTGCTTTCCCATTCTGTTAGGGTTGAGTTCTTAGAGCAGGGTTTTTTAACTAAGGCATCACACTAGGAAGCCACACAAATGAATGATTCCTGAGTATAACATGCTCACCAACATTAGATCACAAACACGGGTTTCCATTTTACAGCCGCTCTTTTAAGTTTTTCTTCTGGTGTATATTCTTTAAGAAATTCTCTCTTGACTGTTGGCTGTGATCACCTGGGGTTAGAGGAAGTGACATGTGTGGGACATAACCATTGGAGGAGATGAGAGATTGCCGTTATGCTTTTAGGGCCTTACACATTGTCCAGCATGTGATATACTCTTAACGTGTGTTACACAAATGCCGACTGAATGATACTTAAGTCACGTCTCACAAACTTTTAATATCAAGATGCCTCATGAGATGATTTTTTTTTGCAGCTCCTTATTTTTGACATTATAGTAGAAATGTGTACAAAAAATGCTTCTTTATTAGGTTTCCTCTATAATAATTCCCAAGCAAGGTAATACTTTAATCTCTGTATTTCATTTTTAAAAAATACCTGTGGACTCCATGCTGTAAGCACTGTGAGACAGTTTCTGTAGCAGAGATATACAGGAAGTCCTGCTGAGCGAGAATCCTTACAGGATCATTTGCTGCCCTTCCTATATACTCAGTTTGGATTACTTCTAGGGTTGTGGCCAGTATCCATTGGCTGTACCTGACTCTGGGTCTCAGGACCAAGTCTTAATGTGTGAGGTTTTTTTTTTTAATTTTTTTTTATGTTTGTTTTTATTTTTGAGAGAGAGCACAAGCAGGGTAGGGACAGAGAGAGAGAGGGAGACACAGAATCTTAAGCAGGCTCCAGCTCCAAGCTGTCAGCACACAGCCTGATGCGGGGCTCGAACCCATGGACCGTGAGATCATGACCTGAGCCGAAGTTGGATGCTTAACTGACTGTGCCACCCAGGCACCCCTCAATGTGTGAGTTGTTTTTCTTTTTTTAATTTTTTTTAAACATTTATTTATTTTTGAGAGACAGAGAGACCGAGCATGAGTGCGGAATGGGTAGAGAGAGAGACACCACACACACAGAATACGAAGCAGACTTCAGGCTCTGAGCTGTCAGCACAGAGACCGACACAAGGCTTGAACTCATGGACCAAATAGTGAGGTCATGACCTGAACTGAAGTTGGATGCTTAACCGACTGAGCCACCCCGGCGCCCCTGTGTGAGTGTTGAAGTGTCAGTGTTATATGCTACTTCTTCCAGGCCCCTCTCTGGGAGAAATTTCCCTAGTTAAAGAGTCGTCCTGGCTCCTGTAGACAGCTTAAAGGTAGAAGCTGCATGCCTCTGTGGAGCTTACCCATCACTGTAGCTCTGGTGTAGAATGTTTTTAGGGGAGCTCTCCTCAGCTTCAGAGAAGTGCAGTGAATTGCACCATATCCCTTGTCCCATCACTGTCAGTACCAGGAGTAGAACCCCAATGTCAGCCCGCCCAGGGGGAGCCTCCTTTCTCTCTTCTCTCTCCTCATAAGTTCCTCAGTGCTCTGGCCAGCAGTCCGTTCTCCTTGATGGGCCAATTGCTTGGGTACATTTCAGAGACTTTCACATCTTCCCTGAACTCTTGCTTCTTTCTTGTGAGCTTTTTAATGTCATTGAACAGAGAGGCAAGGAGAGAAAATGTCTCAAATGTAGCAGGTACCTTAAAAAGCTTTGGTGGCATTTAAGTCAATGTTAATTACTTGATACCCTGGCTGAAATTTTAACAAACGCCCTCGTATTTTAAGTTATCTTTTCTGTCACTATGCAGAGGCTGTCTCCCTCATCCTTTTTTATATTCCGCCCTTCCTAGCTGCTGATGAGGTAACCTGCTGCTCTTAGCATTCTAAAAATTCTCCTCTCCCGTGTTCTCAGGGAAGGTTGTCTCTTAGGACTTGTCCTCTTGATCAGAGCTGAATAATTCTGAGGACTGTTTGCGAAGTTATTTCAGTTCTCAGTTACCATATCCCTGGAGATAATGAGTGGTAAGATTTCTTCCTGGAAATGTTGAATCTTAGAAAGGTAACAAGCGTATTTTAAGTTTGGGAGCTTTCTTCGTATTAACTTTTCTTTCCCCACTGAAACCAGACTCCCTAGAATATACTTGAAGTTTTATTTTGCAATTCTCAGGGTGCTAGAAAACTTTGTTCTCCTTGCTGAGGTTCGTACAGTTGTAACTGGTGGTGTAATGGGAAATCTGTGCTGCCCAGTGAAGTTCACTGGTTGGTCTTTGTATTCGTTCTCTATTGCTGCTATAACAAATTGCCACAAATCTAGTGGCTTAAAACAGTACTAATTTATTATTTTCTCTTTCCATAAGTGGGCAGTCTAACACGGGTCTCAGTGGCCTAAAATCAAGCTGTTTGAGAGGGCTGTGTGCCTTTCTGGAGGCTCTAGAGAAGAGTCTGTTTTATTGACTTTTTTTTTTTTAAGAATTTATTTTTTTACAGCAGTTTTAGTTTAACATCAATATTAGGAGGAAGCTAGAGAAGTTTCCTTTACTCCTGACCCCACATACACATAGCTTCCTCCACTATCAACATCCCCCAACATCCCCCAACAGAGCGGTACATTTGTGACAGTCTGTGAACCTACACTGTCACGTCATTATCACCCAAAGCCCTTGGTTTACATTAATGGTTCACTTTTGGTGTGGTACATTCTATGGGGTTGAACACATTTATAATGACCTGTATCTACCATGGTGGGATCATACAGAGTATTTTCATTGCCCTAAATTCCTCTGGGCTCTGCCTTTCTGCCCTCCTCTACCTCTGGCAACCACTGATATTTTTACTGTCTCCATAGTTTTGCTTTGCCCAGAATGTCATATATTTGGAATCATACAGCACATATAGTCTTTTCAGACTGGATTCTTTTTAGCTATGAATAATACACATTGTGCGATCCACAGTTTATCCATTCACCTGCTGAAGGACATCTTGGTTGTTTCCAAGTTTTGGCAATTATGACTAATGCTGGTATAAATGTCCATGTGCAGGCTTTTGTGTAGACATAAATTTCCAGTTCTTTTGGATAATACCAAAAAGTATACTTGATGGATTGTATGGTAAAAGTATATTTAGTTTTGTAGAAAAAAACCCCACAAAAAACAGCCAAACTGCTTTCCAACATGGCTGTACCATTTGCATTGCCATCAGCAATGAATGCGAGTTCCTGTTGGCTCACATCCTTACCAGCATTTTGGCCATTCTAATATGTATATAGTGATATCTTGTTTTAATTTTCATTACTGATGGCGTTTGTTGTGGGACATCTTTTCATATGCTATTTGCTATCAGTGTCATCTTCTTTGGTGAGGATTCTGTTAAAGTCTTTGGTCCATTTTTCTTTTCCTTTGTCTTATTTTTGAGTTTCCTAAATTCTTTGTATATTTTGGACAGTAGTCCTTTATCAGATATATCTTTTGCAAATGTTTCATTCTCTTGACATTGTGTTTCACAGAGCAGAAGTTTTTGAGTTTAATGAAGTCTAGTTTATCAGTTATTTCTTTTATGAACTGTGCTTTTGCTATTGTATCCAAAAAGGCATCTTTTTACCCAAGATCATCTACATTTTCCGCTAGGAGTTATAGTTTTGCATTTTGCACTTAGGTGTGTGATTCATTTTGAGTTAATTTTTGGGAAGGATGTAAGGTCTATGTTTAGATTCATTTTTTAGCATATGGATGTCCAGTTGTCCCAGCACCATTTATTGAAAAGATCTTTGCTCCATTCTGTTGTCTTTGCTCCTTTGTCAAAAATCAAATGACCATATTTATAGAGTATATTTTTGGGCTCTCTGTTCTTTCCATTAATCTGTTTTTATGTTCTTGCATGACTACCACAATGTCTTGATTATTGTAGCTTTATAGTAACTCTTGAAGTTGGGTAGTGTCAGTCCCTCAACTTTGTTTTTCAGTTTTGGCTATTCTGAGTCTTTTGCCTCCATGTAAATTTTAGGATCAGTTTGCAGATATCTACAAAATAACTCGCTAAGGTTTTGATTGGTATTATAGAGCAAGTTGGGAAGAACTGACATCTTGAAAATATGGAGTCTTCATGAACATTGGATATCTTTCATTTATTTAGGTTTTTTTGAGTTCTTTCTTCAGAATTTTGTAGTTTTCCTCCTGTGGATCTTGTACATATTTTGTTAGATTTATACCTGAATATTCTATTTTTAAGGGGGTGCTAATGTAAGTAGTATTGTGTTTTTAATATCAAGTTCTATCTCATTGCTGGTATATGGAAAAGCAGTTGACTTTGGTGTACAAACTTTGTATTCTATAACTTTTCAAAAATTACTTATTGTCTATTCTTTTGAATTTTCTACATTAGATAATCATGTCATCTGTGAAGAAAAATATTTTTTTAAGAAAAAGGTTTTTTTAACATAAATTCCCACTGAAAAAATTTTTTTATTTTTATTTTTGGGAGAGAGAGAGATGGAGCATGTGAGCAGGGGAGGGGCAGAGAGAGAGGGGAACAGAGAATCTGAAGCCAGCTCTGCACTGACAGTAGAGAGGCCGATGCCGGGCTCGAGCTCACAGACCATGAGATCATGACCTAAGCTGGATTCAGATGCTTAACTGACTGAGCCACGTAGGTGCCCCAGAAAAAGTTTTATTCTTTTCCAATATCTATACCTTTTATTTCCTTTTTCTATTGCATTAGCCAGCACTTCCAGTAGGATGTTGAAAAGAAGTAGGGACGTCCTTGCCTTGTATCTGATCTTAGTGAGAAAGCTTTGTGTTGCTCACCATTAAGTATGATTTAGCTTTAGGTTTTTCATAGATATTCTTTATCAAGTTTAGGAAGTCCCCCCTCTAATCCTAGTGTACTGAGAGTTTTTATCATGAATGGGTGTTGGATTTTCTCAAATGATTTTTCTGCATCTATTGATATGATCATGTGATTTTTTTTTTTTTTTTTTTTTTTTTTTTTTTTTTTTTTTTTTTTTTTTTTAGCTTCTTGACTTGATGGATTATATTAATTGAACTTTGAATGTTGGAGCAACCTTGCATACCTAGGATAAATCCCATTTGGTCATGGTATATTATTATCTTTGTACTTTGTTGGATTTACTTTGCTAATATTTTGTTGAGGATTTTTGCTACTTTGTGAATCAGAGATATTGGTCTGTAGTTTTTTTGTAATGTCTATGGTTTGGGTGTTAGGATAATGCTGGCCTCATAGAATGGGTTAGGAGGTGATCTCTTAGTTTTTCTCCACTAAAAGAGGTTGTTAGGGACACCTGGGTGGCTCAGTTGGTTAAGTAACCTGGTTTCAGCTGAGGTCATGATCTCACAGTTTGTGAGTTCAAGCCCCAGGTCAGGCTCTGTAAGAACAGAGCCTGCTTGGGATTCTCTCTCCCTCTCTCTTTGCTCCTCCCCAGCACTCACGCTCTCTGTCTCTCTCTCTCTCTCTCTCTGAAAACAAATAAACTTTTTTTTTTTTTTTTTTTTTTTTTAAAGAGGTTATAGAGATTGGTGTAATTTCTTCCTTGAATGTTTGGTAGAATTCATCAGTGAAACTTCTCTAGGACTGGTGCTTTCTGTTATGGAAGGTAATTAATCATTTATTCAACTTCTTTAATAGATATAAAATCCTATTGAGATTCTTCCTTCTTGAGTAAGTTTTGGCAGATTGCATCTTTCAAGGAATTGGTTCATCCTCATTTAGGTTATCAAATTCATGAACATCAAGTTGTTTCTATGTTATTCCTAGGTTATCCTTTTAATGTCTTGGGCTCTATAGTGATATCCCTTATTTCATATCTGATCTTAGTAATTTGTGTCCTCTCTTTTTTTTCTTAGTTAGCCTGGCAGAAAGCTTATTAATTTTGATCTTTTCAAACAGCCAGCTTTTGGTTTTGTTGATTTTCTGTATTGATTTCCCATTTTCAATTTCATGTCTGGTTCTGATATTTGCTCCGTCTCTCTAAATTATGTATTTTTGCCTTTTGGTATGCCTTGTAATTTTTTTCTGGAATGCCAGACATGATATCCTAGGTAAAAGGAACTGCTGTAAATAGGCCTTTAGTAATGTGGTTGTGAGGTGGCAGTAGGGGGAGTGTTCCATAATCCCATGATTAGGTCTCAGTCTTTTAGTGAGTCTTTGCCTCCGGATTGTGAACTTCACGAGTTTCTGTTTTTTTATTCCTCTTCCTTAGGTGGGACAGGATGGCCAGAGCACGACATTGACTATTTCCCTTCTCCTAGGTCAGCTAGGCTCTGATAACCCCAGCAGGTTAGGCTCTGGTTAATTGGTTTCCCCTGAGGGCAGTCTTTGTGGAGAACAGAGTGCTCTGGTGCATTTCTAAATGGCTCCTTTTCATCTCCCCCTGAAGCCTGAGGGGATTTTTCTGATATTTGTTGTTGAAACCTGAGCTCCTGAAGCTCCCTAAGCTTATAATATTGTGGGCCATCTTATGATTGTGTTCCCCTGGTCTTTTTAACTCTCATACTTGTCTACACTGAGCTTCTAGTGATTTGTCAATTACGGTCAAGATTTTGCTACCCCCATGTTGGTTTCCATTGTGGTTTCTGCCTGAGTCTCTGCTCCAATAGCCATGACTCCCTGTAGTTGCCTTTTTCTCCAATACTGGGGCAGTGTTTTCACTGTGCCTCTTTCTTTATTACAGATATAAGAAGGTTGATTTTTCAGTTTCAGCTTTTTACTTGTTATGATGGAATGGTGACTTTTAAGCACATTTTATTGTGGAACTAGGAACTGGAAATGTTCCCTTGCCTTTTCCAGCTTCTAAAGGCTAGCCACATCGTCAGCTCCTGGCCACCTTACTGTGTGCAGAACCAGCAACTTTACATCCCTCTGACCCTGCTTCTGTCATTACATGTCTCTCTGACCACAATGAGGAAAGTGCTCTACTTTTAAGTACCCGTGTGATTGAGAAAGGACCCATTTGTCAGGTCCATTGGTCATGTAAACTAACATGTTCATGGGTTTTTAAGATTAGGCCGTGGGCATCTTTGGGTGGGTGTTATTCTGATTACTGCATTCTTGAATAGTGGTGATAGTAGAGAAAGATTTTTATGTATCTCTCTTTAGTTCATGGTGTATAATTTCTTTTCTAACTTTTATTATGCTTTCTTCCTGGCCCCACATTTCTTAGAATTATAGGGCCTGATTCATATTACTAACATTTAGGCTCCCCAGAAATCGGGCAGTGAACTTTCATGACTTCGGATCATTATTATGGAACACTTGTTTGGTGCCTAGTAGATACCAGATGCTACAAAGAGTACGTGCATGTATATAAATCTCACTTTTTCTATCTTCATAAGTCTGGGAGACAATTATATCGAAATATGCAGTTGCTGTTTCATCCTTGTAGCTGTTAGGAGGGATTGTTTGAACATGCATGGTAATTTGTGAATGTAAGCCATTCTACAATACCCCCGAGGTAGAGATCTGAATCCATGGTTCCCATGTGGCTTCTTCCTTTAGGATCTAACACCCAGGTCTCTACTGGTATACATGTAGAGTTTTTCCAGCTCTTTCACTATTGAAAATGGTGTTACCCTACACACATCTGATTATTTCCCACAGAAGAGTGTGAGTACAGATGTAGCTCTGGAAAGTATAGGACACAGTCAAGAAATCGCAAGTTCTCCATTTTTAGCTGCAGTAATAATTACTATTACAGATAGCATTTACTGCCTGTTAACCATATGCAAGGCGATGTGCAAAATGTCCACTGCCTTATTTCCTTTGCAACCCTGTGAAATAGATAATAAATATTCTCGTTCATTGATAACGGGGGAAAAAAAAACAATGCTCAGAAGGTAATTTGCTTGCCTGGAGTCACACTCCTAATCAATACCTAAGGAGAAATTCCAACTTATGTTATTAGATCCTGGTGGACACTCATTTAAGCACGACCCTATAATGCTTGCCATAAAAGAAAAGGCCAGAAACATATACTGGGAGAGACCAAGTTATGGGTTTTATGATACATAATTTGTAATGTAATCTGTAGGCACTGGAAAGTAACGAAAATATTTTGGGTGTGACAGGAGACAACACAGGAAGAAGATGATCAGGACTTTTGCTTACTCAGAATTGGTTTGTCTTTCTTGCTGCCTTCATTCATGTCATTATCCAACATTAGCTATGTTTTCTAGTTGTTAAGCCATGCTAAGAGGAAATCAGTCAGCTCAGGGAGTGTTCGCCTTCTCTAGTTCACTGTTGTTGATGTTGAGTCTTCTGTGGTGCTGGTTTCACACTATTCCTCTTTGTGCATCAGCTGACAGTTCAGAGAGTGTCTGGCAATGGTTTAAAGACACTCAGTGACCACCTGTTATCAGGACTGCCACTTGTCTTTCATTTTGCATATGGTGATGAAAACCATTTTCTACATTGCATGATGCATTAGGCCATTTGCTAGAGTTGACAGCAGTTAGTCAGGGGGCTGCTGTGGAGGGTGGTACATAGGTAAAGGAAGGTCTGTGCCTGGGGGCTGGAGATAACCTCTTACAAATGGCTAAGCCTGGCCTCTGCTCACAAAATATGATGAAAAACATTAACTCACCCAATCTTAAAAGCAGAGGCTAAGCAAGAGGTTGAATATATCCACTATATTTGAGGGAACCATGGCAAAATAAAACCCATCACTTGATTGATTTAATCAGAATTTGGTTACATGGATTAACTAGAGATTATCTTCTGAGCTCCCAACCTCTGGGCCATGTGAAAATCAGACTATCACACAAATATGAGGACTACTCTTTTTTAAATTTTTCAGAAATTAAAACCCTACACTCTGGTAATCTTGTTTCTGTGAGTTTCCCCAGTGAGGCAAGTGGTTAAGTAACCATAATCTCTGAGAGAAATATGAATTTTGGTGGTGTTTTTAATGAATTTGGATGATGGAGAACTTCCAATGCATGCCTGGCCACAAAACATGTATGCTAAGTCTCCTTCACAATCCTTTGGCTTAGTTTTATTTGCTTCTGCCCTGGGTAAGAAAGCAAAGCACTTTCTCTGACACAGGAACACCCTGAATGCTGTTCTCCCACATCCAGAGCACTCTGTGTAGGGACTTTAAGATGACTTTTTTTTTTTTTTCATTAAAAAATTTTTTTCAATGTTTATTTTTGAGAGAGAGAGAGAGAGAGAGAGAAAGAGTGAGCAGGGGAGGGGCAGAAAGAGAGAAGGAGACACAGAATCTGAACAGGCTCCAGGCTCCAAGCTGTCAGCATGGAGCCCGATGTGGGGCTAGAACCCACAAACCCCGAGATCGTGACCTGAGCTAAAGTTGGACACTTAACCGACTGAGCCACCCAGGTGCCCTAAGATGACTTTTCAATTACATACATGGAAAATTTGCCAGTGTTCCAGTCATTTGCCTTTGCTGTCTTAATGGAAAAGCTCTGGGGTTAATAAAATCAAATTCTACATGTTTGTGTGGAGTTGGTTCTAGATTTTCTTGCAGGTGGAGGTCAGCTCTGTGAAAAAGTTGTTGTGGTTTTTGTACTTTGATCCATTCTCTTTTTATGGGTTGATTGCACCATTATGCTCCCTCCCTGAAAGAGAGAGCTTTCTCTGAGAATGTTCAGATGAAGTATTAGTCCTTTAAATGGCTTAAAAAGAATGTTTATTACCACAGTATGGGCTATCCCATTTTAAACTCTTACATTGTAAATCACACCAAGGATCCTTGTCAGGTTGGCCTTTGACTGCATTAGACTAACTGCTCTGTTGCAGGGAAGTGGTGTGTTTGCGTAGAGTATTTTTAGCAATATACAAGTAGCTAAGATGAATCTTTTTTGTTCCTCAAAATATTCTGTCTTCCTCTACCTTCTCCCTCCCAGAAGATCTAAAAGAAAATGCGAAACTGAAAATATCAGGGCTAGAAGATATTTAATAATCTTTAATTCTTTTGCAATCAGTTTATTGAATAATTTATACTTTCTAGATTAAGAAAATGAAAGTTTTATTTTTCTTTAGTCACCATATTTAAAGAGCTTTGTTGGAGCTTCCTTTCCCATCTTTTTATGGCATCTTGGGCATTAGGCCACAATTTTCCAGTCAGTTAGGATATTGAAAAGTTGAGTCTAAGTCTAAACTTCAATCTTACATTCAATTTAGCCTTTATCCTCTTCTCCCCGCAACATTGGTCCCCTCTGGCTGAGGAGGGGACACATCAGCTCTTTCACCCCTTTCTGCCTTCCCTTTCTGCACTGTTTTCTCCTTTTGGTGGTCACTGTTTCTCAAACCATTCTCAGATGGCTGCCAGGGTTCTCTTAGGCAAGTGTGCAAAGGCTGACTCTTTGGTGGGAACCCTGATGGGATGCTCTGAAGAGTTCTAGGCCGTCTCCACTTCTTCCCTCCACCCAGGGAGGTGGGCAGGTGGTCTTTTGGGGCAGCATAATGGCAAGGTAGCTTGATTTGGGCCACCTTGCAATTGACTCCTTTAACACCCTAAGCCATGAGTGTGTATTCAGGTTCTATAGCTGCTCCTCTTCTCCACTCTGCTGTCTCTTCTCAGTTCTCTTTTCCTCACTCAGGTATCAGGGGTAGGGCTAATTTCCCTAAGCAGACAAACATCTGGGGAGTCAGATGTCTACTTTCCCTCCTCACAGGCAGTCTGGTGTGTCAAGAGATTCTATGGGAGACTATCGGAATAAACTTGGTAGTGGGAGTCCCAGCACCCTCCCTGGATTCTTTGTCGTTCTGCACCCCACCCCCAAATTTTATTTATACAGATAAAGGTTGAGGGAGTCAGAGATCTTAGTTGAGGCTAGCATAGCCATTTGGGCCAGTTATTAATAAGTGTTAGAATAGCTGATCTCTAATATTTGCAGTACTGTTTAGAATGTGAGGTGCCCCATACTTGTTAATCCTTAGCTTTTAGCATTCTGGAGCAACAGGAAAAGATTCATTCAGTAGTTACTGATAGAGTCATTCATCCTCATGTAGACTGAACTGCTCTGGGCAAGTTACCATGAGGAATATCATGAAACATAATCCTTGGTTTTTAAGGATCATACGACATTTTAGTTTAAGGAAATAAAGATATAAACCTAGGAAGTATTAAATAACTGTCAGGCTGTATGTGATGAATTGCTCAAATGTAACTGAGGATAAATGGTGTAGTTTTTCATGTCTAAGTGTCCAATGGAGTAGCCCACCAAGGTTTCCTCTTTGACCTGTCATGAGGGCTGTGGGAGCGGGTGAGGCAGGAGGCGACTGAGCCTGGGGTCTTCCAGCTGTGCTGTGCAGCTCCCAGCTGGACTTTGCACATAAGGGGAGGAATGGAAGAAGTGTGAGAAGGTGTTAATGCAGTTTTAGGACTAACTTGGGTTTGTTTTTTTTTTTTTTTACCAGACTGAATTTTGAAATATGATATTCATGTTTATACCTTTTTATGGGGGCGGGGTCTGTCATAGTTCCTAAGGTATGAATGAGCAATGTGTATTTGAGAATTGCGCCTCTACTTTTTAAGTGTTAAATAGAAGTTGTAAGGAGCTTGCTGTTTATGAACTGCTTTTCTTTCTGTCATGAGGTTTATTTCTCTTCAGTGTACTCATTCACTTCTTCCTGTATTTCCTTGAAAGGAGAGTTTATTTTTTTTATTTTTTTAAATCTTTATTATTTATTTTGAGAGAGAGAGTAGAGAATGAGCAGGGGAGGGGTAGAGAGAAAGGGAGACAGAGAATCCCAAGCATGCTCCACACTCTCATTGTGGAGCCTGACATGGGGCTCGAATTCAAAAGCTGTGAGCTCATGAGAAAGGAGAGTTCAAAATAAGCACCTTCTTTGGCAGTGGTGCTTTTAGAATTGTTACTCTGTTTGGGCTTTTACTTGTGTTTGGTTGGTTTGCCTTGGGTCTGTGGTAATGCTGCATTCTCAGTCTTATCACATGCTTATCACCTCCCCTTTCATAGGGCTGTTCTTCATTCACTTTCCCCGGAAGCTGTCACTGGTTTCCCTGGGTCTGGCCCATTACAGTCCAACACACAAAGTGTGTGGTCTTGAGTGTTGGTATATCAGGGGGTGTGTACATTTGAATCTTCTGTTTACTTCTCTTTTTGCAAATTTCTGGTCTTTATATACTTAGTTTTTTAGAGAATTATTAGAGGCTACTCTCTTCAGTCTTTTCACCTTTTGTGTAAAAATTCCAGCAGTTTATCAAGATTACTTTAGTGATTGGGGCACCTGGATGGCTAAGTCAGTTGAGCGTCCGACTTCAGCTCAGGTCATGATATCGCGGTCTGTGAGTTCAAGCCCCGCGTCGGGCTCTGTGCTGACAGCTCAGAGCCTGGAGCCTGCTTTGGATTCTGGGTCTCCTTCTCCCTCTGCCCCTCCCCCACTCAAGCACTGTCTCTCTCTCTGTCACAAAAAATAATAATAATAAACATTAAAAGATTACTTAGTGACCAGTTGGCTGATGCTCAGTAACCTCTCTAAAGCTAGAATAACTTTATGACATTCATTAAATCATCACTTTTAGAACTCCAAATTTATCATAATAGCCTTGGACTTCAAGTTGAATATTGAATGATAAGGAAAAGACATTTTTCCCCCCATTTTATTGTCTATTATATTATTAGTGTTGAAACTGGAAAGGTCTATTAAGTCTAAGGTTACCTTAACGGGAGGCTGTCTCTGCCATTAAACTGATAATACCTTTGATGTACACAACAGTATTTCAGGGACCTTTCCACTGTCCTCAAAAGTCAGCTGTTGCTATTTCTTATGCCCCCGCATCACTCAGAGAAAAGGAGCCACAGAAAAACAATACATTTTAAATGGCCTGTAGATAAATTTAGTGGCCTACACATTTGTTTCCAAGAAATGTAAGCCATGGATGCCATCTCGATGCTTTCCTTCTGCCTTGCTCTAGCTTACTTACCACTGTCTCCCCAAAAGGAGCTTATACACTCATCTGGAGCCCTGACTTTTGCGGTTGCCTCCCAGGGGAACTTCTAGGTTGCCTGGCTGTGGTGGCCAGTGGGATTTAAATTTGCTGCCCCTTAAGACTGTATATATTTGCATACTTTTAAAAGCTGCTGTCTGAGGGCCTGGCTTCCAGTCAGCCTGAATCTAGGTGCTGAGAGCTTCACTTGCGGGACACTGACAGATCTTGGCACATCCTCAATTATTGGGAGTTATTAAAAATATAATAGGTTGGGGGCGCCTGGGTGGCTCAGTCGGTTGAGCATCTGACTTCGGCTCGGGTAATGATCTCACAGTTCGTGAGTTAGAGTCCGGCATCGGGCTCTGTGCTGACAGCTCAGGGCCTGGAGCCTGCTTCAGATTCTGTGCCTCCCTCTCTCTCTCTACTCCTCCCCTGCTCGCACTCTGTCTCTCTCTCAAAAATAAATAAAGATTAAAAAAAATCATATATATATAATAAGTTGCTTGGACAAACACAGATGTTTGAGAGATGACCAACAGCTGGGACAGGGCTGAACAAAAAGGTTCATCTCCTACACGAGGTCACTCCTTCAAGAGTGTCATTGTTTCATCTACTCTATAGAAGTCAATGGAGGGTCCAGCAATATGAAGAAAAGAGTGGTAATAAGTTTCAAGTGAAAGAAGAACCTCAAGTGAAAAAAAAAGCTTAATGAAATGAAAACAAATAATATACCTTATAAAGAGTTCAAAGTAATGGTCATAAAGATGCTTACCAAACTGGGGTTAAGAATGGATGAACGAAAAACTTCAACAAAGAGATAGGAAATATAAGAAAATAACAAATAGAAGTCACAGAGCTGAAGAATACAGTAACTGAAAAATACACTAGAGGGGTTCAACAGGGGACTTGATGAAGGAGAAGAAAAGATCAGTCAACTTGAAGACAAAGCCATAGAACTCACCCAATCAGAGCAACAAAAAGAAAAAAATGAAAAAAATGTGAAGATAGCTTAAGGGACTTATTGCACAACATCAAGTGGATTAACATTTGCATTAGAGGGCACACAGAAAGGGGAAAAAGAAAAAGGGGTAGAAATCTTACTTGAAGAAATAATGGCTGAAAACCTCCCTGCTTAGGGAAGGAAACAAACACCCAGATCCAGGTTCACACAAGAGGAAAACCACACCAAAGCATATTATAATTAAATTGTCAAAAGTTAAGAGACAAGGAGAGACTATTAAAAGCAGCAAGAGAAAAACAGCCTGTTACATACAAGGAAGCCCCCACAACATTATAAACACATGTTTTTCAGCACAAACTGTGAGCCAGAAAGGGGTGGCATGATATATTTGAAGTTCTGAAATGAAAAAACTTCTAACCAAGAATACTCTGCCCATCAAAGTTATCATTTAGAATTGAAGGAGATATAAAGAGTTTTCAGACAAGCTAAAGAAAAAGGAGTTCATCACTAACTAAACTGGCTTTACAAGAAATGTTAAAGAGACTTCTTTGAGATGAAAATGGTATTAAATAGTAACAAGAATACATGTGAAAAAATAAATCTCAATGGCAAAGAAAATATATCATAAATGTAGTATGAAGGCTAAAAGAAGTAGTAAAACATAACTATGATTACAATAATTAAAGGATACCCGAGATAAAAAGATGTAAAATGTGACATCAAATACATGAAACATGGGGAGAATGGGGGAGTAAAAATGTTGAGCTTTAGATTGTGATAACACTAAAATCATTATCAACTTAAAATAGACTGTCACAGATATAAGTTTTTATATATACACACACACACACACACACACACACACACACATGCCTCATGGTGATCACAAAGCAGAAACCTATAGTTAAATACACAAAATATAAAGAGAAAGGAACATAAGCCTACCACTAAAGAACATCATCAAACCACAGAGGGAGAGAAGAACAGAGAAGAACTGCAAAAAATAGCTAGAAAACAATTAACAAAATGGCAGTAAACACATACCTATCAGTAGTTACTTTAAATATAAATGGATGAAATTCTGTAATTAGATGACATAGAGTGACTAAATGGATAAAAACAAACAAACAAGATCTGTCTATATGCTGTCTATAAGAGACACCCTTTAGATGTAAGGACACCCACAGCCTGAAACTAAAGGGATGGAAAAAAGTATTACATACAAATGGAAACCTAAAAAAAGTGGGAGTAGCTGCCATCAATGAAAAAGATATTATATCTGATACCACAGAAATGCAAAGGATCATAAGAGACTACTCTGAACAAATTTACGCCAGCAAATTCGACAATCTAGAAGAAACTGATTTCTAGAAATAAATTCCTGGAAACATACAACCTACCAAGACTGAATCATTATGAAATAGAAAATCTGATCAGACCGATTATTAGGAGATTCAAAACCTTCCAACAAACAAAAGTACAGAACCAGATTGCTTCACTGGTGAATTCTACCAAACATCCAAAGAGTTAATGCCAATCGTTCTCAAACTCTTCCAAAATATAGAATCAGGGGGCGGGGGGGGGGGTTCTCTTCCAAATATTTTATGAAGCCATTACTACCCTGATACCAAAACCAGACAAGGATGCCACACAATAAAAAGAAATTATAGGCCAATATCCCTGATGAACTTAGATGCAAAAATCCTCAATAAAATATTGGCAAACTGAATTCAGTTTTTTTGCCAAAAGAATCATACACCATGATTAAACGGGATTTTTTCCAAGGATACAAGGGTGGTTCATCATCTGCAAATCAATGTGATATACCACATTAACAAAATGAGAGTTAAAAAATCATATGATTATCTCAATATATGTAGAAAAAGCATTGACGAACTCAGCATCCATTATAATAAAACAAAGTAGATGTAGACCTCTCAAGGCTGTTTATGAAAGCCCACACATAACATATTCAACAACAAAAACCTAAAAGCTTTGCTTCAAAGATCAGGAACAAGACAAAGATGTCCACTCTTCATATTGAAAGTCTGACCAGAGCAGTTGGATTAAAAAAGAAATTTAAAAAACATCCAATTTGGAAGGGAAGAAGTAAAACTCATTATCTGCAGATGACATGATATTATATAGAAAACCCTAAAGACTCCATAAAAAAACTGTCAGACAAATTCAGTAAATTTGCAGGATACGAAATCAGTACACAAAGATGCACTGCATTATTTTACACTAATGAACTATTAGAGAAATTAAGAAAATAATCTCATTTATAATTGTATCAAAAAGAATAAAATACCTAGGATCAAATTTCACCAAGGAGGTTAAAAACCTGTGTATTAAGAACTATGAGACATTTTAGAAAGGAATTGAAGACAAAAATAAATGTAAAACTCAAGCTGTTCCAAGCTCAGGGACTAGAAAAATTAATATTGTTAAAATGTCCATACTACTCAAAGCAGTCTACAGATTCAGTGCAGTATCTATCAAAAATTCCAATGGTATTTTTCACCAAAATAGCATAGACAGTTTTAAAATTTGTATGAACCCTAAAAGACCACAAATAGCCAAAACAATCTTTAAGAAAGAAGAACAGAGACTGTGGTATTCTACTTCCTGATTTCAAACTATATTACAAAGCTATAGTTATTAAAATAGTACAGTAGTGGCATAAAAATATAGACCAGTGGAACAGAATAGAGGGCTCAGAAATAAACCCTGGATATATGCTCAATTTACAACCAAGGATCCAAGAATATATATTTGACGGTCTCTTCAGTAAATGGTACTGTGAAAATTGGACAGCCACATGCAAAAGAATGAAACTGGACCACCACCTTGCACCATACACAAAAATTAACTGAAAATGGATTAAAGATCTAAATGTAAGACCTGAAACCATAAAACTCTTAGTAGCAAACATAGGTGTTAAGGTCTTTGACATAGGTCTTGGGAATGATTTTTTAAATCTGACAACAAAAGCTAAAGCAACAAAAGCAAAAATAAACAAGTGGCATTACATCAAGCTAAAAAGTTTCTGCACAACAAAGGAAATGATCAACAAGACAAAAAGGCGACGTGTGGAGAAAATATTTGCAAGTCATCTGATAAGGGGCTGTTGTCCAAAATATACAGAAAGCTCCTGCAACTTAGCCAAAAAACAACCTGATTAAAAAATGGGCAGAAGATCTAAACAGGCATTGTTCCAAAGAAGACCTACTGATGGTCAACAGGTACACAAAAACATTATTAATCGTTCAGGAAATGCAAATCAAAACCATGACAACACCTTACACTAGTCACAATGGCCAATATAAAAAAGATAAGAAATAAGAACTGTTGGCAAGAGTGTGGAGAAAAGCGAACCTTCTTGCACACTTGGTGGGAATGTAGATTAGAGTAACCACTATGAGAAAGAGTATGAAAGTTCCTCAAAAAATTAAAAATAAAACTGTATGATCCAGCAATTCCACTCTTTGGGTATTCAGCTCAAGAAAACAAAAACAGTAATTTGAAAAGATGTCTGCAACTGCATGTTCATGGCAGCATTATTTACAATAGCCAAGGTATGAAAACAACAAAAGTGTTCATGGATGGATGAATGGATATCCGTGGAATATCATTCAACCATAAAGAAGAATGAGGTCTTGCCATTTGTGACATGGATGGACCTCGAGGGCATTACACTAAGTGAAATAAGTCAGAGAATAACAGATACCATGTGATCTTTCTTGTATGTGGAATCTTAAACAACAACAACAAAAATGAAAAACAGACCAGCTCATAGATACAGAGAACAGATTGGTGGTTGCAAAATACTGTGGGGCACGAGGTGGGAGAAAGAGGTGAACTGTTTTGTTTTTCTTTTTGGTTTATATAAATAGAATAAAGATTGTTTTAAATTTTAAAAAAAGAGGCAAAGAAACTTTTAACATGATGCAGATATGGATTAGGGCTTTTTTTTTTAATATTTATTTAATTTGAGAGAGAGCCAACTGTGCAAGTAGGGGAGGGGCAGAGAGTAGGAGAGAAAGAATTTGCACAGAGCTTTCTGCACAGAGCCTGATGTGGGGCTCAGTCTCACCAACTGTGAGCTCATGACCTGAACCAAAATCAGGAGTCAGATGTTTAACTGAATGAACCACCCAGGTGCCCCTGGACAAGGGCTTGAAAATAACGTCTACAGGGGTACCTGGGTGGCTCAGTCGGTTAAGCTTCCAACTTCGGTTAAGCTTCCAACTTCAGCTCAGGTCATGATCTTGCGGTTTGTGAGTTCGAGCCCTGCGTCGGGCTCTGTGCTGATAGCTCAGAGCCTGGAGCCTGCTCCCAATTCTATGTCTCCCTCTCTATCTGCCCCTCCCCTGTTCATGCTCTGTCTCTTAATAATAAATAAATGTTAAAAAAAAATAAAATAATGACTACAAAGAAAGAAATCATTATTTTCATAAAAATACTGTTTCTCCAATTTGGGAGGTTGCTTTCCAGTAGTTAAATCCTTAGTCAGAATGCCCATGTCCATTATTGTTCTGATAAACAATTGTGAGCATGGGGAATCATTTTATGTAAAGGGATCCTTACTCTAGAGGATTTCTTTACTGGATGATCTGTAGTCTCCTAAACTCAAATAAAAAGTGGAAATTAGAATCCTCTAGCTTACAAGTATACATAATACTGCTGTTGAAAGTACAAGGTCAGAGATTATAAGAAGATAAAAATCTTCACAACGTAGTGTGAGCTTTTGGCAAAGTTGGGAGAAGAAACCAAGGAAACGGTTGAAACAGGGCTGTGGTGGTGGGAGCAGTGGCACGTGCCTTTGGCAGTGGTTGTTGGTCAGTTGTGCCTGTTATATTTTTCTGACTTCATTGTAAGCTAACATAGCCTTTCTTGCCGTGTCACTCCTGCAAGGAGAATTTGCACAGAAAATTCACATTTGCATTGCTTCCATGTTATAAGGTTTAGAAGCAGCTGCATGATTTAATCAAGCAGGGAAATATTGTTTAGCTATATTTGGGGGGTTGTTTGTTTGCCTTTTTTCTGTACATACACACTTAATTACTCCTATTACTGCAGTTTATATTTATTTTCAATTAAAAATTTAGGAATCATCAGCCTCTAGATTAGACTTGTCGCTATTAGTTATTGGTGAGTGGTTTTTTGCTATCAATGGCTGATAAATAGAACTCCTCAGATTAATTAATTCTATTTGTTCAACAAACAATTTTTTTAGTGCCTACCATATGTCAAGCACCATGCTTGGGGGTATAAAAGTGAATAAAAGAAGTTAAAAGATAAGGGGAAATGTACTCTGGTTTCTGGGTGTAAAAGGTGGCCTTATGACTATGTTTTGTATTTGTGGTCAAGATTTTGGTAGTTGAAGATTGTGTAGTCAGGCAGTGGGGTCAGATGGATGGTAAAATGTAACCATTAAGGAGGTGGTTATAGACTTTTAAAAACTGGATTAGGGGCGCCTGGGTGGCTCAGTCGGTTGAGCATCCGACTTCGGCTCAGGTCATGATCTCACGGTCTGTGAGTTAGAGCCCCGCGTCGGGCTCTGGGCTGATGGCTCAGAGCCTGGAGCCTGCTTCCGATTCTGTGTCTCCCTCTCTCTGCCCCTCCCCCGTTCATTCTCTGTCTCTCTCTGTCTCAAAAATAAATAAACGTTAAAAAAAATAATTAAAAAAAAATAATTAAAAAAAAACTGGATTAAAGGGATGCTTGGGTTGCTCATTCAGTTAAGTGTCAGACTTTGGCTCAGATAATGATCTCACTGTTTGTGGCTTCGAGCCCCCTGTTGGGCTCTGTGCTGACAGTTCAGAGCCTGAAGCCTGCTTTGGATTCTGTGTCTCCCTCTCTCTCTGCCCCTTCCCAAATTACACATGTGCTCTTTCTCTTTCTCAAAAATAAACATTAAAAAAATTTTTTTAACTGGATTAAAGCCACCTGCCTACACCCCTTCCTCCCCAAGTGCAAATTTAACTTTATGCCGCATTTTGCACACAGTTTAGGTGGGCCTGCTGACCCTCAGAAACCATCCATAAACCCCACAGATTCTCCCAGATTAGAGGGAAGGGGGCTAGACCAAAACCCTTATTACCTGTTGTTACTGTTATTTTTCCATGAATGCCTAGGATCTTTCATAACATCTACTTTTGTGAGTCAGATATGAACTGTGTCCTATTTGTTTGCTGTTTTGAACATGTAAAAGGCAGATTGTTCATTTCTACAGTGGAGCGTAGGCTATGTGCAAAGATAATTTCTAAAGGGAGACCTCTTTCTCAGACAGGTGGAAGTGACACTAATCCAGTGGCAAAGAAAAAAAGTGGAAACTGCCATAAATGTTTAGAAAAGAATTTCTACATGGTTGTCCCCTCGGCAGTTTAAACTTTTTATTTCTCATTAAACCAATTAGATATTTGTGAAAAGTGGAGGGGAGTAGGAAATAAGCACCAATTCAAGCCAGAGACACCAAGAGAGAGAAAAACCTCTAAGAAAACCCTTGCATTTAAGTACAGAATCCAGGCGCCCAGCAAAGCCTTACAAGCTTTAGTCAGAGGTCTCCATTGTACACCTTTGCTCAGGCTCCATGCCCACTGGATTCTCACCTCCTTTGTGCCTCCCTGCCTGCATCCCCAGCATCCTAGGTCATAGTCAGTCTTCTCAACTAATTTTTGGCTGATCTGGTTTGGTGACCCCCTTGGGTTTCCTTCCCAAGTTTCTTTTGGTTCCTGCATAATTCTCAGTTCTGTTTTCTTCTCTGGATTTCAATCTGCGTGCTCCTTTTCAGAGACCAGAAACATCCCACATGGCCCATCCAGGCTCTCCGTGAAGGGGTGCTGGTGGACTTGGACATGGAATTTGTGTAAAACTATGTCTAGGCCCATCTGCTCCACACAGTAGGTTTTGAGCATATGCCATCTATTGGAAATGGTAGAGTAAACATGAGAAAACATGTTTGTTTGTGGGTTTTTTTAAATTATATCAGTTTAAACTAAGCAAGAGTTACTTAACTAGAGGAGCTCTGTGATGTGCATGGGAAACAGCATATTGATTACTGACTTGGGAAAAGAGGGTTGACATACCATAAAGCTATATAGACCTGCCAGCAGTTAGGTGAGCTTTGATTTAACCACATGACGTACATGATTGGAGGGTAACCTACATATGAAAACTTAAAGTAGAATAAGTAAAAGTAAGCTAAAATGAGATTTGAAAACTATTCTGAGAGTGGAAAGAGGATTGACTCAGGAGCCCAAAGTGATATAATTACAGTCGCTGAGAAGTAAATGTAGCTCTCAGCTTCTTAGCAACCAGGAAATTACAGTTGTCTACATAGTTATCCTTTTGTGATAAAAGTAAACCTACCTGATTAAAAGATGATATAGAGAGGTAAGATTCTGTCTGGCACTGCATTCAAGAGATTGATCTCATGGTTCTTTGTATAGCAAACCTTGGACAACGTAGCAAAAAACTTGACCTGTATTTTTTGCAAAAAAAAAAAAAAAAATGCAAAGATGTTCTTGAATTGTGTTTTCTTTGGTTGACTCTTTAGAAAATCAGGGGCTTGTCCTCACTGAATTACAGCATAAAGTCCTCACTGAATTACGGTGTAAAATCACAGCATATTTCTTCAGGAGAACTGTTTTCTTCTCTGCTCATCAACTCTGAAAGAAGAGCTCTGAGTTTAGAGAAACTAAGGAAACACTTTTGGCTGGGAGAGAATAACACCTAGTCCAGGTTAAGAGTCTGACAACCCAAGTGCCCCTTTGCATTGTGTTGATCAAATACATAGATACTAGATGAGCAAGTAGCAGTGTTGCCATTCTCATAGGAATATTCGAAAACTGATCTGTGTGCCATCCAGGTGGAGCCCTTATTTCCAAACATGTTGCAGAGAGAGAACTGTGGGAATAGATGATAGAATTTTTTAATGAGTTTCTAATACTTTTTTCCCATCTGTTCATTTACACCCCATAATGCTGAACCATGCAATATAGGAGAATTGCTTTTAGCTTCAGCAAATTACTTTTCAAGTAGATGTAGTCAATGGCTTTCTCTTCCATAAGCCTAAGGAATATGCTTTAGAACTTTGATTATATCAAATGCTGCATTTTAAGTACATCTCCAAGAGTTTCACCTTAAGAGTTGGAAGGATTGCATATTCTTTCATTTTGGTGCTAGCAAACATTTATCACAAACAATGATGTTGGCTTTAGCATGCTGATATTGACTTGTTAAAAACAAAGTCAAAAGGATCAGCAGTTCTGGGAAACTCCTAGTGAAAGTCCTGTCTTCTTCCCATTGGGCAGTAAGCTCCTGGCAGGCAACAACCAGGTCTGTTATTTTTTGTGGGAAGGTTATGAAATTAACTATTTAATGTCTTCTTTATCCACCTGAGTGTGATCATTCATTTAATTTCTTCTTTTTATTGAGATAATAAGTGACCTATAACATATTAGTTGCAGGGATACAACACTGATTGGCTATCTGCATATATCATGAAATGATCACCATAGTAAGTCCAGTTGACATCCATCACCACACATGGGTACAATTTTTTTTTCTTGTAATGAGAACTTTTAAGATCTACTCTCTTAGCATCTTTCAAATATTCAATACAGTATTGTTGTCTGTAGTCAACATGACTATAGATCTGTTTTATTCAACTCACTGTGTTCCATGCCTCGCACAGGTCCTGCCACAGAAGATCTTCTTAAACACTTCTAAAAAAAGAAAATAAATTAAGGTATTTATATACCTTCATATATGCTTAATTAAAAAACCAAGAGGTTATTTACATGTACTGATGAAAGAGAAATTGGGAAAAAAACCCTTTGAAAGTGCAATTGGTATAATATACGTTAGGAGATGTATTACGCCTTCTGTTCCTGTAATGCACCCAATTTAGAAGGGTGAGTGCATGGGCCCTTCGCAAAGTTACCGGTTAACAGTTTCTGTGTACTGAGAGAACTCTTTTCACTCAGCTTAATTTTTTTGAGATTCATCTGTATTGTTGCATGTGTAAACAGTCTATCCCTTTTTATTGCTAATATTTCATTATATGGATATACCACTTTTTTTCACCTATTGATGAACATTTGTTTTTTTCCTTGTTTTTAACTACTATGAATACTATGAACATTCACGTACAAGTTTTTATGTGGACTATATTTTTATTTCTTATGAGAGAATACCTAGTTTTGGAATAGCGGGGTCAGATGATAGCTGTATGTCTAACTTTTTTTTTTTTTTTTTTTTTTTTTTTTTTTTTTTTACTAATTTCTTAATGTTTATTTTTGAGAGAGAGAGAGAGGGAGAGCACGCTCAAGCAGGGGAGGGGCAGAGAGAGAGGGAGACACAGAATCGGAAGCAGGCTCCAGGTTCTGAGCTGTCAGCACAGAGCCTGGCACAGGGCTCGAACTCAGGAACCATGAGATCATGACCTGAGCCGAAGTCAGCCACCTGACTAACTGAGCCACTCAGGCACCCCGTGTGCTTAACTTTTTAAGAAACTGTCAGTTTTCAGAAGTGGATTTTCCATTTCCTACTCCCATCAGCAGTGCGTGCCTGAGAGTTCTAGCTTTACCACATGCATACTTGGAGTGGTCCATCTTTTCGAGGTTAGCCATTTTGCTAGGTGTGTGGTCGGTCTCCTCTTGTGGTTTTCATTTTCATTTCTCTCATCGGTCACATTGAGCATTTTCTCATGTGTTTAATAGCCTTTTATATATCTTCTGTTCATATCTTGTGTCAATATTTTATTGAACTATTTTTATTTTTATTGAGTTCTAGGCATTCTTTATATATTCTGAATATAAGTCCTTTGTCAGATGTATTGTGAATATATCCTGCCATACTGTGGCTCACGTTTTGGTTTCTTAGTGGTATCCTTTGAAAAACAAATTTTAGGAGCACCTGGATGGCTCAGACTGTTAGGGGCACCTGGATGGCTTAGTCTGTGCTGACAGCTCAGAGCCTGGAGCCTGCTTGGGATTCTGTGTCTCCCTTGCTCTTTGTCCCTCCCCTGCTTGCGCTCTGTGTGTGTGTCTCTCTCTCTGAAAAATAAATAAACATTAAAAATTTTTGAAAACCAAATTTTAAATCTTGATTAACAGTTTAATTTATTCACTTTATGAGTTGTACATTTTGTATGCTATTTAAGAAATGTTTACCTGCCTCTAGGTTGCAAAGATTTTTCTATTTTTTTCCCTATGTTTTCTTTTAGAAATTTTTATCATTTAAGCTGTTACTTTTATGTTGGTACATATTTTAATTTTTGTGTATGGTAGCAAGTCATGGTCAGTATCCTTTTTTTTTCCCCTTTATAGATATTCAGTTGTTCCAGCCTCATTTGTTCAGTGAGCTGAGTATCTGTGATACGTTTGTCATAATAAAAATAATGTGGAATTTTTGCTGGGGGGCGGGGGAGGAGGAGTTCAGAAGAATAAGCTCAGAGATGGTTTCCCACCTGAGCAATATACCTGTTAACATTTCGATGTCTCATTCAGACACTTTCTCCATGCTCGTGTGTGTGTTTGTAGTTATACCGTAGACGAGACTTTGAAACCTGGTCTAGCTACCTTCAGGTAACATCTCTGACTGTTTCAGATTATCATTTAGACCTCACCCAAGGATCCTCTATTTCACTGTTGTTTTTTCCCCCTCAGTGGTGACCAAAACAATTCCCTAGTGTTGCTTTTAGTTTTTAAGTTTTAGTTCAATTCTCTGCCTTTCTTTTAAGGTTCCCCCCGCCCCTGCCCCACAACACCCCCCAAATGATAATGAGTTCTTCTAGCACAGCTTCTTTTTCAAATCCTAGGGGATCTTTTTAAAGAAGCCTCCCCTGTATTATAAAAGTAATACATGTTCATTAGAGGAAATTTGAAAAATATAGAACGTTCTAAAGAAAATGATTACCCATCTAACCATCACTTAGGGATAAGCACGATTAACATTTTGGTGTATTTCCATCTTTTTTTTTTCTTTGCGTATATTTTTTATTGTCCCAATACTACAAATGCAGTTTTCTTCTCTGCTTTTTACACTTAGTATTACAATATAACCATCTTCTCATGTCATTAAAAATACTTTATAAACAACATTTTAATAGCTACATAATATTACATCCTGTGGTTATTCCATTGCAGTTTATTTAACTGTCTGCCTATCATTGGATATTTAACTTGTTTCCAGCTTTTTGCTACAAAATAAATTTTCTGAAGACTGGTATTATACAGAAAACTCAGATTTCTATATAACTTATTTTGTATATCAGATTTAGAGCTATGGAATTGGTAGATCCAGGGGTATGTAATAACTCTTCCAAAATTCTGGAAACATGTTGCTAAATGTCCCTTTTAAAAGGTAGCACTAATTCATACCCCCAGTAGCAGTGAAGAAAGGTCTAATGGATTACATCCTTGCCAGTGTTCCATGTTTCATATTATCATTTTGTAATCTTTGCTCATTTTATTTGGCAGCTTATAAAATAGTGATTGGATTTTGTAGCTTGCAGTCCACTGAGCCAAATCTCAAAATCCCCAGATGGACAAAGCCAGAAAGGGCTTGAAAAGACCCCTTGATTGTCATTGTATTTCCAAACCCAGTAAGATGACTTACCCCCATATGAGAAGACATGGATATTTCTGTGGCTATTCTAAAAGAATTCACAGCATGTCCCAAAATGTGCATTAGTCTTAACAAAGCAAGCCTAAGGCTTTGCTTTGAAATTGAAAAGTTCATTATAATAGCAAAGATAGAAATGAGGTTATTCTGAACTTACTTGTTCTTTGTGATTACCTGCTGAAGTCCAGTGATTATTATTTCCTCCTTTGAGTACGCTCTCAAATTATCCCTTCAATACTGAGATGCTGAGGAACAGCCTCTGTAGCAGTATCTTTGTTTTTCCCCCTTCCTAACCTTTTCCTAAAAAGACTTTGTGCATGCTCTTGCCCTCACCCTTACTCTAACAGAAAGCAATAGGAATTTTGTTGCTGGGTTTCCTACCTGGCTTGTAGATAGCAGGTGCGGGGCATTTGGGGGAAGCCCTTGCATTATGAGTATCCAGTGGGTACTAACCTTGTTAGAGCTTGACTAGTCAGAGGTACCCATATAAGTCCGGAAATACATCACCTTCTCCCCTCAAAACCTCTGGTCCTGAGCTTGTTGTCTGATTATATGGGTAAACATTTTTGCCCAACTCAGGAATAGTAAGCCCAGTTTTAGCTTAGTAGAGCTATTTGGGCCAATACTATTCTATCAACTCTGGAGCCAGATCATTTGGCCTGCCAGGAGGAAATCAACAATATGGCACCTGTTTTCCCCCAAAGGCACATAGTGATGTGTTTGTATAACCACAGTGGGTGAAGATGGGGAGCCCACTCCATGAGCCTTCTTTACCAGCTTTATCGTCTTTTGACCAAGACAGCAAGTCCTTTTCCCTTCCAGTCTCACAGTATTGTGGTTTGGGTATTTGCAGAGGAGCCACAGGATTCGGGCTAATCTCACAGAAAAATATTCTGAGTTTGCATTGTTCCTTGGTAAACCTGTCCTCATCTTTCTTAACTTGCAAAATGACATTGAAATTCCTCATTCCCTCCCCACCCAGCTTGATAGTCTTGAATTTTCTTGATAGTCTTAAATTTTCTCTATGCTAAGCGTTTATTTGCCAGTTCATTTTAGGAAATGTGAAGTCTGGGAATGACCTTGGCTCTGTTACCGCTTCCTTCGTAGTATAAGCAGTTCCCTTGCTTTTTAAGTGTGTGTGTTTAAGGTGGGGTGGTGGGGACAGAGAGGAGAATTGGCAGGGTGTGGTAGGGTAGACGTTTTGAGGGTAAAGAAAAAGAGGCATTCATGGTTCCAATGTCTGAGGTGAGAATTCTTTTAAGGACAGCATACCGAACACCTTTGACGTATCTCAGTTTCCTTGCCTGTAGACCTTTTCATCTCTGAATCCTGATTGGCCGTAAGCTCATTGGGCACAGTCTGTACGTTATTTCATCTCTGTGTATTCTCTCCTCCCAGGCTTTACACGTTGCCTATGTATGTCCTACACATGTATCTGAGCTCAGTGAGTGAGTTCTCTGCCCACCTCATTTTCCACTCACCCATCAGCGTAACCTAAGTCTTAGTTCCCAGATAGATTTGATCATATGTGCTCAATTAAATGGCCTGTTAGATACTTGGTTTAAAATTATATTGATGCATATTTTTACTTGTTATTTTTGACAGAAGAAAGGGAAGACAAAGTAAGAAAGGATCAAACTTTTCTCTGATTTGCTTTCAAGAACTACCCATAAGGATGTTTTAGAATTGCAAGAGTAGTATTTTTAAGTTTTTATTCCAAAATTATAAGAACACATGTTGGTAATCACATGTCAGATACCAAAGTGAAATAAAGTCTTCATGTGTCCCAGGCAAAAGCAAGACCATCATCACAGGCATCCTTATTTCTGGCCTTTAAAACTCCTCCAAGAGTGGAAATCTGTTTTACATTTGTAATGAATCAAAAGCCTGAACAACATTCTGGATACAGGAGGTTCCCAGCACAAGCTTGAATCATCAGCAGTCAACTTTGATACCAGCTCCAAGTCTTTCAAATACACACACAGCTGTTTGGCAGCCAGATTCAGGCTCTGGTTCATAAAAAAGCATTTTCGGATCACTTTAAAATGTTTTATTAATGGCCACATCAACAGGCTGAAGGAGGTCAGTATGCTGAGGCTCAGATAAAAATGAGTATTGTGTTTTTTTCCTCCCAGTTGGCTCAGTGGGAGATCCTTTTTTGCTCTAAAAAGTTACATAATTAGCATGGCACCCGCCGCTCATTGGGCAAGCCAAACTGGTTTTTGATGTTCAGAATACAAAACATGGAAATGTCATCTTCATGACCTTCCATGCTGTCACTGATAGCCGAGAGCATTTCTGAATGACACATCTGTAATAATAGTGATGATGAGAGTCACAATTAAATAGCACTCTGGGCTTGGAGCACTGTTCCTTCAGGCTTCCCCCTAAACCCAAAGAGGCCCTGGATGGCGGCAAGTCTATAATTTAAATGACCTGTGTGTGCTGTCTTCGACTGCAAAAGAAGAAAATTGCCAGAATTGATGGCCAAACCACTGACTAAATGGGTGCTTTTCTTGTAGCTCTTCTCTCAGGGAATTCTCCTGATCTGGCAGATGAGATGCACACCTTAGGCACGTTTCAGGCTTCTGTTGTAGCTTTCTACCTCCACATAAACTAGGATCTTTGATTTGACCAGACAAAGCAGAGCATTTAAATTATTCGTAAGGAAAAGAAGCGTGGGATGGATTATCAGGAGAATTGTGAGATCCTCGTGGGTTTATTTCATTCTCTAGGGATTATCAAGGATTTTAAAGCAGCCCCATTTCTACTCTGCTTGTTTCTTTCAGACTCTGAGTTGGAGAGTGCTGTTCTCCAACTCCAATTGATCAGGCCCCATTTATTCAGGTATTACTGGGATTCTTAAGGAGATCGAGACTTGTACCCCCTTGAAGTCTTTTTATATATATTAGGGTTTATGGTTAGAAGCTATTACAGGGTTGGAGGAATGGATGCCAACTCCTGCTCAGGTTAGGTGAAGGGACGAGAAAGAACCCATCTCTGCGCAGGGGCTGATGTCTGATACAGAGAACTCAGTAGCTATTATTACTGTTGTTGTTGTTATTTGATATGGACTGAATGCTTGCCGTGTGCCAGGCACGTCCATGCCTGCCTTCTCTCTGAGCTACCTATGAAGCAGTTCCTGTTACTACTTCACTTTACAGCTGGAGATACCAAGACTTGGAGAGTTAAGTAGATTGCCAGAAGGTCTCATAGCTGGTCCATGTTACGAACAGTATTTAAACTCAAGAATGTTGTCTTCGGAAACCCAGCTATGACAGGCTGAGTGAACCTAGCGAGAAAGCATTTGTTGTTCTCCTCTGACTCCCCATAAAACCAACTCAAAGATTTTGAGGAGAGGGTAGAAGAGGAGAAAAGGTGGATGGGAAGCCTGGTGTAAGGAGATGTGCTCCCTTGCCTTCTCTACTTAAAAATAAGTGTGTTGTAGATGTTAGAGCAGTCTGGGGCTCAGGGCACAGGTGGCAGCGTTTCCTAATCATAGATGAAAAGAGCCTTGGTGTCAGGCAGACTCGTCCGTAGCTTATATTTAACGTGAGCCTTGTCCAGGTTGATGGCACCACCCTGGATGTTGACGGTTAGCTCACTGCTTGTGAGGACTAGCTCTTGGCCAGAAATCTCTTCAGTGTAACAGACCTCATTTATTTCTCCCAGATCCATTCCTAATGTGGCATCTGTTCTGGTGGGTCATGGTTGTGGGTCTGACCTGCATTGGAACTGAAATGCCTTCAGCCCAGAAGCTCTTTTTTTTTGGGGGGGGGGGGGTGTATTTATATAGGATTGGCTACCTTCATATAAAGGAGTTTTGCTAGTGTGATTACATTTGACATAATTCCATGCAACAGGTAAGGAGGAATAGTGTACTACTTGATGCAATTAGATTTCTTGAATACTTGTTGAGAGCTTACTATGTGCCAGACTGTGTGCCAGGCACTCTGGGGAGAGACACAACATAGCATGATGGCTCCTCTGGCCCATCTTTTAAATTCTGTATATTAAAATGCTCATAATTGTTGACCTTTACCGTCTCTTCATCTTTGTTATAGATATTCACTGGCTTGCTTACTTTTTTTTTTAATCCACTAATTCTCTTAAATTAAACTTGACAGATAATCAATGTTTATTTTATCTTGCCTCAAACTATGGAAAAAGGCTCTCCTCTTATGTTAATCACTTCGCAAAGGGCCCCCTTGACTTTTCTTTCTGAACCCCTTCCCTGTCAGTGGCACTGGTTTTTGTATTTCCTTATGAAAAAAAAACATCAATTTACAGTAAAGAAGCAAATAATAAGTAGTTTGCAGGATGCGCTTATAAATATTTCTATAGAGTGAGAATTCTTGTTTATCCAGCCTGACCTCCTTTATTAAATTTTCACTGAAGTCAAGAGTTCTAGAAAGCTAAGTCAGTCTTAAAAACTTATCAGAGATTAACAGGCTGGGGTATAAGGATCTGTCACTGAAAAAACCATCATGAAGAAAATTGTTGGGGTCTTTTTTATTAGGGAATCTTAGATAAGAAAAATGCATGATCCCCACAGTCCTGGCAAGTCCTGTGCAGTTACATATGTGGAAGTTGCTTTTTAACATTCTCAGCATGTTTTCCAATAGCCTCAAAAATGTGCGTGTAGCTCTAAAATAAGGATTCCATGGCTGACACATGAAAATCAGGTTCAGTATTTGACAGTCATGCGGCCTGTGTTTGAACACAGGCAAACAGTTGTTTGGAGCAATTAGAATGAGATTCTGTGTTTGCAAGTCTGCTTTTGAATCTTGTTCTCAATCAACCCTTCCTAGTGGAGGCAGTGACGCACCATCGCAGAGTAAGCATCATGGTTAGGTCAAGGGACTTTGCAATTTCAGTGAACTGTAGGTACTTGGAATTTTCCAATTGGGATGGTTGATTTCCAGGCGAAGTGATGAATGACATTTCTATTTACTTTATTGGGACTGTTGAAGAGATGGTTTCTTCCTGAAACATTGTGACAATGAGTACCATATGATAGTGCTCCAGAGGCAGAGAATGAATTCAGTGGTTGCTGAAGGTAAAAATGTTTATTTTTAAAAATCTGCTGGGATCAGGGGTGCCTGGGTGGCTCAGTGGGTGAAGCGTCTGGCTTTGGCTCAGGTCATGATCTCACAGTCCTTGAGTTCGAGCCCCGCGTCAGGCTCTGTGCTGACAGCTTGGAGCCTGGAACCTGCTTTGGATTCTGTGTCTTCCTCTCTCTCTGCCCCTCCCCTGCTCATGCTCTTTCTCTCTGTGTCTCAAAAATAAATAAAAACATTAAAAAAAAATCTGCTGGGATCAGATGAGAAGGAAGTGTTCCGTGACAGTTGCATTTTAAGGACCACCATACAGTCACAGGAAGAGTTGTGCATTCAGATCAGCCGTGGGGTTTTCGAAAGGGAGTCCATGGGAAGCAGATAGGACTGAACTTGAGATTTTTTTTCCCCCTCACTTGTGACCATCTTCAGATTGAAAAAGCAGTTTCGTAGAAATACTTAGAAACATTTTAAGGTAATTAGCCCTCACTTTAAACCATATGCAAATAAGGAACGCTTTCACATCCCCTTGCCTTTTTAGGGTATGTTAACACAAAGGAAGCCTCTCACACTCACCCTCAGGTGCCTGCCCTACTCTTAGTGCTTTTTCAACCGTGTTAGTGTAAGTACATAGAGAATCCTACAACTGCAAGCCTCAAAAGCAAGTGGGTGGTTTATTGGGGTTGGGGGGGGGGGGCTTGAGTTTTTTAATTATTTCATTTTTGTTTTTACATTATTCTGAGGAAAAGTCCTGTCCTAATCCAGTGTCTTGATAAGATCTGTCTGATGTTCTCTAATATATGTGTATTTTGTTCTGATGCCCATCAACAACCTATCAAATGCCTAGTAACAAGGTTTATTTTCTGTGCAGGTGTATGTTTTATAAATAGCCATTTGCTGAAGTAATTTCAGGCAAGTCCAGTTTGAAGATTTATGATGTCTTTGCCAAAGGGTCACCCACACTAGACTGTAAATACATTTACTTATAGGCCATTTCTCTGAAATGGACCAAAAGAGAAAATATTTGCTCTGTCTCATTTATCATTAAATTTAATCGTCTTAAGACACTACCTGCGGAAAAGCCAGGAAGGAGTCTGCTTACATGTCTCACCCAGAGGACACTGATGTTAACACTTATAATTCATTAGTCCTTCACAGTTTTCTTCTCTATCGGATGGTTTTGTTTTGTTTTGTTTTGTTTTGAGAAAGACAGCAGGCACGCCCAGGTGGGGGAGGGGCGGACAGAGAAGGGGACAGAGGATCCAAAGAGGGCCCTGTGCTGACAGGCTGACAGCCGTGAGCCCGGTTTGGGGCTTGAGCTCACTAACTGTGAGATCATTACCTGAACCGAAGTCAGATGCTCAACTGACTGAGCCACCCACATGCCCCTATCAGATGGGTATTTTAAATCTAGTTGAAAATGATCGTGTTCACTTTAAATTTGCTAATTTGGGGCGCCTGGGTGGCGCAGTCGGTTAAGCGTCCGACTTCAGCCAGGTCACGATCTCGCGGTCCGTGAGTTCGAGCCCCGCGTCGGGCTCTGGGCCGATGGCTCGGAGCCTGGAGCCTGTTTCCGATTCTGTGTCTCCCTCTCTCTCTGCCCCTCCCCCGTTCATGCTCTGTCTCTCTCTGTCCCAAAAAAATAAATAAAAAACGTTGAAAAAAAAAATAATAAAAAATAAATTTGCTAATTTTTTTTTTTTTAATTTTTTTTTCAACGTTTTTTTTCAACGTTTTTTATTTATTTTTTTGGGACAGAGAGAGACAGAGCATGAACGGGGGAGGGGCAGAGAGAGAGGGAGACACAGAATCGGAAACAGGCTCCAGGCTCCGAGCCATCGGCCCAGAGCCCGACGCGGGGCTCGAACTCACGGACCGCGAGATCGTGACCTGGCTGAAGTCGGACGCTTAACCGACTGCGCCACCCAGGCGCCCCTAAATTTGCTAATTTTTAATGTAGCTTTCCCTGAATATGATTATAGATATAAATTAATAGGAAAGTTAAAGCATAGTTGTTGCTACTTTTGTGATCACCTGGCTAAAGTTTAAAGAATTTTATGGTTATCTGCTCACTTTATATTATTGCAGCTATACTAAAGTTCTCTCCTGACTAACTCTCTTGATCAGAAGCGGGCAGTCTTTAAAACTTTGAAGCAAACAATTATCCTTTCTGTGTTCTGAAGCAACAGAGTTTGGTGTTGAGCAGAGTGCATGTTCAAGTTTTTGGCCCACCACGGAGATGGAGGTTCCTTTTGAAATGCAAACACCTTGCATCCTGCCCCTCTTTGCAATTACCACCCCTCGAGGGGAGGACATAACCTAAGTCAGTCTCCTGTATGGTCACAGCAGAATGTTACCTCTGCACGTACGTGTTAGTCAGAATCAAAGATCTTTGTTTAATCGACATGTAGACTATCAGATGCCTTCAGATGCTAGTCAGAGTTCAGTCACAGAAATCACCCATCGCAGCACTTGACAAAGACACTTTTAGGGCATCAAGAAACAGTCTGTATGGGCCATTCATTTCTCCAGGTTCTTTGGGCTCCCTCTATTGACGTAAATCATCAGGAAACAATGTACCTCAGCTATATTATTTCAGCTCCCAGCAGAAATGCCATCACTTAGGCAAGATTTAATGTGGTGCCTTCAGCACATGGGAGAAAAAAATGTTCATCTTTCGCACCACGTAGTTGGAAGACATTTATATGAAGAAAAGTTTCTGTCCTTTGCAGCAGAGTTGAAGGCATTACTCAAGTGTCCCTTATAAAGGGGCTTCCGTACAAAATTTCTCCTTGATATTAACGCTAAGGGAAAAACATCTGCCTTGCATGTTTCTTTTTTGATAAAGAACTCTATCATGCAATACTTTCCTTTTTTTTTTTTTTTTTTTTGCCTGAGCTATAGGGAAACAAAGCTAAATTCAGTGTTCAGTGGGAGTAACTCGTGTATCGTATCTCTTTCTCTGTTCCCTTTAATTTCTGTTATTTTTGATAACCAAATATTTGTGTATTTGGTTTAACTTTGAACTACTTACCATCCTTTTTTTTGCAAGAATTAAAACAAATGCCAAGGAAGAGGATAGTTTCCCATGATGATTAGATATTGTAGCCATTTGTGCCTTTTATTTATTTTTTTTTAATTTTTTTTTAATGTTTATTTATTTTTGAAAGAGAGCATGAGCAGGGGCGGGGCAGAGAGAGAGGGAGACACAGAATCGGAAGCAGGCTCCAGGCTCCAAGCTGTCAGCACAGAGCCCGACGCGGGGCTCGAACTTGCGGACCGCGAGATCGTGACTTGAGCTGAAGTCGGACGCTCAGCCGACTGAGCCACCCAGGCGCCCCCATTTGTCCCTTTTAAAGTAAACTTGCATTGGGGTGCCTGGGTGGCTCAGTCGGTTAAGTGTCCGACTTCGGCTCAGGTCATGATCTCATGGTCCGTGGGTTCGAGCCCCGCGTCGGGCTCTGTGCTGACAGCTCGGAGCCTGGAGCCTGCTTCCGATTCTGTGTCTCTCTCTGACCCTCCCCTGCTCATGCTCTGTCTCAAAAATAAATAAACGTTAAAAAAATTTTTTTTAAGTAAACTTGCATTATCTTGAAACTTGACTCATCCTGGAACGCTGCAGAGACGTGCAGCACCACCCACTGCCCCATATGTTGTATTGATCTGCATAAATACACCTGCCACGGCATGAGATCAAGAGCCCAAATGGACATTTGTTGAATTCCAATCTGAGAGGTGCCCTTGCATTTTTAGTATAACTTACATGTCGTGTTGACTTGGGAGCCTGAATGCGTTGAAGAGAGGTATCCATCACAGAAACGTGGAGTCTGCATTTTCTGCAGTAAACCCTGCCATCAATCTTTCAAACCTAAACGACACCAGTGAGGACTGCTTCTAGACTTGTATCAGTGGATTTCAATCAAGACACATCCACAAAAACCTCTAACTAGTAAGCGTGCCTAACAGTTTTTCTTGGCTACTATAAAAATGGGGACTTTGACTAGACTAATGTTTCTGCCTCTACCAGCCATACACCTGAGTCTAGTTTTCATGTGGTCATTCCATTTCCTTCTTGCCCTATTGGTAAAAATCAATTCAGTAAATATATTCACTGAACATTCTAAATGCTGAAAAGGACTGCTAGCCATGAAAATACAGTTTCATGAACTTGACAGGAAATAGGGCCCTTATGCAATAATCCATTTGTTCACGATTTACCACGGTTGGGACATTACAATCGATTTTGTACTGTGTAGGCAAAATGTTATTAAAATTTTATGTATTAAGCTCTGAGGTTAATATGACAAACTGTTACCATTTTAAAAGTTCTGGATGGTAGGTGCATGTGACTTTGTTTGATTCTTCTTTGAACTTTCCTGTATGTTAAAGTGTTTTTCATGATTTTCCAAAGTATGTACTAAAGAAACACATTAGTTTAGGTTGGAGAGTAGACGGTGTTGGTGAGAGGAAACAGCCACCTCCTCTACCTGGCCGGCAAGGAGATGTTCAAGAGGTTTCTGTTAAGGGTACTTAGTTAGGATTATTTCCAGATGAAAACTGTTTCTGTAGACAGTAAAGGCAGTTACTTATGATAATATTTTTGCAAGTGATTTATTCATAGGTATCAGCATTGCACAGAGTATCAGAAATTTCTTTGCAAGGCTCTGTACACACAGGTCTAATTTAGAGATCAGCTGTATGAGGGGTGCCTGGGTGGCTCATTCGGTTAAGCGGCCGACTTCGGCTCAGGTCATGATCTCGCGGTCCGTGAGTTCGAACCCCGCGTCGGGCTCTGTGCTGACAGCTCAGAGCCTGTTTCAGATTCTGTGTCTCCCTCTCTCTGACCCTCCCCCGTTCATGCTTTGTCTCTCTCTGTCTCAAAAATAAATAAACGTTAAAAAAAATTAAAAAAAAAAAAAATAGAGATCAGCTGTATGAAATCCTCTGCTGCCAGACTGCTTGCTCCCTCCAGGCTGCAAATCTGAAGGGTCCTTCAGGCTGCTCAGAAACCAGTGAGATGCATCAGAGTCCTTAGCCTGAGGTTCTAGCTGTAGACAGACCTGCAGACAACCAGTGTGAAAGTCAGATTCTTTAAGATATATCAAGATACAAAATGTGTGTGTGTGTGTGTGTGTGTGTGCGCGTGCGCGCGCGCACAGCCACTGCTCATGTTTTCTTGTTAAAGGGAACAGTGTGACTTCCTGATCTATCGATTTGACATTGATCATAAGCTGGGTGATGCCGCATGGCTTGGTCTAGACTAGAATTCTGGATGCTGTCAGACTTCTACTTTGCTAGGCCATAGGCATATTTCTGGGTGTCTGAAGGTACAATGCTGAAAGGAATTGTCACTTTCATATTTTAGGAGACTCACTGATCCACAAGATGCTTTTGAGGCAAGTTAAATGCAAGGCCAAGGTTTGGCTGCGAGGGGTAGGTATGTGACTTACACTCCTGCAGCATCATTCAGGGTATACGGAGATCTGCACTTTAAGGAGAGCTTCTGTTTCAAGCGGGGCTTTGAGGCACAGTGCTGATGGGTACAGCAGTGGCCCCTGACCTTTATTTGTGCCATCATCACATCAGTCATGTATAAAACACATTCCCATCTGTAACATCTCTCACTGCGTGCGGCACTTCTCAACTACTGGGGTAGGGGCATCACTGGGGGAAAGGATTCTTCCTTCAGAGCGTGCACCTCGGCTCACCCTGCAGTGTGAGAGCCACCAGTCAAGAATGAAAAGCAGTCATCTAGAAGCCTCAGTCTCAGGTATGGGTGTCATTTCTGCCCTTGATGGCTCCTAGGACTGGCCTGACACCTAGTAGATGATCAATAAGTATTTGTGGAGTGTTGAGTGAATTAGCCAGCTGTGTAATCTTAAGCCACTTAATCTCTTTGGCTTCAGTTCTTCACCCGAGGAATGAGGGAAATGGATTAAGGTGACCTCCAGGGCCCTTGTCAGTTGTAAAATTATATGATTCTGTGATTGGTCCTGTACCTCAGAGAAGATTAATTTGACAGGAGTGTGAAGGATGGATAGAGTGAGAACCAAGAGTGAGACAATGCTCCTTTCTTTGAATTAGGCTAATATTTCTTTTCCTACTACCACTTTTTAAGCACTTATCTATGTTGGGGTTTCCCCGCTAGGTTTCCTCCTGTCAGCTGTCCTTCTCTGTGGGGATCGTGAACCCTTGAAGGACTGGAACCATGACTTTCTGCTTCTCTGGGGTTCAGAATATCAGGCATCAGAACGCCTGCCAGCACTGTGAGGGGGCCCACACCGTGTCTGTACACAGCTCCTCTAATCCAGTAGGGAAGCATTGTTTCCCGTTTTCCTGCAGAAGAACCTGAAGTGGAGGTTGGAGAGGTGAGGTGACTGACTGAAGGTCATCGCTGGCGAGCGACTGAGCTGCAGGGCTCAGGGTCCCTAGTCCTTAGGGACCTAAAGACTCCACTCTGGGAAAGCCCAGAGATGCATGTGAACACTGTGTCAGAGCAACCACGGGCCTGGACACAGGAGGCTTCTTTTTTCTCTTTCTGATTTTTGTTTCTGGGCTTACTTGTCGCTGTCCTTCAACTTCTCATTGCTTTGGGATCGTTTTCCACATCTCATTAAGTACAACAATTTTCTTCCTTCCTACAACACATTCATCTGCCAAGGATTACACCCTGAGTAATAGCTCCCTCAACCTTTTATGGCCTTTTCCTTTTGCTATACATCTGTAGCTCTAGTGACAACATTCTCCATGTGTATGTGTGTGGTATGTGTGAGTGTGGATAAAATACCCTTTGTTCGTTAGATTGTTCATTCTTATCTGTAGCAGAAATGGTGTCCCGCCTTTGGTCAGCGGTAGTGGAGTTTTAGAGAAATGGGTGATTTGATCTTAAGGAGGTCTAACCCACAGGTTGTGGTAGTTCGCTGTCCCCACCATTTGCTGCCATTGGGCGCAGAGAGAGAAGTGAATTTGAGAGGAAAAGTGATGTATTCCATTGTGGATATGCAGGATTGTTCTGTGTCTGGACATCGCGTGGAGAGATGCTGTGTAGGCACTTGGATAATGTGTTTAAAGCTCTGGGGCAGTACCTGGGTTTGGGTTATGCATTTGGAACTACTCATCAAGAAAGAGAAGGAGAGGGGAAGATCGTCAGGGCAGAACATTTAACACCGAAGGGACAGGCAGACAGCAGGGCTTGGGCGCGCAGAGAAAAGGCAGCCAGGGAATCACGGTGGTGGTGGCCAAGGAGAGGCACTTGACAAAAGCCAGGCTTGTAAAATTTTCACTCATTCATGTATTCCTTCCTTCCTTCATTCATTCACGTGACAAGTATTATCTGTGCACTACTGGGCTGGGTGCTGAGGGGAAGAGCAGTGAACAAGCAGTGAACAAGCAAAAGCTAAAGGTCTTTGCTCTTTGGGAGCTTAGTGTCTAATGGACGAGATGGACATTAAAGTAATGACATTCTTGGGGCGCCTGGGTGGCTCAGTTGGTTAAGCGTCCGACTTCGGCTCAGGCCATGATGTCACGGTTCGTGGGTTCGAGCCCCACATGGGCTCTGTGCTAACAGCTTGGAGCCTGGAGCCTGCTTCAGATTCTGTGTCTCCGTCTCTCTCTCTGTCCCTCCCCTGCTCGTGCTCTGTCTCTCTCTCTCAAAATAAATAAACATTAAAAAATTTAAAGTAATCACATTCCATTGGTGCAGAATATGAAGGTACTGAGCACAGATCTGGAGGCTAGGAGAGCACACTGGACAGGGCGCCTCATCTGGCTGCCTTTACTCTTCTTTCCCGGTCTACCCCAAAAGACACGACCAGGCCTCAGAGCACAGTTGGCGTCAGTCATGTGGACAGAGAGAGTGGAGATTTCCTAGCAGTGAGGGGAGCTGGCCCCCCGACATGCTGCAGCCCCAGGAACACTTCTCCATTTCCTCCCCATCTGTTTCCCTCTTTACTTGTCCTGGTAACACACAAATGTCTCTTTTCTCCCATCTTAGAAAAGCCCTCTCTTTACCCCACCACACATTATAGGTATTTCTCACCACCCCCTTACAGCTGAAGTCCTCACAAGAATTGCCCCTGACTGTTATCCCTTTCCTCCCACTGCCTCCCGAGGTCCCTGCTGCACTCACACTGTGCCTTTGCAAAGCTGCATGTGGGGAAAGAGGGCAGGCCAGGAGATAGCAACAAGGTGAGCAGGGGAAAGTGTGGGAGAGCTGAAGGTGGAGAGACAGGTAGAAGCAAGTCTTGGGGGGGGGGTCATGCTAAGGATTTTAAATTTTGTTTTAAGAATAAGGGGAAGAAATGGAGTCTTTCAGCAAGGGTGTGGCATGATCACATTTCCAGGTAACAAGCTGCCTGGCTCCTGTGTAGATCCTGACCTTGAGTGTGGAGAGACCAGTCAGGAGCCTCTATAGACTCAGGGCAGGACCCACAGTGCCTCCAGTAAGGGTTATGCACTGGAGAAGACCATGGGTAACATTCATCCCATTCTAGGCTTAGTTCACATCTGCTAATCAGACACATGATTTTGGATATGTCCTTTTACCCTTTCTAGGCCTCAGTTTCCTTGTCTGTAAGATAACAGTGGACAAGAGCCATCCCCACATCAAGGGTTGTTTTGAGCACGGCATGAGATAACATATGCAAAGCACCAAGCATTTACTGGCAGATAGTAAATGTCATTAATTATTATTCTCCCCATGTCACATTTAAGGAAACAGACTACAGATGCCAAATAAGTAGTGAGTGGATTTGAATGTAGACCTTTGTCCCCACAGCTCCGTATGTCCTCAGTCTGTACCAGGCTCTCTGCTGCTGTGGAGGGAGAGGGCAGGAAGCTTAGTGGGAGCCATAGTCCATTTCTCCCCTAAGCTTGTGGGAAAAGACTTCAGTTCAGTATCAAGAGCAGGAAAGAAGCTTGAACTAAAAATGATGTCCTGATCCCTGGCCCACCCTGTTTGAAAGTCTCCATCCTGCTCCCGAAAGGGGAGAAACATTCCGGGAGTCTGGGAGTGCGAGTCCCTTTGGACTTCCTCGGATGCTGGCAGCTTCACCCTGACCTGAAATCTCAGGTTCAGGTAAGGAAAGGGGGAGCTGTCTGCTGCTTAGAAGGGAGGGGCTGCCCCTGTGCCCCTAGGAAACACTGTACCTGCCAGTGTTACCCCAGCTGCATCCTTCAACCTCAGAGCTTGGGGAAATGGTTGACATTCAGCCTCACTCCAGAGTGGAAAGGATGCAGTGCCAATGGCACTTACAGCTGATGATGCCCTTTGACAACCAGTGGTCTTTGCATTTTGACAACCAGTGGTCTAAGCATTTTGATCCCATGTGGTTCGTAGAGGGTGTGTGCCCCCATACACTTTTTGGCATGGGCTAAAAGACGTTAATGTGAAGCTAAGGGATACACATAGTCCTGAGCTGGCATTTTGGCTTCAGAGCCCTCCAGGAGCAATAACTCTATCAGACAGTCCTGACATGGTACATTAAGAAGTGCAGAAAAATGCTACGTCCTATAAAATGCATACTTCAACTACACAGGCCTTCTGTACCTCTATCACCAGGGACAGTTATGTGTTCACTCACATGATTGTCATCACCACCCCCATAGCCAGCTGCTTCATTTGAGTGTTCACTATGTTCCTTGCAGATGAGTTGAGCTAAGGAAGCAAGAAGGAAGACTTTACACATGACAGTCTGAATCTCTGATTTTCCACTTAGAATGGACATAGCACATATGTATCTTGTGTGTGTCTGTGTCTGTATACACATTTTTTTGTTGTGGTGGTTTTTTTAAATTTTTTTTAGTTTTTAACAAAATTGAGCCCAAATTCCTGCCTAGCTTAACCAGCTGGTGCTGAGTAGTGGTTACCCTCTTTAAATGGGAAAGAAGCTTTCCAGTTGGCAGAGTCCTCCTGTCTCCTTGCTTTTATATATATATATATATAATATACGTATTATACATGTATAATGCATGTATACATGTATATTGCAACATACATATATACATATGTATATATATATATACATACACATACATATACACATATACATGCATATATACACATATATGTGTATATATACATATGCATGTATATATGTATATATATACTTCTTGCTTTACTCATTTAAAGTTCCTGCAAGGGTGTTTACAAATTGCTTGAGAGAGTATAAATTGGTACAACTTAAATGAAGGGGAATTTGACAATATCTATCAAATTGCAAATACCTTTGTCCTTCGACCAAGCAATTTGCTTCTAGAAATTTATTTTCATACTCGTGTCTTTGCAAAATGACATAAGGACAAGGAGTATTATACACAATTAAGCTTTGTTTACAGTAGAGAAAGACTGGAAACAGTCTGTTCACAGAATGGGAACTGGTCAAAAAAGGACATGGCAGACAACAAAATACTGTGTAGCTATAAAAAAAAAAAAAAAAAAAAAGGAGGAGAAAGCTTTCTATGAACCAATATGGAGAAATTCCAAGGTATACTATTAAGTTCAAAGACAAGGCATAGAACAATGGATATAGTATGCTACACTTGTATTAAACAGGTTAGAAGGAACTATGTATGTTTGTTTGCTAATATATGCATGAAACCTTTCAGGAAGGATGCACAAAAAACCTCAACCATTGAGGGGACCAGGTAGTTGGGTGGCAAGAGGAGGCCCAGTTTTTATACAATACCCTGTTGTACCTTTTGGGTTTTAAACCACGTGGTGGCATTACCTATTTAAAAAATATATATATATTCTGCCTGAGTTCTGTAGACCTCTGCCTTTATGATATAATGTATACCTATAATGAGAAATAAGGGTTTGTGTTTATTACTGAATTTAGGAGTATGTTTTTCATTGGGTTGGGTTGGGGGATTCTTTTGGTCATTTTTAGTATTAAAAGGGTTTTTAATAAGTTATCAAAGGTAGCCTGGGTCTTGAAGCTGTTAATTTTCAAGTTTTAAACATTTCCTCTGTAAAGTTGCACAGACTTAGTTTCCGGCCTTAAATCATACCTATTTTCAACTTCTCTGAAATCAAGAGTATCTTGTGCCATATCAATTAAAGTAAATGTACTTTCAATTAAAGGTGTTAAGTAGGAGTCTGAAAAGATTAATTCTTTATAAAAGGATGACCTTCAGTAGTTAGATCCAATTAGGCATTTTTCCAACCATATTTCATCCTGATGAGACAAGTCTACTACTCACAATCAATCACTGTGATCTTTTCAAAGGCAAGTATTTTAGGTTCAGAGTCATAAAAGAATGACTTGACTAGGCCACCTCCATAACTTGAGCCATAGTTGATGTAGATAGAGATTATGGGTGTTGGATATTACTTCAGTGGTATTAATATTTAAAGAATCAGGATGTGCATGAAGATATTCTGGGTACAGTTCTTATACTTCTTTTCTCATGGCCTTAGTAGGACAAACTAATTTAGATAAGACTGGCCAAGGGAAAGGAAAGGAAAGGAAAGGAACAATGACATATATTCCCATCAAATCAAATTCCTTTTCATTTTTTTCTCCTTCTGTCATTTCATTATTAAATACAACTTGCTTTCCTAGTGATCATTTTTTTCCCTTATTGGACTGTTTTAGTACTAATTCAGCCTTTTTAACATACAGCACATAAAACCAAGGCTGTTAAAAAGAATGCTTGCTGATCTTTTTATGGTAATACGCAAAATCTTGGGGAATATTGTTTTCTCTCAAAAGTGAAAAGAAATCCACTTTTCTATACTTGTATTAGATATTTCCAATGTAAAATTGTTGGTCCTCACTCTGCCACTAAATTTGTAAACTTGGAAAGGCCATTGAATGTGCTCATCTAAAAAATGGAAAACAAGTAATACCTACTTTGCATATTTCAAAGGTTGATTGCTGGAAGAAAATGAGATTTGATTAATGACATTTGCTATCCATGTTTCTCAAAGTGTGCTCCTATGGCCCTAGGGATCTCTGAGTCCCCTTTAGGAAGCCCATGAGGTCAAAACTGTTTTTATAATAACACTAAGAAATTATGTGCTTTTTTCACTTTCATTATTGCAACATGTAGAGTGGAATTTTCCAGTGGCTGACAATGTGATATGTGATATTGCAACAGACTGAATACAGAAGCAAAAATAAGAATCCATCTATCTTAAGCCAGACATTATGGAAGTTTACAAAAAAAAAAAAAAAAAACCAGTTGAAGAACTGCTGATACATATGAAAGCACTATGTAAATGTGTGGCGACACTGGTAGGTAAACAGTGCCACAGGCAAACAGCCCTTCCTTCGAAGGCACTGATTGTTCATGCCCACTCCACATCCAGGAGAGGGTCACTCAGTCTGGGGTCTAAGCTGATCTCTGAACCATCTTCAGTTGTCTGCAATTTCATGTGTTGGTCATATGCCCCCTTTCTAGAGAGAGTTCACGATTTTTAGTTTTCAGATTCTCAGAAGTTCCTAAAAGAAGCACGGATTTAGGAATTGCTGTCATCCCCTAGTCCTATTCTATCTCTGAGAGTAGTCACAGAGTCAAGGTGGGGGGACACCTGGGAAGAGATTCATAGTGGTTCAGGGCTCTTATGTCTGTGGCCTAGGCTTGGGCATCTCTTGAATTCTTGACTCTTCACTTCTTTGCTTGTGGAAAAGTACAGACTGGAACCCACATCTCTAGGCCCTGGGAGAAGGGCTTTCTCTAGGCCGGTAAAATGCCTTTGTCTTTTTTCTGGGCCTCCTGTATTTACTGTGGTAGAAATGTCATGGGGCCTAAAGAAACAAGGTCAGGCTATAGACCACAAAGGGCCCACAGGCTGGTGGCATCATAATGTGGGCACTGTTTGTAGAGACCAGGAGATACTACTCCAGGATCCCAAACAGGACTACTTAACAGGATTTGATCAGACTCTTCTGGCACCAGAAGGAGGAGGTTTGGAATGGGTATTCAGGCCATCTCTGGTGTCTGGCTTGGACCCTTGGCAGCTGAGCAAGTAGTTGAGGGTTTGCAGAAATTACTGTTTCATGTTTCCTACTGCAGTTTCTTATGGTGTTTTTATTAACTTTAATTGTAGCATCTGTTGAGAGTTATCATAACATTTTAGTGTTCTTATGAGAATTTAAAGCCATTCTAATTATAACTCACTGTCCCATATCCTTTCTTGAAATTAATATAAATGGAAAACTCACATCTTAGGTATTTGCTTGTTCCATATTAACCTAGTATCAGTTTTTGGATTGAATATACGTATATATATATGTATTACAATTTTATGTAAGCATTTTATATTTATTTTTAAAAATTTTATCTATTTGGGGCTCCTGGATGGCTCAGTTGGTTGAGGATCCGACTGTTGATTTCCTCTCAGATCATGATCTCCTGGTTCGTGGGTTCAAGCCCCGCACTGAGAGTGCAGTCTGCTTGGGATTCATTCTCATATATTCTCTCTCTCTCTCTCTCTCTCTCTCTCTCTCTCTCTCTCTTTCTGTCTCTCCCCCCACCCCCCTCTCTCTCAAAATAAACTTTAAAAAAAGCCTCTATATTCAGTGGATAATTAAACAACATTCAGGGGTCCCCTCTATGTAGCAAAGATTTTAATAACAAAATACACATCCTTTTTGGGGCATTTTGTTACGTGATTTAATGCATAGTATTGTCATTGTCATAAACCTTACCACTGAGACTGTTTTTCCTGTTTCACTTTTTTTTAATGTTTTTTTTTTTAAACGTTTATTTTTGAGAGAGAAAGAGAGAGAGAGCATGAGCGGGGTGGGGCAGAGAGGGAGACAGAGGATCTGAAGCAGCTCAGCAGAGACGTGGGGCTCAAACTCACAAACCATGGGATCATGACCTGAGCCGAAGTTGGATGCTTAACCAACTGAGCCACCCAGGCACCCTTGTTTGTTTCACTTTTTAAAAATAATTTGATAAAATGCTATTTTCAGGAAAAATATGAAAAGTGTATTGAATATTATTTATTCCAGACGAAAATCTTCTGAAATTTTTAATTATGGAACTACATTGAAGGTTATTGATTTAGTATAGATTTTATAAAAGAATGTTTTATTTTTGGAATTTTGGGAAAGAAACATGTTTATATAGGTAAATTCAATCATTTAAATATCTCCCTTTATTATTGTCATAACTATCTCTCCCATTTGAGGAAGTACCCAGAGGTAACCCAAAATTGTAGAACACTATCTACCTATTAGTAGCATCTTGTAAAGATTGGAATACATTTAGTTTGATGAAACTACACTTCGTTGGATTTTAATGTGCTACATGTATATATTTCAGAAACTCCAGAAAGGAACTTAATGACATACGATTTGAGTTTACTCCAGGAAGAGGTAAGTTTTAATTGAAATTATTATCTTATTGCTGCAAAGAGCCTTTAAGAAATTCATTACAAGTGTGTGGTTATAATCTGCTATTTGAAAATGCTTTCTTTAAAAATGAAGAAAGGAGGATGGAGGGAAGGAAGGAAGGCAGGAAGGAGAGAAGCAGTGAAGGATTTGCAATAATTGTGGGGAATCCAAACCGAGCCACTACTGACTACATGAGTTTCTGTGGCATGCTGCATGGTTTACATACATGTACAAATTACCTGTGTTAGCTCAACCATGAGAACAAGTACTGGCAAGGGGACACAGGGCCTAAAGGACGTTATGGTGAGTGTCATGAGTAACAGAGAGCAATCCTAATGAGAGGTGAGCAACAAACGAGCTGTCACACAAAAAAGGGATCCGCTTTGCCCCTCTGCTCTCAGTGCATATTATATGAAGCCTGTGTGGAGGGAGGAATGTCTGTGGTCTCTGTTGATACACCTTGGTAGGCACATTGCCATTCTTGCTTCTAAATACAATTTTAATATTTTAAATAGCTAGTGAAACAGCTTAAAGGCTAGACTGGTTGCTCTCTCAGCTCCTGGATGCCTGGAGTTTCTAGAACTATGTCACATTTCTTGGTATCTTTAGCACTTGGCAAATGCCTGCTATCCAGGAGAATCTCCAGTAGTTTTGGTTAATTAATGGATAAATAACATCTACGAACAGGCTATGGGGACCGCAAGATTAGTTGTTAAGCAAAAATTGCTACTTCCTCCCTTTAGTGTATAACCAGAACAACCCAGAGAGCTGAAAATCAGATGCTAATGCTGAGACTATGACTCTTCTTCTTGACGGTTTCAGATTTTTAAATATGTGAAAGCGGCCTCAGTGTCTCTATTGAAAACCTTCTAAAATACATTCTGTTTTATTGTTAAAACAAAATACATTAGGCTCATACACTTGACTATATTAATATATATAAACTAACAACAGTCTGTAATTATTTTACATATTAGAGCTCCATGTACATTTTGATTTGATTAAATTTGATTTCCTAAAATTTTGAAAATCTGAAAGTTTCTAGCATGTTACCTGGTTAATCACTTGACTGCTTTGACCTCGCTACTATTAGAACCTGTAAGAAGACACAAACTCAGATGTGTACCAGAGCCAAAGCAAATGTTTGGGGTTGGCAGGGAGGGGAGGGGGTGTGAGCTTCAGGAAACCAGACAGTTCTGTCTGTTCACGTTCAGTGTAAAACAAAACAAAAAAACACTGCTGGCCAAAAAAATATGTTCCTGGGCCATATGTGGTCAAGGCACACTGGCCCTGATTTCTAGTTCCCTGTCAGCCTGAAGATTTTATGATTCCCAGTATATTTGAATTAAACTAACATACGAAGTACCTTTTACAAACTATATATTTTAAAAAGGCCTAAACAAATTTGCTAATTGATCTTTCTTCTGGGAACATCCATCTTTGACAGTTCGGAGCCGGTCTATGAAATTGTACAGCACCAGTTACTGTTACCCAGAAGCATTCTATTTTGTCTCTTAATATAAGAATGTTGACCAGCCAATACTGTGACAAAATCTAGTAATTCCATAATAAATGTTTCAAGTACAGTAAGTAAAAGAACAACTTCTTATTTAAAGGTTGGGGTTTTTTTTTTTTCATCTAATTGTCTAAAATTTACAGAGGCAATAAAATTAATTTTAAGGGATAGCAAAGAAATGAATTTCTGAATTGAGGATTTGGGGAGGGGGAAGATGGCCCTATCAGCATTACCTAGCCCTTTGTGCTGGCATAAGCAGCCTCGTTTGCCATTGTAGGTTAAGAGTCTACTTTTGTTTACCAGATAGAAACCTTAGTGTTGGCTTCCTGAGGATAGCCAGCCATCGCAGGGCAGTGAGCACAGGCCATTAGTAATGGAAACACCATGGATATATCACCATACCTCTGTGAATACTGATGCTATCTTTTCATTCAGATGGTGTCTACACTACATCTGTGCATGCATGTGTGCGTGCATACGTACATATACATACATCTGTGCTCTATGTATACATAAATGTGTAAGATAGCATAGAATGTATAACATAAACATATCCAATATTCTGTCTTCATTTGAGAGTAAGCCCTCTGCATTTATTATTTTACTGTATACTCTGGAAACTAGAGCATATGTAATTATTTATGATTATTTAACCTGTTTGCACATTAGGAATGTTTAAGCAGCTTAAAGAAGAATAAATCACCAATTACCTTCAAGTTCCTGTTCCTAACTTTACTGATATATTACTTACATGCCTACAAGATAACTGCTTAATGGCACACAAGCATGGAATATTTCTATTTTGGATCAAAATGGCCAGCATGACCCTTGTGCTATTTTAATGTGATTCATCTAATATTCAGGAGTCCTGAAAATAGGAGATGCTGGAAACTTGAATCATTTGAGAATGTCATTTGCTTTGGTACTGTTTTAGTGCTAGCCCACAATGTGGATTTGCTTGATTATTCCATTTTCAACTGCATTCTGCGATTGTAAATTCTTAGATCTTATTGATACTTTAGAGGTGGTAGTAACACATCCAGATGCTTTAACCGATGATCAGTCAGTAGAAATGTAATCACTGCCTAGGTAGGCACTTTAATTCAATATACTTTTTGTAGTCAAGTTTCCAGTGGCATCAGGAGGATGAGATTATGTGGCTGAGTGTCGACTTCACAAAGCTAAATCACATGCAAAGTAGAGCCTCTCATTATTCCACCCTAGATTCCATGCCATGGGATCATTTTGTCCCTGAGAGAATTTTATAAGGTGTCTTTGTACTTCTAATAATAAGGACAAGCCCCAACATTAGCCCCTGTGATGTGGAATCTCACAGTTTAGTTAAAATTCCTTTCTTTTTCTTTAACATTTCCCTCATGTTATATTCCATGTCATTCATTGTAGAATGGAATGAGTAAAATGATGGAATGCGACATTTTCTCTGGATGTACAAAGAGTATCCATTGGCCCTCAGGTTTTTTATTGGAGATCTGGGAAATTGGGCCATGTATGAAAGGGAGAAAGAAAGTGCAGTAGAGCGTGGGGTACATTTCAGATGAGCTTTGGCTGCACATCATCATCACAGTTAACCATTTATTGAGTAATTACTATGTGTCACACACGGGGCTAAGCGTATTAAAGCCCACAAATGTGAAAGATAATTTTACCTTTAGCGACACGCTCGTGTGAGCATAGAAACACACACACACACACACACACACATACACACACACACACACACACACACACACACACACACACACACACACTGAGGGCAGCCTCAGGTATGACAAATGCAATTCAGTTTAGATGCTTGTTTGATTCACCAGCAATACTTTGAGGTGCTGCCTGACTTTGCAAGACACTTAAGTTAAACCTTCATCTAGGTTATTACCAGCTGCTGAGCCAATTTCTTCTTACCCATCTACAGTTCTGGATGTTTGTGATAATGTCAGAAGGCCACGGGGACCATGTCATTTCCTTTGGGAAGACATGGAGGTTCATAATGGTTCTTTTGAGCACACTGCCATTTATCAATTTCTCTTTACAAAGTCTTCAAACAGACTTCTCACTATTACCATGTTCATTCGTAGCCTTTCAAGTAATTTTGGTTATATTCATTTGATACAGCCTGTCCCATCTTTATGAGATCCCTAACACCTGTCACTTATCACTGAGAAACTACATTCTTTTATTCAACCACATTTTCTAAGAGAATGAATCTGTTGCTATCAAATGATCAATGTCATGTGAAAGGAGTTTCTTAATAGCATAAATTTAAATAGCTCATCTTAATAGTCCAACAAGCTCAAAGGCTGTTTGTATCAAATATGAGGTTGTGTCAAGTGCTACCTGTTCAACCTTTGCCATAAATTCTGACTCAGTGGCTACTGATGATAGAAAAGGATTGATGGTGGCTGGAATTAACCTTGGCAAGAAAGAAAAGCAGTGTCATTGGGGCCAGTTATGAGCTAACTTACAGAGGTACATTTGAGGATTAATTCAGATAGTAGCCAAAGGGAAAATGTTTTTTGGTTCACTAAAAATGAAATAATAATTTTGTGCATAACCTCTGTTGAATGAATGCAAAGATGCAAATTACATATGGCAAAATATATTTCACATCACTTCTGATCTTTCCTTCTGATAGAATCCAAATTGTTGAATTAAAACACACATAGGTGATTTTTGTAAATGAAAAATATATCTTTTACATTGTAATGGGTTGTTGCTTTTTATTTTACAGTCACTAATACGTATTCATTTCACATTTGGACAGATACAGCAGATGGCGTATCTCAGGAGCTCTTCTCTGCTGGCTTGGTTGATGGTCATGATGTAGTTATAGGTAAATCATTTTCCAGTATACAGTGTCTTTTTGTTGGTCTATCAAATGTAAATGCATTCAGAAACAAAAGTTTTCATAAAGGAATAATTTTCTCTGGATGTTTGAAAATTGCGTCTTGAATTCTTATCTTTTATGTGGAAGAACTGTGTAAGACTCCTATTTCATTTTCTTTTTTAAAAAGCTCTTACTGTAATTCTGTCCCATTTAATAAGAGCCTCACTTACTGGAAATGTAAAGAAGAGCCTAGAAGACCCAAAAGTCTGTGATATAGAAAAATACGATGGGATAAATTCCACATACCAAAGCACAGGAACCTCTGAGGTCCTCTGTCAGAGTTTTCTCTGTTCTTTCTTTGGGCACAGTTCTAATGAACTTAGATACTAGTTTTCCGAGCCATTAGCAAGATGAATCACAAGGTCTTAAGGTTGGATGTGACTTAAGAGATCATTCAGGACAGTTCTTTCATTGTGTGGACAAGGACACAAATTCCTGAAGGGATTCCATGTGTTTTCTGGAGCCATGCAGCTGGATTGGGACCGAGGCACTTCTCTTTGGGCACATGACTGTGTCTACTGCTTTGAGAATAAACAGATAGCTGCATGGAGATGGGGTGCCCACTATATAGAGGCTTGCTTTCGGGAGCAGGAGATGACTGGAGGCCTCCCTGCATGGCATGGAGAGAGGGGGCAGGAAAGCTGTAAGAGACAGACACTATCATCTAAGAAAAAGTGTAGCCTGTAGGGTGAGGGTGAGAAGCTCCACGCTCCTTAGATAATCCTATTTGTGAAGATTTTATAATGTAATCCATTGCTGGGTATTCATATTGATGACCCTAAGTAATCAAGATTAGTTAACATTGTACTAATGGTAACAATGACATTAATTAATTATATTGTTAATAATTATTATAACATCATATTAGGGTAATGTGTATTATGATCAAACTTTCTTCAAAAATAACCGAATTAAAAATGATGCTTAAAATGACTTTGGGCCCCATAATTGATGTGTTTTAACTTAAAAAAAAAAATCACTTGCTCAAAATGAACCCTTTCCCCGGTGCTGTTGGAGTTTGTAACTGAGGGAGCTTTACGTGGATATGCTTCCCCATCAGAGTAATCTGTTCCTGTAAACTATAATGTAGGTCATTATATAAATGAATTATTTTTGAGAGTAACAGGTTTTAGTGGCAGATTAGGATTCTCAGTAAAGAATCAGTATCTAATATGTTAATTTTTTTAATGTTTATTTATTTTGAGAGAGAAAAGAGAGTGCAAGTGGGGGAGAGGCAGAGACATAGGGAGAGAGAGAATCCCAAGCAGGTTCCGGGCTCTCAGGCGGAGCCCAACATGGGGCTCGATCCCAGAAACCGAACTGCGAAATTATGACCTGAGCCAAAATTAAGAGTTGACTCTTACCTGACTGAGCCACTGAGGCGCCCCTCTAATATGTTATTGACATACAAACAATATGTCATAAAGGTGAAGATACTTTATAATTAGATATAATTAAGCTCTTTTTCCTTTCAATTGTATGTGATTTCCCAAGGAAGCTCTGATTCCTCTGCCAAGTGATGCATATATAAAGAGAGAGAGACATAGTTTAAAGCAAAGTGGCATACATACATATACATAGGTATTCTCTCACACTTTCCTTTAAAATCTTGGGAGAGATCATGGCCAGCTGAGTTCTTAGCAAAATGTTCTGATCAAATGTGAGGGAGAGCTTGAACAATGAGGTGAGTTCAGCTTTGGTGTCTACCGTAAATTCTATCTCAGAATTGTTTATGTTAACAGTTCCTTGGCAAAGATAGATGCTCTTTATTCTCATTAGAAAAAGTGAGCACACGCCTTTGTTTCCTGGTTGACCTGACAAAATAAGGAGAAAAGTTCATGGCTTGACCAAGATTAGCAAGAACTATGATCCATACACTATACAGCCTGAAATAAAAATTAATTAATAAATATAATAATCTTAAACTTATTTTAAATACCTACTAATGTCTGTTATTGGGCAAGAAGTTAAGGATGAAAGCCTTTTGACTTGAGTTAATCCTGGCAGGTGGTAAGGAACATGGAGAATAAGAGAGATTCATGGAAAGATACTAGGTAACATCTTTTTTGTAAGCATGGGCTTGCTTCAAGCCTTCAGTCAAATTTAGTATACTTCTTTTTTTTGCCTCAGTCTCAGTTGAATCTAAACTAAAGGATTTGGGGTTGTTAAGTTCTGTAAAAGAGGAAATTAAGGCATAATTCCTGTACAATTTATTGAGTGTGTTTTAAATACAATATCAGATAGCCTTTATTTTTTCATACTTTACTTATTCTGCCAAATATTTTTATTTCGGCTTTTCCCCCCCTAATTGGAGCTAAAGTATAAGGTGTTGGAATAAGGCCAAGCATATGCAATTCCTCCTTATCTAATAGCCCTAAAAATTAGCCTTACATTTTTGGATAATGCCTTACAGTGTTTGTGTATTTCATTTGATTAGTTCATCAGTTACATAAAGTAGAAAGGACAGGTTGTTTTTAATCAGTATTTAATGGATGAAAAGGGGAGGTCAAAAGATTCTGGGATGTTGTAACTTGTCATGGTCTTTGAACTTGCATCTTAGGACTCTAAGCCCAGAGCCTAACCCTGACCCTGACCTTCTGTGTACAATCAATCCAATGTCTTCAGCCTTGAAAAGTAGATCCAGATCATTTTAAATGATGTGTTTTTTTTGTTTCTCTTGGAAAAATGAAAAGCATATCTTTACTTGCTTTTCATACACCAGTAGATGCTTTGTATTTTAACTGCAGACTATTTGATAAACAGATAAAGTGTGCTTAACTGTCTTCCTGAAACCAGTCCCAGCAATTCTCTGCTCTCTCCTTTATCATCTACCACCCTCTTTACATTTGTATTTCTCGCATCTTACAGAAAGCCCTGTCTCTGCCCCAGCCCCCATTATAGCTATTTCCCTCCATCCATCCCCCTTACAGCTAAACTCCTCAAAAGAATTGCCCTTGAGGGGCGCCTGGGTGGCTCAGTCGGTTAAGCAGCCGACTTCGGCTCAGGTCATGATCTCACGGTCCGTGAGTTCGAGCCCCGCGTCGGGCTCTGTGCTGACAGCTCAGAGCCTGGAGCCTGCTTCAGGTTCTGTGTCTCCCTCTCTCTGACCCTCCCCCGTTCATGCTCTGTCTCTCTCTGTCTCAAAAATAAATAAACGTTAAAAAAAATTAAAAAAAAAAAAAAAAAAAGAATTGCCCTTGACTGTAATCCTTTTCCTCCCACTGTGTCCTGAGCCCACTGTGGTCAGGCCTTTGACCTTCCTTCTCCACTCAGGCTGTGCCTTGGCAAAGCTGCACCCGGGGAGGGCGCTCACCTGGCACGTGAAGTGTCAAAGCACAGGTGGGTGTGGCTGGAGCAGAGTGACCCAGAGCAATAGAGGGAGGATCTGTGCTCTGTGAATGACAGCTTGCTGTGTTCCTGGTTCCTCAGCCCAGTTGTTTGTTCTCAGTCCCCCCACAACCACCCCATCCCCACCCCCGCCGCCTCCCACTATGTGGCACATGAGCAGCCCTGGACAGAGCAGACAGTGCCTTTTGCCGTGATAACTTTTTTCATTGGTTTTTAAGATTTCATTCTTGGTCCTCCCACCTTATTGGTATTTCATTCTCAGTCTTTTTCGTTGGTTGCTCCTCATCTCTCTGACCTGTAAATATTGACATGCTCAAGGACCCTTTTGTTGGACGTCCCCTCTTTTCTGTAATAATCACTCCCTTGGTGATCTCCCCTAGTTTCGTGGTATTAATGTTTTCATTCTCTAATTCCCAAATGTGTTTCTCCAACCCAGACCTCTCCTTTGAATTCCAGACTCCTGTCCAGTTCCTTTTGTGGTATCTTCTCATGAAAGGCTAGTAGCATCCCAGGTGTAATTAACATCTCCAGAATCCAGCCCCTGCTGTGTCCTCTCGATCTGCCCCTCCCCCAGCCTGCTCCCTGGGTTGATGTCCTCTCTTTTCCCGTGCTCCAGCTGAGAGCCTGCATTGTCCTTGACTTCCCTTTCTCTCATACCTGACATCCAGTTTACCAGAATGTAATGGCCATTATTCCCATCTTGCTTCCCATCCAATTTCAAGCCTCTTTCATCTCTCAGTTGAATTACTGCATTCTTCCCTTTGCTGGTCCTCCAGCTTCTGTCTTTGCTGCCTTTCAGCCTGTTCCCTTCGCAGCATCCAGAGACATCCATGTAAAAAGTAAGCCAGATGTAAAAGTAAGGCCACGTGTAGTGTGATTCCATTTATATGAAATGACCAGAATATGCAAACCCATAGAGTCAGAAAGTAGATTAGTGGTTGCCAGGGCCTGAGGGGGACACTGGTGGCAAGGGGGCAGGGGAATGGGAGTGACTGCTAATGGGCATGGTGTTTCTTTTTGGGGTGATGAAGTTCTTCTGGAATTAGAGGTGGTAATGTTGCACAACCTTGTGACTACTAAAAACCACTGATTGTACACTTACCTCAATTAAAAAAAAAAAGCCAGATTACATTAATGCTTGAAATAAAAACCTCTAGTGGCTTTCCATCCCACATCTCAGTGGTTTACAGTCCCCTACATGATCCATCCCTGTCACTTCTCAGACATCCCTCTCTTCTTCTCTCTGTTGCTCGTTCCACCTCAGCCATATCAGCTTTTTTACTTGCCATTCTTTCTTCCGGGATATTCCTTCCCTAGGACACCTGTCTACCTCCTAGAGTCTAAGTACTGCCTCTTTTTAAAATAGAATTTTTTTTAATGTTTGTTTATTTTTGAGAGACAGAGACAGCATGAGTGGGGGAGAGGCAGAGAGAGAGAGGGAGACCCAGAATATGAAGCAGACTCCAGGCTCTGAGCTGTCAGCACAGAGCCCAACACAGGGCTCAAACTCACGAGCCGTGAGATCATGACCTGAGCCAAAGTCGGACGCTCAACTGATGACTGAGCCACCCAGACGCCCCTAAATACTGCCTCTTAAAGGGGCCTTCCTTGACCAGCCTACTTAAAATTGCAGCCCAACCCCCACACCCCTTCCTCATTTATTTAAAAAAAAAACTTTTTAAGTGTATTTATTTATTTTTGAGAAGGAGACAGAGCATGAGCAGGGGAGGGGCAGAAAGAGAGAGTGAGAGAATCCCAAGCAGGCTCTGTGCCATCAGCACAGAGCCCAGTGCAGGGCTCAAACTCACAAACTGTGAGATCATGGCCTGAGCCAAAATCAAGAGTTGTACACTCGACCGAGAGCCACCCAGGTGCCCCCGCCTCCTCATTTAATCATTTTACTAAATCTCTCCCTGTCTAACAGGCTGTCTGCTTCATTTATTTAGTTAACCACATAGGTTTTCCCTGGAACATAAGTTCCTTAAAGGCTAGGATTTTTATCTGTTTTCTTAACTGTTCTGCTCCCACCGTCCCAAACTTTGTACTTCATATAGTTGGCACTCTGTGAATCCTTGTTAGAGATAAACAAATACCATTTTTAAATACACAGGTATCTCATTTACTTTGGAAACAAAGGATATTTTGATCCCAGGATCCCAGGTTTTTAAGAATCTTACTTTTGAGAGTACAGAATTCAAGTAGTATTATATAAATATGAAATGTGTTCAACTTGACAACTATACAAAGAAAAAGTAGTCCAGTTAAGCTTAGAGCATTGGCATCTAGAGGTTTGAATGATTTCTTAATGTGTAATTTTCCATCTTCCATAATATAAAGCAGCTACCATTTAAATAGGTTAAAAATCTTTTTCCCCCCATCAGAATTTTCTACTGAATTAGACATGCTTAGGGCAACATTAAAAAAAAAACAAAACCTGAAAGAAGCAATAGTATATGTTATGGAGCAATGAATGTTATGACTTTTATTATAGACTTTTATTATAATGTAGCAAACATACGTTACAACAAGTCTTCAGCACCTGGCTTCAGGGTAATCTGCCTTTAGTGTGGGAACCTTTACAAATCACAGTTTGGATTGAAGAAGGAATGGTGTAGTGACATGGAGTGATTGTTTTTGTGCAGAAGCAGAGCAGTGCAGAGATTCAATGCACTGTTTGTAGACTGCAATCATAAACCCACTTCAGTTGTGCTTAAATGCAGCGCTACCTTGGTCAAGAAACAGGAGATGTTTTTAGGCCCTGTGTTAGTGGAAAGTTATAGATTGACAAGGCCTCCTGGGGGAGTGTTGGTTTGAAAAAAAAAAGGTTAACTTTGTAAGATGCAAAAGTTGGTGATATGCATGTATGAATTTGCTTATCTTGCCTGGCTGGAATGGCTAACAGCTCAAGAGAGACCAGTTCTGAGTCCCCATTTCAGTTGTTTCTAAGAAGGATCCCAAGGATCCCTGATACAGTGAAGCAGCAGAGAAACTTGTTTCCTTTGCCTCCTCCTTGAAAACCAGCCAGTCAGAAGTTTTCTCTGCAATAGCAGCACAGGGGAGGGGAAAATGTAAAACCCAACTCACGTTCAAGACACAGCAAAAGTTCTGAATTTTGTTCAGGCCTTGTGATCCATGATATTTTTGAGTCTCTTTTGAATGGGTGTTAGAACCTCGGCAGTAGAGGGAACAGTGATGGGTGCTAACCTAGCCACTTGTCTGTCCTGCTCAGGGGCTCCTCCAGGGGTCCTATCCAGGGGCCGGATTCCACAGTGGGTGAACCTGGGGGGAGGTGGCTGCTCAGCAGCTGCCTTCCCAAGTGCCTGCTGACTTCCTTGCTGGGTCTTTATACCACCATTTCCTGGCTTTTAACAACATGTGTGTATATATTTTTTCCCGTAAGTGGAGTTTAGAACCAGATGTTAGAATTTCTGTTTCCTGAGAAGGGAGCTGTGTTTCTGCATTCATTTATGCAATTTTCCTTTGGTGGAGCTTCAGCCTAGCCAACTGGTTCTTACTGCACTGGAAGCTGATACTAGCTATGTGTATTCTCAAAGCACTCTCAGTGGACGTTCGGACATGTGTTCATGACCCCGGAGTGCTCTTTTCCTGCACACTAGAATCCTGTTCAAAACCTGTCTCCCCTTCAAGAAGCACCATAAATGCCTTCTCCATGCAGGCTTCTCTGATGCTTGCCCCCTCCATAACAGATCCAGGACAGCTTTTCCTCGTGTGAATTCCAGAGAACTGTGTTTTACCTTTAGAGACACGTGGCTTTCATCCTGCTCTGCTTTCTGGTGCCTGCCTTCTCTTTGTCTGGAGGCTAAGAGCGCCTTTAGGGCAAGGCCTGTCTTCTGCTTTATTGAATCTCTGCCATCCTTGCCACACACTTAATAAATATGCCTGCGGATAAAGGAATACATTTAATCTCATTTGGCAGACTTAATGCTGCAATAGTCCGTGGATTGATAACTTATATATATTGTTGTACCTTCCCAAAACTGAAGGGTAATTCACCATAACTGATGTTTTCTATCTTCCTGCCCCCTTCACCTTTTTCTCTTCCATAAGAATAGACTTCTCACACGACTTTAGCGTCTTGCCTCTCGGGAAGGAAATACGGTGGTTCCAGAAGGCATTCTTTCTTCTTGCACTTGCTGGAGCTCCAGTGTTTGTCTCAGCATGGACCCTGAAATGCCCATATCACTCTTTTCTTGGGTGCTTATGAAAAATGCATATTTCTGGATTCCAGCCTAGAGCCACATTTCTGATTCCAGCCTAGAGCCTGGAGTCTTGGGCTTATGAGTGTAGAAATTTGCTTTTATTTGTTTGTTTGTTCATTTGTTTGAGAGAGAGCATGCGGGGGAGGGGCAAAGGGAGAGGGAGAGAGAATCTTAAGCAGGCTCCACACTCAGAATGGAGCTGGATGTGGGGCTTGATCTCACAATCGTGAGATCATGCCCCAAGCCGAACTCAAGAGTCCAGACATTTAACCAACTGAGCCACCCAGGTGCCCTCAAATTTGCATTTTTTAACAAGCATCCCAGGTGATTCTAATACACAGTAGGATCTCATGGCTGCTGCTTTCTTTTCTGCTTCCGGTAACCTTTGGAAAGTGTTTTTAGCTTATTGTGTCATCTGTATCTTTTCCAATCTCACTAATTTTTGTTGCTTTTTTTTTTTTTTTTTTGCCTTATTTGACTACTTTTTAAGAGTCTGTTTTAAAACTGTACCAGTTTGGGGCGCCTGGGTGGCTCAGTCAGTTAAACATCTGACTTCGGCTCAGGTCATGATCTCGCAGTTCATGAGTTTGAGTCCTGCATCGGGCTCTGTGCTGACAGCTCAGAGCATGGAGCCTGTTTTGGATCCTGTGTCTCCCTCTCTCTCTGCCCCTACCCCACTTGCACTCTGTCTCTGCCTCTCTCAAAAATAAATAAACATTAAAAAAATTTAAAAAAAAACTGTACCAGTTGATGTTTTAAAATTGGAGTGTGTATAAATGGTAGAGATGTGTGGAGAAGCTTCATTGGTATAAATTTTTTACCATAATGAGTCAGTACAGTTTTTATGAGAACTGCTGTCCAGGATGCAGGAGGTCCCCAGTGGCCCTTCAGCTTTTATTTCTAGATAATGGCAAAGTGTCTTGAGTCTCCAAAGTATGTAAGCAACAGAACTTTGCTCATTCGTGAGCATATGGTTGGGTGTGTGAAGTGCCTTCTTCCCTCAGCTATAGCCAGGGATATTTTAGTCTGTTGTGAGTGATCTGGGATTTATTGAGGAGCACTATGCTTTTACAATGAAACTCTTGGGAAGGAGTGAACATATTCTCTTATATTCAGTTCGGTGATTATGCTGTGATGTTTACTGATGTTGAAATTCAGTAAAGGAAAACTTCCGCTAAAAAATATCGTCTCTATTATACAACTGGACTATGATTTTAAAGTGGTGACAGATTATAAAAAAGGAAGAAAAGTCCTGAAGTCCTTTCTGGGTTTTAGACAGGGTTGGGGTTAGTTGAATGATGTCAATAAATACAGTTGAGTGATTCCTGATTAAAAGTTGTCTGTATGTTAAGTTTAATAGTGTAAGGAATTAAGGACTCTAAGTGGCTTGGGAGAACTATACTGATTGTTCTTCCTTACATATATTTATCAGAAATAAATGTTGAGTGGTTTAATATGGTACATAGGGTTACCATTCAAAATGTGCCCCTACAAATTTGATTGTAGCTCGTTGCTCCTGGCTTCCCAAGTATCTGGTTTTTTTTTCTATTTTAAAATATCTTTAGAAGTGCCTGGTGGCTCAGTCATTAAGCATATAACTTAGGCCCAGGTAATGATCTCACAGTTTGTGAATTCGAGCCCCGCATCAGGCTCTGTGCTGACAGCTCAGAGCCTAGAGCCTGCTTTGGATTCTGTGTCTCCCTCTCCACCTCTCCCTTGCTCACACTCTGTCTCTCTCTCTCAAAAATTAATAAACTTCAAAAGAAATTTTAAAAATTAAAAAATCTTTACTGAGGTATCATTCCCAATATAGGAAAATTTATTTTAACATGAAAAATTAGTATGCAAAAATTATTTTAAAGTATTTACAAGTGTTAATTTGGAGCTGTCTAATATAAAAGTACCATGCTTTCAGATGAATGACCACCATTTCTAGCTGAATTCTCAAATACTCAGAAACCAAGCTCTTTGGAAAGGACTAGAATCAGTGTTGATGATTAAATATTGAAAGAGCTGTTTGTTCTGTGCAGTGCTGGGACCAGCACATAGAATGTGTAGAGCACATAGAAACACACACTCAACGTTAATTTAGTCACAAACCTAAGTTAATATATTTTTAAGTTTATTCGATTGCAACAGAAAGACAGACTGAATTAAAACATAATTCTTATTTTTTTTTTTTTTTAATTTTTTTTTCAACGTTTTTTATTTATTTTTGGGACAGAGAGAGACAGAGCATGAACGGGGAAGGGGCAGAGAGAGAGGGAGACACAGAATCGGAAACAGGCTCCAGGCTCCGAGCCATCAACCCAGAGCCTGACGCGGGGCTCGAACTCACGGACCGCGAGATCGTGACCTGGTTGAAGTCGGACGCTTAACCGACTGCGCCACCCAGGCGCCCCATAATTCTTATTTTAACAGAGTATACTTTTTATAGTCTGATGACCATCCCCTCCCCCAAACTTAAGGGAATTAAACAGAAGAAACGTTTTCTTAGGAAACCAAGTCAAAAGCTAAAATAAGCTTCCCACACCTGTGATGAAGTTCACTGTCAGCTCCAGTCGCCCCCTCTGCTTATCTGAAAATTCTAATGGAAAATGATTGAATATCCAGGTAAGGGTTGGCAGACTTACTATTTATAAAGACATTCTGAGTTAGGGAGGGGACAGTTTAAAATTACCTTTCAAAATATGGGCAAATGTTATTTCCAGGAACTTGTAGAAAAGCATAAAATAACATCTGTAATTTCCCCCAAAGGTGTTCTCGGTTTCTTTATTACATGATTATGAATTAGTGCAGCAGTAAACCATACTGTAAGTCCTAATTTTCTAATTAACTTTGTCACTTTTTATTTAGTTAGGAGGTGTGGATCCTTTTTAAAACCACTGATATAGATAGACTCCAGTTAAGATCTGTACTTAATTTCACTTAAGTGAAACAAGAGCTTGCAAATGGATTAGGCCTAGATACTCCAGATGAATGACTACCATTTCTAGCTGAATCCTCAAATACTCAGAAATCGAGTTCTTTGGAAAGGACTAGAATCAGTGTTGATGATTAAACATTGAAAGAGCTAACTTAGCAGAGTCTTGCTTTTTTCAATTACTTCAGATTGTCCTGTTTTAATTTATGTTAATCCGTATTTTAACTCTAGAATCAGATATGCCTGACGATTGTATTCAATCTAGCCGAAATTTCTGCCTATGAAATTACAATAAACTCCAAATTACCAGTCCCTACTTGTAGTGAGAATATCTTTCTGGTGAAAGTAAAGTAGGTTTATTCTGGTACAGGAAACCTAGTCTTTCTAATATTATCCATTTTTTTTAACACTACCAGCTGTGTAGGATTTAAATTAAACGGCTCTTTTCCTGCACAGTCTATTCTATTAGTAGATTGATTTGTTTTTGGCTATAGTTAGTGTGTGTGTGTATGTATATACCCACTTCAGAAATCTCTGGGCCTACATGAATCCTAACTATTCCATCAATAATACAGTATTGTAGATACAAGTACATGCCCAGTTGTGCTTGTTAATAGATTCGAGGCAGATCTCCTAATCCCAAACCAATTCTCTATTTTTTTTTCTCTAATTGAGATAAAGGAGAATATACTGCCTCCTAATTTCTTGTATAACAGAAAATAGGACTCCCTGTTTACCCAATCAAAAAATTTTGAAGCCAAGAAAGAAAATTAGGTCAACATTTTTGATGCAATGTGGGCTTGTCATCACTATTTTTTAGCTTCATGTCTAATTATAATCTTACATTTATTTGATCCTGTAGCTTGCATTTGCTTACCATTTTTTAAAAACAAAGAAGTTCTTCTTGCCAAACCCAAGAAAACCTAGTTTTTATTCTTGCACTGCTAGGTTGAGTATCCAAAAGGTGTATAAGAACGTTTTCAGCCCAGATTCATTTTAAGGCTAGGAGAGACCTTGACTGACCGCATTGTAATAGATTGAGCGTTAGGTCCTTTTTCATCACATTTACACTTTTCCCATTGTATCATCAACATTTGTGTCCAGTTGTGTTCCTGAGCCAATGTTCATCAGAAGTAGCCACTGTACTGTGTAAGCCATGGCAAGGATTCTATAAATGTTGGTTTTCCTGGAGGATTTCATGTTGGGTGAGACATAAAGATCACCCAGTAGGAATTTGTAGTTAGGAAAGCATTTGAATAACTGTGGGTGCAAACTCACAGGCCTGGCTCTACAGTCCTCTGGCCAGGTACACTGTGATGGACTGCAAAGAAGGAGCTGCCTGTTAGACTTGGGAGGGAGGTTTGTTTTTTTCTTTTTGGGGTGGGGGGGTGCCTAACTTTTTAATAGCAAAATGCCTTAATCTTCACCCTTAGGGAAGTTGGTCTGCCTTAAGAGGTTTGTTACTTGAAATGAGAACATCCCATTCAAAGTATCTTTTCAGTAATAGACCCCCAGGAGGACTAATTTGTAACAGATTTTGAGACTTCTACCAGTTTGTGATTGTTAGCTGGGTCTTTAGAAACTCAATATGCTCATGCCTCTTTCTTCGCTGGATGAATGGTTCTGGGGTCAGAATTCTGCCAGCTCTCTGCTCTTTCTCATCTGCCTGTGATATGCAATGCCAGGAGGACAGGAAACGGCTTCCAAATTGCTTAGGCTATAACCTTGCTTCCCTTCCCTCTGAGTTGACTGTCAATTCTTCACATGTTTTTCTTAAGGTTTTGCTTCTGATTGTCGTAGTTGTCAGTGGAGCTGAGTGGTAAATTGAAAATGGCATGCACTGGAAATTTAACATCCAATAGAAAGGTAGAATACAAATTAGAGGACATGATTTGGACAACACTATTCTTGGGAAGCATAAAAACATAGATAGTTCTGGGGGACACCTGGGTGGCTCAGTTGGTTGAGCATCCAACTTCAGGCTTCGGTCGTGATCTCGCAGTTTGTGAATTCGAGCCCCACATTGAGCTCACTGTTGTCAGCGCAGAACCCCCTTCAGATCCTCTGCCCCCCTATGTCTCTGCCCCGTCCCTGCTCATGCTTTCTCAAAAATAAAAAATTAAAAAACAAAAGAAAACAAAACCTTATAGATTGTTCTGACTGATGGGCTTCTCAGCTCCTGCTGGAGCTCTCAGGTTTTCTTTAAAAAAAAAAAAAAGGGTTAGCTTCAGTGCTCATAAAAATTGTTACCAGGTAAGGAATGAGTATGAGAAATTTTTGATATATTTGTAGGGTGGATTTTTTTTTTAACATCAAAAACATAGAACTTTATACTTAAAATAACTGAACGGTGCTTTCTGTAGTTAATTAGCAATTATTAAATATAACACCTCAGGCTTCTTGCCATAGTCTGAAATATCCATGTATTTCAGATGTCTACAGACCAAATAGCTGTTAGCCAAGGAGAACAGAAATTCCCCTGGGATATTACTGAGTCCCCAAAGGAATGTGTCCCAGGGGTCACATCGCTTTGTCTTGCTGGTTGCCATGCAGTGGGCTCACTGGCTCCCCTTGTTCCCTGCCCAAGAGACTGAAGCATCCTCACTGGTGAAATATCACCAGCCAGCATGAGGGACCCAGTGCCCACAACAGTGGTGCTGTTTTTTGAAGGTCCTTGGGCACTTCCTTATTATCGGGCCAGAGTGGTACTTGCCTCCATGCAGAAGTGGGGACAAGGGCCTTCTACCACACTTTGTCATGCAGGCCCCGAAGCTGCCCTACTTCACTTATTCAATAAACAGAGCATGTAATCTACTCTGTGCCAACTACATACACCAAATGAACAAAACAGAGTTCTTGTCTCCATGAAGCTCCCAGTGTAACAGGAGAGGAAGACACAGGTGTGGGTAACATTAGAAATTGTGAGACATGCTGTCAAGGAAAAAGGTGCTCTTTTGTGCTATAAAGAAAGTAATAAATAAGGGTCCTCATTTAGATGCAAGAGCAGAGTCAGCCCCTCTGAGGAAGAAACATGTGAGTGAACTCTTAGATTCAGCCTGGTCACACAGGGCAGAGGTATGGCTTGTGCAGAGATAATGATCTTGGTGAAACATGACCAGTGTGGCCAGATCAGGTGAATGAGGAGAGAGTGATGTGAAATAAGGCCTCAACCAGAACACCAGGGCCAGATGGTACAGGACCTTGTAAATAGCCATTCACCATAGTGCCTTGTTAAAACCAAACCCTAGCCGTTCAATTTTCAATTGAGTCACTATGTAGGTAAAGCACAGAACTTGAACCTTTCCTGCCTTTTTTTTTTTTTTTTTTTTTTTTTTTTAATCAAAGAGGGCAAATAAATGCTTTCTTCTAGCCTCATTCACCTGCAGGGAGTCTGTATGCACAGTTTACATGGGCTCAGATCCCTTTGTGGCCTGGACTTGATTCCCACTTGGCTGAGCTGTGTAGGAACCACAGAAGGACAGGGCAGTAGTTCTGGAGGACTTGAGAATTAAAAGCTGAATGATGTTTCAACATTCTGTGTTCATTTAACTTTGAGGGCATTGGAAAGTGACTTGTAAGTTAATGTTTAGGGACCAGGAGAGCTTCAGAGATGCCTTCTAGTAATTCCGAATCCAATTATTGTATCAAAGGGAAATTAGGATTTCTAGAAAAGGAAAGACTTGGACATTAATTGCAGATATATGACTTCATGTATATTCCCAAGGAGAATGAAGTATATTTTCCGTTTCATAATATTGCCTTAATCTCACACAAATTATGGTGTGGGCTAAGGTAGCACTAATATATACAGTAGAACTATTTTCATTATAGTAGAGTACAGAAGATATAAAATATTCATGTTCTTTGGGTTAAAGCAGACTTGCCATTTCAAGTCCATTAATTGCACTAGAATTTAGTGAAATTTCTTTCAGGGACTAATACTCTAATTACCTAAATTAAAGTAAGCATTCAGGTTAGCCTGATGTTCAGAACACAGGCATAGTAAAATAAGTTCTTGTTGAACTAACCTTTGTCTTGGTGATCTGGATACGGAGCTGAGACAATGTTTTCTCACAGTGGTGATTTCTAGAGTGTTTATAAACTAGTAAAGCTGTCTGGTAGCACTGACCATTCCTTTTTTACCTTCTCTATGCAGTACTTGCTAGGGAAATAAAAGCTTTCCAAAATTTCTGGAGTAGGGGAGTAGAGATAATAAAAACATTGAATGGCATAGAAATTACTGTACAGAACTCTATTTAGCCTCCAATTTTATACAGGCTCCATTAACTGATATCTCCTGTAATTATTTAAATAACTGACTGCATCTTCTGTACCTACATACAGAACTGGCAATGCGATTTGCAGGGCCAAGCACAGAATGAAAATATGGGGTCCCTTATTCGAAGAATAATAAATTCAAAATGGTCCCGACAGAGGATTATGACCAGCACAGAGCGCCTCTGTGCCCGGGGCCCTGTGTGTCTGCACAGACAGAAGGCCCTGACCAGGGGCTTGGAGGGAGCAGCAGCATTTGAGGATGTCCCCTGGCCCTCTGTCTCCAGTGCCAAGGAGCTGCTTCTTGTGTGAGGCACCTGCTCATTGGTGACTTGCTGACTGGGAGGTCTTGATGTGGAGCCAGACCCATTCTGTTTTAATTTCTGCTCAGTGCAGAATTCAAATACTGCTTCAAAGCCCACCTTTATTTCTTCTTCCTAATGAACTTTCTTCAGTGGCAGTAGACTGATTTAAACCTCCTCTATCTCATCTCTCTTGCCATACTCTTCTAGTTTTTCTGTATCCTTCTGTAGGGCAGTGTCCATCATTATCCTGTACAGACTCCAGAGTCCTAATGTGATTTCGGGGTTTCAGAGCTTATACATAATGGGAGTACCACATTTCCACTAATGGCATCAAATGCTATACTAGAATTTCAGGTAATATAAATACCATTTCTTATACTTCACTTGATAGCAGAGTAAACTACTTTGTTAAGTTGTTAAGTGTTTTATTATGAAATAATTCAAATTTGCAAAAACAAAAAGTGGGTAAAACACTGCAGTCTTACTCCTCATCGAGATCTAATGGTTGCTGATATATTTGCAGCATATTGCTCCCTGCTGCATCCCCATTGGCAATCTTTTTTCCATCTGGATGCTACTTCCCCAACATACTCTTATTCTGTGTTTGTATAGTTGAGTTTTATGGCCGGGAGGCCTTAACTTTGGCTAATATACTTTTCTTTGTGTGGGCCCATTATAGAGTCTCTGTAGCGGTACTGGAGACTGCCTCCAGGGAGTTCTAAAATCAACGTTCTTTCTGGCATAATTTTTAAGTTTATTAAAATTCTATGAAATGAACCTTGAAAGCATTATGCTAAGTGAAAGAAGCTAGACACAGAAGGTCACATATTATGTTTCCATTTATATGAAATATCCAGAGTAGATAAATCCATAGAGACAGAAAATGGATCAGTGGCTGTTGGGGGCCAGGGGGATGCAGGAATGGAGAATGACTGCTTAATGGGGATGGGGTTTTCTTCTGGAGTGATGAGAACGCCTTGGAACTAGACAGAGGCTGTGGTCGCACAATGTTTTGCATGTACTAAACCACCCAATTGTTCATTTTAAAAGAGTTACCGTTATGTGAAGTTCATCTCAATAAAAGACTGTATGAAATTATATTTAATTATTTGGAATTTAGCATCATACATAAATACTGAAATCAGTAATGTTGGTATTTCTTTACTAGTAACTATTGTGAATATTGTTTACTATATACCCAGTCTGAAGTACTACCTTTTTCTTGGTAGGTGAGAAGGTGGTTATTGACAGTGTAGCAATTCTTGCAGATACATAGAGCAAATTAAGTTCACATAATATTTGAGAACGTGGTTTCCTTATGCTCATAGCAAATGGGGAAGCTCTGTAACTTTTTAGTAACATCTTAGGTATTGGTATGTTCTCTCTTGCCATTCACTCAAGCTGTTCCCTGGTTTAAGACGGTATTCCAGATTGGCAAATGAAGTTTTCCTTTGGGGAGACTCCAAAGGAATGTCCTTTGGACAGAATTGTAAAAATGGCTTCGTTTGTATGGACAGAATTGTAAAAATGGCTTCATTTGTATGTAGCCTATTAACATTCATTACCAAATTAAATATACTATTCCTAGCAGATTGTGGTATTTTAAGAAACTTCTGAGAGAGAAGAAATCTTTCTTTGTAGTCCAGTATGTTTTTGTATGAACACAGTCAGTGCCTATCAGAGAACCACACCCACTGGGTAAAAATTGACTCTTAATGTTTTGAAGAATTTGAATGATTCTCTGGAAGAACATATTTTTCAATTGGAATCATTTAAGCTACAAGTAAGAGAAAATAGTTAAAATGGCTTAAACAAGAACTTTAGTGCATAGAACTGGAAATCCAGAGGAAAGGGAGGGTTTCAGGGTTGTTCAGCATCCCCGCGGCATCGGCCAAAGCCAGAATCTTAGCCCAGGTTCTCTTAGCCCAGGTGCCCCGGATTTGACGTTACGCCACAGCTCATCCCTTCATTGTCCTAAGAGGCTTCCAGTGGCAGACAGTGCTGCATGTTTCCTAATCCACATTTGGCTTTTTGTGGTCCTTCCTAAGGAGCAAGAAAGTTTCTCTCGTGGAAGCCGCCTTTGTCACTCACGTCCCTAAACAGACCTAGTGGGGATGGGGGCTGAGATTTCCATGAACCCACTGCGGGGCATCAGCCACCGTAATCACTGCTGGCCCCATAATAATCTTGTTAGATAGTCTTACATCATCTTTTCAAGTCGTCTACATTCTAGGAATAGAAGGGTCTTCAGAATATTTGCTGTTTTCAGGTTATGCCATGGTAGTGTAACATTCTTTCAAATGTGCTATTTAGATGTGTTTACAGACCAATTTCAAAAGAGGAATATTAAAGAGGAGTAAAAAGCGAAATGCACCTTCATTTGTGCTCATAATTAGTTGGTGAGCATCCCATACTTGACAGAAGAACAAAATCTACTTTGTTTCTGCACCTTTATTTGGTGTGCTACATAGGTTTGTTTTTAACAGACAAACCCTCTTTCTTAAAATTTTTTTTTAAATGTTTATCTTTGAGAGAGGGACACAGTGTGAGTGGGGGAGGGGCAGAGAGAGAGGGAGACACGGAATCCGAAGCAGACTTCAGGCTCTGAGCTGTCAGCACAGAGCCCTGTGGGGGTCTTGAACTCACGGACCGTGAGATCATGACCTGAGTTGAAATCAAGAGTCCGACACTCAACAGAAGGAGTCACCCAAGACACCCCTAGACAAACCGTCTTTTAAAGTCAGTACACTCTTGGTGCCTCATTGCTGATTGTGTTGTTTTGTTCTGTTCTCTTAACTACATTTGGTATGCAAAATTCAACCTTAATTATGTATTATAGACTTTCCCCTGACTTTATGCCATGACTCCTTTTGTTTGAATATGTTAAAAAATAAATTCCCAAACTGTGAAAAACTGGTTTTTAAAATGACTTCAGTCTACATTTTCGATCTCAAGCCTTAATTTAATCACATTTCTTGAGGAAATGAACCTAGACAGTCTTAATTGAATGTCTCTGTGCCTGTGGAATTCTTTTCCTCTGTTGGCATACCAAAATTGAAATCTGTTGAGCTTTAAGTTTTTACCGCAAAGCCTCTGAACCACAGTTTAGTCAATAACTCATCCCACATCCTCTTTTTTTTCTGCTCTGACTCCCAATTCCCGACAGTTCCTTCAGTGTTTTGCTTACAGTGCCGAAGTTGCATCCTTCTGGCCCAAGGTTTGGATCTTGCCTACAAATGTATCTTGTTTGGCTTGGGCAGTGTTTTTAAATTTTGGAATTAGTTGCCAACATTTAAAAAATGAGAGAGCTGACATAAGAATCCAGTTTTGGCTTGTCTTAGAAAAACCAGATCTGAAAACAATTGGGCATGAAATCCTAAACGGAAAAAATTCTGCCCCCTCCTCTGTGACTGATGTATATTATCTCCCTGGCCCCTGAAGATTTGTGAGTTTCCCACCCCTGTAGAGTGCATCAGTGCTAACTGATGCCATCCTGTTGCCTTCCTTCATAAATATCATGCCATCTCTGCAGACCCAGATAAAGTTAAAGATTATTTTTCTAAGCAGAACACAAGCATGATTGTTCCCTCTTTGATCAGGCTAGCGATATAAGGCATCTGCAGCTTTTTAAAGACTCCCTTTCCCTTACAACTCATTGGAAATCACCAGCATCCTTAGACAAGGCCTTGGACCAGAAGAATTCAGCGTGCACTTAATAGTCCAATTTTGGAAAAGTTTAATACCAGGCCAGTAGAACATAAAGTCCTACCCTGTTTCCCGTGAGGGAGGAGGAGCTACACACACCCGTGAGGGTTGACACTGGATAGCAGAGGAAACTCAGAATCCTTAGGGAGCCAGGCCCTTGGTCAGTTGTGGCTTGGGTGCCCACACGAGCACCCCAATTAAGAACACCCACAGTGACGGTCAGTCCAGCCGATACTCCCATCTCCTAGGCAGATTCCCTGGTCACTTATTAATACTTTCTTGATCTTGCCCATTAATGCCAAACTCCGTCAGTGTGTGGTCCCCACCTAACGTGCAAGACCGCAGCATTAACAGAGCACGCTGTATTCAGATGACTCATAAAGCAGCAGGAGCAGCAGCAACACACAGTATTCTCGCTCAAAGATGATTACGATATCATCCTAACATCCCGTTATTGCTTTTGGGGATTATAGTTTTGACCTCACTCCAAGACCTCTTCCACCCCCATCAGACAAACCCACTTTAAAGCTATAACACACGTCTCCTTACATCTTTTCAAGCAGATTATTACTCCTTCCCTGCCCACCCCCCCACCTGTTCCCGTAGCCTGTTCCACACACCAGGGTACTGCCCAGGGCTGAATATTCCAACACTAAGGACAATCTCAGACCAGGCACACAACTTCCAAGTGATGTTCTGCTCTCGGCTTAGTGTTTCTGATTTAGATGTTTATCATGGGAAGTCCCATCTTTGGGGAAGTAAGTGTGTTAAGTTGGAAGAAACACTCATGCTCCCTTAGTAGTGACTTAGTTGGCCATTATAACATTTTTTATAATTAATAGGATTTTGCAGTCTAGCAAGGTTTGAAAAGTGTTTATAACACTACTAAGCATTCTGTATAGTAAATGTTTCTTACTTTACCCAACTAGGTAATCTGAATTGTCCTTAAAATTGAAGCTAGTCTGTGCCATTTCACCATGGCAACCCCTTGAAATCCAAGTTTCTAATAGGTCATTGCCACTTTGGACTCTGAGCACTGTGGGTGGCCGTGCCTGCTAAAATGTGATTTCCGGGAAATGCTGGTCATTCAATGGCTTTGTTGAGTGAGTTCACTAATCACTGGACTAAGCTCCACACCAGGGTTTTTTTGTTTTGTTTTGTTTTGTTTTGTTTTGTCTGCTTTGTTGACTGATCTATCCCAGAGCACTCAAATGGAAGAATAGGATGATACTGGGTGCCTAATAGATATCCAATAAATATTTGTCGAATGAATGAATGATCAAATTAACTTAACACATACCATTCTACATCCTATAAAAATATGTGAGGTTCTTGGTGCTGTTGGGTCTCATTGGTCTTCACCACATCACTGGCATGTGTTGGCAGTAAAAATTGGGGGTCTGCATTTGTACGGTTCAGATTTATAGACTAAGCAGGACGGGCATTCCAGAGGTGTCTGCCTTCCAGAATTACATCTCAGAAACCAGAAGCCGGAATGCGGTCGTTTCTTACTACATTACCCAGGCAAGAATGAATTCATCATTTTCATCTCACCATTTCTCATTAAGAGCCTAATGCCAGTATCTCATCCAGAGCAGTGCCAAATTTCACATTTTGCTTAAGTAAGAATTGAATGTATGTTTGAACAGCAGACTGTGGGTCTCTGGCAGATTAACTTTTTGGAAATGGAAAAAATATATATTTAACTGACCTGCAGCCAGTTAGAAATAAATCCTCTGCATAGACTTGCCAAAATGTCACTTGGTTGTGAACAGGGCTCCTCATTTGTCCTGTGAGACCCTGCGTAGCAAATGTCAGGCCGCCGCAGACTCTTCTGTCCCTCTCTTGTTCTCTCAGGCAGCTGCATCTTTGATAAGGTGGTTTTGTGAAGAAATATAATTGTGTTCCTTTATTTGTGTTCTTGGCTACATTTTTACCTTGGTGAACTATCTGTAGGATGAGGAATTTTTTTTAATTTAGTTTCTAGCAACCATTTACTTGGTGTGTAACTGTGTTTCTGATTTCTTCCTAAGCTTTTAACCTATTGCTTCCTCTCAGTTAGCCCTGGTATTATATCACATCAAGTTCTGTTCTTAACAGCAACTGGAAGCTTTAATCTACCTTCACCATGTTTAAAAATAAGTTCACAAATGCAATCTGGGTGGACAACTTTAATCATGATTTTCCTGTTGCTTAACACCTTGTGTATTTAGGTATACTTCCGATGGATGATTGATGTGTTTCCTTTTTTTAGTTCAGAATTCCCTGCAATTTAAAAAATACCCCGACTATAATATATATGATGTAAATGATACTCATTTCAACTAAGTGTTTCATTTTTGCTCCCCTAGAAAAAACATACCTGTTGCTGAACATATAAATAGGGTTGTCAGCTTAAAAACGGTCTCCTTTTTAAATTTCTTGAGTAATTGTTCTGCACTTAGAGTCCAAATCGTCACCTTGGTCTCATTACTTCCATCACCCACTGCTGTCTGGCCGTCCTCACCAGGACCTCCTAGGCGTCCAGTTTATCACCACTCTTCCTGTATTGGTTGAATATTTAGCATCTTGATTTTGTTTGTTCTTGTTCTTGCATAAAAATCAAATAGGGGGCACCTGGGTGGCTCAGTTACTTCAGCTCAGGTCATGCTCTTGCGATTCATGGGTTTGAGCCCCACGTCAAGTTCTGTGCTGACAGCTCAGAGCCTGGAGCCTGCTTCCAATTCTCTGTCTCCCTCCCTCCCTCTCTCTCTGCTCCTCCCCTATGCGTGCTCTTTTCTCTCTCAAGGATAAATAAACAAAAAAATTTTTAAAAAATGGAATTAAATCCCTACTACTGCTGGTTCTTCGGGGACAGTGGGTAACAATGTATTGGGTAGCAGAGGGAGTCCCACCTGAGAATAGCTACATAGGACAGTCGATGTGATGAGTTGCCCATAAGGATCAACTCTCTGATGCTATTACTTTTAAAATCACATGTATGGTCCCACATTCACCACAGATTTTTTTTTAAGTTTATTTATTTATTTTGAGTGACAGAGAAAGAGCACAAGCAGGAGAGGGGAAGAGAGAGAACCCCAAGCAGGCTCCATGCTGTCAGCACGGAGCCTGACTCGGCTGATCTGACAAACCATGAGATCATGACAGCTGAAATCAAGAATCAGACGCTTAACCAACTGAGCCACCCAGGCGCCCCTCACCACATAATTTTTTATTCCTTGTTTTGAGGAATGACTAGCTCTATTGTTTGGGGATGATCAAGGTGGCCATTCCTTGTAGCTGACAAGTGATGGAACATTGCTCACACTCTTCAACCCTCCCTAGCCCAATGTCAGCTGTATCAGCTAACAGATGTCATTACTGAGGAAAAAAGTAACAGCTGGGAGTGCTGCTCCCCTTGGTGTGTGGGGGCTGAGCACTCTGGGCAGAGGGTGGCGAGTATCTTCAACACTGCTCTCGATTAAAGCCGTAGGTCATCGATTGTTCCCTATTTACCACCGTAGCTGCCCTTCACCCTCACACAAAGCGTAAAGCATAAGGAGGCAGTTAAACTGCCCATCTTCTCACCCCTTCTCCTGCTAGAGGCAGTCTTCCGAGTATACCCAATACCATAGTTTTTTTAGGTGGTTTAAAATTTTTTTTAACGTTTCTTTATTATTGAGAGACAGAGACAGAGCACAAGTGAGGGAGGGGCAGAGAGAGAGAGAGATGCACACAGAATCCGAAGCAGGCTCCAGACTCTGAGCTGTCAGCACAGAGCCCAATGTGGGGCTTGAACTCACAAACTGTGAGATCATGACCTGAGCCGAAGTTGGACGCTTAACCTACTGAGCCACCCAGGCACCCCTAGGTGGTTTCAAACATACTCATTCAGTCAAGAATTTTACATGTGGGTTTCTGAAGTCATCATTGAGTATAAACTAAATCTGCTCCGTCACTGTCTTCTACTCCAGCAGTATGTTTCTTTCTCCTTATGTTAACAAGGGGAAACCTTCATCTAAGAAAGAAAGTATTTCGTTTTTGTTTTTTCCCTTAAAGCAGGAAATAAGATGTAGAAGCATCAACAACAAAGTAATCCTCAGAGCGGCTTCACCGTTCCACAGCTTTAACTGGGACTAGCTATCAAGTTTTTGAATAGTTGAGGTGTCTAAAAAATCATAGCTGAAAGGCACTAAGATAAAAAGATGATGGTATTGTATTTTGGGTCATATCAGCCCTAATTTTTCTAAAATGGTCATTCTGGAGAACGTGGAGGGCTTTTTGATAGTGTTGCACTTCCTCTCTTGGCTCACTGTTCAGGTCCCCAAGGAGATCGCCATACAGGCCTCATGACTGCCTTGCAGGAGCAAAAATACCTTTCAGGCAAGATAGAAGCCACACCGGTGACAGCTCTTTGATGTAGGGGAGAGGACCCCATATGTGAGGGGCACCAGTTTTGCCTCTTAGATCCTGATTTTTATTTTTAAGTACCTGCCTTAAAACAGTAAGTCTGTTTTAAGGTGGTAGATATCTGGGAGGCAGCATGCACTGTGGTTATGCATACAAGTTCTGGTGAGCCAGCCTGCCTTGTTCAGATCCTGTCTCAGCCCCTTCCAAGCTGTGTCATTTTGAGCAATGTACTTCCTCTCTCTGTGCCTCAGTTTCCTCTGTAAAACGGGGCGGATGCTAGTTCCAACCTCAGAGGGTGACTATGAGGCTTCTAAGCATAGGGCATGATATGTATAGATACATATAGAGCATGGTAAGTCTCAGTAAATATGTTATCATTAACTATTAATAGTTTTATGTATCCAAAAGTAACAATTTCACTGTTGTCGTTGGCAGAATTCTTCAAAGTCAAAATGCAGAACTGCCAACCCAAGGACTTGGGCCACCAGTGGTCATTATAAGTCAGTGAAATTAAAATCTTTAATTTAGAGGAATGCAGAAAGACATGATTATTTGGGGGTTATTTGGAAGTGTCACTATTCCCTGGGTGACTTTATACAGACTGATCTTTGATTGTGGAAACATCAGGACCTCCCCTAAAGGGGGTTACCCTCTGCCATGCCACCCTAGGATCTGGTTGGAATTCCTGGGACCATCTCCTTAATGGTCTCTTTTATTAAATGATTGGACAGCCATGAACAAGGCACATCAGTAAAAGAGAGTGATCATTTACCTTTCACCTTGGAAATAGCATATCTTAATTTTTCTCATAAATGCTCTACAACTGTCCATAGTTAACTCTGCTGCCATAGACGTTTCTATGAAGAGGAGTGATGCTATTACCAAGTTTACATCCTTGCCCTTCTCACAGTTGGCTAATGTAAGTCTGCTAATCCTCTCCTTAACACCCTAAAAGTACAGGATCACGATAAACCTGGCGAAGGGGAAGGGGCCACGGGAGGGGAGGGAGGGCATTAGTCTAGTCCTGGAACAGCAGTACGGCCAGGAGCTGCATTGTCCTTGCTTGTTCCCTGGTTTTTTGAATCAGGAATCAACTTCAGTTGCAACTTGCAGCTTATCACTCAACTTCTTCCATTGGGTAGGAAAAGCCAGATCTTTCCAGAGTTAATGAGATCTTCTTGCTGCCTTAAATAGCATTGGAATAAGCAGCACTGCCTCGTTCTCTCTGAGGCTACGCATACAGCCCACAGTCTTGTTTGCCCTTTCACTGCTGTCAAACATTCTTCTGATTTTTATTCCTCAGTGCATTATTGATGATCATCCCCAAGTCAGCATCTCTTTCCTGGCTCCTCTTCTAGATTTTGATTGCCTGTGACTCCTCTTGGTCCTTGATCTCATTACTGCACATGCCATGAGCCCCTTTTCCACATCCTTCTACGAACAGCTCCCTTCCCTAAGATAGTCAACCACTTTGTTTTCATGGATGGCAAACTACCTGTGCCTCATAATGACCTCACGTTGTTCCTTTCTTGTCTGTTCCCTGGCCAGAAGTGTTTTGTCTCCTTCTGTTCTTTATTCCTCATAAACATCTATTCCACTTATTTTTTATCTGCTACCTGTAGAAAAAAGACTAAGTCCACTTGTCCTCGGGCGTCTAAAGGCTGAAATACAGCAAATTGGTTATCTTCTCTATTAGGGAGGGAATGGAAATCTGAAATTCAAATAGTTTTATTGTGTTTAATGCACTTGCAAGGAACTTGTGATATCTGACCCCTTTAGAAGTACAGAACATTTCTGAAAGTTTGGTAATCTTCTCATTCAGAAAGTCTAGTATTGTTGCAAGGACCAAAGCAAAAATTATAGCAGTTGTTCCCTGGATTGCCTTGGTTGCTATTTTTAAGCATAAGAATGAATTGATTCCCCGCACCACCCAGTCCTTGGAGACCCAGCACATCCTCACTGCAGACTCTCTTATTTCTCCTGCCATTCTCCTAATAACTTCTGACAATGACAACAAAAAATACCTTTTTCATAATTACCTAGACTGTGTCTGGCCTGAGGGGCAAGGCTCTTAAAGTATACATTTAAGATGGCCTCTGCTTTCCCCTTCCAAATAGGGGATTAGGACTGGAATTCCTAATAATTCAGTTTATTGTGCGGGGTGATGGTGCTGGCCAAGGCACATGCAACTGATGAATTCCAATCTAGAGAAATAGTAGCAGCAGAAAGACTTAGAGAAGCTATGACTGTGGACACTGTGATCTAAATTTTTGGCATACTCTATGTTTCCTTCCATCTCAATATACTGCGTTTTATTTAATGAATAATCTAGAAGTGCAGATCCATCACAGCAGTGAATCATAGGCTGCTAAGAGTTCAAAGGTAAGGTTGTTTGAAAGTTATTGAATTTCTAGGATATTTATTTCTTGAAAATACCTTCTTATGACATGTAGTAGGTGATGAATTACTATCTTGATACCCTAAAGCATGTAAGTTAGTATTTACTATTTGTTAAAAGTTTCTATTTATTTTGAGAGAAAGAGAACATGAGCGGGGGAGGGGCAGAGAGAGGGACAGAGAAAATCCCAAGCAGACTCTGCACTGTCAGCACACAGCCTGATGTGGGGCTCGAACCCACAAACCATGAGATTATGGCCTGAGCCGAAATTAAGAGTCAAATGGTTAACCAACAGAGTCACCCAGGTGCCCCTAGTGTTTACTATTGATAGTAATGCCTATGTGGAGTCTTGGAGGCTGTGTTTTACTATTTAGGGAACTGCTTTTCCCCCTAAATTCATGTCACGTATCCACCAAGACTTCAGTAAGGCTAGTGGTTTCATTAAGATGCCCTGGCAGGTGATAAAGTTGTAACAGGGTGCACTGTGGAAATGGGTCATGAAGAGATGGAAACTTCTTCCATAGACATTCTCAGATGTAAGATAAACAACTTCCTCGGGTCTTAAATGATGTGCAGATAGTTGTTCCTGAAGAAGAAAGGCTGCAGTCAGGAGCCCCCAGATTCCCTTCTAACCTCAAGACACATTATAAGCTGCTTCTCCACTGCTGACTTTATTCATACAGCTTTGATAAAACAAATGTACAAACAAAAAAATCAATTTGGAAGTTCTTTCACTGAAGTTGGTTTTTTCCAGTGTCGTTTTTATCTTCTTTGCGATAGTGGCTCTTCTTCTCCATTACCCTGGTGGGAAGAGAACAATGTCAGGAGAGAAAAATGAATTCGCTGATACGAGGTTTCTTATCTGTTGAATTAGGATAACTAATATAGTAAGATACAGTGATTTCTTCATTAACGAATCATCTGGGGAAAAGAGCTCTATATAAGGTTAGTTGCATAAAGCCCACACTCCGTGCACCACGGCATCTTAGAATAGCTGAGGCTGCCTGCATGAGAGTACACAAGTCAGGTATTTTAACTCCTCCTTTAATGTGTCTTAACCCAGGCAATGTACTGTAGTAATATTTTTTCACATTCTGCATGAAAATGTCATTTTACATGGGCAGTAACTACAAATACTGATTGTACAGATAGAAAGCTTTGCATTTTAGGGGCGCCTGGGTGGCTCAGTCAGTTAAGCAACCCACTTCAGCTCAGGTCATGATCTCACAGTTTGTGGGTTCGAGCCCCAAATCAGGCTCTGTGCTGACAGCTCAGAGCCTGGAGCCTGCTTCGGATTTTGTGTCTGTCTCTCTCTGTCTCTGCCCCTCCCCAACTTATACTCTGTCTCTCTTTCTCTTTCTCTTTCTCAAAAATAAATAAAACATTAAAAAATTTTTTTAAATCTTTGCATTTTAAAACATAACAAGTAATATTTAATGATATGTTCAATTCTAATCAACATCTCATATGACTGTTAAAATACTTTGGCTTTTCTAAAGCCAAACCAGAATTTTAGATTTCTTTCTCCACGAACTTTCAACAACAATGATCATGTTTTTCAGTGTGTATAGTCAACATCACTAACTGGTATACTTTAAACCTGTTTCCTGGGTGGTAAAGCTCATCCTCTTTGGTGGACAAGGCCCTGATAATCAGCCTCTACCAACTTCCTCACCTGTATCTCCCGTGGTCCCTCTGTTCTAGGCTCGCTGCTGCGTGCTGGACCCTCCGTGGTGCTCTCAGACTTGCTCTGCTCCCGTCTTTCACATGCTCTTTCTCTACATGGAACATTCCCATTCAGCTGACAAACCCCTACTCTTCTTTCTAGATGTGGATTAAGTATCACTCTAACTCGAGTCCTACCCAGAACCACCCTCCAGGCCTTTGCTGTACTTACACCTTATTCCTACCCTGCCAACAACATTTGTGGGATCTTGCTGTCATCATCGGGTTATGAATCTGCCCACACACCAGGCAAGGCAAGGTGCACATTACTTGTGTTTGTATCTCCCCAACATCTATGGTAACACCAGCTTATGGTACACACTTTTGTAGGAATTTGTTTAATAACTAAACATGCACACGTATTAGAACACACACCTGCTTTCAAAAGTCATGGGTCTTAATAGGCAACAGCTTTTCTTGTACATACCATCCCCTTTCCCCATATCCCTAGCCATTGGCCCACAACACAGAGGGCCCAAGTTCTCTGCAGTCTCCTCATGGCTACTTTCTCATGATAAAACATACATGTGAAGGATCTTTGAATCAGTGCTACTGCCCAACCCCCTTTGAGACTCCTGGAGGGTTAGAAACAGCAGAGTCCAGGAGGCTTTGAGTTTTCATGTTGGGATGAAATCAGGAAGGTAGAAGAACATAGTTTAAATCCATATTATAATTTAGGGAGAGGAGACCCAGGGCATGTTGTCAGGGTCGAAGGGGTAATCTTACGTGAGTGAGTGCTACATACTCAGCTTCCGACCTCTGGAGACCTAGTGCAGACGGGAGGGATAAAGGGGTCTCAGGTTCAAGGTACTGTACTGTGAAAGTACACTTGAATGCCTGTATTCCTCATAGGTTTCATTGAATTTTAGGGACAAAGAGAGGCTGCACCCCTTCCTTCTGCAATAAGGAAGAGTAATTTCACCTCCACCAGTTGCCTAAAATTTCTTTACCATGAAATCTATCCTTCTATCCATAATGAGAGATCAAGGCTCAAATTTAATTGCAGATTCCTTGGAAGAGTTAACATTAACATCCTTGACAAAATGTGCTGCCAGTTTATTCTCATTCATGTGTTCTATAATTATTTATGTGTACCTTCTGTGAGCCACGCCCTGTCCTGGGTATTGGGTGTACAACAGTGAGCTAAAAGACCTTGTCTGTCTTTCTGCTACCTTGGTCAGTTGGAGAGGGGGAGGAGTTTTTCAAGCATTTAACAAGGTCGAGGAGGTTACATCTCTGGCATGGGGTGGGTAACATAAAATGGAAGCCAGAGGTCTGAAAAGACAAGCCTTACATTGCTCCAGTCAGCTCTGGTTTTTCTCATCTTTGTTGGGGGGTAAATATCAACTTCTGAAAAACTACTTCCTAGTCCTGTTAACCAGGTACTTGGAGATCTCTCCTTTGTTAATTATTTAGCACCTACTGAGTGCTAGGCTCAGTGTTGGGTACTGGCTGGGAATCTGGAAGTGACAGGCTGGGGGGGTCTATTTTCCAGGAGCCTCAGTCTAGATGCTTGGGAAGTAGGATGACCATACCGATTTATCATGTAAACCAGGACATTTTTGAGAGTGTAAGATGAAAACTATCCCTGAAAGGGTGATATGTAAACATACCTCCTGCATTTGTGCCTGGCAAGTCATTTCCTTCTGGAAACAGCCTTTGAAAAGTAACTGCTAGCTCTTGACAGAGGTTCTTATGCTTTGTCAGGCAACTTGTGTCTCTCGGCATTCTTGGGAGTCAGTGACCTTACTACAGCCCCTGGATGGGTGGTAAACTTTGACAGACGCTGTGCATAGGTTCCGTGGCTTTATGGAAAATGAAAATCAGGACCTCATTTTTTATTAAACATGTACTTTTTAAAAGCTCATTTTGGTGTCAAAATAGTTTAACGCAAAATTTACAAAAGATTGCGAAATAAGAAAATACATAGTTGTAGGGGCGCCTGGGTGGCTCAGTCAGTTGAGTGTCTGACTTCGGCTCAGGTCATGATCTCGCAGTTCGTGGGTTCGAGCCCCGCATCAGGCTCTGTGCTGACAGCTCAGAGCCTGGAGCCTGTTTCATGTTGTGTCTCCCTCTCTCTCTCTGACCCACCCCTGTTCATGCTCTGTCTCTCTCTGTCTCAAAAATCAATAAACATTAAAAAAAAAAATTAAAAAAAAATACATAGTTGTAGACTGATCCCATCAACACATCTCAGAACCAGTATAATAGGAATTTCAAACTGTCCTCTCTTTGGTCTATGTCAGCCTTTAATTTCTGCACATATTTCATGGTCCCTAACCTCTGATTTTATAATGACTCTACCAGCTGTGCTTTTTCTGCATTTTACAGGCTGCCCAGTGGACCTTAGCACAACTAGCTGGTGCCTCAGAGTTCTGACAGGGGCATCGGATTGACTCTTCCTCCTACTGCCACCATTATCAGAGCAGTGAGCTGTCCCTAGCCACTCCCTTTATGTTATCAGCAAGCTCCACATGCTGTCATTCAAAGAGAGGTGTAGTTACCTTGCATTGGGAAAGGGGAATTGGGCAGGGGGATAAGGGTGAGGATTATGGAGATGGTCTTTAAAATTTAATTGTGCATAAAAGTGAGGCCTTTGTTCAATGTAATTAATGTCTCACATTTACTAGATAAGATCAAAGCTGCAGGTACAAAGTCTGCTAAACTCATGCCAGCTTATTTTCATGCAACAATTAACAATGATTTGTTAAAAATTAAAAACACAGAACAAATGTTAAATTGAATATGACACTTTGACAAGAAGCTTCTTTATGAAGTTCTGTATTTAATTTTCTTTCATAAGCTCTTTTCCACATTCCTACTAGTCATCTTTTATTCTGCCATTGATTGTGAAGTTTCTGCAGAAAGTGCCATTTAAATATCTTACCTGTGGTTGGAGATACTGTGCAACACCAGTTTTCTTAGACTTGAGCCAAACCAATCTTGTCAAGAATGGTGGAGGAAGGAAGGGACAGGTTAGTATTATTTTGGGAACAGTCCAGAGTAGTCCTGTTCAGTGTGATCCATGTACTGGCTTGTGCCACGATATCAACCAATATTAAGCACATTGTGAAGTTCAACTATCATTTTTTCTTGAGGGGCTTGGGGAATGGGGATAACAAGACTTTATCAATGAAGGAAGCAGTGATTAATTTACATTCTGGTGCACACTCCATACCTCATGTGGACTGGTAAACATTTTGGCAGCTGACTACTTTGAATTTCACTGGTCTGAGGCACAGGGAAGGTGATTTTCCAAAGTTTATTTTATGTATTATACATAGCATTAGATTGCAGGTCCTTTATTCTTTCAGCAGAGTCCTAAACTAGAGTGAGGTCCCAGTCAACCCTTGAATAGATTTGATTTCTTATTATTAAAGAAGTGAATTGTTCTACCTTGGTCTGTACCTCTCACGGGCTACTAAACCCTTACTTCCAATGCCTTGGATATATACCACAAAGAAGAAAATAACTCAAGAAATGAAGATAAAATAGATGTCCTCTTCTGGGGCGGTGCACATCACGTAAACGGAAGCCCAGCTCTCTTCCTGTGTGCAGGCTGGCCACATGTGTGAGAAACCTGTGTGTCTGGAAGGCAGGCCACCGCATGCCAGGCTAGGAGTCTTCACGTTTCTCCCAGTTTGTGCTTATGCCAGATGGCTCTGCCTCAGTTGGCTGCATTGGCCCATAATTTAAGTAGCATTCCTCTTATCGGTGTGTTTACTGTCTCATTAATTTTAACTTTTCCAAAGCTTTTCCCAGCCCAGAAGCCACCAGGCTAAATCTCAAGTTGTGTGTGTTTGATTAATACGTGACTATTGGAAAACCTGGTTATAAACAAATCAAAATAGGAACACATGGGTGGCTCAGTCGGTTAAGTGTCCGACTTCAGCTCAGGTCATGATCTCACGGTCTGTGAGTTCTAGCTCCGCATCGGGCTCTGTGCTGACAGCTCAGAGCCTGGAGCCTGCTTCCGATTCTGTGTCTCCCTTTCTCTCTGCCCCTCCCCTGCTCGTGCTCCTTCTCCCTCCTTCCCTCCCTCCCTTCTTCCCTCCCTCCCTCCTTCCCTCCCTCCCGCCTTCCTTCCCTCCCTCCCTCCTTCTCTCTCTCTCTCTCAAAAATAAACATAAAAAAAATCAAGATGAAGCAAAAGTGATAATAAGAACAAGTTGATTCTGTGAATTGTTTCATTTCCCTTTGGTGTATTTCCTCTGACTGATTAGAAGTTTTCTAGAATTTTAATGATTTGACAAGGTCGTAAAGACAGGTTAAAGCTTATCTCTGTAAGTGTTTTTGTTTTCAATCAAGTGAGGATAGGCATTGAAGAAGACACACGTTGTTTTTAGTCTTCTACATACAATGGAGAACAGCTGTCCTGTTGTCTCCCTTTGTAGTACGTGCTGCACGGAAGTCTTCTTTCAACCATGTTTGAGAGATTTTCATTAAAATTCCAGAGTATGTCTTACCTTATATACACAGAGTCTTGTTAATATTTTTTAGAGTGTGCTGGTGGGTGTGAGACTTCTCTCTTGGAATCTAGACATCTAGCATAATTAAATAAGACCTCTTGTAAACGGTGAAGACCTGGACAGGTTTTTCTTTTTACGTCTAAAAATCAAAGTTGGGTGGATTTCCCGTGTCTTACCTTGTCTGCCTTCCATGATATGATCATTTCCTTCTCTTCTTTAATTCTACTCAAACTTATGATCTACACATTTAAAAATCTCTAGTAGGGCTGAGGTTTCTGAACTCTATAGATAGGAAGCTTCCAAGAGGTAGACTGATGTTGTTCAAGCTGTAGCTGAGACATCTTTAGTTGTGTTTTTTTATCATTTACTAGATGAACCAGGAGATCTGAAAAGCTTACACCTTGGATGAAGAAATACCTGTAGTTCCTTAGCAAAGATTTTTTGTTCTTTTTAGAAAAAGCCTTCTGCTTAACAGAGAAAAATCACACCTGCATTTATAGAAACCCTTAATTATTAGAAAGTGACTTTAAAAAAGACTACACAAAATAGGAACCTGGAAGGACACAAGGAAATGTAAATTAAAATTACAATCAAGTGTTGGCAAGTGTGTGAGAAACTAGAACCCCCTCACACTGCTTGTAGGAATGTAAAAATGATACACTTGCCATAGAAAACATTTCAGTAATTTCTTAAAAGAGCCAGCCATTCTATTCCTAGGTATCTACCCAAGTGGAAGGACAATGCGTGTCTATATAAAGATTTATACATGAATGCTGATAACTGCTTTATTTGTAACAACAAAACCTGGAAACAACCCAGATGTCTATCAAGAGAAGAATATGTAAACAAACTATGGTATATCCATACAAGAGAATATTCCTTTTTTACTTTAAAAAGGAATGAATTATGGTATATCAAAAAAAAGTCAAACGAGATAAGTATACACCGTATGTCTCCATTTGTATAAAATTTTAGAAAATGTAAGTTATAGTGACAACAAACAAATCAGTGGTTTCCTGGATAGAGTGGAAGAGAGCAGTGGAGGGGGGAAGGTGGAGGGAATTACAGAGGATCTGACAAAATGTTTGCATATTTGGGATATGCTCATTATATTGTTTGTGGTAATGGTTTCATTGGTGTATACATGCATCAGAACTTACCAGATTGGGGATGTCAGCGTGACTTAGTTAAGCGTCTATTGGTTTCCGCTCAGGTCATGATCTCATGGTTCCTGAGTTTGAGCCCCGCATCACTTAGGATACTCTCTGTCTCCCCCTCTCTCTTTATTCCTCCCCTGCTCACATACACACACTCTCTCTCATAAAAGATGAGTAAATAAACTTAAAGAACTTACTAAAGTGGATGCTTTAAATATATACAGTTTATTATATGGCAGTTGAACTTCAGTAAGTCTGTTATAAAAATAAAGGCCCACCTCTAAGTTGCTTACATTAATATGAGATGTTAGTAAGCATTTGGGACAGCAGTTTAAGGTTATCCAGGACAGGACCCCATTCAGTATCTGGTGATAGCCACACACTCTCTCCCGGGAAATGTGTACAAACTTTTACCTCCGAGTTAGAGGGTTTCAAGACTAAAAACTTCAGGTTAAGTCACCTACTTTTGAAGGACCCAAGCACGTTTTAACAGCTGTGTCTCCCAAAGCGGTAATCCTCTTTGTTTTTCCAAAGCAAATAAATTCTTACCTTCATCTCAGGTGAACGTTGGGTATGCTTGGCAAGCCTCACTTTCAAGTTGAGCCATTCTTCACACAGTATTTTTAGTTTTTTACTTTCTTCATCTTCATGCTAAAGAGGAGTTAAGCTCTAAACATACTGGTATGCCATCTCCACCAGCTAAATAAAGCTACAGTTTCATTGTTTATACCACTTCACTGCTTTCAAAATGAGCAATCGTAACATAATGATTATTGGACCCTTCCATTACCACACTGTGGTCCAGTTCATACAAATCTACCTTAAACACAGTACAGGAAATTCAGGACCAACATATTAATTTTATGATTATGTTTTATTCTTTTAAGGTTATTTATCTTGAGAGAGAGAGACAGAATGTGGGAGGAGGGAGGGGCAGAGAGAGAATCCCAAACAGGCTCCGTGCTGTCAGTGTGGAGTGGGACACAGGGCTGGAACCCAGGAACCATGAGATCATGACCTGAGCCAAAACCCAGAGTTGGACGCTCAACCACCCGAGCCACCCAGGCACCCCTATGATTATATTTTAAGGGACAGATTCAATACCTGTCAGTTTAGCCATTCCAAACTGTTTCAGATTTTCTCATTATGCCAAGATAATACTAAAGGACTGGAATTTCCCTGAGCCATAAGGAGAATGGCAAGTGAATTTATTGTTTTTTTATTTCCCATCATTCTTTTTAGATACAAATAATGCTAATACTCAAGTCTTTTTGAAATTTTTGTCTCAGAGGCTGGTTGCTTATGGTACCTGTAACATTCCTAAAATCTCTTCTAACTACTGCTTTTTCTCACCATCTAACTAATCTAGCTTGGGGAAATACAGGGAAATGGTATATAATATACTCGATTTCCCCTTTTCCTCTAATATTGTATTTATCGTTTGCACTTTCTTTTTTAATATGTCAGAATGGCCAGTGTCTGATTACTGTAATTCTAGTATAGTTAACATAGTTATATTCATTTCAGGTGTACACTATAGTGATTCAACACTTCCATACAACACCTGGTGCTCATCACAAGTCACTCCTTAATCCCCATCACCTGTTTCATCCCTCCCACCCACCCCCACTTCCCCTCTGGTAACCAACCATCAGTTTGTTCTCTATAGATAAGAGTCTTTTTCTTGGTTTGTCTCTCTCTCTATTTTTTCCTATGCTTATTTGTTTTGTTCTTAAATCCCACATATGAATGAAAGCATATGCATTTGTCTTTCTCTAATTTCACTTAGCATTTATTCTGTAGCGCCATCCCTGTTGTTGCAAATGGCAAGATTTCATTCTTTTTATGGCTGAGGAATATTCTATTGTATATGTATACCACAGCTTCTTTGTCCATTCATTAATCAATGGATGCTTGGGCTGCTTGCATTGTACATAATGTTGCCATAAACATCGGGGTGCATGTATTCCTTTGAATTAATGTTTTTGTATTCTTTGGGTAAATACCCAATAGGGTGATTACTAGAATCATAGGGTAGTTCTATTTTTAACTTTATAAGGACCCTCCATACTGTTTTCCACAGTGGCTGCACCAGTTGGCATTCCCACCAGCAGTGCAAGAGGGTTCCCATTTCTCCACATCCTTGCCAACACCTACTGTTTCTTGTGTTTTTGATTTTAGTCATCCTGACAGGTGTGAGGATTTAATACCTTATTGTGGTTTTGATTTGCATTTCCCTGATGATGAGTGATGATGAACATCTTTTCATTTGTCTTTTGGCCTCCTGGATGTCTTCTTTGGAGAAATGCCTGTTCAATGTCTTCTGCCCATTTTTCATTTGGTTATTTGGGTTTTGGGTGTTGAGTTGTATAAGTTCTTTATATATTTTGGATACCAAGCCTTTATCAGATATATCATTTGCAAATACTTTCTCCCATTCAGTAGGTTGCCTTTTAGTTTTGTTGTTTCCTTCACTATGCAAAACCTTTTTATTTTGACATAGTCCCAGTAGTTTATTTTTGCTTTTATTTCTCTTGCTTTAGGAGACATACCTAGAAAAATGTTAAAGCCAATATCAGAAATATTACTGCTTGTGTCATCTTCTAGGATTTTTATGGTCTCAGATCTCCCATTTAGATCTTTCGTCCATTTTTTAAAAATGTTTATTACTTTTGGGCGAGAGAGTGTGTGCATGCATGCTCGTGAGTGGGGAAGGGGCAGAGAGAAAGGGAGACAGAGGAACCAAAGTGGCGTTTACGCTGACATCCGGAAGCCCAATGTGGGGCTCCAAATCACAAACCATGAGATCATGACCTGAACTGAAGTCAGACGCTTAGCCAACTGAGCCTCCCAGGCTCCCCAATCTTTAATCTATTTTTCAGAAAGTGGTCCAGCATGTAGCTGACCAGTTTTTTCAACACCATTTGTTGAAGAGACTGTCTTTTTCCCAGTGGATATTCTCTCCTGCTTTGTCAAAGATTAATTGACCATATAATTGTGGGTTTATTTCTGGGTGCTCTGTTCATTAATCTACATATCTATTTTTGTGCCAGGACCATACTGTTTTTATTACTACAGCTTTATAATATAACTTGAAGTCTGGAACTGTGATACCTCCAGCTTGGCTTTTCTTTTGAAAAAGTGTTTTTGGCTATTTGGGGTCTTTTGTGGTCCCATATAAATTTTAGGGTTTTTTTGTTCTCATTCTGTGAAAAATGCTGTTGACGTTTTGATAGGGATTGCATTAAATCTGTACATTGCTTTGCATAGGATAGACATTGTAACAATATTTACTTCCAGTCCAGTCCATGAATGCATGGAATATCTCTCCATTTCTTTGTGTCATATTCAATTTATTTCATCAGTGTATTATAGTTTTCAGAGTACAGGTCTTTTACCTCTTTTGTTAGGTTTATTCCTAGGCATCTTACTATTTTTGGTGTGGCTGTAAATGGGATTTTTTTCGTAATTCCTCTTTCTGCTGCTTCATTGTTAGTGTATAGAAATGCAACAGATTTCTGCACATTGATTTTGTGTCCAGTGATTTCACTAAATTCATTTATCAGTTCTGCAGTTTTTTGGGGAGTCTTTTGGGTTTTCTATACATAGTATCCTGTCATCTGCAAATAGTGGAAGTTTTCCTTCTTCCTTACCAGGTTGGGTACCTTTTATTTCTTCTTCTTGTCTGATTGCTGTGGTTAGGAATTCCAGCACTGTGTTGAATAAAAGTGGTGAGAGTGGGGTCCTTCTCTTGTTCCTGACCTTAGGGGTAATGCTCTCAGTTTTTCCCCCATCGAGGATAAATTTCGCTGTGGGTCTTTCATGTATGGCCTTTATTATGTTGAGGTATATTCCCTCTAAACCTACTTTGCTGAAAGCGATTATCATGAATGAATGATGTACTTTGGTCAAATGCTTTTTCTTTGTCTATTGAAATGGTCATACAGTTTTTATCCTTTCTCTTATTGACATGATGTATCATGTTGACTGATGTGTGAATATTGAGCCACTCTTCCATCTTGAGGATAAATTGCATTTGATCATGGTGAATGTTTGTTTTTGTTGTTTTTTTTTTTTAATTGTTGGATTTGGTTTGCTAGTATTTTGTTGAGGATTTTTGCATCGATGTTCATGAGAGTTATTGGCCTGTAATTCTCTTCTTTTGTGGTATCTTTATCTCGTTTTGGTATCAGGGTGATATTGAATTCATAGAATGAATTTGGAAGCTTCCTTCTATTTTTTGGAATAGTTTGAGAAGAAAAAGTATTAAGTCTTCTTTAAATTTTTGGTAGAATTCACTTGTGAAGTTGTCTCATCCTGGACTTTGGTTTATTGGGAGGTTTTTGATTGCTGATTTAATCTCACTGCTGGTAATCAGTCTTTTCAATTTTTTGTTTCTTCCTGCTTTATTTTTGGTAGTTTATATGTTTCTAGGAATTTATCCATTTCTAGTAGGTTGTCCAATTTGTGGGCATATACTTTTTCATAATGTTGTCTTACAATTGTTTGTATTTCTGTGGTATTATTATTTCTCCTTTTTCATTAGTGGTTTTGTTTATTTGAATCCTTTCTCTCACTCTCTCTTATTGTTTTTTTGATGACTCAGTCTAGCAGTTTATCAATCTCGTTGATGTTTTCAAAGAATCATCTCCTGATTTCGTCAATCTGTTCTATTGTTTTTGTTTTTGTTTTGTTTTTGTTGTTGCTGTTTCTATATCATTTATTTGTGTTTTTTTTCTATTCCTTCCTTCTGCTAGTTTTAAGTTTTGTTTGTTGTTCTTTTTCTTGCACCGTTAGGTATAAGGTTAGGTCGTTTGTTTTTTTATATTAAATCTGTTGTCAAATTGACAATAAATTTATTGTCAAATTGGTTTGCATACAACACCCAGTGCTCATCCCAACAGGTGGCCTCCTCACTGCGCATCACCCACCTTCCCCTCCCTCCTACCCCTCATTAACCCTCAGTTTATTCACAGTTTTTAAGAGTCTCTTATGGTTTGGCTCTCTCCCTCTCTAACCTTTTTTTTTTTTCCTTCCCCTCCCCCATGGTCTTCTGTTAAGTTTCTCAGGATCCACATAAGAGTGAAAATATATGGTATCTGTCTTTCTCTGTATGACTTATTTCACTTAGCATAACATTCTCCAGTTCCATCCATGTTGCAGCAAAAGGCCATACTTAATTCTTTCTCATTGCCAAGTAGTATTCAATTGTGTATATAAACCACAATTTCTTTATCCATTTATCAGTTGATGGACATTTAGGCACTTCCCATGATTTGGCTATTGTTGAAAGTGCTGCTATAAACATTGGGGTACGAGTGCCCCTATGCATCAGCACTCCTGTATCCCTGGGGTAAATTCCTAGCAGTGCTCTTGCTCGGTCATAGGGTAGATCTATTTTTAATTTTTTGAGGAACCTCCACACTGTTTTCCAGAGTGGCTGCACCAGTTTGCTTTCCCAGCAAGAGTGCAAGAGGGTTCCCGTTTCTCCACATCCTTTGCAGCATCTATAGTCTCCTGATTTGTTCATTTTAGCCACTCTGACTGGCATGAGGTGATATCTGAGTGTGGTTTTGATTTGTATTTCCCTGATGAGGAGTGATGTTGAGCATCTTTTCATGTGCCTGTTGGCCATCTGGATGACTTCTTTAGAGAAGTGTCTATTCATGTTTTCTGCTCATTTCTTCACTGGATTATTTGTTTTTCAGGTGTGGAGTTTGGTGAGCTCTTTATAGATTTTGGATACTAGCCCTTTGTCCGATATGTCATTTGCAAATATCTTTTCCCATTCTGTTGGTTGCCTTTTAGTTTTGTTGATTGTTTACTGTGCAGTGCAGAAGCTTTTTATCTTCATCAGGTCCCAGTAGTGCATTTTTGCTTTTAATTCCCTCGCCTTTGGAGATGTGTCAAGTAAGAAATGTCTGCGACTGAGGTCAGAGAGGTTTTTTCCTGCTTTCTCCTCTAGGGTTTTGATGGTTTCCTGTCTCACATTCAGGTCCTTTATCCATTTTCAGTTTATTTTTGTGAATGGTGTAGGAAAGTGGTCTACTTTCATTGTTCTGCATGTTGCTGTCCCGTTCTCCCAGCACCATTTGTTAAAGAGACTGTCTTTTTTCCATTGGATAGTCTTTCCTGCTTTGTTAAAGATTAGTTGGCCATACTTTTTTGGGTCCAATTCTGGAGTCTCTATTCTATTCCATTGGTCTATGTGTCTGTTTTTGTGCCAGTACCATGCTGTCTTGATGATTACAGCTTTGTAGTAGAGGCTAAAGTCTGGGATTGTGATGGCCTCCTGCTTTGGTCTTCTTCAATATCACTTTGGCTATTCGGGGTCTTTTGTGGTTCCATACAAATTTTAGGATTGCTTGTTCTAGCTTCGAGAAGAATGCTGGTGCAATTTTGATTGGGATTGCACTGAATGTGTAGATTGCTTTGGGTAGTATTAACATTTTGACAATATTTATTCTTCCAGTCCATGAGCATGGAATATTTTTCCATTTCTTAGTATCTTCAATTTCCTTCATAAGCTTTCTATAGTTTTCAGCATAAAGATCTTTTACATCCTTGGTTAGGTTTCTTCCTAGGTATTTTATGCTTCTTGGTGCAATTGTGAATGGGATCAGTTTCTTTATTTGTCTTTCTGTTGCTTCATTATTAGTGTATAAGAATGCAACTGATTTCTGTACAATGATTTTGTATCCTGCGACTTTGCTGAATTCACGTATCAGTTCTAGTAGACTTTTGGTGGAGTCTGTCAGGTTTTCCATGTATAAAATATCATGTCATCTGCAAAGAATGAAAGCTTGACTTCATCTTTGCCAATTTTGATGCCTTTGATTTCCTTTTGTTGTCTGATTGCTGATGCTAGCACTTCCAACACTATGTTAAACAACAGCGGTGAGAGTGGACACCCCTGTCGTGTTCCTGATCTCAGGGGGACAGCTCTCAGTTTTTCCCCATTGAGGATGATATTAGCTGTGGGCTTTTAATAAATGGCTTCTATGATGTTTAAGTATGTTCCTTCTATCCCGACTTTTTCGAGGGTTTTTATTAAGAAAGGGTGCTGAATTTTGTCAAATGCTTTTTCTGCATCGGTTGACAGGATCATATGGTTCTTATCTTTTCTTTTATTAATGTGATATATCACATTGATTTGCGAATGAATGTGGAACCAGCCCTGCAGCCCAGGAATGAATCCCACTTGATCATGGTGAATAATTCTTTTTATATGCTGTTGAATTCAATTTGCTAGTATCTTATTGAGAATTTTTGCATCCATATTCATCAGGGATATTGGCCTGTAGATCTCTTTTTTTGCTGGGTCTCTGGTTTAGGAATCAAAGTAATGCTGGCTTCATAGAATGAGGCTGGAAGTTTTCCTTTCTATTTCTTGGAATAGCTTGAGAAGGATAGGTATTATCTCTGCTTTAAATGTCTGGTAGAATTCCCCAGGGAAGCCATCTGGTCCTGGACTCTTATTTGTTGGGAGATTTTTGATAACCGATTCAATTTCTTCGCTGGTATGGGTCTGTTCAAGCTTTCTATTTCCTCCTGATTGAGTTTTGGAAGTGTGTGAGTGCTTAGGAATTTGTCCATTTCTTCCAGATTGTCCAGTTTGTTGGCATATAATTTTTCATAGTATTCCCTGATAATTTGCTTGTATTTCTGAGGGATTGGTTGTAATAATTCCACTTTCATTCATGATTTTACCTATTTGAGTCATCTCCCTTTTCTTTTTGAGAAGCCTGGCTAGAGGTTTATCAATTTTGTTTATTTTTTCAAAAAACCAACTCTTGGTTTCGTTGATCTGCTCTACAGTTTTTTTAGATTCTATATTGTTTATTTCTGCTCTGATCTTTATTATATCTCTTCTTCTGCTGGGTTTGGGGTGTCTTTGCTGTTCTGCTTCTATTTCCTTTAGGTGTGCTGTTAGATTTTGTATTTGGGACTTTTCTTGTTTCTTGAGATAGGCGTGGATTGCAATGTATTTTCCTCTCAGGACTGCCTTCGCTGCATCTCAGAGCATTTGGATTGTTGTATTTTCATTTTCATTTGTTTCCATGTATTTTTTAATTTCTTCTCTAATTGCCTGGTTGACCCACTCATTCTTTAGTAGGGTGTTCTTTAACCTCCATTCCATGCTTTTGGAGGTTTTCTAGACTTTTTCCTGTGGTTGATTTCAAGTTTCATAGCATTGTGGTCTGAAAGTTTGCATGGTATGCTCTCAATTCTTGTATACTTATTAAGGGCTGTTTTGTGACCCAGTATGTGATCTATCTTGGAGAATGTTCCATGTGCACTCAAGACGAAAGTATATTCTGTCGCTTTGGGATGCAGAGTTCTAAATATATCTGTCAAGTCCATCTGATCCAATGTATCATTCAGGCCCTGGTTTCTTTATTGATCCTGTGTCTAGATGATCTGTCCATTGTTGTAAGTGGGGTATTAAAGTCCCCTGCAATTACCACGTTCTTATCAATAAGGTTGCTTATGTTTGTGATTAATTGTTTTATATATCTGGGGGCTCCTGTATTCGGCACATAGACATTTATAATTGTTAGCTCTTCCTGGTGGATAGACCCTGTAATTATTATAGAATGCCCTTATTCATCTCTTGTTACAGCCTTTAATTTAAAGTCTAGTTTGTCTGATGTAAGTGTGGCTACTCCAGCTTTCTTTTGACTTCCAGTAGCATGATAGATAGTTCTCCATCCCCTCACTTTCAATCTGAAGGTGTCCTCAGGTCTAAAATGAGTCTCTTGTAGACAGCAAATAGATGGGTCTTATTTTTTTATCCATTCTGATACCCTGTGTCTTTTGGTTGGAGCATTTAGTCCATTTACATTCAGTGTTATTATTGAAAGATATGGGTTTACCTTGTAGTAAGGTCTCTGGTACTTTGTGGTCCTTGCAAAATTTCACTCATAGAATCCCCCCTTAGGATCTCTTGTAGGGCTGGTTAAGTGGTGATGAATTCCTTCAGTTTTTGTTTGTTTGGGAAAACTTTATCCTTATATTCTGAATGACAGATTTGCTGGATAAAGGATTCTCGGCTCCATATTTTTTCTGTTTGTCACATTGAAGATTTCCTGCCATTCCTTTCTGGCCTGCCAAGTTTCAGTAGATAGGTCTGCCACTACTCCTATGAGTCTCCCTTTGTAAGTTAGAGCCTGTTTATGCCTTGCTGCTTTCAGAATTTTCTCTTTATCCTTGTTTTTTTGCCGGTTTCACTATGATATGTCATGCACAATATCAATTCAGGTTACGTCTGAAGGGAGTTCTCTGTGCCTCTTGGATTTCAATGCCTTTTTTCTTCCCCAGATCAGGGAAGTTCTCAGCTATGATTTGTTCAAGTACACCTTCAGCCCCTTTCTCTCTCTCTTCTTCTTCTGGAATTCTTATGATACGGATATTGTTCCATTTGATTGCATCACTTAGTTCTCTAATTCTCCCCTCATACTCCTGGATTTTTTTTTATCTCTCTTTTTCACAGCTTCCTTTTTTTCTATAATTTTATCTTCTAATTCACTGATTCTCTCCTCTTCCTCTTCAGTCCGTGCTATGGCCATCTCCATTTTATTTTGCAACTCATTTACAGCATTTTTAGCTCCTCATGACCATTTCTTAGTCCCTTGATCTCTGTAGCAATAGATTCTCTGCTGTCTTCTATGCTTGTTCCAATCCCAGTGATTAATTTTATGAATATTATTCTAAATTCTTGTTCCATTATATTGCTTAAATCATTTTTGATCAGTTCATTAGCTGTCACTACTTCCTGGAGTTTCTTCTGAGGAGAATTCTTCCGTTCCATCATTTTGGATAGTCCCTGGAGTGGCACAGAACTGCAGGGCACTTCCCCTGTGCTGTCTGGAGTAACTTGTGTTGGTGGGCAGGGCCGCAGTCAGACCCGATGTCTGTCCCCAGACCACTGCTGGGGCCACAGTCAGACTGGTGTGTACCTTGTCTTCCCCTCTCCCAGGGGCAGGATTCACTGTGGAGTGGTTTGGGCCCTGTCTGGGCTACTTGGAGACTGCCAGGCTTGTGGTGCTGCTTCGATGGGATCTGGCCAATTAGCTGGGGTGGATCCGCAAGGTGCACAGGGGTAGGAGGGGCAGGCTTAGCTCGCTTTGCCATAGGCAGTCCCCTGCGGGAGGGGCCCTGCAGCACCAGGAGGGAGGCCCTGTAGACCCGTCGCAGGGATGGATACACAGAAACACATTGTTGGGCGTTTGTGCGGTGCAAGCAAGTTCGGTGAAGGGAACTGGTTCCCTTTGGAATTTCGGCTGGGGATGGGAGAGGGAGATGGCACTTGCCAGCGCCTTTGTTCCCCCTCCGAGCTGAGCTCTGTCTTCTGGGGCTCAACAACTCTCCCTCTCAGTGTCCTCTCGCCCTCCCTGCTCTGAGAGCAGAGCTGTTGCCTTATAACATTCCAGATGTTAAGTCCCGCTGGCTGTCAGAACACACGGTGTCCGGCCCCTTAGCTTTTGCAAGGGGCTCTGCCTTGCTGGTCGGGCTGCCCCTCTGCTGCCCTGGCTCCCTCCCGCCTGTCCCTGTAGCACATACCACCTCTCCGCCCTTCCTGCCCTCTTCCGTGGGCCTCTTGTCTACACACTTGGCTCTGGAGAATCTGTTCTGCTAGTCTTCTGGCGGTTTTCTGGGTTATTTAGGCAGGTGTGGGTGAAATCTAAGTGATCAGCAGGACGCAGTGAGCCCAGTGTCCTCCTACACCACCATCTTCCCCTCTGTCTATCAGGTTAGGTGGTTCATTTGTGGTTTTTCTTGCTTCTTCGTGAAGTAGGCTGTATTGCTATAAACTTCCCTCTTAGAACTGTTTTGGCTGCATCCCAAAGGTTTTAGACCAGTTTCATTTGTTTCCATATGCTTTTTGATTTCTTCCTTGATTTCTTGGTTGACTCATTGATGGTTTAATAGCATCATGACATCATTGACTCATTGACGGTTAATGTTATTTAACCTCCATTTGTTTGTGATCTTTCCAGATTGTTGCATGTGGTTTATTTCTAGTTTCATAGTGTTAAGGTCAGAAAAGATACATGGTATGACTTCAGTATTTTTTAATTTGTTGAGACTTGTTTTTTGGCCTAATATGTGATCTATTCTGGAGAATGTTTTATGTGCATTTGAGAAGAAAGTGTATTCTGCTGATTAGGGTGGAATGTTCTGAATATATCTGTTAAATCCACATGGTCCAGTGTGTCATTCAAAGCCACTGTGTCCTTACTGATTTTCTGTTTGGATGATCTGTCCATTGATGTAAGTGGGGTATTAGAAGTTCCCTACTGTTATTGTATTGCTATCAATTAATTCCTTTATGTTTGTTATTAACTGTTTTATGTATTTTGGTGTTCTCATGTTGGGTACATTCATATTTACATTGTTATATCCTCTTGTTGGATTGTCACGTTTATTATATAGCATCCTTCGTTGTCTCTTTTTACAGACTTGGTTTTAAAGTCTATTTTGTCCAATATAAGTATTGCTACTCTGGCTTTTTTTGACATCCATTTGCATGATAAATGTTTCTGTATCACCTCACTTTCAATTGTAGGTGTCTTTAGGTCTGAAATGAGTCTCTTATAGGCAGCATATAGATGAGTCTTGTTTATTTATCCATTCTGTCACCCTATTTCATTCTGTTGGAGCATTAGTCCATTTATATTCAAAGTAATTTTGATAAATGTGTATTTATTGCTATTTTGTTACTCATTTTGTGGTTGTTTTTTAGTTTTTCTCTGATCCTTTTATCTTTTTCTCTGCTTCATGGTTTGCTGGTTTTCTTTAGTGATATACTTGGATTCCTTGCACTTCATTTTTTTTTTTTTTGGCATATCTCTAACTTTATTTTTGATTTGTGGTTCCCATTTGGTTAATATATAACATCTTCTGAATATAACAGTCTACATTAAGCTGATGGCTGCTTAATTTTGAACTCATTCTTTAACCCTCTCCTCTCCACATTTCACATATTTGATATCATATTTTACATCTTTTTATTTTGTGTTTCTCTTTTGTTTATAAATTTAAACATAGAAATTTCTTCTAAGGTGGTTGTACCATATTTGTCCATGGATTTTAGTCTTAAGGTTTCCAAGGGGAATTCCCAAAGAAGGACAAAGCAAGAGTCATCAGCCAACAATTATCCCAGCAGATGGGAGAACATTAGCCTCATTCCTAAAGAGAAGATTTGGGCTGCACACCAAGTATTCACTGTAGTCCACTGCTTATACTGCTGGGATCCACCTGGGAATAGTTCCTCCGGGTTGGTTTCTTTTCCTGGGGAGAGCTGTAAGAGGGGAGGTTAGTGGTATGACTTAGTCCTCGTTGCTGCAGATAGTCGTGAGGCCACACTGGTGCTCACCATGTCTGTTCTCTACTTACCATTGTAGATTTCCTTGTTGGGGCGACCACCTGTGCCAGTCTGGGTGGCTTACCTGTGGAGTGACCTACTCTCATCTCTTGAAAAACAATGAAAAATAGCCAATTTTGCCGGTTCCTTATAGATGGAATGGGTTGGAGGTAGTAAATGAAAAGAAGTAAACAATCTGAAACAAAAGGCAAAACTGTTGGAGAAGGCTCATCTGACTGCTGGGTAGAGGCTGAGCCATTGAGGGGCGAGGATGGAAACAGAGAGATTCGAGGCTATTGTATGAGTCTAGACAAGAGACAGTGGCAGCTGTACTTGGGTAACGGCAGTGGAGGTGGTAAGAAGTCATTAGTCTCTCTAAATGCGGGTATATTTCAAAGATAAACCTTTTGCCGAGGTGACTAAGATTTTGTCTGGGTTATCAAAAAATATGAATCCACTGGGGAAACGAGATTTATAATGGATTGTTTTAGCATAATGATGAGAGTAGTGGTAGATACCTAGAGGAGGGGGTGGTTATGGAGCCCTACCTGGGAAAATCTAAGGTAGGACAAGGCAGAATATGAACTGAAGAGGTAGGTTGGGCCACACCGTGGAGGGTCTTACAGACCGAATTAAAAACTTGGACTTAATCCTGAAGTTGGCATGTACGATTAAGCAGTATTACCTAAGGAGGTAACACATTCCAATTTATGACTTAGATTCTCCAAGTAACTCTGGTGAGTGTAAGAGGGCTCATGGGTTAAGACTGAAAGCAAGGAAACCAGTTAAAATATGCATTTGTCCAGGGTAGAGATAGTAAGCTAATATTTGTCATGTACTTGCAATCCATCAAGCACTAAACACTGTATGTATATTAACTCAATCCCCAGAAGAACCTTATCAGACAGGGTCTATTAATATCCACATTTTACAGATGCGTAGACTCCAGCACAAAGAGGCTAAAGTAAACTTGCCCCAGTTCATAGGGGTCTAAGCAGGAAGCAGGATTTGAACCCACACACTTTGGCTGGAGAATGCGTGCACTTACACACTGTGCTACACTCATGTCCTTAAGATAAGAGCCCAGAGAGTTAGGGAAAATAGTAGGGTGAATCTCTTGTATTTTGTCCCAAACATAATAGTTAATTAGCTGTAATTTCACATTAGCGTTAACAGCAGTATCCATAAGATCCCCACCCTCCTATCATTTCCTTTCCTCCTTACTTAGAAGCTTGCATTCTCTTTTGGCATCTGTGTCTCTTTCTTGCTTTGCAATCTGATGCTGCCTTTCTGCAGCAACACAGAGTACAAAGCAGATGTTCAGGATGTGTCTTTGGATCAGACAGTATTGTGACATCAGGTAACCCAAGTCTGCGCTTTTGTCTTCTCTCAGAATTTCCTCCTAGGGGAGTGCCTCAGACTTGGTGTTCATTGGAGTGCTTTTCTCCACAGCTTTTGTTTGGGAATAGCTCAAATTAGATAAATTAACTCATGGCCACTGGAACATCAGTACTATAGGAGATTGTTGTGAAATACACTGGTACCTGGGGAGAAAAGTGTATGTTTCCACTAATCACCTGTAATGCAAACACAGACTGTAAATAGTCATTATGTAACTATTACTTTTCTAACTGTCAAAATGTGGAGAATTTGAGTAGTACAAGGAGTTTATAGAGAAAACAGGGTCTGGAAAATGCTTGCCTTAGTTTGCCAAGTAAGTGTCAGCTCTGCTGCCTTACTTCTGATGGATTACCCCCAGGACAATCTTATTTCTTTCTCTTTTGGATTCAGGGAGGTACTGAACATCAACATCTTTTTCATGTAGTTGTTAATGATATTATTACAGTTTCATAAAGCACAATACCTACCGTACCTTAGGCCAAATGTTATTCAAAAAGAGCACATACAATTTGTAGCCCTTCTTCAAGCCTAAAGTATGACAGAGAAACACAAAAATAGCCAAGAAATAGATGGCTCCCACAAAGGTACCTTATAGCCGCAGTGGTAGGACAAGAGGGCCACAATCCCTGGTACCTCAGTGAGTGTGTTCTGTGTCCTCTGTGGTCAAGAAACAGAGCACTTGTGACTGAAGAGAAGGGATGAGGAGGTGGGCAGGGGTCTGCTCAAGGGAGAGAACACAGTCTGCATCAGAAACTAGGGGAATGGGTTCTATTGGGGAAAGCCAGGAAGGATTGGAGAGAAGTTGATGGCCAGTGAGTAGGCAGGGTTCAGAAGCCCCATATTTTGAAGAAATCTAAAGCACCTTAAAACATGAAGTTCAATAATGTCAGCACATACCTGAGAAGCTATAAAGTTAACCAGCCCTGTCCAACCCTTCCTTCTGAGCTCACATTCCAGGTAAGGAACATTTTTATTTTTGAAATCCAGGTGCACAGTCAGGAGAAGGGAGAAAACAGTGACACCCATCTTTTTAATGAGCATTGCTAGTGGAAGAGAAATTAGCATCACCTTGAATTTTATGTGATGTCAGTTAAATGAAGGTATTTTATAGCACTTTACAACAAATTAGAATCAACTAAATTGAAAATAAGCCTAGCAGGTGGGATAAGTAATCAGGTAAGTGGCCAGTTTTGCTATTTTTGCTTTGAGTTGAAGACAGAATTTGAATTTCTAATATCCCCGAGGCATAGGGTTCACAATTGGGGAGCATGGCTTCTGGGATGATTGTTTAAGATGCTAGCATTTCAGCTTTGCCCTCTATTCTACAACTTGCTTAGCCATGTTCCTGGGAGATGGGCCCCAGCACATGGGCGTGCACGCCAGAGAGAGGGCTGTGAATTAGTGGAGGACAGAGCGCTGCTTCTGGCAGAACACTACAGAGCAGACTGGAAGTAGATGACCCAGAACAGGGTAGTAAATCATCCACATTAACTCAGGGCCTCTAATGAAACGACTGAAATTCATATGAAGACTTTATGGCCACTCATGAAATCAGCCCAAATCAGAGGGGCTATTAGAACACTTTTATGTTTTGAGAAAACGGTGGCTGTGCTCAGCTGCTGTAATTTGCAGTCAGAATGCCCTGACATCATAAATACTGGCTTTGGTGGACGGTGTTTCACAGCACAGCTTTTCACCCCATGAGGCAGTGTTTCTTGAGTGGATTACTAGATGATTGTAGCATCTGAAATACGTTCAGGAAACCGCTGAGGAGGCCAGAAGATGCTTGGCGCTGATACCTACATTGAGGTTGGTGGCCCAGGATATACCTGATGCTTGTGCAAGTTTGCATGTGGGGGCAAAAGAAAGAGGAGAAGATGTGAAAGGAGGGGAGTTCTTATAAATGAAACTTTGCAGTTCGCTCAGAGTGGACGTGTTAAGGGCAACAAACGATAAAATGATGCTTGTAATTATGGTTTATAAAGAGAAATAGCCATATTGAGTATATAATTTTCATTTTTTCTCTTCTGCAGCTGATGAGTTAAATGAAATAACTAATCTGCAGAAAATCCATGTATCTATGTTGTTTTTAGTCCACCTTAGAGAAACATGAAATATGCAGATTTCTTTCTGCTCTCCAGTTGGACTTTCTACTTGAAACACTTTTCTCAAAATATATGTTATCTTTTTTTTTAATCTTAAAATAGTTACATAACTTTTCAGGTACCTAATTACTGAGCAGCAGATAGCTTTCCACATGAAAAGTAAAAATGATAAACGGAACCTTCTTTAATTTCTTCCATAGTCATTTCTGTTTCTCTAACCAGCAGCCCTCACTTGATTTTCAACACTTTATACTTTATTTTTTTTTTAATTTTTTTAATGTTTTTATTTATTTTTGAGACGGAGACAGCATGAATGGGGGAGGGGCAGAGAGAGAGGGAGACACAGAATCGGAAGCAGGCTCCAGGCTCTGAGCCATCAACCCAGAGCCCGACGCGGGGCTCGAACTCACGGACCGCGAGATCGTGACCTGAGCTGAAGTCGGACGCTTAACCGATTGAGCCACCCAGGCACCCCAACACTTTATACTTTAGATTTGGATATGGAAAGAGCAGAGTTTTAAATTTCCATCATCATTACCTTTTGATAATTCTGTACCCTAAACTGGAATGAGTACGCAGGAAAGGCTGACTTCTCTGCTACAGTATCAAATATATGATGACACCATGGAAAATGGGACGGGTCTCTGATGAATCCTGCTAATACTGAAAACATATCTTCGCTATTGATCCCCACACTGACAGCCTCTAGTGCTTGACCCTGTTCAGCCAACTTGGGTGTTGTTCCAGGTGGCACTTCACAGGTTTGACAAATCATCGTGCTCTGAAAGCATTAACACATATGCCCGAGTCATAGAGGTTATCCACTGTATTTTGTTGCTTTGATAAAAATGGGTGCAGAGAATTGAGTGAATTTATCGGAGAAAGATTCAAATGTACTGACCTAGGACTTTCAGAGAGGCACTTTCTTTGTAATACCTCGCCTCTTTGTTTTGTGCTGCCCTCTGCTGGCTACTAAATTTTGTAGTAATGAACCTTGAGAAAAACCAAGTGGTGGAAAAAAAAAAGTGGAAGCTGCTGTCACCTCTGCTTTCCATTAGAAAGTAATTTCCCATTTTATTTTGTGAAATGTGGGCTCAATGTGTAGTGATTAATTCAGATGCACTGAAGATATAAATTGGAGAAAATGCATGAGACTAATTTGGTTATTTATATGGACTTTGTAAATGTCTGTGAAAGAAATAATTCTGTAGCTTATTGCATGATTAGTCAGATTTTCTGAATCATCAATGTGAAAATCCAGTGTTATTGTAAATAATTTGGACATGTTTCTCCATGTTTGTATTTTTCAGTGGCTGCTAATTTACAGAAGATTGTAGATGATCCCAAAGCTTTAAAAACACTGACATTTAAGTTGGTAAGTTGAAAGTTCTGGTAAGAAGGTAAATATTTTGCCATGCTCTGCCAGCAAGGAACAGCAACAGTTTAATAACCTGCTCTGCAATGTTGTTGCTATTGTTGCTTTCTTTCGGGATCCATTTTTGCATCTGTCATTTGCCTGTTTAACATCTGGGAACATTTTCTGACCATGACCAGGAGTTTACTCTTCCATGAGTGTAGCTTGCTTCCCAGTACATCTTTAAGAGGGGTCACTGGAGAAATCTTGAAGCCTGTACTGTTCTGCTTCCAGTTTGTATGGCACCTTGACCATACAGACAAAATTAAACTTCATTCCAACCAACACTGTTAATAAAGCTTTCCCAGAGTGAAAGCCAAGTGGTTCTAACTTTTAAAAATTGAGGCTGATTGTTGTAGAAATGGTTTAGGTAATTGGAAGCGATTGTAGAACTACTCGCTGAAGGCTTGTGAACAAAGACCTAACATTTTAACTCCCCATTTCAAATCACAGCAATAGATTCTCGTAGAGAAGAGGTGTTCCAGCAGTTTTTCTGCTCTAGCAGACTTGAAATGTGAGAACTGGCGTGGCCATAAAGACATAGATCCTGAGCATTCTGGCATCATTCTAAAACCAAGAGACACGGTGACCATGGCCAGAAATAGAAGTCCAAACAGTCAAAAGTGACTATTTTCCTGAAAGTTTGAGCAAACAGTACATTAAGTGACTCATTTTAAAATTATGAATCTTATCAAGAGCCAGTCAGAATGCCACAAGCAGTTTAAGATATAAATGACTAACACTTTGCTGTGCACAATATGTATTGATGATCTGTCTTTTTTATTTCTTGTGAAAATTTTTTTTTTTTTTTAATTTTTTTTTTCAACATTTTTTTTTAATTTATTTTTGGGACAGAGAGAGACAGAGCATGAACGGGGGAGGGGCAGAGAGAGAGGGAGACACAGAATCGGAAACAGGCTCCAGGCTCCGAGCCATCAGCCCAGAGCCTGACGCGGGGCTCGAACTCACGGACCGCGAGATCGTGACCTGGCTGAAGTCGGACGCTTAACCGACTGCGCCACCCAGGCGCCCCTATTTCTTGTGAAAATTTAATGGAAAGTGTACACGGCCAAAGACATGAAAATGATCAGTTACAGTAAACGTTAGCCCTGTGCTAATGAATTTTCTGGGTCTTGCCTCTCGTCTGATTTCATATGGCTAGGCTGTGGGATGAAAGCAAAACACAAAGATTCTCACAGAAAGAATTTATCTGAAGAAATTTGTTTCGATAACAAAAAGAACGGTTTACTCAGACACAGAATGGTAAAATTAACAAATTGAAAAACCCATCTTCTGGTTTACAACATTTCTGTCACCTCTATTATGATTCTAATCCGCCTACATCTTTGTGAACATATTTCATTCATATGAGAATGTACTGATGGAGAAAATGGTACCCTGTGTCAGGATTTCAAGCCAATATTAATGTTTCTTTATTCATTTTTTAACCCTAACAAAGAAGTTATAACACACCACCTCCAGAAGATCGGTCTCATTTTGAATATGCAAACAAAGATAAGAGATTAGAGCTTTTGTGCTGGCTTAGCCCCACACTCACTAAACTTGCTTACCTATGAAACAGGAATAGCAACCCCCCACCCTTTGCCTATTACTGAAGGTCTGATAAGAACAGACACTATAGGGGCGCCTGGGTGGCTCAGTCAGTTGAGCGTCCTACTTTAGGGCAGGTCATGATCTTGCGGGTTCGTGAGTTCAGGCCCCATATGGGGCTTGCTGCTGTCAGCCTGTCAGGGCAGCGCCCACTTTGGATCCTCTGCGCATGCGCGCGCGCACACACATGCGCGCGCGCACACACACACCCCGCCCCTGTCCCTGCCCCTCCCCTGCTTTCACTCTCCCAAAAATAAATATTAAAAAAACACACACAAAAACACCTACTATACCTTGTAAAACTCCCCTCGTCTCCTACTTGAATCAATTTATTGCTTCTCCAGATTCTCTCACATGATTCTGTCCTCTTCATCCCCGTTTCCAGCACCCTTGTGGGATCCTCTTATCTTCTGAAACAGATCTTCCTGCCTACAGTTTGCCAGCCTCTGGCTCCATTCACCACACTGTGGCTGTGGCCAGATTGCTTCTACAGTGCACAGCGCTCCAAATACTTGAGTGGTTCTCCACTGCCCTCTACTACAACTCAGACCCCTGACCAGACCTCCCTTTAAGGTTCCTGCCCTACCTTTCTGGGTCTGCCCTCACTCTCCCCACCTCTCTCCCCCTCATTCCCTATCTGCTCCTGGCTTCATCTGCTGGCCTCTTTGCATGTGCTTTCTCCTCTTACTTAGACATTCCTCCAACTTCTCCAGGCTGCTTCGTCGTCTCCCCACACCTCAGCATGTTCTAACTTTCTCCTGGCCTTTTGCTTTCTCCAGGAAGCCTTCTCTGACGTCCAGTCCTGGCTTAGATGATCTTCTGTTCTCCCCCATGAATTCATACCTCTTAAGAAGTCTAGAGGTTCCAGTGGCCAGAGGCTTCTGCCTTGGACCCACAATGCCTAGCACAGTGGCTGGCACACAGCAGAATAATACCAGCCTCATTTAGAAAAACTAGCCATCATTGGTTTTTCCTTGCCATTTGTTTTAATCCCTGTAAAATGATTAGGATGGGGACTTCTGCTTCATGCCCTGTTTGTAGAGTCCCTTAAAATTCCTTGGCCTTGCCTGCAAAAATCACAAGAATCCCTTTCTTATGCATCCACTGTTTGCTAGACAGTGCGTGAAGTGTTTTACATACTTCACCTCGGTTAATTTAGTCCTCACGATCCCACAAGATGGTGATATCATCAGGCTCATTTTCTGTTCTAGGAATCCGAGACTCTGTGCAGCGTCTTCACTTACCCAGGATCATACAGCTGCAGGCACTGCAAATTCAACTCTGGTCTCGCATCACAGCCCAGGCTCTTCAACAACAGTTGATTCTTAGAGACAGGACGCTGCAGCCTTGTGGTTTTATGGCTTTCTGTTTCTTTGTGGGTTCCTCCTTTTGGATGACCATAAAGTCACAAGGCTGCGGGGGTCCTGCCTCTAAGAATGAACTTTTGTCGAAGAACCAGCTGTGTGATTCTGGGTAAGTGAACCCCATATTGACAGCGGTTGAGACGGATTCTCTTCTGTGCTTTAAGCAGATTGAGTAGCATTGGTCTGTCTGGCACAGGAGTCTTGTAAGAGAACCCAGACATGTCTTCCCTTCCCCTGATAGCTTGAGAATGTAGTAATGTGCTGTTCCCAGTAAATGGAAATTAATGGCTTTTTTCCCAAAAGGTAGCTAAAGATGTTAAATAAAGCCAGACTCAGGAGCGTCCTTCTATTTCTGTCACTTACCTCTCTATCCAGCCCTAGTTAAACCTGAGGGGGTCTCTTTGTTGTTACCACTTGCCAGCCAGTTTGAGAGCCACTTGATAGAGCTAATTTGAACTGCTTCTTGGCCTAATCTTCTGTGGAACACTAACATCCTGGCGAAACCACAGAGATTCAAACGCATTTGCCTTCGTTCATCCATTTGGCTATTTCCTTGAAGAATAAAAGATCAAAGGATTTCAGAAGCACTTTTCCTCAAAAACTACTGCTGCTCGTGGTCCTTTTATCTCTCAGCTGTTTATCATTTTTATCTCCAAGCTTTTTTTGCTTTCTAAAGGAGAGTGTCAGGAGCCTGAAAATCGTCTAAAGAACACGTTGTATCTTGCTACTGTGGTTCTTTACCTCACAGAACAGTGGTTTACTCAGGGGGTGGTGGGGGCATTTTAAAAAAAATCACTGCTGCCTGGGTCCCATACCAGATATCTTTAATGTGATTACTTTTGGTGCAGCCTGGGTTTGGGGCATTTTGAAAGCATCCCCTGGTGATTCCAGTATTTAGCCACAGCTGAGAAACATGCTGTTTTGTGGATAGTTCAGTCTCTGATCTCTTTTCTCTCTACTCTCCCACCACTATTAGAATTATATGGCTCAAGTTTGAAAAGGTGTCTGTCCTTATATATCTGCTTACATAAGAAAAACAATGGCCCAGAGAGCAAAGATACTGGTTATATCAAGAAGAGCATTTACTTTTTTCCTTGCCCAGTGAGATCTTGTACTTCACTTATTATAAGTCAGATGAAGCTAGATTTCCATTGTTGGCATGACCAGAGGCAGGAAGATCAGAAACCTTTTTCATATGTAACACTTTTAACAAAGTGGTTCAAGCACAGAGGGCATTTCAGCTCAAGTGTAACATGCTTTCAGTTTAACATCTCAGTACTGCCTCTTTGTTGATTGTCGTAAGCCTTGCCTTGAGACAAGTCTCCATAAATGCCTTTTAAGGCATTTTTAAATTTGCTCCTTTACAGTTTTATAAAGTAATTGAATCTTGCTGCTTTCGACGTGGAATTTTTGAAATTGCATTAATAAAAATACGAAAGATAATTTGCCCTTAAAGAATACAAATTGTGAGTATATGTAATTAACATCCAGTTGGTACACATTTACATGTGGGTAAGTGAACTCATTTAATAGCATGCATTTACATACTGAAGTTTAATAACATGCATTACGTACAGTGATTTTCATAGGCATTTTGTCAATTAATGACTAACGGGCCTTAGTTTTCGAGGCTTTCAGCTCAGGTGTAGTTGGAGGCTGCATAACGGAAGGCAGCATTTCCTGAAGCACAGGTAAAGCAAAGACCAAAATGAGATTTAAAACTACTTAAGAGTATTAACTTTTTCTCCCTACTGAAAGGGGAGTAAGGTAAGAAAAATCTTTAGGGAACCTATCAGTTCAAGAAGATCCAGGTAGCCTCTCTGAGCCTCCTGCTCCAGTCTGAGACACTGGTTCTCCAGGTGTGGTCCCCAGACCAGCAGTGTCTGCTTCATCTGGAAACTTGATAAAAATGTAGCCTTCCAGGGCCACATCCCAGGCCTAATGAATCAAGAGTCTCTGGGGGGCGGGGCACAGGAATCGGTTTTAACAAGCTCTCCAGGTGATGCTAAGGTTTGAGAACCTCTGCTTTATAGGAAACATGGAGCCAACTCGGTGCTTCACACTTTGGGAAGCACTCAGGTAGAACAGTGGTTCCAACTCTACTGACCTTTTGCATCATCAAGGGAGCTCAAAATCCCAGTACCCAAGCCACACCCCAGACCAATTCATTCACGACCTCTGGGATGGCAGTGTAGATTTTCAAATTTCCAGTGGTTCCAAAGGGAACACAGGTTTGAGGTGGAATATACTAAATCCTTTTTTGGCATTTCAGCAGTCTTCACAGCATCTGCACCAGAAGTAGGTTCCATTTCAAGACCACTTTGCTCATCCATAAAAAGCAACTCCTCATCTGCTCAGATTTTATCCTGACCTTGTGGCAATTCAGTCCCATCTTCAGGCTCCACTTCTAATTCTAGTTCTCTTGCTGTTTCTACTACATCTGAAGTTACTTTCTCCACTGAAACTTTGAAGCCCTCAAAGTCATCCATGAGGACTGGGAACGGTTTCTTCCAAATTCCTGTGAATGTAGACATTTTGACCACTTCCTAAGAGTCACTCATGCCCTTAATGGCATTTAGAAAGGTGAAGTTTTCCAGAAGGTTTTCGATTTTCTTTGCCCAGATCCATCAGAGAAATCACTGTCTGTGGCAGCTATAGCCTTATGAGAAGTATTTCTTAAATAATAAGACTTGAAAGTTAAGGGGCATGTGGGTGGCTCAGTCAGGTGAGGGTCTGACTTCGGCTCAGGTCAAAAGTTGAAATTACTCCTTGACCCATGGACTCTAGAATGGATATTGTGTTAGCAGGCATGAAAACCACATTAATCTCACAGTCCAGCTCCATCAGATCTCTTGGGTGACCAAGTACATTGTCGGTGAGCAGTAATATTGTGAAAGGAATCTTTTCTGAGCAGTTCTTAACAGTGGGCTTCAAATATTTCAATATACCGTTTGTAAGCAAATGTGCTGTTGTTCCATTTATAGAGTACATATTCTATAAATAGCTCTAACATAATTCTTAAGGGCCCTAAGATTTTTGGAATGGTAAATGAGCATTGACTTCAATGTAAAATCACCACCTAGCATTAGCCCCTAAGAGGAGTCAGCCTGTCCTCTTTGAAGCTTTGAAGCCAGGCACTGACATCTCCTCTCTAGCTGTGAAGTCCAAAGTGGCATTTTCTTCCAAAAGAAAACTGTTTTGGGGGCTCCTGGGTGGCTCAGTCAGTTAAGCGTCTGACTTTGGCTTAGGTCATGATCTCACGGCTAGTGAGTTCAAGCCCCATGTCGGGCTCTGTGCTGACAGCTCAGAGCCTGGAGCCTGCTTCAGATTCTGTGTCTCCCTCTTTCTCTGCCCCTCCCCTGCTCATGCACGCTCTCTCTCTCTCTCTCTCTCTCTCTCAAAAACATGAAAAAAAAATTTTTTAAGCTGTTTTTGTCTACACAGAAAATCTGTTGTTTAGTGTAGCCACCTTCTTTAATTCTCTTAGCTGGATCTTCTGGATCACTTGCTGCTTCACCTCGTACTTTTATGTTATGGAGATAACTTCTTTCCTTAAACCTCATGAACCAACCTCTGCTAACTTCCAAATTTTCTTCTGCAACTTCCTCACTTCCCTCAGACTTAAAAGAATTGAAGAAAGTTAGGGCCTTGCTCTGGATTAGGCTTTGGCTTAAGGGAATGTGGTGGCTGATTTGATCTTGTATCCAGACCACCAAATCTTTCTTCATATCAGCAGTTAAGACGGCTGTTTTGCTTTCTTATCATTCGTGTGTTCACTGGAGTAGTGTATGTTCAATTTCCTTCAAGATCTTTTTTTGAACTTTGGCATTCACAGCTTGTGAGAGGCCTAGCTTTTGGCCTGTCTCTGCTTTTGACATGCCTTCCTCATTAAGCTGAATCATTTTTAGGTTTTAATTTAAAGTGAGAGATGTGTGATTCTTTCTTTCCCTTGAACATTTGGAGGCCATTGTAGGGTTATTAAGTGGCCTAATTTCAATACAGTTGTGTCTCAAGGAATCAGGAGGCCTGAGGAGAGGGAGAGAGGTGAGTGGAACAGTCAGAACACACACAACATTTATGGGTTAAGTTCGTGGGCCCCAAAAGTAACCCCAGAAATCACTGATGTCATATCACTATAACAAATATCATGAAAAAGTTTTAAAAATTGTGAGAATTACCAAAATATTACACAGACACGAAGCGAACCAATGCTTTTGGGAAAATTACACCAATAGACTTACTTGGTATAGGATTGCCACAAACCTTCAGTTTGTGAAAAATGTGGTATCCACGAAAGGCAACAAAGTGAAGTGCAATAAAACAAGGTATGCTTATATACTGAAGGATAGTGGTTGTCTCCAGGAAAAGCTCTTGTGAGGTTGAGTTGTAAGCTGAACTAGCCATGTTTTCCCCCGTGGAACACTAATTTTATTTGGAAGAATAACTGACAAAATGTGGTTGTTCAGACTAAGGAATTGGCAGACATTTTTTCAACATGAACCAAGTAAGCCTGGCGCTTTAAGGAAAACAACTGGCCATATTTGTTCTCGATAATAAATTTCAGCTTTCGAGCAGAAAAATGACTTTGGAAAACTTGCATCTGCCCCTGTAACCTTGACAGCATCCCAGTACTTACTTTTTCTGATGAGATTAGTGATATGTGATAGTTTTGAACATGATTGGTTAGCATGGTGTATTGAGACATAGAGATTATAGAACAAACTGTGTCAGCAGTGGAAGATGTGCATAATTCAGTGATGCCGAAAAGTCATACCTGGGCAAAAGATCAATTCAAAACGCAAGATAGACTAATGGTTTTAATCTAACAGAATTAAATTTCAATACTATGGTTTCAGATTCCACGTCGCAACTAACTTTTAGGAAACTCCACTTGGAAAGTCTCAAAGTAGTAACAAACAATATCCACAATTATCAGAAAGACTTTTAAAATTCTATTTGTTCCCTTTTTCAACTACATATTTATATGAGGCTGGATTTTCTTATATATACTTCAAGGAAAACAACCTAAAACAATAGATTGAATGTAGAAGCAGATAGGGAAATCTCACCATCTTCCATTAATCAAGACATTAAAGAGATTTGCAAAATATAAAGCAGTGCCACTCAGTTTGGGTAAACTGGTTATTTTTCATGATTTTATTTATGCTAGCATGTAGTGGGTTTATTAGATTTAATGAAGTAGTAAATGAATAATTCAGAAATTTCTCAGTTTTAATTTCTGAGACCTTCAGTATAATATAATCTACATAACCATGTTTGTTTTTAATTATTTTAATACTTAAAAATACTTTAAACATGACTTCAATAATGTTAAAAATTTTTCAGTTTTAATTTCTAAAATAGTCAATATAATAAATGTAACCTGCAAAAACATAAGCTTTTTAAGTTTTATTTTGATTCCAGTATAGTTATCATACAGTGTTACATTAGTTTCAAGGTGAACAATGTTATGATTCAACACTTCCGTACACCCAGTGTTCACCACAAGGGCCCTCCTTAATCCCCATTGCTTATTTCACCCATCCCCCCATCCACACTCCTCTGGTAGCCATCAGTTTGTTCTCTATGGTCAAGAGTTAAGCTTCTTGGTTTGTCTCTTTTTGTTTTCCCTTTGCTTATTTGTTTTGTTTCTTAACTTCCACGTATGAGTGAAATCATATGGCATTTGTCTTTCTGTGACTCCTTTTGCTTAGCATTATATTGTCTAGCTCCATCCATGTCATTGCAAATAGCAAGATTTCATTCTTTTTACGGCTGAATAATATTTTGTGTGTGTGTATACATATATATGAACATACTACATCTTCTTTATCCATTCATCGGTCAGTGGATGCTTGACTGCTTCCATATCATGGCCACGGTGAATAATGCTGCTATAAGCATACAGGTGCACGTATCCTTCTGAATTGGTGTTTTTGTATTCTTTGAGTAAATACTCCATAGTGCAATTGCTGGATCATAGGGTAGTTCTAACTTTTTGAGGAACTCCCACATATTCTTTTCCGTAGTGGCTGCACAAGTTTGCATTCCCACCAATAGTGAGTGTTCCTTTTCTCCACATCCTCGCCAACAGCTGTTGTTTCTTGTGTTGCTTTTAGCCATTCTGACAGTTATGAGGTCATATCTCATTGTAGTTTTGATTTGCAGTTCTCTGATGGTAATTGATGTGAATATCTTTTCATGGGTCTCTTGGCCATCTATCTGATCTTCTTTGAAGAAATGTGTGTTTGTGTCTTCTGCCCATTTTATAATTGGATTATTTGTTTCTTACATGTTGAGTTTTATAAGTTTTAAAATATATTTTGGATACTAACTCTTTATTGGATATCATTTGTAAATATCTTCTCCCTTTCAGTAGGCTGCCTTTTAGTTTTGTTTCCTTTGCTGGTGTAGAAACTTTTTATTTTGATGAAGTCCCAATAGTTTATTTTTGCTTTTGTTTCTCTTGCCCCAGACTTATTTAGTAAGAAGTTGCTATGGCCGGTGTCAATGAGGTTACTGCTTGTGTTCTCTACTAGGATTTTTATGGTTTCAGATCTCATATCTAGGTCTTTAATCCATTTTGAATTTTTGTATATGGGGTCAGAGAATGGTCCAGTTTTCCCAACACCATTTGTTGAACAGACTGTCTTTAGCCCATTGGATACTCTTTTATGCTTTGTTAAAGATTAATTGACCATATAATTGTGGGTTTATTTCTGGGTTTTCTACTCTGTTCCATTGATCTATGTGTCTGTTTTTGTGCCAGTATCATACAGTTTTGATGACTACAGCTTTGCAGTCTAACTTGAAGTCCAGAATTATGATGCCTCCAGCTTTGCTTTTTCAAGATTGCTTTGGTTACTCAAGGTCTTTTGTAGTTCTATACAAATTCTAGGATTTTTGTTCTAGTTTTGTGGAGAATGCTGGTGGTATTTTGGTGTTAATTCCTTTGGGTAGAATAGACATCTTAACAATATTTGTACTTCCAATCCATGAGAATGGAATGTCTTTTCGTTTCTTTGTGTCTTCTTCAATTTCTTTCATCAGTATTTTATTCCTAGGTATCTTAGTATTTTTGGAGCAATTGTAAATGGGATTGTTTTCTTAATTTCTCTTTCTGCTGCTTCATTATTGGTATATAGAAATACCACAGATTTCTGTACATTGATTTTGCATCCTGTGACATTACTGAATTTGTTGATCACTTCCGGTAGTTTTTTGGTGGGGTCTTTTGGGTTTTCTATATATAGTGTCATGTCATCTGTAAATATGAATGTTTCACTTCTTCCTTACTGATTTGGATGCCTTTTATTTATTTTTGTTGTCTGATTGCTGTGGCTAGGACTTTCAGTATTATGTTGAATAACAGTGGGGAGCGTGGACATCCTTGTCTTGTTCCTAACCTTAGAGAAAAAGCTGTTTTTCCCCATTAAGGATGTTAACTGTTTTTCATAGATGGCCTTTATTATATTGAGGTATGTTCCCTCTGAACCTACTCTGTTGAAGACTTTTATCATGAATGAAGGTTGTACTTTGTCAAGTGTTTTTTGTGTCCATTGAAATGATACGGGGTTTTTTTCCTTTCTCTTAATGTTGTATCACATTGATTTGTGAATATTGAACCAGCCTTGCATCCCAGAAATAAATCCCACTTGATGGTGACGAATGATTTAAAACAAAACAAAACAAAACAAAAGCACAAGATTTTGAAGTCCTTGATAATTTTTAAGAGTATAAAGAGTACCTGAGACCAAGAAGTTTGAGAACTGCTGCTTTAAGGGTCTCTGGTCCCTTTGCTATAGATTCCAGAATCTTTTGCATATTGCCCTCAGTGTTTTGCAGGCCACAGTGAGAGAGGCAAGGACTCAGCCTTGGTTAAGAGAGAGTCAGCAGGGTAGTGGGAGAAGAAGAGCCGAGTGCCTGACTCAAAGCCAGGCAACCTGGTCTGTGCCTCTTTGCCAGGAAACCGAATGTTCCAGTATCGCTGGGGGAGGGAGGCGCTGGGACTGAGGGTGACAGGTGGACTCCCTGTGTGATGTACCCACAATAACCACTGGTTTGATCACCCACTTGCATTGTAAATGCTCACTTCCACTACTCTTCACAAGAAGGACTTAAGATTTTTCTTTCATGTCTAGTTGGCTTAACCACTATTGGATATTTTGTTTTTATTTCGGGTCATTTCAACCTCCTGCTCGTCCCACTGCCAAATTTCTGATGTATCTTTGACATGCAGGGATGCGCTTCACAGCTTCACACTGTCTGCTCCCTCCTCATCCCTGCCAGCAGCTATTGGTGCTCCTGGGGTGTTTGTCATTTGCCTATTAATTACATGCGTTGTGTCTGCCCCCATTCACTGCATTGAGTAAGTGAGCAGTAAGTCAGCAGTAACTACATAGCAGGGGAAGGTTTAGGGAGATACACAAACAGGGCTTGTGGAACAAGAAAACTGGTGGTGGTGGGGGTTGAGTGTCATAGTATTTGTATGACAAACACCCACGGGAAAATACCTTATCTGACAACCCTCCTGTGCCTGTACTACTTTGTTAAAAGTGATAAGGAAAGGGACGTTTTTGATCTTACTGCCCTTTACTGAATATCTTGTCAGAGTAAAGCTAGAGAAATCATTGGACAGGGACAGAGTAAATTCTTTAAATGTCAACTAACGTTTCTACCCTTTATGCTTATGTAAGAAAATCAACAGCGTAAGTGCTGACACCATTACTTTAAAGATAATTACTTAAAAATATTCAAGTTATATGTTCTAATTAGCTGCTTATTGTAAGGGAGAATGTTGAGGTTGACAAAGGGCTGAGTTTATGTACTGTTTTTTGGAGCAGCGCAGAGCGGTTCATTGTGATGATTGGAAAGGGCTTTTTTTTTTTTTTTTTTACATGGGAAACTAATTGTTTTGACAATAATTTAGCAGGAATTAGGCCAAGAAAAAGTTTGGATGGCCCTTTAGTGATTAATTGCCCATTCCCAGTCATTCATCATACATTTTTCTCCCTACTTGTGGTACTTACATAATGTCTGGTTCTGATTTATGTACTCTGAAGAGGCAGCCTGGAATGGTGATCTGAGTACTGTGTGTGTGTGTGTGCACGTGCATGTGTAGGAAAGAGAGGGAAGTGAAAAAAAAAAACACTTGAACGAGGACAAGTGAGAGGTTTGATGGACAGTGACTTGTTTTCACTTTTTAATTTTGAAGAAAAATCAAAATATTTGACATGCTATAATTTGGGCCAATTTTAGGCAATAAATGTCCTAAAATATTATAAACAAAACTCTGTCATGGAAAAATAAGTTATCTATCATGAGCCATTCAACTACTTGGTAACCACTCCTTTTTTCTTTTTTTTTCTTTTTGTCAGTATTAGAGAAGACACCTTTTGGTAAAAACCAGGTTTACCCTCAATGACCTGTTAAGTCGCTTGTGCTCATTTTCATAATTTTTTTTTAATAAATGGAAGTGTGTACATCTTAATTCCCTCTACCTATTTTGCCCATCCACCCAGCCCCTTCCTTTCTGGTAACCACCAACTTTGTTTTCTGTATTTAAGAGTCTGTTTCATTGTTCATTTGTTTTGTGTTTTAGATTCCACATATAAATGAAATACAATATTTGTCCTTCTCTATCTCACTTAGCATAATATCCTCTAGGTCCATCCTTGGTGCAAATGGCCAGATCTTATTCCTGTTTACGGACGAGTAATATTCCAGTGTATATACATATACCACATCTTTATCCATTTATCTGTGGATAGACACTTAGGTTGGTTTGATATCTTGGCTATTATACATAATGCTGCAGTAGACATAGGGGTGCATATATCCTTTCAAATTACTGTTTTCATTTTCTTCGGTAAATAGCCAGTAGTGGAACTACTGGTATTTCTATTTTAATTGTTCGAGGAACCTCCATATTGTTTTCCACGGTGGCTGTACCACTGCATTCCCCGCCAACAATGCACAAAAATTACCTTCTCTCCCTACCCTTGCCAACATTTGTTATTTCTTGTCTTTTGATCCTTTCATTCTGGCAGGTATAAGGTGATATCTCATTGGATTTTGATTTACGTTTCCCTGATGATGAGTGATGTTGAGCATCTTTTCATGTATATTTTGGCTATCTGTAAGTCTTCTTTGGAAAAATGCCTACTCAGGTCCTCTGCCCATTTTTTTTTTTTACTGGATTATGTATTTTTTGGTTGTTGTTGAATTGTAGAAGTTATATTTTAGATTATTGACCTGTTATCCAATATATAATTTTACAAATATCTTCTCCCATTCAATAGGTTGCCTTTTCATTTTGTTGATGGTTTCCTTTGCTGTGCAAAAGCTTTTTATTTGATGTAGTTCCCATAGTTTATTTTTGCTTTTGTTTCCCTTGGCCTGAGAAGTCAGGTCCAGAAAAATGTTGCTGGGGCTGATGTCCAAGAGATTACTGCCTGTGTTTTTTTTCTAGGATTTTTATGGTTTTAGGCCTTCAATTCATTTTATTTTTGTGTATGGTGTAAGAACGTGGCCTAGTTTCATTCTTTGCACGTAGCTGTCCAGTTTTCGCAGCACTGTTTGTGGGGGGACTGTCTTTTCTTCATTGTATACTCTTGCCTCCTTTGTTGTAAATTAATTGACCATATAAGTATGGGATTGTTTCTGGGCTATCATGTTCCATTGATCTGTGTGTGTGTTTTTGTCCCACTACCATACTATTTTGATTACCATAGCTTTGTAGTATATCTTGAAGTTTGGGATTTTGATACCTCCCTGCTTTGTTCTTCTTTCTCAAGATTGCTTTGGCTATTTGGAGTCTTTTGTGGTTCCATATAAACTATGATTATTTGTCCTAGTTCTGTGAAAAATACTACTGGTATTTTGATAGGGATTGCATTGGGTGATAGGGATATTTTATCTCTCCATTTGTGTCTTCAGTTTCTTTCATTAGTGTCTTACTGTTTTCAGAGTACAGGTCTTTCACCTTTTTGGCTAAATTTATTCCAAGATATTTTATTGTAATATTCCTTTAAAATTATTAAGGAACTCTAATTTGAAAGTATACTTAAGATCACTTTCTTGGCAGTCTCAAAGCTTTAAGTCTAGACATTGTGGTGTTTTAATGGGAACAAATCCCTCCCCCTCTGCACCCCCGTTTTCTGCACTTGATAGCAAGCATGATGGTCAGATTTGTTACAGTAGTAATTAAGCGCTGGAAGAAATGGGACACTGGCCCCATGCAGATTGTGTCTTTGCTTGGATCAACTGGCACTGAAGGTGTCTTTTTCCCTTTTCAGGCTTCAGGCTGTGATGGGTCGGAGATTCCGGACGAAGTGAAGCTGATCGGGTTTGCCCAGTTGAGTGTCAGCTGATGTATGTCCCTTGACATCTCCCCCTGATCTGTCATGCCCCCACCTCACACCATTTCCCTCGATCTTCCTCCCCCACCCCTACTCCCTCCACCTCACTCCCAATTCCCACAAAATCAGAAGATTGTGAAGAGTCTGGCTTCAGTGACATGGGATAAAAAAGAATTTTTTTAAACTTAAAACACTCCGAGTTCTGCTTTATTCTCTAGCAATCCACAGTATGAGAACAAGCAAATGCCACAGCTGCACGACTGTTGCTAATTTTTCCAAAAGCTATTTAATATTCTTAGCAATCAATTCGGATATCCCTTAAGTGAAAAGAATCTGAAATACACTCAGGTGGTCCTATTTATTGGCAACAAAAGGAATTTTTTCTATCAGAAGCCTATTTCTTCTTTCATTGTTGTTCTTTCTGCTCTACTTTAATTGTACATCTGACAATACTGCCTCTTTTATGTTGTATTTAGAAATTAATATACTTATAAAATTAAGATTTATTAGCCAAACTTGAATTCTAGTTTTAAAACTGACTGTGAATTTTATTTTTCATATATTTATGCATTACACACCTTAGCTATAAGAAGAAAAGTTTTTGATTATATGCTTCTTGCAGTTAATCTCTTGTTATTTAAACAAAAAAAATTCAGGTCTATCTTTGAAGTATTTATAACTTTTGATTTTTGAAATGACTGAATTAGGAACTTAGATGCTTATTCTTTTGGTTTGTTTGCCTAAAAACCAATCCACAATCTGATTGTCTCTTGGGAGAGGGAGGTGCCTTGCAAACTTTCATATTAAGAATGTGCCTGAGGCTGCTTTACTCTGGAACAGTCTCAGATCTAAAACTTCCTCTACATAAAGTGGCATATGTAAGTTTTGCTTCATTGGAACATATAGAATGCTATATAAAATGTTGCCATTCTATTAGACTGCTAATTATGTACCCATCTCTGATTTGACTTCTCTGTGATAGGATTTGTTATTCCAAAGGTGATAAACTTGAAGATACCAGAATCTGAGTTTTACTTGAAATTCTGCAGAATACCCAGATGGAGTGAAAAATAGAAAGGGTTTTTGTGCAATGACTAAAAAAAGGTAAAATGCTGTTAAGTTTCGAGAATAAATACTTTCACCCAAGTAGCCCTCTGCTTGACTATATATTAAGGAATAGTAAACCTTAGGATTTTCAAAATTGGAGTCTAAACTTTCAGGGAGGTGGGCTCCCAGGATGGTACCATTGCTCTTTCCTAGCTAACCCTAGATATGGCAGCTCTTTAATGTACTTTAAAAAGCAAATATATATTACTAAGGAAAGAAAAGTTATTTATAATTGCCTTGTCATAATTGTTAAGGTGTTCTAGAGCCATTTGCATACAACTTAATGTAATTTCATTCCATTCTATTGTTTACACAACAATTACTCAAAGATGACTGCAAAGGTAAAAGGAAAATAAAAGTGTATTGCACAAAGAGATGGTGTCACATGGTTTCCTTCCTCCTTCAGGTAGCACCTGCATGGCAGCAGTGAGATTTAGCACTTCCATGCCTCCTAAGAACTAAGGAGGGAAAAGTGCCCTTAAGGGAACAAGGCATCCATTCAGTCTGAGAATCAGGTTTGACAATTATTCACACTCCATGTAGTAGGGCCACCGGGAACAAGAGCAAAAAAATTCCTTACAGCGAATTCATTTTAGCCCTGAGGCTTGGAGTGGTTAAGTGACTTTTCCAGGGCCCTTCACAAAGCTACTTACAGAACTGGTCTCCCAAGGCCCTGGTTCTGATATTCAGAGCATGTTCTTAACACTCTGTACAACTTGTAGATGAAAATAGTATAAGACCCTCATCTTCTGAGAGAGTCAAACATACCTGAATAACTGGAGGACCTTGTTTTGCAACATAGTGATAAGTATCATATAATATCTGTTTAATGTATGTCCATAGTCCCACATCTTCACTGCTAGCATTTGAGAGAGTTTATATACATCCATACAATAGGATAAAGATTTTTTTAATGAGAAAATTAGGATGAGAACTGGTTAACAGTATGAATGCAAGGGTCAAGTTCATGCAAAGAGGTGTCTGACTGCGTACAGCCCACTCGTTTTTTTTTCCTTTCTAAAGTTGGGAGAAATACAGTTTTTCCTAGTACTAAAGCCTGCAATGAATTTTTCTCTAGGCAGTTACATTTAGGTATTCAGAAACTTCAAAACTCTCCAAACAGCCCTACAAATACATAGTTACGTTTTGAACACTTACCTTTTGTAGTGCTTTCAGCAGATGCTCAGAGTCATGTGATAGGAAGTGCCAGTACCAGTCAGCAAGGAGCTGAGAGCATAGTCCAAGCAGTTACCGTCACTTGTGCTCTAGAAAGACACAGTAATCAAACTGTCTAAAAGGAACGAGTGCACTGTATGACCACGACTGTTTCTCTTAGCCAAGCTTTTGAGGAAAGAGGACATACAGCAATGAAGCATTCAAGGACCCAAGCTCCACTGAACACGTATGTCGTATTATTTGGATAGATTCATATGCCTTGACAAACAGGTGGGTTCACAGCCTCTTAGGAAAATCAAGGCACCCATGTCTCATACCTAAATACACACAAAAACTTTTTAACATCAGTGTGCCTCTATTATGGTCAACTTGTAAAGCTGTAGTAATAGAAGCAAGCTCCCTTTTATCTCATTTGAACTCCCAATGTATTGTCCTTGTGCGAGAAAAATGGTTTTCTGCATTTAAAACAACTTTTAGAGATCCTTATAAGTACTGTGTGATAAAAATTTCTTATTTTTCCAGGAAAAAAAAGTAGCCTTTAGTTCCCCACGTGTTCCATATCTTATGTGCTGGTAAACATGGTGGATGGCCCCCACGTCTGAGTAGGGTCAGGTAGTAGTCTTTAGACGAAGACCCAAGAATTCCCTCAAAAAAATATTCCTACATACAATGATGTTGGCATGTAAAATTTTCCTATTAGGAATTTTCATTCACTCATTTCACTAATGCACCTACAGTCTATTTAGTTTTAAGCAATATACCTCCCGGGTGAACCCTCCAAGTTAAATTACAGAGATGGTGAATATAAGCCCAATTCATGTTGGAGGGCTTCTGCCAAAACTTGGGATTTGCATTTGACAGTAAACGATCTTTTGTTTTTTCTTGGAAGTACATTTGATAACAGAAGCTGTTGCTTAGTGAGGCCCGCTGAGGTTGTGACAGTAAAATCATATCAACTTAAAATGTTACCAATTTCTTATAACTGAAAACATGCTTCTAATTCACCCAAAAGTGGCCTTTATACAATTATGATTCCACTTAAAGGAAACCCAGATATACCTGTTTTTCTGCTGTACATATTTATATTGCCAAATCCTAGCTAAGAACGCTCTCACCAGGATATTTAGGGGTAGTGTGAATATAAGTAGGGTGCCACGGTGGGTGGTACTAGAACATTCCCCCTCAGGACTGGAATGTCCCAGCCTGGAAGTACACGCTGCTTTCCAGGGTTCTGAGTTTCAAGAGGTCTATTACAAGGCCTAACAGCCATAAACAAATGGCTTTCAAGTGATAATTTCCATTGTGTATCTTCATGAACTAAAAATTCAAGTATAATGAGTTTGATTATAAGTGAGTGTTACCTTTAGGCTAATGCAACACTGCCTGGAGTTTGGTGCTTGGGATGTGTACTCTCAGGAATAATAGAAATATTTAAGGCATGTAACTGGTGCAGACAGTAAGAAAATACGTTTAAAATGATAAAGTGACTCACTCCCTCAGTATATCGATTAACACCCAAACCACCACCAAAAATGAGGGAGCTGGCACTCCACTGGAAAAGACAAGGCATTAAAAAATGGTCAAAAGTACCTGTTTCCAGGGGCATCCGGATGGCTCAGTCAGTTGAGCATCTGACTCGATTCCAGCTCAAGTCATGCGTGATCTCATAGTTCGTGGGTTCAAGCCCCACAACCAGCTGTGTGCTGATGGCACAGAGCCTGCTTGGGATTCTCTCTCCCCCTCTCTTTGCCACGTTCCAGCTCTTGCTTGCTCACACACGTGCTCTCTGTCTCTCTGAATAAATAAACATTAAAAAAAAAAATACCTGTTTGCAAAATGTCCCAGTGGTTGCCCAGCTGATATTATGCCACGGAGAAAAATGCATGGTCAAATAACAGTGATGTCCTTTTATCTGCCTTCTTTTGCCTTGCTCACCAAACCTAGCTGGGTAGTTTGGGTATCTAAGAACAGTGAAGAAAATCCACATGATTAAATTATCAGCCACTGTGCATCCTGTGCCAAACCAACGGATACTATTTTCTAATTGAGCATCCCCAGGTGGAAACACGAAGACACATAAAACTTCCCCCTACATGAGTTATAGCATACAGAATATCATTAGCTGAAGTTTGTTGAGCCCTTATAATTTAGCTCATAACTCATCAAAGGGCAAGAAATGTTATTAAAAGTTACAATCTTACTCTATTGTTATTTGAATTTGCTACAGAATGATGAAAGGGCAGTAATAGAATAATCATTCATAGAGTGTACTTATCCCTCATGTAGAAAACCGTCTTAAGAAACCAAGACTTGTAATTTATCACAGAGGAAACTGGCTTACTTTCTAGATAGAATATTCAGTAAAATAGCAGGCCCGTAATCTGCGAGGAGGGAGGATAGTGTGCTTCTTTACAAAATGGTATAGACAATACTCTGGTCCAGCCTTCACCCAGATGAATAATTTGGTGTTGAACAATTCTGGCAGCACTTAGATGTGTTAAGTAACATAAAGTTCAAAATGAATGGTGATCAGAGGAAGGTTGTGTGTATACTCAGGTAGATTTTTCACATACCTCAGTCTTTTTTTTCTCCTCTCCAAACTCAAGGGGATTCTGAAAAAGGAAACAGAATCAAAATGAAACAGATGATTGAGGAAGTATCGTACTGAAATGCCAAGCACTGTTCATACATGTTATTGGAAAACCCTGACTTCAGATCCATCACTATTTTCCCATGTTCTAGAACATTGTAATGAAGCTTAGCTGTATACAATATAAATCTGATTCACAGTAGTCCTGTGATAATGTTTATATGTACACTGAGTCACAACGGAAGATCTAATTCTTATTGAGGTTGAGGATTGTAGCCAGTAAAAGTTTGAAAGCCACTCCTTTAAGCCATTTTGAATTTTTTTTTTTTATTCTTGCAGCCAAAAGCAGTCACTTTGCTAAGTACTTTACATCTTCTCATTTAATCTTAAAAACTCTGTTGGCTAGGTTTTATTACACCACGTTAAAGATGAAAGAACTAAGCCTTAGAAGGACTAAGATGCCCAAGCTAACACAGTGTCAAATATGAGGCAGGACTTGGAATGTAGGTAAATCTGGTTCTAAAGCCCCCACTCTCAATCATATCAGACAGCCTCCCTACATGATACAAGACATACGTTATTGCAGGCTTTCTCTGGACCATGCGCTAAACCAAAGACTTCCTACCTCACCTCAACAACTCTGGGAAATTGGTTTCATTATCTGCATGTTACAGATGAGGAAATAGATGTACACAGGTCTTTTTTTTTTTTTAATTTTTTTTTTCCAACGTTTTTTATTTATTTTTGGGACAGAGACAGAGCATGAATGGGGGAGGGGCAGAGAGAGAGGGAGACACAGAATCGGACACAGGCTCCAGGCTCCGAGCCATTGGCCCAGAGCCTGACGCGGGGCTCGAACTCACGGACCGCGAGATCGTGACCTGGCTGAAGTCGGACGCTTAACCCAGTGCGCCACCCAGGCGCCCCTGTACACAGGTCTTAAGTAACTTCTCCAAGGTCAGTAAGTAACAGGGACTGAACGCAAGTCAGGAGGACTCCAGAACATTTCCACTGTACCTTAGAGAGCTGCCTCTCTTCAGGGCCTATCCAGATTTTGTGGGGCCTGAAATTTCTACGATTAAGGGTAGGGAACTCTAAGTTTGGGTGCAAAGTTACTTGTGGCAAATAGATACCGAGTCTTGCAAGGGGCCCTGACCATTACTCCTGGTAACTCTGCCACCAGGGCACAGATGTTGCATCTGCTTTTCAATTCATGATTCATATTAGAACTTGTATATTCATCAGAATCTTTTGTGATGTGGCTTCCAAATCTAGGAAGGGAAGTAATTTTTCCAAGATCAAAGACCGCGAGATGGTAGTTTGAGAAGGGACAGTTTCAGCCTGATTATTTTAAGTGCCTTTAAAAAAATAATTAAATTCCAATGTAAACAAAAGAAAAACCAATCACATTCCTTAGTAATAAAATATAAAACCAATGTACCTTCTGCTCAGGCTTTGTTGCCAACTGTCAGTGTGACTTCACCCAAGTTCTGTTTCACTCCACTAAGCCTCAGTGTACTCATTTTTAGATTGAGGGGGATTAATTAGTTGATTATTAACTTCCTTTCCAACATGAACATTCTAGAGGCCTAATTGAGCAGAGGAATGAATAAACTGGTTGCTGCTTGCCTGTAGTGGTCCATCCATTCAGCTGTACAGTCGAGCTGTTGGTGAATTGAGTTTTAGAAATTCTAATCAGGTAATTAGGAAAGAGTTGGTGGTACAGGGAGAGTCAGGTTCAAACTACTTCAAGTTAAAAAGATGGGTATGTTAATTAGCTTGACTATTTCACAATCTATATGTATATTGAAACATCAGGTTGTACACCTTAAATATATATTGTTTTTATTTCTCAATTATGCCTGTGGACACGGTCTTAAGAGAGGTAAAATATTTCTACTTTATGGCTATCCCCTAAGCACCTAGTACTTCACAGGGCCCGTTCCACCAAGCTCTTTCTTTCTTCATAGAGCTCCTGTTACAAGAGGAAAGGCAGGAATTGTGTTGAGGAAAGGAGAGGTGAGGAGAGAGACACCTGACCGACCATCCTACCCACTCATACTGCCTGCCACGTGTGGGTAAAAGCAGCCACAGCGTCCCTGTTGACTCCTATGAGCTAAGTCAAAACCAAAATCTTAGAAATCGCATATCCCTATTATTTCTAGCATTTTTGTTTTATAGTTAATGATTAAAATTATTAAAAATAGTTAACATTACTAAAAATAGTGACCACAGAGTACCTACCTTATTCCAACTGCTTTTCATATGTATTATCTCTTAATCTTATTATAACTATGCAGGGGCGCCTGGTGGCTCAGTCAGTTGAGCGTCCGACTTCGGCTCAGGTCACGATCTCATGGTTTGTGAGTTCGGGCCCCCGTGTCAGGCTCTGTGATGACAGCTTGGAACCGGGAGCCTACTTCTGATTCTGTGTCTCCCTCTCTCTCTGTTCCTCCCCTGCTCACACTCTGTCTCTCTCTCAAAAATAAAGATTGTAAAAAATTAAAAAAAAATAACTATGCAAAGCAGGTATGCCTGTGTCTAAATTACAGATGAAATGAAGTTCAGAGAAGTAACTTATCCAAGATCAACAAGTGAACGGCAGTCCTAGAATTTGAATTCACATGTATCTTCCTACTATACCACATTGTCACCCAGTTAAATGCATCGTCCCTATATTTATTATAATATAGTATTATGTATTATATATAATTAAAAAATAGATTATTTAATTGCCTTCCAATCAACCAATAAGCTGCTTACAGGAGCAGTTTCAAAGGAAACTTGGTAATGTTGTCTGGTACAGACCCTTACTGAATATGTGTTGAGAAATACAATATAACTTGCAAGAATAAAAAATCCATTAGGAGACATGTCTTGTTGAAAAACAATGACTACAATCAGACCAGCAAAGAATCTGGGCATAAAAATTGCAAATGGTAGTTACAGGGTGATCAAGAAAAGGACAGTCTGAGTGGCGACGTTTTCAGCTGTTCCTCTGTTGGCAGCCTTTCAAACCCACACGACTACTAAATGCATTAGTATTAGGAAGACTGTGATAACACTACAGTCAGCTGTGTAAAATGAATTTAAGAGTGACTGACAGATAAGTAGACTTGAAGTAGCAAATTGCTGAAAAGATCATCTCGGAACTGTGAAGCAGAATGATACTTTGGTGTGGGTTAAAAGAGAAAGAGTTGGCATGTCCATCACAAGAGCCACCTTGAGGATCAGTCAAGTACTTCAACTTCTCAGAACCAGCATGGTATAGAATAAGGTTCAGTGTCTCATTGAAGTATCACCTGGACAATGCTCACTACCATAAAACTTGCCTTTGAGTCTAAATCCTCTCTATTCCTCACTTTATTAGCTCTTTGCCCTTAATCAGAAAGATAGGAGACTTGTATTTAAGCAATAGTATAATGCTGGGCTCTTTGTGGCAAGCCCTGTAGATTTCAGGTAATAGTTTGGTATTGCCTCTTTAATTTTTTTTTTCAACGTTTTTTATTTATTTTTGGGACAGAGAGAGACAGAGCATGAACGGGGGAGGGGCAGAGAGAGAGGGAGACACAGAATCGGAAACAGGCTCCAGGCTCCGAGCCATCAGCCCAGAGCCTGACGCGGGGCTCGAACTCACGGACCGCAAGATCATGACCTGGCTGAAGTTGGACGCTTAACCGACTGCGCCACCCAGGCGCCCCGGTATTGCTTCTTTAAAAGAGTATCATCAATGTCTGTGCTCCATTTGTGCAGGGAGACTTTGCATTTGGTTGCTGAGCCTCAGTATTTTACAGCACAGCATTCTAGACACCCCGATCAATTAGACACTTATGAAGGGAGCTAAACCATGAAAATAAGAACTCTGTGACATTTTATTAACAGCCATACATGGAAGACTTAGCTTAGGGAAACTGTGCAATAATTGAATGAATGGATGAATGCTATGTTTATACAATTCCCTCACATTTAGACTGAGTATACTTTTTAAAAGATCACAGGATTTCAGAAATCATCTGTTTTAATCTCCCGGCAATCTTTCTTGGAACCCAGGCTTTCTAACTCCCAGCCTTGTGTTTTTTGTGCTCTGCAAAGAAATTCCCTTACTATTAAGGAAGAAATATCATACAAATATGAAACCAGTTTTTTGAGTCGGGTAAATGTGTTTCTGAAGGTTTTAATCTTAAAATATTTTAAATGTAGATGATCCCCAAAATATCATCCACAGAGACAACAGGTCAAGAATAACCACAATGAGTATACAAGGAGATTTGATATATAAACAAAGTTTCATCAAATCACCTTGAAACCCTTAGCTGCAGAAAAATGATTAATTTTCAACAATGACTGAGCCAGGGAAGCTTATCTACTCCTGTGTTCTCTGATGAAGACAGCTAAGGCTCCATATTCATTCTCTGTTCTTGAGTTTGCAATTGATATCTATGAGGTAGCCATATTTGGAAAGTCAACCTCAAAAGAGCCCTTTGACTAAAGCCCATTCAAAATGATGGAGAGCCAGGTACTTGACTATGAGGACATTTTCTTCAAATACATTGTTAAAAGAGCATCATTTGGGGGCACCTGAGTGGCTCAGCTGGTTGAACAGCTGACTCTTGATTTTGGCTCAGGTCATGATCCCAGGGTTGCAGGATCAAGTCACTAATTGGGCTCCGCACTGAGCATGGAGCCTGCTTGGGATTCCCTCTCTCTCCCTCTGCCCCTCTTCCCCAGTCGTGCGCTCACTTTCTAAGATAAAAAAGTAGACAAAAATAGAGCAGCATTTTGTCCACCTAACTCAAAACACAGGAGGATAAGAGTGTAGTTGTCAATAATTTTTATAGCTTCTTATGTAAATATGAAGCTTTATATTACCTCACATAGGTCTTAAGAAAATACAATCAGTACCTGGTCTACAAAAAAAATTCTTATGTACAAATTGAATCATCTGTCTCCTTTCTCAATGCATATCTTCTACCAAAGACCCCCCTGCTGTGCTGGTAGTAGAGATTGAGAGCTGTGGGTCTCTTAAGTTGTTTGGTTCCCCAGCACCTCCACAATCTCCTCTCCTACTTTACTCTGCTCTCTCAACTTCAGTCATTCCCAACTTCCTTGTTGCCTGTTAAACACGTCAGTCACTGCTTTAGTTACTCTTTTGAGACAGTCTTCTTCCAGTTCTTCTTAGCTAATTTCTTCTCCAAGTTTTTGCATAAGTGTTACTTTTTCAATGAGCCTCCCTGAGCTTTGTATTTAAAATTGAAACCTTCAAGAGGTGGTCCAAGATGGTGGCATAGGAAGACCCTGAACTCACCTTCTTTACAAACACACCAATCTTCACCTATATATTGAGCACTTCCTCCTGAAGAACTGAGGGCTTATTGAACAGCATAAAAAAACAAATGATACGTTCTTCTGTGGACCTGCCCCCTCCAACCTGGCCTCAGTAGGAGTTTTCTAAAGTGGCTCCAGGTCCCCTCCCACAGTGGACCAGCACAAACCTTGCTAACACCATGTACCTGCACATTTTCCTGCAGACCTGCCCCCCAACATGCCCTCAGCATCAGTCCATCCAAAATGACACCACAAGTGTGGCAGTGTGCAAGCAGCCCTGACAGGGGTCAGCACCACCCCAAAGTGACTCTTGCCCCATGGAGAGGACACAAAAACCACATATGCCAGTTCATCTATGGCCCCAGAGTGGGCTGATTGCAGACATCTGCTCTGACTGCATTCCCTACCCACCAACAAACGCTTCTCAGGGACAACACAGGGAGAAAACCCCGTAGCTTGTTGCTACTGCAGCCCTGCCAAATGCCTGGTCTGACCAAAGCTAAGCCCAAAGCGGCCCAAGACTGGCCCACTAATAACACAGGGACAAAGCCTTGCCCACAGGGTGAGCCAGTGCAGACAACTAGACTTAAAGGAAATGTGGCTCAGCCGCAACAGTAGGGATATGCAAACATATAGGAGATACCCCTGAAGTGCCAGGTTCTGGTGAACAGGACTTCTTCATAAGGCCACTACATACAAGAGCAGGAAATGTAGCCAACTTTCCAAGCACATAGAAATAGACATAAGGGGGCAAAATAAGGAGACAGAGGAATATGTCCCAAATGAAAGAACAGGACAAAGTAACAGCAAGAGAGGTAAGCAAAATGGAGACAAGTAACATCACTGGGACTTGAGAAGAGTAGAGGACCTTAGTGAGTCCCTCAATAAACATAGAAAACATAAAAAGGAACCAATCAGAGATGAAGAACTTAATAACCGAAATTAAAAATACACTAGAGGGAATAAGTAGACTAGAAGAAGCAGAAGAACAGACCAGAGACCTGGAGGACAGAGTAATGGAAAACAAGCTCAACAGGAGAAAGAAAAAAGACTTAAGAAGAACTGAGAGGGGAACTGAGTAACATCATCAAGTGCAGTGACATTTGCACTACAGGGATCCCAGAAGGAGAACACAGGAGAAAGGGGGCAGACATTCTATCTGAAGAAAAATAGCCAAAAGCTATCTGAATCTGGGGAAGGAAACAGAAATCCAGAACTGGGAGCCAGAGAGCCCCAACAAAATAAACCCAGTGAGGTCCACACAAACGCACATTGGAATTAAAATGGCAAAAAGTAGTGATACGGAGAATTTTAAAAGCAACAATAGAAAAGAAAAAGGGGAGTGCCCTGATGGTTCAGTCAGGCATCTGACACTTGATTTCAGCTCAGGTCATGATCTCAGTGGTTCATGCAATCAAGCCCCACATCAGGCTCTGTGCTGACAGCGAAGAGCCTGCCTGAGGTTCTCTCCACCCCTCCCCTTTCCCCACTCATGCATTTCCTCTTTCAAATAAATAAACTTTTAAGAAGAAAAGTAAAATAGTTACATACAAGGGAAACCCCAGAAGGCAATCAGCTGAGTTTTTAGCAGAAACTTTGCAGGCAGAAGGGAGTGGCATGATATATTCAGTGCTGAAAGAAAAAAACCTGCAAACAAGCATACTTTATCAAGCAAGGCTAATATTTAGAATAGAAGGAGAGCTAAATAGTTTTCCAAACAAAAGTTAAAGGAATTCATCACCATTAAACAAGCCTTACAAGACATATTACAGGGTACTCTGTTAATGGAAAGGAAAGACCATAAGCAGAAGTAAGGAAAGTAGGAAGCACAAAAGCAGTAAAATTAAATATATCTATATAAAAAATCAGTCAAGGGGTTCACAACATAAAAGGATGTAAAGTATGACACCATACACCTAAAATGTGGTATGGGGTAGGGAAGTAAAAGTTTAGTTCAAACTAGAGCGACCATCAACTTAATATAGACTGCTATATGCATAAGATGTTATATATAAACCTAATGGCAACCACAAATCAAAAATCAGTAATAGATTTGTAAAAAATAAAGAGAAAGGAATCCAAGTATATCACTAAAGAAATCCAGAAAACTGTGAGAGAAGAGAGCAAAAGAATAAAGGAACAGACAAGAACTACATAAAACAAGTAACAAAACTGCAGTAAGTGCATACCTACCCATAATTACTTTGGATGTAAATGGACTAAACACTCCAATCAAAAGACATAGGGTGACAGGATGGATGGATGGATGGATGGAAGGAAGGAAGGAAGGAAGGAGGGAAGGAAGGAAGAAGGAAAGAAAAGAAAGGAAGGAAGGAAGGAAGGAAGGAAGGAAGGAAGGAAGAAAGAAAGAAAGAAAAAAAAAAAGACAGAAAGAAAAGAAAAGAAAAAACAAAAGAATAAGACCCACCAGTATGCTGCTTATAAGAGACTCATTTCAGACCTAAAGACACATGCAGATTGAAAGTGAAGGGACGGAAATGCATTTATCATGCAAACGAAAGTGAAAAGAAAGCCAGGGTAGCAATACTTCTATCAGACAAAATAGACTTTAAAACAAAGACTGTAGTAAAAGACAAATAGGGACACTATATAATCATAAAGGGAACAATCCAACAAGAAGATAAAACAATTGTAAATACTTATGCACCCAACATGGAGTGCCCAAATATATAAAGCAGTTAATAACAGATGTAAAATGAGTAATCAATAGTAATACAAAATAATAGGGCATAACATCCAACTTAAATCATTCAAACAGAAAATCAATAAGGAAACAGTGGCTTTGAATGACACATGGGACCAGATGGATTCAACAGACATATTCAGAACATACCATCCTAAAACAATACACATTCTTTTCACATGCACATGGAACATTCTCCGGAATAGATGACATGTTAGGCCACAAAACAAGTCTCAACAAATTCAAAAAGACTGCAGTCACACCATGCATCTTTTCCAACTATAATTCTGTGAAACTAGAAATTAACCACAAGAAAGAACACAAATACATGGAACTTGAATAATATATTACTAAGCAATTAATGGGTCAACCAAGAAATTAAAGTGGAAATCCCAAAACACATGGGGACAAATGAAAATGGAAACACAATGGTCCAAAAGTCTTTGAGATGTAGCAAAAGTGGTTCTAAGAAGGATATATATAGCAATACAGTCCTGCCCCAAGAATTAGAAAAAAAAGCTCAACCTAACCTTACACTTAAAAGAGCTAGAAATAAAAAAGAAAGAAATAGAATCCAAAATCAGTAGAAGGAAAGAAATAATAAAGATTAGAGCAGAAATAATTGATATAGAAACTAAAAATAGAGACCAGATCAATGAAACCAAAAGATAGTTCTTTGAAAAGACCAACAAAATTAATAAACCTTGAGCCAGACTCATGAAAATGAAGAGAAAAGGGACTCAAACAAAATCAGAAATGAAAGAGGAGAAATAACAACTGACACCACAGAAATACAAAGAATTATAAGAGTATTATGAAAAATTATATGCCAACAAATTGGACAACCTAGAAGTGGATATATTCCTATCAAAATACAACCTACCAAAATTGAAGCAGGAAGAAATATAAAATTTGAATGGACCAATTACCAGCAGTGAAATTTAATTAGTAATTAAAAAAACAACAACAACAGCAACAGCAACAACAGTCCAGAACTGGATGGTTTCACAGGTGAATTCTACCAAACGTTTTAAAAAAATAATACCTATTTTTCTCAAAACTTTTCTAAACAATAGAAGGGAATGAAAGCCTCCAAATTCATTCTATGAGGACAACATTACCCTGGTATCAAAACCAGATAAAGACACTACCAAAAAAGAACTATAGGCCACTGTCTGTGATGAACACAGATGCAAAAATTCTCAACAAAATATTAGCAAACTGAATGAGTCCAACAACACCTTAAAAAAGTATTCACCACGATCAAGTTGAATTCATTTCTGGGATGAAACAGTGATTCAATTTTTGCAAATTAATCAACATGTTATATATCACATCAGTAAAATAAATGATAAACCATATAACCATACTAACATTATGATTTTAAAAAAGTGAAAAAAACTGAAAGCTTTTCCCCTAAGATCAGGAATGAGACAAGGATGTCCACTCTCACCACTTGTATTCAACAAAGTATTGGAAGTCCTAGCTACAGCCATCAGTCAACAAAAAGAAATAAAAGGGATCCAACTTGGTATGGAAGAAGTAAAACATTAACTATTTGTAAATGCCATGAAACTACATTTAGAAAATCTAAAGATTCCACCAAAAAAACTACTAGAACTGATAGATGAATTCAATAAGGTCAAAGGATATAAAATCAATACACAGAAATCCATTGTATTTCTATACACTAATAAGGAAGTAGCAGAAAGAAAAATAAGAAGTCAATCTCATTTACAATGGCACCACAAATAATAAGATACTAAGGAATAAACTTAACCAAAGGGGTGAAAGACGGGTACTTTGAAAACTGTAACATTGATGAAAGAAATTGAAGAGGACACAAATAAATGGAAAGATATTCCATCGTTGTGGATTGGAAGAACAAATGTTGTTAAAATGTCCATTCTACCCAAAGCAATATACAAATTTAATGCAATATATAACAAAATATCAGCAGCATTTTTCACAGAACTAGAACAAATAATCCGAAAATTTGTATGGAACCACAAAAGACCCCAAGTGGCCAAAGAAATCTTGGGGGAAAAGAACAAAACTGGAGGTATCACAATTCCAGACTTCAAGCTATATTACAAAGCTATAGCTATCAAAACGGTATGGTACTGGCACAAAAATAGACATATAGATCAATGGAACAGAGTAGAGAGCCCACAAATAAATCCATAATTATATGATCAAATAGTCTTTAACAAAAGAAGCAAGGATATGCAAAAGGGAAAAGACAGTCTATTTAATAAACAACTCTGGGAACCGTGGACAGCTACATATGAAAGGATGAAACTGGACCACTTTCTTCCATCATAGAAAAAATAAATGCAAAATGGATTAAAGACCTAAATGTAAGACCTGAGACCATAAAACTCTTAACAACAACAACAACAACAACAACAACATATAGCTAGTAAACACTTGCACCTTGGCCCAGTAATAGTTTTCTGGACTTGTGTCCTCAGGCAATGTAGATTAAAAACATAACCTAAATATGAGATCTGAAACCATAAAAATCCTAGAAGAGAGCACAGGTAGTAATTTATTTGACATCAGCAGTCACATTTTTCTAGATGTGTCTTTTAAAGCAAGAAAACAAAAGCAAAAATAAGTTGTTGGGACTATATCAAAATCAAAAGCTTCTATACAAGGAAACAATCAATGAAACAAAAAGACAACTTACTGAATGAGAGAAGATATTTGCAAATAGTATATCCAATAAGGAGTTAGTATCCAAAATATATAAATAACTTCTGCAACTCAATACCAAAAACCCCCAAATTATGCAATTAAAAATGAAAAGACATGAACAGACATTTCTCCCAAGAAGACACATACAAATGGCCAACAGATATATGAAAAGACCCTTACCATCACTCATCATCAGGGAAATGCAAATCAAACCACAATGAGATATCACCTCACACCTGTCAGAATGGCTAAAGTAAAAAACCCAAGAAACCACAAGTGTTGATGATGATGTGGAGTAAAAGGAACCCTCACACACTGTTGGTACGAATGCAAACTGGTGTAGCCACTATGGAAAACAATATGGAGGTTTCTAAAAAAAATAAAGATAGAATTATTTTATGACCCAATAATCCCACTACTGGGTATTTACCCAAAGACTACAAAAACACTAATTTGAAAAGATATATGTACCCCCTATGTTTATAGCAGCATTTTTTACAATAGCCAAGATATGGAAGCAGCCCAAATGTCCATTGATAGATGAATGGATAAAGAAGTGGTATATATACAACGGAATATTACTCAGCAATAAAAAAGAATGGAATCTTGTCATTTGCAAGACAATGGACTCTAGAATGGACCTAGAGTATAATGCTAAATGAAATAAACCAGTCAGAGAAAGACAATACCAGATGATTACACTCATATGCAAGATTTAAGAAACAAAACAAACCAGGGGGAAAAAAGACAAACAGAAAAACAGGTTCTTAAATATATGGAACAAACTTATGGTTACCAGAGAGGAGGTGGGTGGAAGGATGAATGAAATATGTGAAGGGGATTGAGCATACACTTATTGTGATGAGCACTGACTGATGTATAGGAACGCGAACACACACACACACACACACACACACACACACACACACAAATGATAAAGGGCCTAGAGAAAGAAGGGTAGGAGAGATGGAGACATGGTAAAAACAGGAAACACCCCTCCCCCACTGGCCCTGATGTGGGCCTGCAGTAGGAAGGGATATTACTGAGGGGCTCTTATGCAGACTCACCTGTCCTGGGGCACAGCAAAACAAAAACCAAACCAAAACAACAACAAACAGTGGTTTAGGGACCAGGGGATGATGATGGAGTAGGAGACCCCTGACTTCACCTGCTCCCATGGACATACTGAGGCAACAGCTACATATAACACAAGTCACAGTGAAAACAACATGAAGACTAGCATGGAAAAATCTTCCACAGCTAAAGATATAAAGAAGAAGCCACATCAGAAGGGTCAGAGGAGCAGAGAGGGTGGCTGAGAACCAAACCCCGGCACAGCAGCCCACAAGCATGAGGGATATTGCAGGCACATAGGTCCTCCCTGAGGGACAAGGGGAATCAAGCCCCACATTAGGCCGCCTCAGCCATGGGAACCTGCACTGGGCAGACAAAACCCCATGACATCTGGCTTTAAAAATCAGTGGGGCTTAACCCTGGGAGATACAGAGAGCTGTAGGAAACTGAGACTCTGCTCTTAAAATGCCAGGGTACTATTTCATTCATTCTAAGACCCAGAACAGAGGAAGCAGTTTGAAAATCATCTGGGTTATACATGAGGGAGATCTGTTGACTAATTTTATGGCAGGTGCTGAAAGAGCAAAAATTAGGAGATTTCTCTGGGAAGGGAAGTGCTGGTGGGTGCCATTGTTTTGTGCCCTCCTTCAGCCTAGTGAGCACTACTCAATCTGCCTTACAGATCCTCTCCAAGGAAGCGCCTGCCCTGTTACACCTGGTGGGCAGCCTCAGATGGGAGTGGCGTCACCCCAGAGCAAATACCACTTGCCACATCTGTCAGGCAGCCCCTGCTGGGTTGGCAAGTCTCCAAAGTAACTCCAGCCCTTGGGAGAGGGGGAGCCAGCCTCACCCAGCAACACACCGGCATCAGCTACAGCTAGACCTCTCAGCTGTAGCTGGGACAGCTGCACTGGGAACTAACCCCTCTGACCCACCAGCAAGCCCAAAGCACCTACAGCCAGGGATCTCAGCCAGCTACACTGGGGGCCAGCACGACCAACCACTACACCCAAGGAGGTTGTGGCCACTCATTGCAGCAGCAGAGTTGAAGGCCATCCCTCCCCACCAGCATACCCCCAGCAGCTACAGATTTGTCTCCCAGCTGACCACATTGGGTTGCAAGCTCCACCCTCTAGTATCCCTTCAGTAGTCACAGCTGGTCATCAGACAGCTGGGCTGAGGGCCAGCGCTTCCCACCAATGCACTGCAGCATACATGTCCCAGTTGCAACAAAAGGGCCCATGCGGCCCACACAGGAGGCACCCTGAGGCCATCTGGTTCTGATGATCAGGAAGAATTATGCTACTGGGTCCCACAGGACCCCTTCTTCATTAGACTATTGCTTTCAAGACCAAGAAAAGTAGCTTATCTACCTAATACATAGAAACAAATACAGAGAACCTGACAGAATGAAAAGACAGGGGCATATGTTCTAAATGAAAGAACAAGATAGAATCTGAGAAAAAATTAAGTGAAACAGCTATAAGCAATCACCTTAAAAGAGTTCAAAGTAATGGTCAGTAAGATTCTCATGAGACTTGAGAGAATAATGGATGAATTCAGTGAGAACTTCAAGAAAAGAGAAAATATAAAAAAGAACCAATCAGAGCTGAAACAAAACACACTAGAAATGAAGTGAAATGAAAAATACACTAGAGGGAATCAGCAGCAGCCTAGAGGATACAGAAGAAAAGAATCAGGGTCTTGGAGAAGAGGGTAGTGGAAAGCAACCAAGCTAAACAGCAAAAGGAAGAAAGAATTTAAAAAATAAGGATAGATTAAGGGATGACTAGAACATCAAGTGTACAAACATTCTCATTATTGGGGTTCCAGAAAGAGAAGAGAGAGAAAGGGGCAGAAAACTTATTTGAAGAAATAATGCCTGAAAGCTTCCCTAAGTTGGACAAGAAAATAGATATCCAGAACAAGGAATCAGAGAGAGCCCCAAATGAGATAACCCTAAGGAGGTCCACACCAAGATACGTAATAAAGTGTCAAAAATGAATGATAAGGAGAGAATCTTGAAAAGCAAATAGTTACATACAAGGTAAGCCCTATAAAGCTATCAGCTGATTTTTGAACAGAAACTTTGCAGGCCAGAAGAGAGCAGCATGATATAATCAAAGTGCTGAAAGGAAAAAACCCACAACAAAGAGTCCTGTACCCCGCAAGATTATCACTCAGAATTGAAAGAGAGATAAAGAGTTTCCCATACAGAGAGGACTGGCAGAAGATGGCGGCGTAGGAGGACGCTGGGCTCACCGCGCATCCTGCTGATCACTTAGATTCCACCTACACCTGCCTAAATAACCCAGAAAACCACCAGAAGACTAGCAGAACGGAGTCTCCAGAGCCAAGCACAGACGAGATGCCCACGGAAGAGGGTAGGAAGGGCGGCGAGGCGGTGCGCGCTGCACAGACTGGCGGGAGGGAGCCGGGCGGAGGGGCAGAGCCCCCGGGTCTGGCTTGCAAAAGCAGAGGGGCCGGGGGGCGACTGGGTGGCGCAGTCGGTTAAGCTTCCGACTTCAGCCAGGTCACGATCTCGCGGTCCGTGAGTTCGAGCCCCGTGTCGGGCTCTGGGCTGATGGCTCGGAGCCTGGAGCCTGTTTCCGATTCTGTGTCTCCCTCTCTCTCTGCCCCTCCCCCGTTCATGCTCTGTCTCTCTCTGTCCCAAAAATAAATAAAAAACGTTGAAAAAAAAATTAAAAAAAAAAAAAAAAAAAAAAGCAGAGGGGCCGGACAGAGTGTGTTCTGACAGCAAGCGGGACTTAGCATCTGGGAGGTCATAAGTTAACAGCTCTGCTCAGAAAGCGGGAAGGCTGGAGGACAAAGGGAGGGAGAGTTGCTGAGCCCCGGGACGACAGAGCTCAGCTTGGCGGGGAACAAAGGTGCTAGCCAGCGCCATCTCCCTCGCCCATCCCCCAGCCAAAATCCCAAAGGGAACCAGTTCCTGCCAGGGAACTTGGCTTGCACCGCGCAAACACCCAATGCTGTGCTTCTGCGGATCCATCCCTCCAGCGGGTCTGACTCCCTCCTGCTGCCACAGGGCCCCTCCTGAAGTAGATCACCTAAGGAGAAGCGAGCTAAGCCTGCCCCTCCTGCCCCCGTGCACCTTGCCTACCCACCCCAGCTAATACGCCAGATCCCCAGCACCACAAGCCTGGCAGTGTGCAAGTAGCCCAGACGGGCCACGTCACCCCACAGTGAATCCTGCCCCTAGGAGAGGGGAAGAGAAGGCACACACCAGTCTGACTGTGGCCCCAGCGGTGGGCTGGGGGCAGACATCAGGTATGACTGAAGCCCCGCCCACCAACTCCAGTTATACACCACAGCACAGGGGAAGTGCCCTGCAGGTCTGCACCACTCCAGGGACTATCCAAAATGACGAAACGGAAGAATTCCCCTCAAAAGAATCTCCAGGAAATAACAGCTAATGAACTGATCAAAACGGATTTAAATAATATAACAGAAAGTGAATTTAGAATAATAGTCATAAAATTAATCGCTGGGCTTGAAAACAGTGTAGAGGACAGCAGAGAATCTATTGCTACAGAGGTCAAGGGACTAAGGAATAGTCAGGAGGAGCTGAAAAACGCTTTAAACGAGATGGAAAATAAAATGGAAATGGCCACAGCTCGGATTGAAGAGGCAGAGGAGAGAATAGGTGAACTAGAAGATAAAATTATGGAAAAAGACAAAGCTGAGAAAAAGAGAGATAAAAAAAATCCAGGAGTATGAGGGGAAAATTAGAGAACTAAGTGATACACTAAAAAGAAATAATATACGCGTAATTGGTATCCCAGAGGAGGAAGAGAGAGGGAAAGGTGCTGAAGGGGTACTTGAAGAAATGATAGCTGAGAACTTCCCTGAACTGGGGAAGGAAAAAGGCATTGAAATCCAAGAGGCACAGAGAACTCCCTTCAGACGTAACTTGAATCGATCTTCTGCACAACATATCATAGTGAAACTGGCAAAATACAAGGATAAAGAGAAAATTCTGAAAGCAGCAAGGGATAAACGTGCCCTAACATATAAAGGGAGACCTATAAGACTCGTGACTGATCTCTCTTTTGAAACTTGGCAGGCCAGAAAGGATTGGCAGGAGATCTTCAATGTGTTGAAGAGAAAAAAATATGCAGCTGAGAATCCTTTATCCAGCAAGTCTGTCATTTAGAATAGAAGGAGAGATAAAGGTCTTCCCAAACAAACAAAAACTGAAGGAATTCATCACCAGTAAACCAGCCCTACAAGAGATCCTAAGGGGGATCCTGTGAGACAAAGTACCAGAGGCATCGCTACAAGTGTGAAACATACAGACATCACAATGACTCTAAACCCATATCTTTCTATAATAACACTGAATGTCAATGGACTAAATGCGCCAACCAAAAGACATAGGGAATCAGAATGGATAAAAAAAACAAGACCCATCTATTTGCTATCTACAAGAGACTCATTTTAGACCTGAGGACACCTTTAGATTGAGAGTGAGGGGATGGAGAACTATTTATCATGCTACTGGAAGCCAAAAGAAAGCTGGAGTAGCCATACTTATATCAGACAAACTAGACTTTAAATTAAAGGCTGTAACAAGAGATGAAGAAGGGCATTATATAATAATTACAGGGTCTATCCATCAGGAAGAGCTAACAATTATAAATGTCTATGCGCCGAATACCGGAGCCCCCAGATATATAAAACAGTTACTCATAAACATAAGCAACCTTATTGATAAGAATGTGGTAATTGCAGGGGACTTTAACACTCCACTTACAGAATTGGATAGATCATCTAGACACAAGGTCAATAAAGAAACAAGGGCCCTGAATGACACATTGGATCAGATGGACTTGACAGATATATTTAGAACTCTGAATCCCAAAGCAACAGAATATACTTTCTTCTCGAGTGCACATGGAACATTCTCCAAGATAGATCATATACTGGGTCACAAAACAGCCCTTCATAAGTATATAAGAATTGAAATTACACCATGCATACTTTCAGACCACAATGCTATGAAGCTTGAAATCAACCACAGGAAAAAGTCTAGAAAACCTCCAAAAGCATGGAGGTTAAAGAACACCCTACTAAAGAATGAGTGGGTCACCAGGCAATTAGAAAAGAAATTAAAAAATATATGGAAACAAACAAAAATGAAAATACAACAATCCAAACGCTTTGGGATGCAGCGAAGGCAGTCCTGAGAGGAAAATACATTGCAATCCAGGCCTATCTCAAGAAACAAGAAAAGTCCCAAATACAAAATCTGACAGCACACCTAAAGGAAATAGAAGCAGAACAGCAAAGGCAGCCTAAACCCAGCAGAAGAAGAGAAATAATAAAGATCAGAGCAGAAATAAACAATATAGAATCTAAAAAAACTGTAGAGCAGATCAACGAAACCAAGAGTTGGTTTTTTGAAAAAATAAACAAAATTGACAAACCTGTAGCCAGGCTTCTCAAAAAGAAAAGGGAGATGACCCAAATAGATAAAATCATGCATGAAAATGGAATTATTACAACCAATCCCTCAGAGATACAAGCAATTATCAGGGAATACTATGAAAAATTATATGCCAACAAATTGGACAACCTGGAAGAAATGGACAAATTCCTAAACACCCACACTCTTCCAAAACTCAATCAGGAGGAAATAGAAAGCTTGAACAGACCCATAGCCAGTGAAGAAATTGAATCGGTTATCAAAAATCTCCCAACAAATAAGAGTCCAGGACCAGATGGCTTCCCAGGGGAGTTCTATCAGACGTTTAAAGCAGAGATAATACCTATCCTTCTCAAGCTATTCCAAAAAATAGAAAGGGAAGGAAAACTTCCAGACTCATTCTATGAAGCCAGTATTACTTTGATTCCTAAACCAGACAGAGACCCAGTACAAAAAGGGAACTACAGGCCAATATCCCTGATGAATATGGATGCAAAAATTCTCAATAAGATACTAGCAAATTGAATTAAACAGCATATAAAAAGAATTATTCACCATGATCAAGTGGGATTCATTCCTGGGATGCAGGGCTGGTTCAACATTCGCAAATCGATCAACGTGATACATCACATTAATAAAAGAAAAGAGAAGAACCATATGATCCTGTCAATCGATGCAGAAAAGGCCTTTGACAAAATCCAGCACCCTTTCTTAATAAAAACCCTTGAGAAAGTCGGGATAGAAGGAACATACTTAAAGATCATAAAAGCCATTTATGAAAAGCCCACAGCTAACATCATCCTCAATGGGGAAAAACTGAGAGCTTTTTCCCTGAGATCAGGAACACGACACGGATGCCCACTCTCACCGCTGTTGTTTAACATAGTGTTGGAAGTGCTAGCATCAGCAATCAGACAACAAAAGGAAATCAAAGGCATCAAAATTGGCAAAGATGAAGTCAAGCTTTCACTTTTTGCAGATTCCATGATATTATACATGGAAAATCCGATAGACTCCACCAAAAGTCTGCTAGAACTGACACATGAATTCAGCAAAGTTGCAGGATACAAAATCAATGTACAGAAATCAATTGCATTCTTATACACTAACAATGAAGCAACAGAAAGACAAATAAATAAACTGATCTCATTCACAATTGCACCAAGAAGCATAAAATACCTAGGAATAAATCTAACCAAAGATGTAAAAGATGTATGCTGAAAATTATAGAAAGCTTATGAAGGTAATTGAAGAAGATATAAAGAAATGGAAAGACATTCCCTGCTCATGGATTGGAAGAATAAATATTGTCAAAATGTCAATACTACCCAAAGCTATCTACACATTCAATGCAATCCCAATCAAAATTGCACCAGCATTCCTCTCGAAACTAGAACAAGCAATCCTAAAATTCATATGGAACCACAAAAGGCCCCGAATAGCCAAAGTAATTTTGAAGAAGAAGACCAAAGCAGGAGGCATCACAATCCCAGACTTTAGCCTCTACTACAAAGCTGTCATCATCAAGACAGCATGGTATAGGCACAAAAACAGACACATAGACCAATGGAATAGAATAGAAACCCCAGAACTAGACCCACAAACGTATGGGCAACTAATCTTTGACAAAGCAGGAAAGAACGTCCAATGGAAAAAAGACAGTCTCTTTAACAAATGGTGCTGGGAGAACTGGACAGCAACATGCAGAAGGTTGAAACTAGACCACTTTCTCACACCATTCACAAAAATAAACTCAAAATGGATAAAGGACCTGAATGTGAGACAGGAAACCATCAATACCCTAGAGGAGAAAGCAAGAAAAGACCTCTCTGACCTCAGCCGTAGCAATCTCTTACTCGACACATCCCCAAAGGCAAGGGAATTAAAAGCAAAAATGAATTATTGGGACCTTATGAAGATAAAAAGCTTCTGCACAGCAAAGGAAAAACCAACAAAACTAAAAGGCAACCAACGGAATGGGAAAAGATATTTGCAAATGACATATCAGACGAAGGGCTAGTATCCAAAATCTATAAAGAGCTCACCAAACTCCACACCCGAAAAACAAATAACCCAGTGAAGAAATGGTCAGAAAACATGAATAGACACTTATCTAAAGAAGACATCCGGATGGCCAACAGGCACATGAAAAGATGCTCAACGTCGCTCCTTATCAGGGAAATACAAATCAAAACCACACTCAGATATCACCTCATGCCAGTCAGAGTGGCCAAAATGAACAAATTGGGAGACTATAGATGCTGGCGAGGATGTGGAGAAACGGGAACCCTCTTGCACTGTTGGTGGGAATGCAAATTGGTGCAGCCACTCTGGAAAACAGTGTGGAGGTTCCTCAGAAAATTAAAAATAGACCTACCCTATGACCCAGCAATAGCACTGCTAGGAATTTACCCAAGGGATACAGGAGTACTGATGCATAGGGGCACTTGTACCCCAATGTTTATAGCAGCACTCTCAACAATAGCCAAATTATGGAAAGAGCCTAAATGTCCAACAACTGATGAATGGATAAAGAAATTGTGGTTTATATACACAATGGAGTACTACATGGCAATGAGAAAGAATGAAATATGGCCCTTTGTAGCAACATGGATGGAACTGGAGAGTGTGATGCTAAATGAAATAAGCCATACAGAGAAAGTGAGATACCATATGGTTTCACTCTTATGTGGATCCTGAGAAACTTAACAGAAACCCATGGGGGATTGGAGGAAAAAAAAAAGAGGTTAGAGTGGAAGAGAGCCAAAGCATAAGAGACTCTTAAAAACTGAGAACAAACTGGGGGTTGGTGGGGGTGGGAGTGAGGGGAGGGTGGGTGATGGGTATTGAGGAGGGCACCTTTTGGGATAAGCACTGGTGTTGTATGGAAACCAATTTGACAATAAATTTCATATATTGAAAAAATTAAAATAAAATAAAATAAATAAAAAGTTTCCCATACAAACAAAGCAAAAGGAGTTCATCAGCATGAGCCCAGCTTCATAAAAATTTTTAAAGTCACTTATTTAAGCAGAAAATGAAAGGCCATAACTAGAAGTAAAAAATTATGAAAGGAAAATATTTCAGTTCTAAAAGCAAACACCATAAAGGTAGAAGGTCAATCATTTACAAAGCTGGTATGAAAGTTAAAAGATAAAAGCAGTAAAATCAATTAAATCTAAAAAATTAATTAAGGGATGCACCAAATGAAAACATGTAAAATAGGACATCATATACATTAAATGTGGAAAGGGAGGAGTAAAAATGTAAAGCTTTTAGAATGCATTTGAATTTAAGTAACCATCAACTTAATATAGACTGCTATGCACTCATAATGTTACATAGGAACCTCCGGTAACCACAAAACAAAATCTATACTAGATACAGACAAAAGAGGGAAAGAATTGAAGTATAACACTAAAGAATGTCGCTAATCACAAGGGCAGAAAGCAAGAGAAGCAGAAAGAAAAAGAGCTACAAAACAATCAGAAAACAAGTAACAAAATGACAATAAGTACTATACTTATCAATAGTTACTTTAAATGTAAGTAGCTTAAATGTTTCAATCAAAAGACATAGAGTGACCAAATGAATAAAAAGTGCCATTTTCATGCTATTTATAAGAGACTGACTTCAGACCTAAAGGCACATACAGACTCAAAGTGAAGGGATGGAAAAAAAAAACCCATATTTTATGGAAATGGAAGCAAAAAAATTAAAAAAGCTGGATAGCAATATTTTTATCAGACAAAATAGACTTTAATTTTTTTAACGTTTATTTATTTTTGAGAGAGACAGTGTGAGCAGGGGAGAGGCAGACAGAAAGGGAGACACAGAATCTGAAGTGGGCTCCAGGCTCTGAGCTGTCAGCAGAGAGCCTGATGCAGGGCTCAAACTCACCAACCGTGAGATCAAGACCTGAGCCAAAGTCGGATGCTTAACTGACTGAGCCACCCAAGCACCCCAGACAAAATAGACTTTAAAATAAATACTGTAATGAGAGATAAAGAAGGACATTACATGATGATAAAGGGATCAATCCCACAAAAGGATATAACAATTGTAATATTTATGCGCCCAACATGGAAGGACTTAATAATATAAAGCAAATAGTAACAGACATAAAGGGAGGAACTGACAGTAATGCAATAATAGTAAGGAATTTTAACATACCACTTACATCAACGGATAGATCATCCAGACATAAAATCAATGAGGAAACAGTGGCTTTAAATGATGCATTAGACCACCTAGACTTAGCAAATGTATGTTGAACATTCCACCCCAAACAGCAGAATACACATTCTTTTCAAATGCACATGGAACATTCTCCACAACAGATCACATTAGGCCAAAAAGCGAGTCTCAGTAAATTTAAGAAGACTGAAATCACATCAAGCATCTTTTCTGATCATACTGGTATAAAACTAGAAATCAATTATATGAAGGAAACTAGAAAAAACAAATACAAAGAGGCTAAACAACTTGCTATCAAATACAGTGGATCAACAAAGAAAACAAAGAGGAAATCAAAAAATACCTCAAAACAAATACAAATGGAAACACAACAGGTCAAAATCTTTCAGATGCAACAAAAACAGTTCTATAAGAGAAGTTTATAACAATACATGCTGCCCTCAAAAACAAGGATACTCAAACAACCTAACATTACACCTAAAAGAATTAGAAAGAAACAAAGAATAAAGCCCAAAGGTAATAGGAGATAGACATAATAAAGATCAGAATGGAAATAGAGACTATAAAAACAATAGAAACGATCAATGAAACCAAGATCTCGTCGTGTCAAAATAAACAAAACTGATAAACCTTTGGCCAGACTCATCAAGATAAAAAGAAAAAGGGGCGCCTGGGTGGCGCAGTCGGTTAAGCGTCCGACTTCAGCCAGGTCACGATCTCGCGGTCCGTGAGTTCGAGCCCCGCGTCAGGCTCTGGGCCGATGGCTCGGAGCCTGGAGCCTGTTTCCGATTCTGTGTCTCCCTCTCTCTCTGCCCCTCCCCCGTTCATGCTCTGTCTCTCTCTGTCCCAAAATAAATAAAAAACGTTGAAAAAAAAAAAAAAAATTTTAAGATAAAAAGAAAAAGCACTCAAAATCAGAAATGTAAGGGGAGAAGTTACAACTGACACCACAAAAGAGCAAAGGATTATAAGACTACTAAGAAAAATTATATGCCAATCAACTTATCAGAAGTGGATAAATTCCTAGAAACATACACTCTTTCAAACTGAATCAGGAATAGAGAACTTGAACAGACTGATTATTAGTAACAACAATGAATCATTAATCAAACAACTCCCAGGATGCCTGGGTAGCTCAGTCAGTTAAGCATAGGACTCTTGATCTCAGTTCAGGTCTTTGATCTCAGGGTTGTGAATGCAGTGCATATTGGGCTCTCCACTAGGTGTGAAGCCTACTTAAAAACAATGGACAAACAAACTCCCAGCAAACAAAAGTCCAGGACCAGATGACTTCACATGTGCATTCAACCAAATATATAAAGAAGAGTTAATGCCTATATTTCTCAAGCTACTCCAAAACATAGATGAGGAAGAAAAGCTTCCAGATTAATTCTATGAGGCCACAATTACCCAAATACTAAAATCACAAAGGACATTATAAAGAAAGAAAATTACAGGTTAATATCTTTGATGAACACTATTAAATGTAAAAATCCTGAAAAAAATATTAGCAAACAAAATTCAACATTATTTTAAAAGGATCATCCACCATGATCAGGTGTGATTTATTCCAGGGATTCAAGGGTGGGCCAATAACCATAAAATCAATCAACATAATATACCACATTAACAAAATGAAAGGTAAGTATCACATGGTCATCTAAAGAGATGCAGAAAAGGCATTTGACAAACTACAACGTCAATTCATGAAACTGTCAACGAAGTGGGTTTAGAGGAAATATATCACAACATAAGAAAGGCCATACATGGGGCACCTGGGTGGCTTACTTGGTTAAGTGTCCAACTTCAGCTCAGGGCATGATCTCACAGTTGGTGAGTTCAAGCCCCACGTCAGGCTCTGTGCTGACAGCTTGGAGCATGGAGCGTGCTTCGGATTCTGTGTCTCCCTCTCTCTCTGACACTCCCCTGCTCGTGCTCTCTCTTTAAATATGAATAAACATTTAAAAATTAAAAAAAAAGAAAGGCCACATATGACACACAACATCATACCCAATGATAAAAAACTGAAAGCGTTTTCTCTCAAATCAGGAGTAAACAAGGATGTCCACTCTTGCTACTTTTATTAAACATAAATACTGGAAGTCCTACCCACAAAAATCAAACAAGTAAAAGAAAAACCATCTACACTGGTAAGAAAAAAGTAAAACTTCATTATTTCCAAATGAAATTATACTATATGTAGAAAACCCTAAAGACTCCACCAAAACTTTGTAAGAACCAATAACGATATTGAGGATAAATTGCAGGACACAAAATCAATATACAGAAACCGGTTATATTTCTAATAACAAACTAGAAAAAGAGAAATTAAGAATATCTCATTTATAATTTCATCAAAAATAATATCTAGGATGAAATTTAACTAGGAAGATGAAAGAACTGTCCTCTGAAAGCTATAAGACACTCATGAAAGAAACTGAAGATGACACAAATGGAAAGATATACTATGCTCATGGATTGGAACAGTTAATATTGTTAATGTCTATACTACACAAAGCAATCTACAGATTCAATGCAATCTCTCTCAGAACACCAGTTTCACAACACTAGAACAAATTGTCATAAAGTTTGCATAGAACCACAAAGGGCCCCAAACAGTCAAAGAAATCTTAATAAAGCAGGAGGTATCACAATCCCAAATATCAAACTACAGTACGAAGTTACAGTAATCAAAATAGCATGGTACTGGCACAAAAATAGACATTTAGATCAATAGAACAGGATACAGAACCCAGAAACAAACCCACACTTATGATCAATCAATTTACAATAAAGGACAGAAGAATATACAATGTGGAACAAACAGTCACTTCAACAAATAGTGCTGGGAAAACTGGTTAAGCTACATGCAAAAGTATAAAACTGGACCACTTACCCTATACACAAAAATAAGCTCTAAATGGATTAAAGAACTAAATGTAAGACCCAAGACCATAAAACTCCTTTAAAAAACAGCCAGTAAAGTCTTGGATCTTCCCTCAGCAATAGTTTTCCAGATCTGTCTCCTCAGGCAAATGTAACAAAAGCAAAACAAAGAAACAGACTACTACAAACTACTGAGACTACCTGAAACCAAAAAGCTTTTTTATACAGTGAAGGTAACCATCAACAAAACACAAAGTCAACCTACAAAATCAAAGAAAATATTTGCAAATGATATAACCAGTAAGCGGTTAATATCCAGAAAATATAAACAATGGCTAGGACTCAGCACCAATAAAACAAACACTCCAGTTAAAAGATGGATAGGGGCACCTGGGTGGCTCAGTCGGTTGAGTATCTGACTCTTGATTTAGGCTCAGGTCATGATCCCAGGGTCATGGATTAAGCCCCACATCAGGCTCTGCACTAAGTGTGGAGACTGCTTAAGAGTCTCTCTCTCTCCTTCTGCCCCTCTCCCCTGCCTGTGTGCTCTGTCTCTAAAATAAAAAATAAATTAACGCATAAAAAATGGACAGAACTGAATAGACATTTTTCTAAGAAGACAGATGGCTAACATATGAAAAGGTGCTCATCATCACTAATCCATCAGTTAAATGCCAAGTGAAAAGCACAATGAAATATCACTTCACAGCAGTCAGAATGGTTAGTATCAAAAAAACAAAAAAAAATAATAAGTGTTGGCATTAATATGGACAAAAGATGACTCTTGTACATTGTTGGTGGTAATGTAAATTGGTGCAATTGATATGAAAAACAGTATGGAGCTTCTTCAACAAATTAAAAATAGAAATACCAAATGACCAACTATAAATACCACATCTTGGTATTTACCCGAAGGAAAGAAAAACACTAATTCAAAAGGATATATGCAGCCTATGTTTATTACAGGATTATTTCCAATAGCCAATATTTCAAATCAACCTAAGTGTTCATCAATAGGTGAATGGATAAAGAAGATGTGATACACATACACAGGAATATTACTCAGCCATAAAAAACAATAAAATCTTGCTATCTGCAACAACATGGATGGACCTAGAGAGTATCATGTTAAATGAAATAAGTCAGACTAAGAAAGACAAATGCCATATGATTTCAGTTATATGTGGAATCTAAAAAATAAACCAAACTAGAAACAGTTTCATAAATGCAAGAAGAACCTGGTGGTTGCCAGATGGGAGGGTAGTGGGAGGATAGGAGAAAAAGGTGAATGAAGTAAGATGTACAAACTTCCAGTTATAAAATAAATAAGTCACAGAGATGAAAAGTATAAAATAATGTAATAAACAATATTTTAATAACTTTCTATGGTGAACAGATGGTAACTACACTTATGTAAGTGAGCATTTTGTGTGTAGAGTTGTTAAATTACTGTGTTGTACACCTGAAACTGATATTGTATTTCAACTTTACTTCAATAAAGTAAAATAAGCCAGTCTATTTGAAGCAAATAAACTTGTAACATTTTTACATCTTTAAGTTCTCCATGATTTTTTCTAAAGAGATTAATTGGAGTGGGGGCACCTGGAGTGGTTCAGTTGGTTAAACGTCTGACTCTTGATTTCAGCTCAGATCATGATCTCATGGTTTGTGAGATTGAATCGTACATCATACTCTGTAATGACAGCATGGATCCTGCTTAGGATTCTCTCTCCCTGCTCTCTCTCTGCACCTCCCCTGCTCTCTCTCTTAAAAGAAGTAAATAAACATTAAAAAAGGGATTAGTTGGTTAGTTTCAAAGAATAACAGGGAATTAACTATTTGTTTTCAAAACTAGAAAATAAAGGGAAAGAATCATGCATTTATTATGCATTTCTTACATGAACTATACTACTGGATAGCCTACAGTAGAGGAGGGAAGGGTCTCTTTATAAACCTATTCCAATGAGTAAAAGAAAAAAACTGCAACTTCTAATGAATTGATGGATCTAGGACATGTGTATCAATGACTGCTCACATCTCAAAAAGAGAGACAAGAGATAGTATATTTCCTGGTGAGAAAACATAAAGCTGCCTTCAGTTTTGCCAAAGAGATCAAATGTGAGTTTGATCAAACCTTTGAATGTAGCTGCCAATTTCAGGAAATATCAAGGACACAAAAATACATCAAGTCACACCAAGAATATGAAACCAGAAAAACCCAGTCTGCCTGAAACTTTGTATGTCACTTGGCCTGAATTCTTCAACAGATAAGTTATCAGCAAATGAAAGGGATAGAAGAGGAGCCTATAAATTAAGAGGCATTTAAAAGAAATAATAAAGTTTTTTTAAATAGGCAAAGCTAAAATATAATGTTTAGGTAAGCATATTGGGACAATATTACTTTAAAAATATATTTAAAATAAAACCTAGTGGTTTGAAGGGCAACAGGACTGTTAGTGAAGAAAATCCATTAACCCTATGGCGTCCACCAAATGGGTGGGGGAACTTCTGGAACTCTCTCTAGGGTCAGAGGTGCCAGTGAGCACTTTTTTTTTTTTTTTCATTCCCCCTCTATCTTGATAGTACAGATGGGAGCAGAATCCAAGCACTTTAGCTGTCCTGCTAGGGCCACTTCAGTAAATCCCAGGCCCCTAACCCATACCAGCTCCATCCATCCCACCAAGGCTGGCCCAGAATGGTGCACTCTGGTATTCCCCTGGCCTGCACCCAACCCACCCATCCTGCCACATCTACTCCAACTCCAGGTGTCCTACCAGAGCAGTCCCAGGACAATGTACACAGGGACAACTTCAGCCCATGCCTGCTCCAGTGCCAGCACCAGCTATCCTGCCAGGACAACCCTGGTGTGGCATAGCGTGACCCTCACCAGACCCAGCTTTCCAGCCATGGTGGACAAGGTATGGCACACTCTGGACCTCTGCACCTGCTCTAGCCACCCTGCCAATGTGGCACCTGATGAAGTGCACCTTGGGACCCCTGGCCTATGCCCACTCATGCTACCGCCATCCCGTCATGTACACTCTGCCCCCAGTTGTCCCATCAAGGTGATTCTAGTGTAATGCACACCAACACCACCTGGCCCACACACGCTCCAGCCACAGCTGTCCTGACAAGTTGCCCCTGACAAAACAAGCCCAAGGAACTCCATGAGCTATACTGCTGTAACTCCAGTTGGCCTACCAAAGCTGACAGTCACATGCAGTCTACACAGAGAACATGACTCCCCAAGGCCACTCCTTCAAGATTGGGGGAGGTAGCTGTTTTACCTAATTTATAGAAAAAACACATAGAAAGTCAAACAAAATGAGTAGACAGCAGAGTGTATCCCAAGAGAAAGAAACAGATAAAATGCTAGAAAACATTTAAAAAACCTAAAGGAGATAAGTAATTTACCTGATAAAGCATTCAAAGTAAGAATCATAAAAATGCTTATCAAACTCAGGAGAAGAATGGAGGAGTACAGTGAGAACTTCAACAAAGAGAAAGAATAAGAAAGAACCAATGAAAGAGCGTAAATTCATGCAGCCAGTGTGGAAAACATTATGCACATTTCTTTAAAAATTAAGCATAGGAATGCCATATGATCCAGTCATTCCACAACTGGGTATTTACCCCAAAGGAATGAAAACACTAATTCAAAAAGATATATGCATTCCTATGTTTATTGCAGCATTATTTGCAATCGCCAAGAAATGCAAGCAAACCCACATGTTCATTGATAGATGAATGGATAAAGATGTGGTATATACACAATGAAATATTACTCAGCCATAAAAAAGAATTAGATCTTGCCATGTGCAAGAATATGGATGGACCTAGAGGGTATTATGCTAAGTTAAATAAGTCAGAGAAAGACAAATATGATTCCACTTATACATGGAATCTAAAAAAACAAACAAAAAATAGAAACAGACTCATAAATACAGAGAACAAATTTATGGCTGCCAGAGGGTTGGGGGATTGGGGAGGTTAGACAAAATGGATAAAAAGCAGTGGGAGGTGTAGGCTTCCAGGTACAGAGTGAGTAAGTCATGAGGATGAAAGGTACAGCAATAGTCAGTGGTATTGTAATAGTGTTATATGGTGGCAGAGGTAGCTACAGTTGTAAGCATAAGATATAGACTTGTTAAATTACTGTGTTGTACACCTAAAACATGTAACGTTGGGTGCCAATTACACTTTAATAAAAAAATAAAGAACCAGTCATAGCTGAAGAATACAATAACTAAAATGAAAAATGTACTACAGAGAATAAATGGCAGATTAGATGATAGAGAACAGATGGATGAGCCAAAAGACAAAATAGTAAAAATCACCCAATCACAGAGGCAAAATGAAAAAATAATTTTAAAATGAGGATAACTTAAAGGAATCTCTGAGAAAACATCAAATATACAAACATTCATATTATAGAGGTATAAAAAGAAGACAAAAGAGAAAATGGCAAAAAAAACTTATTTGAAGAAATACTGTCTGAAAACATCCTTTACCTGTGAAGGAAACAGACATCCAGGTCCAGGAAATACAGAGAGCCCCAAACAAGAGAAACCCCAAAATATCCATACCAAGACATATGATAAATAAAAATGGCAAAAATTAGAGAGAGACTCTTAAAAAGGCATCAGGACACAAAGAATCACATCCAAGAGAATCCCCATAAGACTGTCAGCTGATTTTTCATATGACACTTTGTAAGCCAGGAGTAAGTGGCAGGATATATTTAAATCACTGTACAGAAAAACTCAACCAAGAATACCCAGCAAAGTTTTCATTCAGGATTGAAGAAGTGATAGTTTCCCAAACAAGCAAAAACTGAAAGAGTTCATCACACTAAATGGCATTACAAAAAATGTTAAAGGGTCTTCTTTAAGAAAAAGGAAAAGGTATCACTAGAAATAAGAAAATATATGAAAAACTATCTCTGGTAAAGATAAACATATAATAAAGGCAGTGGGTCAATCACTTAAAAAAGCTAGTATGAAGGTTAAAAGGCAACAATAGTAAAATCAACAGTCACTACAATGAGTAGTTAAGGGAAATCTAAAATAAAAAGATGTGAAATATGATGTCAAAAACAAAAAGGTTTTCTCTGTGTATAGGTCAATGTGTATGCACCTCACAGTAAACACAAAACAAAAACATACAATAAATGTGCAAAAATGAAGAGAAAGAACCTAAACATAGCACTAAAGAAAATGGTCAAGTTTCAAGGGAAGAGACCAAAAGAACAAGAAAAGAATGGAGAAAAACTCTAAAAAACTATAGAATTAACAAAATGGCAATAAGTAAATGCCTATTAAAACTACCATAAATGTAAATGGCCTAATAACTCCAAAAGACATAGGGTGGCTAAATGGATGAAAAATAAGACATGTATATTTTGCCTATGAGAGATTCAATGTAGATCTAAAGACACATATAACCTGAAAATGAAGGGAAAGAAAAAAATATTTCGCAGACATAGAAACAAAAATAGAGCTGGAGTAGCAATACTCATATCAGACAAAATAGATTTTAAACAAAGATGGTAACAAGAGACAAAGAAGGACATTACATAATGATAAACAGATCAATCCAACAAAAAGGTATAACAATTGTAATATTTAGGCACCCAACATAGAAGCACTTAAGTATATAAAGCAAATATTAATAGATATAAAGGGGGGAACTGACAGGAATACAATAATTGTAGGGGATTTTAACACACCACCTACATCAATGGACAGATCATCCAGTGAGAAAGTAAGGAAACATTGACCTTAAATGACACATTAGAACACATTGATATAATAGGTATTTACAGAATATTTCATCAAAAACTGCACAAAACACATTATTTCCAGAGGCACATGGAACATTCCCCAGGATGGATCATATGTTAGTCTACCAAACAAATTTCTATAAATTCAAGAAGATTGAAATCAGTGCTCACTCTGGCAGCACATACACAAAGAAGAATGAAATCATATCAAGTATCTCCTCCAACCAAACAATATAAAACTAGAAATCAATTTTTTAAAAATTGGGAAAAACACAAACATTTGGAAACTACACAACATGTTACTACCCAACCAATAAGTCAATGAAGAAATCAAATGAAAATTTTATTTTTTATTTATTATTTTTTAAGTTTATTTACTTATTTTGAGAGAGAGAGAGAGAGCACAAGCAAGAGAGGGGCAGAGAGAGAAGGAAGGAGAGAATCCCAAGTAGTCTCTGCACCATCAGTGTGGAGCCTGATGTGGGGCTCGAACTCACGGACTGTGAGATCATGACCTGAGCCAAAACTAAGAGCCAAATGCTTAACCGATGGAGTCACCCAGGCATCCCTATTTTTTTCACTTTTAAGATTTAGTTAGTTAGTTGGTTTCAGGAGTAGAATTTAGTGATTCTTCATGTACATATAACACCCAGTGCTCATCAAACCAGTGCCCTCCTTACTACCCATCACCCATTTAGCCCATGACCCCCCCCACCACCACCTCTCCTCAACCCTCAGTTTGTTCTCTATCATTAAGAGTCTCTTATGGTCTGCTTTCCTCTTTTTTTCCCTTCCTATATGTTCATCTGCTTTGTTTCCTAAAATCCACACACAAGTGAACTCATATGTTGTCTTTCTCTGACTGACTTATTTCATTTAGCATTATATACTCTAGTTCCATCCATGTCATCGCAAATGGCAAGATTCCATTATTTTTAATGGCTGAGTAGTATTCTTTTGTGTATATACACCATATCTTCTTTATCTATTCATTGGTCAATGGACACTTGGGCTCTTTCCATAGTTTGGCTATTTGATAATGCTACTATAAACATCGGGTGTGTTTGTCTCTTCAAATCTGTATTTTTGTATCATTTGAGTAAATACGTAGTAGTGCAATTGTTGGGTCATAGGGTAATTCTATTTTTAACTTTTTGAGGAATTTCTATACTGTTTTCCAGAGTGTCAACATCAGTTTGCATTCCCACCAATATTTAAGTAGTTTCCCATTTCGCACTTGAGTGGCTCAGTCGGTTAAATATCTGACTCAGTGTCAGCTCAGGTCATGATCTCATGGTTCATGGGATTGAGCCCTGTGTCCTGGCTCTGTGCTGGCAGAGTGGAGCCTGCTTGGGATTCTCTCTCACTCTCTCTCTACTTCCCATCCTTGTACTCACTCTCTGTCAAAATGAATAAATATTTAAAACACGAAAATTAAAGAGGGTTCCCCTTTCTCTGCATCCTCTCCAACATCTGTGGTTTCCTGAGTTGTTTTTTCAGTCATTCTGATAGGCGTGAGGTGATATCTTATCATGGTTTTAATTTTGTATTTTCCTGATGAGTAATGTTGAGCATCTTTTCGTATATGTCTTCTGTTCCTTTCTTAACTGGATTATTTGTTTTTTGGGTATTCAGTTTGATAAGTTCTTTATAGATTTTGGATACTAACACTTTATCAGATATGCCATTTACTAATAGCCTCTTCCATCCTATAGGCTGCTTTTTGTTTTGTTGACTGTTTCCCTTGCTGTGCAGAAGCTTTTTATCTTAAGTCCCAATAGTCCATGTTTACTTTTGTTTCCCTTGTTTCCAGTGACGTGCCTAGTAAGAAGTTGATTTGGCCAACGCCAAAGAAGTTGTTGCCTGTGTTCTCCTCTAGGATTTTCATGATTTCTTGTCTCACATAGGTCTTTCATCCATTTTGAATTTATTTTGAGGTATGGTGTAAGAAAGTGGTCCAGTTTCATTCTTCTGCATGTTGCTGTCCAGTTTTCCCAACACCATTTGTTGAAGACACTGTCCTTTTTTCCTTTGGATATTATCTCCTGCTTTGTCAAAGATTAGTTGACCACATAGTTGTGGATCTATTTCTGGGTTTACTATTCTGTTCCACTGATCTATGTGTCTGTTTTTGTACCAGTACCATATTGTCTAAATAACAATAGCTTTGTAATATAATTTGAAATCTGGAATCGTGATGGCTCCAGCTTTGCTTTTCTTTTTCAGGATTGCTTTGGCTATTCAGGATCATTTGTGGTTACATGCAAATTTTAGGATTGTTTGTTCTAGCTCTGTGAAAAATGCTGGTGGTATTTTTATAGAGATTATTTTTTTTAAATTTTTTTTAACGTTTATTTATTTTTGAGACAGGGAGAGACAGAGCATGAACGGGGGAGGGTCAGAGAGAGAGGGAGACACAGAATCTGAAACAGGCTCCAGGCTCTGAGCTGTCAGCACAGAGACCGACGCGGGGCTCAAACTCACGGACTGTGAGATCATGACCTGAGCCGAAGTCAGATGCTTAACTGACTGAGCCACCCAGGCGCCCCTATAGAGATTACTTTAAATGTGTAGATTGCTTTGGGTAGTATAGACATTTTAACAATGTTCTTCCAAACCTTGAGCATGCAATTTTTTCCCATTTCTTTGTTCCCTCTTCAAATTTCTTTCATAAGTATTCTATAGTTTTCAGAGTATAGATCTTTTACCCTTTTGGTTAGGTGTATTCTTAGGTATCTTATTGTTTTTGGTGCAATTGTAAGTGGGATTGATTCCTTCTTTCTATGCTGTTTTATTATTGGTGTATAGAAATGCAACTGATTTCTGTACACTGATTTTATATCCTGCAACTTTGCTGAATTTGTGTATTAGTTCTAGCAATTTTTTTGGTGGAGTTTTGGGTTTTCTGCATAGGGTATCATGTTGTCTGCAAATAGTGAAAATTTGACTTCTTCCTTGCTGGTTTGGATGCCTTTTATTTCTTTTTATTATCTGATTGCTGAGGATAAGACTTCCTGTACTATGTTAAATTGTAATGATGAGAGTGGATATCACTGTCTTCTTCCTGACCATAAAGGAAAAGCTCTGTTTTTTCCCATTGAGGATTATATTAGCTGTGGGTCTTTAATATATGGCTTTTATGATGTTGAGGTATTCTCCATCTATACCTACTTTGTTGAGGGTTTTTATCAAGAAAGGATGCTGTATTTTGTCAAAAGCTTTTCTGCATCTATTGAGAGGATCATATGGTTCCTATTCTTTCTTTTATTAATGTGGTATATCACATTGGTTGATTTGTGAGTATTGAACCATCCCTAAATCCCACTTGATTGTGATGAATAATTTTTTTAATGTACTGTTAAATTCGATTTGTTAGTATCTTGTTGAGAATTTTTGCATCCATGTTCAGGAATATTAACCTGTAATTCTCCTTTTTAGTGGAGTCTCTGTCTGGTTTTGGAATCAAGGTAATGATGGCCTTGTAGAATGAGTTTGGAAGTTTTCCTTCCATTTCTATTTTTTGGAACAGTTTGAGAAGAATAGGTATTAACTCTTCTTTATTTTTTATTTTTATTTTTTTAGTATGAAATTTATTGTCAAATTGATTTCCATACAACACGCAGTGCCCATCCCAACAGGTGCCCTCCTCACTGCCCATCATCCACCCTCCCCTCCTCCCACCCCCCATCAACCCTCAGTTTATTCTCAGTTTTTAAGAGTCTCTTATGGTTTGCCTCTCTCACTAACTTCTTTTTTTCCCTCCCCTCCCCCATGGTCTTCTGTTAAGTTTCTCAGGATCCACATAAGAGTGAAAACATATGGCATCTGTCTTTCTCTGTATGACTTATTTCACTTAGCATAACATTCTCCAGTTCCATCCACGTTGCAACAAAAGGCCGTATTTCATTCTTTTCCATTGCCAACTAGTATTCCATTGTGTATATAAACCACAATTTCTTTATCCATTCATCAGTTGATGGACATTTAGGCGCTTCCCATGATTTGGCTATTGTTGAAAGTGCTGCTATAAACATTGGGGTACGAGTGCCCCTATCCATCAGCACTCCTGTATCCCTGGGGTAAACTTCTAGCAGTGCTCTTGCTGGGTCATAGGGTATCAATTTTTAATTTTTTGAGAAACTCCACACTGTTTTCCAGAGTGGCCGCACTAGTTTGCATTCCCACCAACAGTGCAAGAGGATTCCTGTTTCTCCACATCCTCGCCAGCATCTATGGTCTCCTGATTTGTTCATTTTAGCCACTCTGACTGGCATGAGGTGGTATCTCAGTGTGGTTTTGATTTGTATTTCCCTGATGAGAAGTGATGTTGAGCATATTTTCATGTGCCTGTTGTCCACCTGGATGTCTTCTTTAGAGAAGTGTCTATTCATGTTTTCTGCTCATTTCTTCACTGGATTATTTGTTTTTCGGGTGTGGAGTTTGGATTGGAAGAATAAATATTGTTAAAATGTCAATACTACCCAAAGCTATCTACACATTCAATGCAATCCCAATCAAAATTGCACAAGCATTCTTCTTGAAGCTGGAACAAGCAATCCTAAAATTTGTATGGAACCACAAAAGACCCTGAATAACTAAAGTAATATTGAAGAAGAAGACCAAAGCGGGAGGCATCACAATCCCAGACTTTAGCTTCTACTACAAAGCTGTACTCATTAAGACAGCATGGTATTGGCACAAAAACAGACACATAGACAAATGGAATAGAATAGAGACTCCAGAATTGGAGCCACAAAAGTATGGCCAACTAATCTTTGACAAAGCAGAAAAATATCTGATGGAAAAAAGACAGTCTCTTTAACAAATGGTGCTGCAAGAATGGGACAGCAACATGCAGAAGAGTAAAACTAGACCACTTTCTTACACCATTCACAAAAATAAACTGAAAGTTGATAAAGGACCTGAATGTGAGACAGGAAACCATCAAAACCCTAGAGGAGAAAGCAGGAAAAAAACTCTCTGACCTCATCCGCAGCAATTTCTTACTTGACACATCTCCAAAGGCAAGGGAATTAAAAGCAAAAAAATGAAATATTGGGACCTTATGAAGATAAAAAGCTTCTGCACTGCAAAGGAAACAATCAACAAAACTAAAAGGCAACCAACGGAATGGGAAAACATATTTGCAAATGACATATTGGACAAAGGGCTAGTATCCCAAATCTGTATTAACTCTTCTTTAAACATCTGGTAGAATTTCCCTGGCAAGGTATCTGGTCCTGGACTTTTGTTTGTTCAGAGATTTCTGATTACTGATTAACTTTCTTTGGTTATGGGTCTGTTCACATTTTCTATTTCTTCTTGTTTCAGTTTTGATAGTTTGTATGTTTCTAGGAATTTGTCCATTTCATCCAGATTGCCCAGTAGATTGGCATATAATTTTTCTTAATATTCTTTTATAATTTTATTTCCGTGGTATTAGTTGTGATCTCTCCCTCACTCATGATTTATTTGGGTCCTTCATTTTTTTCTTCTTGATAAGTCTGGCTAGAGGCTTATCAATTTTATTAATTCTTTCAAGGAAATAGTTCCTGATTTTATTGATCTGTTCTACTGTTTTTGTTTCCATATCATTTATTTCTGCTCTTTATTATTTCCCTTCTTTTACTGGCTTTAGGCTTTATTTGTTGTTTATTTTCTAGCTCCTTAAGGCATAAGGTTAGGTTGTTATATTTGAGACTTTTCTTGCTTCTTGAGGTATATCTGTATTGAAATATACTTCCCTCCTAGACTGCCTTTGCTTCATCCCAAAAGTTTTGGATTGTTGTGTTTTCATTTCCATTTGCTTCCATGTATTTTTTAAAAAATTTATCATCTAATTTTCTGGTTAACCCATTCATTATTTATTTGGTAGGATGTTCTTTAAACTCCACATATTTGTGGTCTTTCCAAATTTTTTCTTATGGTTGACTTCAAATTTTATAGCATTGCAGCCTGAAAATATGCATGGCATGATCTCAAATTTTTTGTACTTGTTGAGGACAGATTTGTAGCCTAGTATGTGATCCCTTCTGGAGAATGTTCCATGTGCACTCAAAAAGAATTTGTACTCTGCTGCTTTGGAATGAAATGTTCTGAATATATCTGTTAAGTCTATCTGGGCCAGTGTGTCATTCAAAGCCATTGTTTCTTTTTTTTTTTTTTTTTAAATTTTTTTTTCAACGTTTTTTATTTATTTTTTTTTGGGACAGAGAAAGACAGAGCATGAGCGGGGGAGGGTCAGAGAGAGGGAGACACAGAATCAGAAACAGGCTCCGAGCCATCAGCCCAGAGCCCGACGCGGGGCTCGAACTCACAGACCGCAAGATCGTGACCTGGCTGAAGTCGGACGCTTAACCGACTGCGCCACCCAGGCGCCCCAAAGCCATTGTTTCATTGTTGGTTTTCTGCTTAGATGATCTGTCCATTCCTGTAAGTGGGCTGTAAAGTCTACTACTATTATTGTATTATCATCAATGAGTTTCTTTATGTTTATTATTAATTGATTTATATATTTGGGAAATTACAAGTTGGGGGCATAACTATTTACAATTGTAAGATATTCTTTTTGGATAGACCTCCTTTATTATGATATAGTGCCCTTTTTCATCTCTTGTTACAGTGTTTGGATTAAAATCTAGTTTTTCTGATATAATGATGGTTACTCTGGCTTTTGTTTGATGTCCATTAGCATGATAGATGGTTCTCCATCTCCTTACTGTCAATCTGCAGGGGTCTTTAAGTCTAAAATGAGTCTCTTCTAGGCATACAGATGGGTCTTGCTTTTTTTTTTTTATCCATTCTGATACCCTTTATCTTATGACTGCAGCATTTAGTCCACTTACATTCAGAGTGATTATTGAAAGGTATGAATTTAGTGCCATTGTGTTACCTGTAAGGTTGGTGTTTCTGGTGATGCTCTCTGTTCCTTTCTAGCCTTTATTGCTTTCATTTGTTTTTTCATTCCTCAAAGAGTCCTCTTTAATATATATTACAGGGCTGGTTTAGTGGCCATGAACTCCTTTACTTTTTGTTTATCTGGGAAATTTTTTTCTCTCTACTCCTATTCTGAATGACAGTTTTGTGGGATAAAGTATTCTTGGCTGCCAATTTTTCCCATCTAGCACATTTTCCCTTGCTGCTTTCAGGAATCTTTCCTTGTCTGTGTATTTTGTGAATTTCACTATGATAGGTCTTGGTGATGGCTGGCTGTTGTTGAATTTAATGGGAGTTCTCTGTGCTTCTTGGATATTGATATCTGTTTCCCTCCCCAGATTAACAAAGTTTTCAGCTATAATTGGCTCAAATAAGCCTTCTGCTCCTTTCTCTTTCTCCTCTTCTTCTGTCACTCCTATGACACGAATGTTTTTTTTTTTTAATTTTTTTTTTCAACGTTTTTTATTTATTTTTGGGACAGAGAGAGACAGAGCATGAACGGGGGAGGGGCAGAGAGAGAGGGAGACACAGAATCGGAAACAGGCTCCAGGCTCCGAGCCATCAGCCCAGAGCCTGACGCGGGGCTCGAACTCACGGACCGCGAGATCGTGACCTGGCTGAAGTCGGACGCTCAACCGACTGCGCCACCCAGGCGCCCCTAATGTTTTATGCTTTAAGGAGTTGCTGAGGCCCCTAAGTCTACATTTGTGATCCAATACCTTTCTTTCCCTCTTTTTGTCTAGTGTCATTTTTTCCATAATTCTATCTTCTGTATCAGTGATTCATTTCTCTGCTTCATCCATACTAATTGTCATTGCATCCATTCAATTTTGCATCTCAGTTATAGCATTTTTTTATTTTGATCTGACTAATTTTTAGTTCTTTTACCTGCAATAAAGGATTCTTTAGTGTCTTCTATGCTTTTCTCAAGCCCAGCTAGTATCCTCTTGATTATTGTTTTAAATTCTGGTTCAGACATCTTATTTGTATCTATATTGATTATATCCCTGACTTCTTCCCATTCTTTCTTTGCTGTGAATTCCCCCATCTTGTCATTTTGTCTGGATCACAGTTTTAAATTTTTTTTTTCAACATTTTTTATTTTATTTTTGGGACAGAGAGAGACAGAGCATGAACGGGGGAGGGGCAGAGAGAGAGAGGGAGACACAGAATCAGAAACAGGCTCCAGGCTCCGAGCCATCAGCCCAGAGCCTGACGCGGGGCTCAAACTCACGGACCGCGAGATCGTGACCTGGCTGAAGTCGGACGCTTAACCGACTGCGCCACCCAGGCGCCCCTGGATCACAGTTTTTTTTTTGTGTGTGTGTGTGTGTGTGTGTTTGTGTGATTGTTAGGAAATCCTGTTGTATTCCTGCTCCTAATAGCTGTATTAAGAAAAAGCCCAGAAAAAAAAAAAAAAAGGAAGTTAGATCTGTTTTAGTCTGCTTGCTAAAATATTCTAGATCCCAGAAAGAAAAAGAAAAGAAAAGAAAGCTAGATCCTATTTCACCTAGAGCTGAAGTTTTGCAGCACTCTATAAATGATCAGTAGTCTTGGTGTGAGAAAGAGGTTTGTGCACTATTGGAGATGTACCTGTAGAATGCAAAGTGAACAGAGTTTGGTGCAAGCATCTTCAACTTCCACTGGGTGTCACTGTGTTGCTCACTGAAATCATCAGTGCTGAAGGATTGGGCTTGGCCCAGCTCTCCTCCCCAGAGTGGGGAGTTTGCACCTGCCACTCTTCAGGAAGTCCTCACAGAACAAACAATCACCATCTTGTGTCCCTGGCTTCTGCCAGATCCCTGCCTTCACCCTCCTTGCATTTGAGCTGTCTGCCTGCCATGCACAGGACAGTACTCCTATATTTTATCTCAGGCATGTAGCTAGGTTTAAAATCTCCAAATGCCAAATTTTAGTACCCACATAGATACAGACCGGTGCTGATCCTCTGGGGCAGGGTCTCCCTACACTATTGCCATTTGCCAGTCTGTCCCAGAAAAGCAGTCTCAGGACCCCACAGTGGTTAAAAGTCTATAGTAAAGTGCAGCACAAAGCCATTGCCAAGTTTTGCTGCCCTGAATCGGTGTCTTTGTTCCAATGCTAGGGAACAGGGATGTACCTTGGTGACACCAATTCTTTTTGTCCCTAGGGAGGCCATGCCACCACTCCCAAATGCACTCCAAGAAGGGGAACTGTTTCTCCCTGTGTGACCCAGGGGCTCCTCAGGCCATGCTGCCCACTCCTGGGTCTTCTAAAGAGAAAATTTAAAAAATTTCTTGAGACAAGTGAAAACACATAAAGAAGATGTATTATACATATATGCAGTGGAACATTATTCAGCCATAAAAAAGAATGAAATCTTGCCATTTGCAACAACATGTATAGAGCTAGAGAGCATAATGCTAATGGAAATAAGCCAGTCAGAGAAAGACAAATATGTTATGATCTCAGTCATATGTAGAATTTAAGAAACAAAACATGAGAAAAGGGGGAAAAATGAGGCAAGCCAAGAAATATACTCTTAGCTATAGAGAACAAAATGATGGTTACCAGGGGGTAGGTGGGCTAGGGGATGGCTAAAATAGGGGATGGGAATTAAAGAGTACACATATCATGATGAAATGTTAACCAAATAAAATTTAAAAAGGGAAAAAACTAGCACTGGCATTACTTATAATCAATGCAAATATTTTGATAAAAAATATGAAGCCCAATTTTAATCAATGTGGAATATATTTAGAAGTTCCTTAGTAGAGAAATATTAATGGAATTGATGGAATGATGAGGAGATATTCATGGCACAATTTCAAAGAAAGTTCTTGAGAATTAAATGAGATAATATATACACATATTTTAACACATAATAAATGTAATTTATGAAAAATATAAATATATTTGGCATTTTATAAGTTTACTGGAGCCCCCCCCCAAAACATATATTTGTTATTTTTCAAAAAAGAAAATGAAAACACAATTTCCCCAAATCTATGGGACAGAGGAAAAGCAATCCTAAGCGAGAAATTTATAGTGATACAGGACTAATTAAATAATGAAGAAAAATACCAAGTAAAAGAAAAATCCAACTTTACACTTAAGGAACTAGAAAAATAGAACAAAGCCCAAAGTTAATAGAAAGAAGGAAATAGTAAAGATCAGATTGGAAATAAATACAATAGAGACTAAAACAACAATAAAAAAGACCACTGAAACTAGGAACTGATTCTTAGAAAAGATAAAAAAAAATTGAAAAACCCTTTGTCAGACTCTTAAAAAAGAGCAAGAGCCCAAATAAATAAAAGTAGAAATGAAAGAGCAGATACAACTGATACCACAGAAATACCAAGAATCATAAAAGATTATCGAGAAGAATAGCATGCTAGCAAATTGGATCATCCAGAAGAAATGGATGGCTTCAAAAGTGAATTTCTAACAAACATTTAGAGTTAGTACCTATCCTCAAATTACAATTGACCCATGAATAATGTGAGGGTTGAGGGCGCCAAGCCCCTGACCAGCAAAAAAAATTTGTATATAACTTGTGACACTCTAAGAACTTAACCACTAATAGTCTACTATTGACTGGAAGCCTTATTGATAAAATAAACAGTCAAAATGTGTTTTATATGTTATATGAATTATATACCATATTCCTACAACAACACTAGAAAAAGGAGAATATCAAAATCTTAAGAGAAAATACATTTACTGTACAGTAGACTAGAAGGAAGCATCACACATACCCTTATCCCCACATGGTTAGGAAGGCTGGATCCTGGAGTGACACCCACTCCTTATTTCTCTAACCCAGGAATGAAGGAAATCTTTTTGCAAGCAAAGTCTAGGAGAAGGGCAGAGAATAGAGGAAGGCAGAGTACCTTTGCCCATCTCTCTAGGTAGGTCACTTACTCCACCTGACCCCCTTTGTGTGGTTCTAACACAGTTTCTGCTTGTGGAAATACTGGCAAGGAGGGAGTTGCCAGTTCCCCAGGGTATTAGCTCTCTGTTTCAAGGAACTTTCAGCACCAGTGACAGCAGCCCTTCCCTGGTCAGCTCTGTGTCTCAGGCTCCTTCCTTGTGCTATCTTAACCCCAACGTTCTCCTGGACCCCTTACCTTGGAGGCAAGCAGCTTATCATTTGTGGTCCTTGACCAACTTCAGCCAGTGACTGAGCTTGACACTTTGACTAGAATCCCACCTCAGAGCCAGTTGTTTTGCCTCTCTCAGTTCAAGACCTCAATTAACCAAGCTTTGCACAGGTGATACAAATGCCAACAGCAGGTGAGAAACCTCCCATTTCAATCTTCCCCACATCTTTCTTCCACCTCTTCCTTTCATGTCTAGTTACTTGACAACTTCTATCTTTTCAATCACAATATAAAATATGTATTAACAACAAAAATCCATATATAAGTGGATCCATGCAGTTTAAACCCATGTTGTTAAAGGGCCAACTGTTTTCCAAAAACTGAAGAGGAAGGAATGTTTCCAAACTCATTTTTACAATGTGAACATTATACAGATACCAAACCCAGACAAGGAGACATCACAAAAAATGAAAATTACAGGCCATATCTCTGATGAACATAAAGGCAAAAATCTTTAACAAAATATTAGCAAACCATATTCAACTATACATTAAAAGGATCATTATCAACTGTGATTTATTCCACAGATGCAAGGATAGCTTGACATTACCAAATAAATCAACAAGACTCACCACATTAACAAGATACAGGTTAAAAACTTGATCATCTCAAGTCATGCCCAGTTTGGGACTTTTATTCAAGTATTTCAAGTCCCAGCCAGAGCAATTAAACAACAAAAGGAAATAAAAGTCATCCAAATTGGAAAGGAAGAAGTAAACCCTTTACTATTGGCAGATGACAGGATACTATACATAGAAAACCCTAAAGACTCCACTAAAACTATTAGAATAAATGAATTCTGTACAGTTGCAAGATACAAAATTAAAAGAAATCAGTTGCCTTTCTATACACTAATAATGAGCTATCAGACAGAAATTAAGAAAACAATTCCATTTATACTTATATCAAAAAGAATAAAATATGTAAGAATAAATTTTATCAAGGAAGAAAAGATTTGTACTCTGAAATCTATAAGACAGTGATGAAAGAAATTGTAGACAAAATAAATAAATGAAAAGATGTTATATTTCATGGATTGTAAGAATTAATATTGTTAAAAAGTCCATATTACCAAAAGCAATCTACAGATTCAATGCAATCTCTATCAAAATACCAATGGTGTTTTTATTTTTATTTTTTTACAAAACAAGAACAAATAATCCTCAGATTTGTATGGAGCAATGAATGTCTGAATAGCCATAGGAATCTTGAGAAAGAGGAAAAGGGCTGGAGGTGTCATCACCCTGATTTCAAAACTGTATTACAAAAGCTATAGTAATCAAAACAGTATGGTATTGGCACAGAAACAGTCACATAGATTAATGGAATAGAATAGAGAAACTGGAAATACTCATACTGATATGGTCAATTAATCTGTAACAAAGGAGGCAAGAAAGTACAATGATGAAAACACAATCTCTTCAATAAATGGTGCTGGGAAAACTGAACAGTTATCTGCCAAAGAATAGAACTGGACCATTATCTTACACCATATACAAAATAAATTCAAAATGAATTAAAGACTCTGAATGTATGACTGAAACTATTAAATTCTTAGAAGAAAACAGGCAGTAAGCCATTTGTCCTCAGTCTTAGTATTTTTTTGAACCAGTCTCCTCAGGCAAGGGCAATAAAAGTTAAACAAATGAACTACACCAAGGTAAAAAGCTTTTGCACAGCAAAGGAGAAACCATCAACAAAACAAAAATTCAACCTACTGAATGGGAGATAATATTTGCAAATCATATACCCGATAAGGGGTAATATCCAAAATACATAAAGAATGGATATAACTCAATAGCTAAAAATTAAACAACCTGATTTAAAAAATGGGAAGAAGATTTAAACGGACATTTTCCCAAATATGGGAAAGGTCAACATATGGAAGGTCAATAGGCACATGAAAAGATGCTCAACATCACTAACCATCAGGAAAATCAAATCAAAGCCACAATGAGGTATCACCTCACACCTATGAGAATGACTAGTACCAAAACAACAAAAATACCAAGTGTTGGTGAGATTGTGAGAGAAAGGGAAGGTTTACACATTGTTGGTGTGAATATAAATTCGTGCAGCCAGTATGGAAAACAGTATGGAGGTTGGGGGTGGGCAAAATAGGTGAAGGTGATTAAGAGGTACGAACTTCCATTTATAATAGAAATAAGTTATGAGGATGTAATATACAGCATAGGCAATATAGTTAACAACATTGTAACATTCCAACTTTGTATGATGACAATAATTAGACTTACTGTGGGGATTTTATAATGTATAAAAATATCTAATTACTATGATATACAGCTGAAACTGATGAGATATTGTATGTCAATTGTACTTTAATTAAAAAAATAAATTTGCAAATCAATCCATCTACCCAGCACTCTTAATTCCCCTTATTCTGCTCCTTTTCTCTTTTCCCAAAGTAGGTATCACCTTCTAACACTCTTTAAAATGTACTTTATGTCTGGTATATAGTCTCTCATTCTGCTCCCCAAGGTTACAGATCTATTGTTTACTGATGTATTTAAACTCCCAGAATAGTGATCAAAATATTTTAGTATCTCAGCAAATACCAATTAAAGAATAAATGAATTCTTACGGAAAATCATGTAAAAAGCTATGAAACAACAGGAATAGTTCAGAGAAATCTGACCAAGAGAGCACCCTTCTGAAACTTTATCTATCTTCATTATTCAGCCTGACATGTCACCAATATTATGAATTTGACTTAAGTGATCTCATCTTTTAAAGTGAAAATACTATAGTAATGTGCTTAGAACTCAGTTACTGTTGCATTATTGTGAATTGATTTCGGTTCATCACTCTCTTTCAGTCTCTAATGGAGAACATCTTCCTGATGAGAACAAAAAGAGCAGAGAAAACTAGGACATTTTGGAACACAGACCACACTAGGTAGTGTGGAAATCCTGGCTTAGAGCCAGAGTGAGGTGGCTTAAGGCACCTTAATATGGCTCAGCCTGGAGAGATGAGAATGGTAATGCCACATTTACATATCAATGCTTAGTTCTATGATGATCTTTTCAAAATCCCTACAAAAAAAAAAATCTTGTTTAGATCACTGACTGCCTCCATTAAACTGATTACATCTGTTGGCCAAGTATAACCTAATTCCCAAAATGCGCCCAGCAGGAACTTGTTTAAAGGAGTAAATGGGAACAGGGATGGTCTTTTGGTTTCCTAGATCTCGCAATGCGACTTTTGCCAGGAAACTGAAAATGCTTATCAGATTTGCTTCATCTAGAAAGAATGGTTCTGTTTCCCTTGTAGGTCTCTATAGGCTGGTCCATCTGATGAACTATCCAGATTTACTGCCCAACATTGTGGCGCTTCCACAATTTATTTGGCCTCCATGAATAATGCCAGTATTACAGCAAACACAAACATCATTTTATGGCTATTTTATGATTGTTAGATTGTTGATGGTCAGGCTGTTTTCAGAGTCAACCCATCATCCCATAGTGTCCAGAGATTTCAGACCCATTCAAAGACCTGAACCAAACAACTTTGGGATAATGATGAAAGACTGTGTGGGGTTGGCATGAGCAGTGGTGCATTGAAGAGAGCTCATGCTTAAACATTTTTGGCCATTAAAGTTATTCATAATCTAGAGGGCTGCAGAAGCTTAATGAAGTCATTTTCCTCTCATTCTTCCTGAAAACCAAGTGACTTATTTATAGCATGATTTCAGACATTTGAGAAAACAAGGAAAAGAGAATACAATGAGAAACCTACGGACTCACAGGTCTTGTGTCCCTGTGAGCCAAATGGAGGGATGTTTTGACAGAAAAACTGGAAACTCCACAAAAGTACTCTTCTGACTTGAAAGTCTTCTACAATAATAATAGCTACTATTTACTGAACGCTCATTTCTTGCAAAGCACTATACACACAAGATTGCATTTAATCTTCATAATAGCTCCTAGAGATGTTATCTTTGTTATACAGATGAAAAAAACCAAGGTCCAGCTCACTGCATATCTACCCAGGTGGCCAAAATGAGGAGGGAGCAGAACCAGGGCCCCAAACAGCAGCTGAGCTAACACCCATGTTCTTCTTTACTTCACTATTTTGTCTTTGTCCAGAATGATGAAGGGGTATCCAGGTCTCTTGGCCCTGTTTTTAGAGAGAATGTCTCAAGAGATTTGTTTTATACCAGAAATTTTCCCTATTAGAGCTCGGTGCCACGTTTTAGAATGAGAAGTCCCTTCATCCTTGTCTTCTCACCAATCTCTAGGATTAAGAGTGGTGGGACTCAGCTTCTTCCTCCCACCTGGGTTGCCAGCTGCCCACAGAAAGCACACATTTTCTGGTGCTGAGTGCCATAAGCTACAAATGGTGAGGCCTGTGGATAAGATCTGGGGAGCAACATCACCAAGATGGTGACATGGACATTCCTGATGTTGCTCCCTGTCAACAAGAAGAACAACTAAGAACTATTTATGAACGAGACACCACCAAAAGGACCCTAGACCATGGGGGTGAGGCTATAGCACCTCTCTGTACCACAGAGACCAAGAGAGACTGAATTAGAAAGAATTAGAGAGGTGGCTACACAATGATGGCAGTGCTCATGCAGAGATGTTTTCCCTGAGCCTCTGGCTCCTCCAATGGGAAAGAGACAACTAGCACCCAGGAAGGCAGCCAACATCTCCCGACCCATAGCACTGTGAGTTACTATGTAGGAGCCCCTAGTCTGGTCTTGCCTCATGAGGGTTGCAGGGACTCAACCAGAATCTGGGGATCTGACTGTGACAAAGGAAAGGGACTTACAAAAACCAGTAGATGAATCTTGGGCACTGCAGTTACTAATTCTTAAGCCAACTAGTAATCCCAACCAGTAGCTTGCTTATTTGCAGAACCAAGTCAGTGGTGCATTCTGACGAGGGAACTCCATAAGGTGTAGATCTGCCTTTTTAAGGTCCTTAAATGAGGAGTTTTCCTGGTTCCAGAGCCCAGTTTGCCCATGCCAGACCAGGAGCTGAGTCATAGCTCCACCCACTGGGGAGAGTTATCCAGGCCCCATATGGCCAGAGAGGCTGGAGAGATCACCAGAAAGCTGTGTAGCCCCACATTGCTTGAGTCAAGAGGTGAGCAGGCAGAGCTGATCACTCCTAGAGTCAAGCCAGTACTGGGCATGGAGAGTTACCCTGGTGCACCCAGGCAGGGGAATAAATTCATAGCCTCAAATGAGCCTCTCCTGACAAGAAATCCTATCTGGGAAAAATTGGGACAGACCTGATATGGTCCCTCATCATCCTGCACAGACAAGGGAACTGAGACATAACCCCACCTGCTATGGAGTGTCTCCTGGTACCATGTGACCATAAAGACTGGAAAAAATACCTGGAAACTGTATAAGCCAGCAACATGCAAGCAGAGAGAGAGGCAGGCATAACTGATAATCTGCAGAGCAAAGCTCATGGCCTTGTTTGGCCAGAACACTTAACCCATAGTCAGCTTAAGTTAGAACAATGATCAAAGAGCTTTACTTATTTTAGAGCTGCTTCTCCCTCTGCTCTGACAGAGAAATTAATACCTGGCTCCATTCATTGCTGAATACAGCTTTCAGTCTGCCTGACTAGTGAACATAACCAGAGCATTTGGGAAGCTGTGTAGGACGTCTAACAGCCCTGATTACGGTGCACTTGAGCAGAGACACAGCTTGTGACTTTTCCCTACTGAAGAACAAAACTGGTGGCCTCACCTGACCAGAAAATTCAGTGCACATTCTTGCCCAATTCAGGTCCCTAAACAATAAGCCATGCAGGCTTTGGGTCCCATCAAGAGCAGGGAAGTGAATTCATGACCCCATCTATTACTAACTATAGAACTTGTTCCTGACTATCTAGTAAGCCTGACAAGTCACATAGAGGTGACTCAACAGAAATTTTCCAGGCCAGAAGAGAATGGGATGACATATTCATAGAAAGAAAAATTGTCAACTCAAAATTGCCTACTTGGTGAAACTGTACTTCGGAAATAAAGTAGGGGTAAAGGCTCTTTTGAGAAAACAAAATTTTCAAAAAAGTTTTTTTGAGACAAACAAAAATAAAAACACAACATATCAGGGGTGCCTGGGTGGCTCAGTCAGTTAAGCATCCGACTTCAGCTCAGGTCATGATCTCATGGTTCGTGGGTTCAAGCCCTGCATCAGGCTCTGTGCTGACAGCTTAGAGCCTGGAGCCTGCTTCAGATTCTGTGTCACCCTCTCTGTCTGCCCCTCCCCCACTTGCACTCTGTCTCCCTCTGTCTCAAAAATAAATAAACATTAAAAAAATTTAAAAAAACACACAAAAAAACACAACATATCAAATCTTATGGGATGCAGCAAAAGCAGTTCTAAAAAAATTCATAGCAATAAAGGCCTGCATTAAGAAGAAGGATCCTAAATAAACAACCTACCTCTCTACCTTAAGGAACTAGAAAAAGAACTAAGCCCAAAGTTAGCAGAAGAAAGGAAAAAAATAAAGACTAGAGTAGAAATAAATGAAATAATAGAAATATAATAAAGATTAACCAAACTAATATCTGGTTCCTTGGAAAGATAAACAAAATTGATAAACACTTAGATTAACCATGGAAAAAAGAGAGAAACCAAATCAATAACATTTATAAATGAATAATGAAGGAAACAACAGAAACCAGAGGGATAAAGATCATAAGAGGTTACTATGAACAACTCTCTGCCAACAAATTGGACAACTTAGTAGAAGTGGAAAAATTCTTGGAAAAATATAATGTATCAGGATTGAAACAAGAATAATTAGAAAATTTGAAGACATCAATTACTATTAAGGAGATTGAATCAATAATCAAAAAATCTCCTAACAAAGAAAAGCCCAGGACTAGATAGTTTCACTGGTGAATTTTCCCAAACATTAATGAAAAATTAACACCAACCCTTTTCAAACTCTTTCAAAAAATCTTAGAGAAGAGAACAGTCCTCAATTCATTTCACAAAGCTAGCATTGTCCTGATACCAAATCCAGATAAAGATACTATTAGAAAAGAAAATTACAGGGGCGCCTGGGTGGCGCAGTCGGTTAAGCGTCCGACTTCAGCCAGGTCACGATCTCGCGGTCCGTGGGTTCGAGCCCCGCGTCCGGCTCTGGGCTGATGGCTCGGAGCCTGGAGCCTGTTTCCGATTCTGTGTCTCCCTCTCTCTCTGCCCCTCCCCCGCCTCCCCCGTTCATGCTCTGTCTCTCTCTGTCCCAAAAATAAATAAAAAACATTAAAAAAAATAAAAAAAAAAAATTTAAGAAAAGAAAATTACAGGCCAATATCCTTGATGAATATAGATGCAAAAATTCTCAACAAACTACTAGAAAACTGAATTAGGCAGCATATTCAAAGGATTATTTAGTGTGATTAAGTGGGATTTCTCCCTGGATGTAAGAATGGTTCAACATATGTAGATTGTTCAATGTGATACATCATATTAATGGAATGAAAGAATTATATGATCATCTCCATAGATGCAGGAAAAACATTTGACAAAATTCAACATCTGTTCATGATAAAACACTTAACAAATTAGGCATAGAAGGAACATATCTCAACATAATAAAGGCCACATATGACAAGCCCATATCTAACGTCACACTCATTGGTGATAGTTTGAAAGGGTTTCCACTAAGATCAGGAACAAGGAAAGGGCGACCTCTGTCACCACTCCTATTCAACATAGTATTGTAAGTCCTAGCTTGAACATTAGGGAAAGAAAAAAAAGCATTAAAATTGAAAAGGAAGCAGTAAAATTGTTTCTATTTGCAGATGACATGATTTTATATGTAGAAAATCCTAAAGACTCAACCAAAAAACTGTTAGAACTTATCAACAAATTCAGTCATGTTGCAGGATACAAAATTAACATACAAAAATCAGCAGTGTTTCTATAACAGTAAGTTTTCTGAAAAAGAAATAAAGCAATCAATTTAATTTACAATAGCATCAAAACAGTAAAATATGGTTAAACCTTGGATTGTGAGTAACTTGTTCTGTGATTGTTCCACCAGATGAGCAAACATTTCTAATAAATTTTAACTTGATAAGTGACCAATGTCTTGCAATACAAGTAATACATGACACCAAATGTCACATAATCACAACTGAGCCAATGGTTCTTGAAATTCGCTTTGATATACAAATCCTTTGGATTACAAGCATGTTTCTGGAAGGAATTATGCTGCTATGCTGCTGGCAAACCAAGGTTTTAACTGTACGTAGGAATAATTTTAATCATGGAGGTGAAAGATCTCTACTCTGAAAACCACAAGATACCGGTGAAAGAAACTGAAGATGATACAAATAAGTGGAAAAGTATCTTGGGTTTGCAGTTTGGAAGAGTATTATTAAAATATCAACACTACTCAAAACCATATATAGATTCAACACAATGCCTATCAAAATTTAAATGGCATATTTTTTTATAGAAATTGAAAAAAATACACTTTAGTTTGGATGACATTTTAGGAAAATATTCCAAATAGCTAAACAAATTCTGAGAGATAAGAACAAAGTAAGAGGCATCACAATTACAGTTTCAAGTTATACTATAAAGCTATAGGAATTAAAGTATAGGAATTAAAGCAGACATCTAATAGGTCAACTAATATATGACAAAGGAGCCAAGGATATTCAATGGAGAAAACAATTTCTTTCATAAATGGTGCTGGAAAAAATGGATATTCACATGTAAAATCATGAAACTTGATTTTTATCTTACCACTCACAAAAACTGTCTACAACTGAATTAAAAACTTAAATGTAAGACCTCAAATGATGACATTCCTAGAAGGAAACAAAGGAAAAAAGTTCCTGGACATGGGTCTTTGTAACAATTTTTTGCAAATCGCACAGAAAGCTCAACCAGAAAAAAAGTAAATAATAAAATGGAATAATAAAAAATAATCAAACTAAAAAGCTCTGCATAGCAAAAGAAATGATCAACAAAGTGAAAAGACAACATACAGAACGGGAGAACATATTTGCAAGCCATATATCTGATAAAAGGTTAATATCCAAAATATGTAACTGACTCATATAACTAAATAGTGAAAAAAAAAGGCAAAGGGAAGGTGGATAAAAGTGGCAGAGTAGAAGGATCCTTAGCTCCTTAGGTCACCTCCTTGTATGAACACACCAAGGCTGTAATTACATACAGAGCAACTCTGAGAACAACGTAAAGACTAGAAGAATAGCTCTTCTGCAGCTAAAGATATAAAGAGTCACATTGAGAAGAATAAGAGGGGTACAGATTCAGTCTTCAGGACTCAGACTACCAGTACAGTAACCCATAAATGGGAGGAATATCACAGGTGTGAAGGTCCTCTCTGAGGAGTGATGATTTCAAGCCCCACAAAAGGCACACCTGCCCTGGTGTGTATCTACACCAGGAAGTTAAACCCCCTTAACATATGGTTTTGAAATTAATAGGCCTAACTCCAGTCTGGGGACCTACACCAGAAAAAGAAAACCCATAACATCTGGCTTTGACAATCAGTAGGGCTTAACTGCAGGAGAGCTGAAGGGCTATAGGAAACAGAGACCTCACCCTTGAGGAGCCTTTCCACAAGTTCACTCCTTCTGAGATCCAGCACAGAGACATCAGTTTGGAAAGCATCCAGCCAATACATGAAAGAGATCTATTAAGTAATTGAAAAGAATGTGTCAGAGAGGCAGGGATCTGTAGGAAATTTCTCTGGGAATGGAAATTCTGATGGGTGTCATTTTTTTACACTTCTTTTACTTGGTGGCCCAGCACTGGAAGGCACCATTACTAACACCCTCCATATACCTTACTAGCACCACTTGCCCATCCCTGGCATTTGCCTGTGGATTCTTCTAGTCCAACACATCTCCCCCAGCAGGCACCCCTTCAAAGCAGCTCCCACCCTCCTGTACTGGGCAGATGGCCTTGGCGTGGATTAAGTCCCTACCAAAGAGGCTCCTGCCTCAGGGGTATGCCAGCCCTGCCCACCAGCACACCTTCAATAGCCATAGCCAGCCACACTGATGGCTCACCTTGCCTACCAGTATACCTGCAAGAGAGCCAGCTGGGCCTCTCAGCCAGCTGCAGCAGGGGCTAGCTTCACCCATCAGTGTGCCCATAAGAATCACGGCCAGAACTCACAGCTAGCTGGGCTGGGGGCTGCTCCACCCACCAACATACTTGCAGCAGTCATGGCCCAGCCACACCCAGAAGGTGCACACAGTTCACACCTAGGACATCCCTGGAGTGCCTGGTTCTTGTGACCAGGGGAGATTGTGCTTCTGCATCACAGGACACAATCTATATAAGCCCACTCCTTCAAGATTGGGAGATGTAGCTGGTATACCTAATATATTGAAACATAGAGATTAAGACACAATGAAAAGGGGAAGGAATATATTCCAAATGAAAGAACAAGACAAAACCTCAGAAAAATAACTAAATGAAGTAGGGATAAGCAATCTACCTTATAAAGAGTTCAAAGTAATTCTCATAAAGATGCTCACTGAACTCAAGAGAAGAATGGATAAACATAGTAAGAACTTCAACAAACAAGTAGAAAATATGAAAAAGAACCAATCAGAGCATAAGAATACAATAACTGAAATGAAAAATACTCTAAAAAGAATCAACATCGGATTAACGAATGCAGAAAAATGGGTCAGCAAACTGGAAGATAGGTTAGTGAAAATCACCCAAGTTGAAAAGAAAAAAGAAAAATTTAAAAATGAAGGTAGTTTCAGGGACCTTTAGCACAAAATAAAGCATATAAATATTAGTAATAAAAGGGTCCCAGAAGGAGAAAAGAGAAAGGAACACAAAACATATTTGAAGAAATAATAGCTGGAAACATCTCTAACCTGGGGAAGGAAACAGACATCCAGGTCCAGGAAGTACAGAGAGCTACAAACAAGATGAACCCAATGAGGTTCACACCAAGAGAAATAATAATGAAAATCTCAAAAATAGGGGTGCTTGGGTGGCTCAGTCGGTTAGGCGTCCAACTCTTGGTTTTGTCTTATGGCATGATCTCATGGTTTGTGAGATTGAACCCTGCATCAGGCTTTATGCTGACAGCTTGGAGCCTGCTTCAGATTTTCTCTCTCTCTCTCTTTCTCTTTCTCTTTCTCCTACCCCCGCACCCCAATCACATTTTCTCTCAAAATAAATAAACTTTAAAAATAAATAAACTTTAAAAATAAAATAAAATGTCAAAGATAAAGACAGAATTGTAAAAGCAGCAAAAGAGAAGCAAATAATTACATACAAGGAAACACCCATAAGAGTATCAAATGATTCTTCAGCAGAAACTTTGCAGGCCAGAAGGGTGTGGCATGATACATTCAAAGTGCTGAAAGGAATAACATAAAACCCAGAAAACTATACCTGGAAAAGTTATCATTCAGAATTGAAGGAGAGATATTTTCCAGACAAATAGATGTTAAAGGAGTTCATCACCACTAAGCTGGCCTCACAAGAAGTGTTAAAAGAATTTCTTTAAGCAGGAAAAAAAGGCCATAATGAAAAGAAAATTATGAAAGAAAAAATTTCACTGGTAAAAAGCAAAGTTATAGTAAAGGTAGTTGATCAACCACTTACAAGGCTAGTATAAAGGTTAGATGACAAAAGTAGTAAAATCAGCTATATGTAAAATAATTAATTCAAAGACACACAAAATAAAGAGATATAAAATATGATGTCAAAACATAAAATGTGGGGTGGCATTCTAAAATAGTGTTTTAGAATGCATTTGCATTTCATAATTGACATAAAACAGACTGCTATATATGTAGGATATTATAAATGGACTTCATGGTTACTACAAACCAAACACTTATAATATATACACAAAACAATAAAGAGGAAAGAATTCACACATACATAGCACCAAAGGAAGCCATCATTTCACAAGGGAAGAGATCAAGAGAAGCAAGAAGGAACAGAGAAGAACTACAAAACAACCAGAAAACAATGAACAAAATGGCAATAAGTATATATCCATATATATACTCAATAATTATTTTAATTAATAATTAATTTAAATGTACGTGGACTAGACATATTTGCTGCCTACAAGAGACTCACTTTAGATTTAAAGACACATACAGACTGAAAGCAAAGGGATGGAAAAAGATATTTTATGCAAATGCAAACTAAAAAAGCTGGGGTAGTAACATTAGAGAAAATACATTTTAAAACAAAGATTGTAACAAGAGACAAAGAAGGATGATGAAGGGATCAATCCAACAAGAGGATGTAACAATTGTAAATATCTATGCAAGCAACATAAGAGTAGCTAAATACATAAAGCAAATATTAACAGACATAAAGGGAGAAATTTATAGTAATAGTAGGGAACTATAATACTTTATTTATATCAATGCATAGATCATCTATAATAGAAAGCCAATAAGAAACAGTGACCTTAAATAACACATTAGATCAGGTGGTCTTTAAGATACACACAGAACATTTTATTGGAAAATAGCATAATGCCCATTCTTTTCAAGTGCACATGGAACATTCTCAGGTCAGCTCAGATGTTAGGCCATAAAACATGTTTTAATTAACTTAAGAAGACTGAAATCCTGTCAACTATCTTTTATGACCCCACCCATATGAAAGTAGAAGTCAATTATAAGAAAAAAAAAACTGGAAAAAAACCACAAACATGTGGAAACCAAACAGCATGCTATTAAACAACCAATAGTCAATGAAGAGATCAAAGAGTGAATTAAAAATATACCTTGAGACAAATGAAAATGGAAAGCAACTTTTTGAGAATCTATAGGATGCAGCAAAAGCAGTTCTAAGAGGAAAGTTTATAGTGATACAGGCCACTTCAAGAAATAAGAACAATCTCGAACAATCTAAACTCACACCTAAAGGAACGAAAGAAATAAGAACAAGCGAAGTCCAAAGTTAGTACCGGGAAGGAAATAATAAAAATCAGAGCAGAAATAAATGAAATAAAGACTAAAACAACAATGGAAAAGATCAATGAAATAAGAAGCTGGTTTTCTGAAAAGAGAAACAAATTTGATAAGCTTTTAGCTAGATTCACGAGAGAGAGAGAGAGAGAGAGAGAGGTTGGGGGAGAGAGCTCAAATAAAATCAGAAACTAAACAGGAGAAATTACAACCAACAAAAATACAAAATGTTATGAGACCATATTGTTGTATGGCAACAAATTGGACAACCTAGAAGAAACGGAGAAATTCCTAAAAACATACCATTTTCCAAGACTGAATCATAAATAAATAGAATATTTGAGCAGACATTTCCAGTAATGGATTTGAGTCGATAATAAAAAAATTCTCAATAAACAAAAGTCCAGGGCCAGATGGCCTCAAAGGTGAATTGTACCAAACATTTAAAGAAGGATTAATACCTAACCTTTCCAAACCATTCCAAAAAATTGAAAAGGAAACAATGCTTCCAAATTCTAAGAGGTCAGCATAATCCTGATACAAAAACCAGACAAAGACACTACAAAAAAGAGGGAAAATTACAGGCCAATATTCTTGATGAATGTAGATGCAAAAATCCTCAATAAAATATTAGCAAACCAAATTCAACAATACATTAAAAAAATTATACCCCATGATCAAGTGGGATTTACTCCAGGGATGTCAGGATGGTTAAATATCCACAAATCAATCAACATGATACACATTAACAAAATAAAGGATATAAATCATATAAACATCTCAGCAGATGCACAGAAAGCATTTGACAGGATTCAGCACCCACTTATGATAAAAACTCAGCAAAGTGGGAATAAAGGGAATATACCTCAACATAATAAAGGCCATATATGAAAAACCCACAGATAGCATCATACTCAATAATGAAAAGCTATAATTTTATCCTCTAAGATCTGAAATAAGATAAGGATGCCCAGTCTTGCCACTTTTATTCAACATAGTACTGGAGGTTTGAGCCACAGCAATTAGATACAAAAAAAGAAGAAAAAAAAAATAAAAAAATAAAAAAGTCATTCAAACTGGTAAGGAGAAGTAAAACTGTCACTATTTGCACATGACATGATTCTATATATAGAAAATCCTGAAGCTCCCACCGAAAAAACTTTCACAACTAAAAAAATGAATTCAGTAAAGTTGCAGGATGCAAAGTTAATACACAGAAATCTGTTGCATTTCTATAAACTAATAACATACTAGCAGAAAGAGAAGTTAAGAAAAACAATTCTATTTACAACTACATCAAAAAGAATAAAATACTTAGGAATAAATTTAGCTGAAAGGTAAAAGTCCTGTACTCTGCAAAGTATAAAAGAGTGGTGAAATAAATTGAAGACAACACAAATAAATGGAAATATATATTATGTTCTTGAATTGGAAGAATTAATACTAAGATGTCCAGACTACTCAAAGCAATGTACAGATTCAATGCAAACTCTATCAAAATACCAAAGGCATTTTACACAGAACTAGAACAAATAATCCTAAAAATTGTATGGAGCTTCAAAAGACTCTGAATAGCTAAAGCAATCTTGAGAAAGAAGAAAAAAGCTGGAGGTATCACAACTCCATATTTCAAAGTATACTACAAAACTATAATAATCAACACAGTATGGTACTGGCACAAAAATAGACACGTGTATCAAAGGAACAGAATAGAGAGCCAGAAAGTAACCCACACTTATATGGTCAATTAATCCAGGACATAAGAGGCACAAATATAAATGGGAAAAAGACAGTCTCTTCAATAAATGGTTTTAGGATAACTGGATAGCTACATGCAAAAGAATGAAACTAGGTCACTTTCTTATGACATACATAAAAATAAACTCAAGATAAATTAAAGACCTAAATGTGAGACCTGGAACCAGAAGATTCCTAGACGAAAACATGGACAATACACGTTTGAACATTAGGAATATTTTTTTAGATCTATCTCCTCAGGTAACAGAGGCAAAAATAAACAACTGGGACTACATCAAACTAAAAAGCTTTGCAAGCAAAGGCAGCCATCAAGAAAACAAAAAGGCAATATATGATGGGAGATCATATGGGAGAAGATTTTTAAAATGATATATCCAGTAAGGGGTTAATATCCAAAAAATATAAACAACTCATACACCTTAATACCACAGGAAAAAAAATCCATCCAAATAATCTGATTAAAAAATAGGTAGAGGGCCTGAATAAACATTTTTCCAAAGAAGACATACAGATGGCCAACAAACACGATAAGATGCTCATTATCACTAATTAGCAGGGAAATGCAAATCAAAACCAAAATGAGATTATTACCTAACACCTATTTAAATGCCTAGTACAAAAAAGACAAAAAATATGTACTAGTGAACATGTGGAAAAAGGGAAGCCTTGTGCACTGTTGGGAATGTAAACTGGTGCAGCCACTGTGGAAAACAGTATAGAGGTTCCTTGAAAAATTAAAAATAGAAATACTCTATGATCCAGTAATTCTATGCGTATTTTTCTGGAAAAAAAATGAAAACAGTAATTTGCAAACGTATATGCACCACTATATTAATTGTAGCTTTATTTATAATAGCCAAGATATGAAAGCCACTGTCCATCAATAGATAAATGGATAAGAAAGATGTGGTGTGTATATACACAATGGAATAGGCCTCAGCCACAGTAAAGAATAAAATTTTACCCTTTGCAACAATGTGGATGGACCTAGATGGTATCATGCTAAGTGAAATAAGCCAGACGGGGAAAAACAAATATCTTATGATTTTGCTTATATGTACAATCTAAAAAACAAAACAAATGAACAAACAAAATGGATACAGACTCATAAATACAGAGAAAAATATGGTAGTTGCCAAGTGGGAGGGTGGGGGATGGGATGTACAAACTAGACAAAGGGGATTAAGAGGTACAAACTTCCAGTTATAAAATACACAAGTAGGGGCGCCTGGGTGGCGCAGTCGGTTAAGCGTCCGACTTCAGCCAGGTCACGATCTCGCGGTCCGTGAGTTCGAGCCCCGCGTCAGGCTCTGGGCTGATGGCTTGGAGCCTGGAGCCTGCTTCCGATTCTGTGTCTCCCTCTCTCTCTGCCCCTCCCCCGTTCATGCTCTGTCTCTCTGTCCCAAAAAAAAAAAAAAAAAAAAAAAACGTTGAAAAAAAAAAAAAAAGAAAGAAAAAAAAAATAAAATACACAAGTAACAGGGATTCTAAAGTACAGCATAGGGAATGTGTTCAACAACATCGTAATAACGTTGTATGGCGACAGATGGTAACTAGACTTATCTTGGTGATCATTACAGATATAGATATAGATATAGATATATAGATATAGATATAGATAGATATAACATATTATATATATAAACAATATATATATGACATAATATATAAACAATATATATGGCATAATATACATATATATTATGTTATATATAAACAATATATATATATAAACAATTCATTATGCTGTACACCTAAACTAAAATTATGTCAACTGTACTTCAGTTATTATCTAAGTGAAATAAATCAGTTGGAGAAAGACAAATACCATAGGATTTCACTTATATGTGGAATTTAAGAAACAAAACAAACATGGGGGATAAAAGAGAGGAAAACCAAGAACACCCTCTTAACTATAGAGAACACACTGATGGTTACCTGAGGGGGTGGTTGGGGGGTTGGGTGAAATAGGTGATGGGAAGTGGTGCCTGGGTGGCCCAGTTGGTTAAGTGTCCAGCTTCAGCTCAAGTTACGATCTCCCAGTTTATGAGCTCAAGCCCTGCATCAGTCTCTCTGTTGTCACTGCAAGGCCTGCTTTGGATCCTCTGTCTCCCTCTCCTTCTGCTCCCCCCAGTCCCACTGTTCTCTCCCTCTCTCAAAACTAAATAAACATTAAAAAAAAAAGGTGATGGAGATTAAGGAGTACACTTGTCATGATGAGCACTGGGTGTTATATGTAAGTATTGAATCACTGAATTCTATACCTGAAACTAATATTAATATTACACTGTATTAACTAACTGGAATTTAAAACTTAAAAAATTATTACTATAAATAAAAATAATAAAATAAATGTTTAAGGTGGACAAAATACCTAAAAAGACACTTTTCTAAAGAAGATGTATGAATGGCCACCAGGTACGTGGAAAAGTATTTAACTTCACTAGTCATTTGGGAAACACAAATCAAAACGACAACGAACCATCACCTCACACCTGTTAGAATGTCCCTCATCAAAAGACAAGAGAAAACAAGGGGAGCTTGGGTGTTCAGTCGGGTTAAGCTTCCGACTCTTGGTTTCCACTCAGGTCATGATCTCATGATTTTTAAGATCTGTGCTGACAGCACAGAACCTGCTTGGGATTCTCTCTCTGCCCCTCCCCCCTTATGCTCTCTTTCTCTCTCTCAAAATAAGTGAACAAACTTAAAAAAAAAAGACAAGAGATAACAAATGCTTGTGTGGAGGCATAAAAAGTGTACTTTTGTACACTGTTGGTGGAAATGTAAATTGGTGTAGCCCTTGTGAAAAACAGGTTCCTCAAAAAATTAAAAATAGAACTACCATATTATCCAGAAATTCTATTTCTGAAAATATATCCATAGGAAAGGAAAACATTAACTTGAGAAAATATCTACAACTGTATCTTCATAGCAGCATTATTTATGATAGCCAAAAGAGGGAAAAAACCTAAGTGTCCATCAGTGGATGAATCAAGAAGTTGTAGTGTATATATACAATGGAACATTAGCCATAATAAAGGAGGAAATCCTACCAGTTACAACAACATGGATGGAACTTGAAGGCATTATGCTAAGTCAAATAATTCAGACAGAGAAAGACAAGTACCATATGATCCCAGTATGTGTGGGATATAAAAAACAAAAAATAACCAAAGCCCCCAAGAACCAAACTCCTAGAAAAATACTAGGTTGGTTATTACCAGAGGCAAAGGGGTGGGAGGAAGGAGAACTGGAAGAAGGGGGTCAAAAGCTACAATCTTCTGGTTATAAGATAAATAAGTACCAGGGATGTAATGTACAACATGATGACTATAGCTGACGTTGTTGTAGGATATACAAGAAAGTTAAGACAGTAGATCCTAAGGGTTCTCATCACAAAGAGAAATTTTCTGTTCCTCTCTTTTTATTGCATCTATATGAGATGATACCAACAAAAACACTGCTGCTATCATTGTACAACATATGTAAGTCATTATGCTGTACAACTAGAACTTGTTGTAGGTCATTTTTCAATAAAACTGGGGCAAAGTTGAATGAATAAACAAAGTGTGTGATTGGTGGGGGACAAAGTGGTTCATATTAAAAATATTGAATTCACTGGGGTATATATCCTACTAACATAGAAGAGTAAGAAGAGGATGATTTTATTTTATTTTATTTTATTTTATTTTATTTTATTTTATTTTATTTTATTTTAGAGAGCGAGCACGCAAGCAGGGAAGAAGGGCAGAGGGACAGAGAGAGAAAATGTTAAGCAGACTCCACACGCAGCACTGAGCCCAACACGGGGCTCCATCCCATGACCCTGGGATCATGAAGTGAGCAAAAATCAAGAATCAGACGCTCAACTGACTGAGCCACCAGGTGCCCCACCCCCTTTTTAAAATAAAAATGTTTACTCTTCATCTATGATACACTATTCATGATCAGAAAGTTTCATCCAGCCTCCACATCAAGAAATTAATTTTTTTATAATGTTTACTTTGAAAGAGAGAGCACAAGCAGGGGAGGAGCAGAGAGAGAGGGAGACACAGAATCAGAAGCAGGCTCCCGGTTCCAAGCTGTCATCACAGAGCCTGACACGGAGGCTCAAACTCATAAACCATGAGATCATGATCTGAGCCGAAGTCAGACACTTAACCGACTGAGCCAAACAGGCACCCCTAGAAATCAATTCTTTTGTGTATTCCTAGAACTGCCTTTCTACTCTCATTTAGCAAATCTCCCTCACCATTCATCTCTGTGAGCTTTAAGGAAGAAAAGGCAAAGCATATGAGGCAAGGTCTCAGTTTGCTTCCTTCACAAAATGAACCAAATGTTTTGTCTTGTGAAGCAAGAACCCAATGAGTTGTCATTAGTTGGTAGCACTGATATGGGGATTAGGCGACTTCACATGGTCTCTAAGTGTTTTCAAAATGGGTTAATGTGAATGAACATTACATTTCTCTGTTACCAAATGCCTTCGGGGATGTGAAAATGAATAGTTTGGGTAAAAATTGGGAAAATATCTAAGATAAATGCTTCTCTTTGATTGAACAGGGACAGGATGTAAGAGCCCTAATGTGCTATAATTTGGAAGGGCTTCTGGAGAGGAGCCAGTTCCTTAAAAATTAAGTGTACGCTCAGCTTTTATGGTAAACTTTATAAGTACTTATGCCATTGGGTATCACAGAAGGAAAGTTGAATTACAAAGCCTATAAAACAACACATAAGCAAAAGAAAAAATAAAGAAGAAAAGTTTTCTCTTTATTTTTTTCTTGACCCATAAAATGCCCTAGGTCCATCTGAATGTTTCTTGAAGAATTTCTTTACTCCATATACTTCTCTTGGTACTACTTACATGGTATAAGCTGCTACACGATGCTTTTTTTACCACTAAAAACAAGTCATAAAAAACAATCTATAATGAAAACCACAAAAGCCCACAACCCAGAAATAAAGCATATATATTTCCAAGTATATTAATTTTTCTGATAAGTGAACACATAAATAGCACATTTTGAAACTCCATCAAATGCTCAAACTAACCACAGGATAGTGAAATGTTGTTCTTTAGTGAGGACATTAAACATTTTGTCTCTGACAATCCAATGGGGAACTTCATTCATTCCTATCTTATTCCTGCAATAGTAGCTTGGAACTAGATCTATGTATAACCTCGTCAATATATGTATATATTTTTTTGCTTATATTACAAAGTGTAGTCACTATTTTTACAATAACACCAAAGTGAGTGCCAGGAATCCTTGATGCTTAAAAGGAAATGAATATATAGAACACTAGGAAATATAGAATACCTAGCCAACTATGTTCTCCATTTAACTAAAATGAACGTAAAAGGTCAGGATTTTCAGTTTTGATTAAAAGAGTAGGAAAAGAGAAAACTCTAGACTGGACATACTCCACTGTTAACCAGCTTATCTGTTCAAGGTATCTTTCTGGAATTCCACATAAATGGAACTGAAGGTAGACATTGGCTTTCTCGCCCACAATCATAACTACCAACACAGAACTGGAGCGAACCTTGGATAGGATATAGATTCTCTGCATAGTCAGCAATCAAGTTTTCCCAAGCAAACTATGGGCTAAACTATACAAGTTTGTACCTAAGAAATATTGGTGAATAAAAGAAGCAATGGACAAACATACGATAGACTAATCTCTGTAAAGTATGGATTTTCTCATAGCGCTCGAAGATAATGGACAGGTCATAATACTCTGAAAGCTTAGACTCAGAAGATTCTGACTGATGTAATAAATTTGAGAAATTCTCTGTTCCAGTCATGTATGTTCACATCGGAAGAGGGCTGGATCCAGGGAGATGAAGCTTATTGCCTCCATCCCACATAGGTTGGGACCGACAGACCCAACCCTAGACTCAAATTTTAACTTTACCCCCAGGCTCATGCTCCTCCTCTGTGCCATGCTGCCTGCTCTTTACTGTGGCAGTCTTAACTATGTTATTCCTCCCATCCTATTGCAATGACTTGCTGGCTTTTTGTAAATGCTTACTTATTTGCATTAGTAAAGGGAATACCTCAATTATACAGTGTGTAACTGTACATCCTGTTAGCAGTGAGTCTTTCGGAGTCACTTGAACATTAGTACCTCATTAGTTTACATTTAACCTGCTATTTTTTTGTAGCTGACCACATGGTAAATTTTTCCTTCTTTTTCCAGCTTAGTGAGGTATAGGTGGCAAATAAAAATTGTATATATTTAAGGTGTGCAGCTTCATGTTTTGATGTACACAGTGAAATAATCAACACGGTAAACATTTTTATGGTGGCTTATAATTTCACAAAGTTCAACACCAAGGGAAATACTTTGTTAATGAGTATTATTGATTCCAAAATGATAGTGCTAAAGTAGCAAAAGAAGGAAACATTTTACTAGGCACATTTTAATATGGAAAAAGCGTTGATCTTTTTTTTCACTTGGAAGCTCAATTATGCCTGTTTAGCATATCATGTTTATAGTTAGGCAGTAGTTAATATGTTAGCATGTGTCAGCCATTATATTTCTGACAGAGAATTAAACACATATAAATGACACTTTAAAAAATGTTTATTTATTTTTGAAAGAGAGAGAGAGATACAGAGTGTGAGCAGGGGAGGGGAAGAAAGTGGGGGAGACAGAATCCAAAGCAGACTCCAGGACCTGAGCTGTCAGCACAGGGCCTGATGCAGGGCTCAAACTCACAAACCTTGAGATCATGACCTGAGCCAAAATTGGACACTCAACTGACTGAGCCATCCAGGTGCCCATATAAATGACACTTTAGGGAAGCTTTTATTTTATTTTATTTAAAAAAAAATTTTTTTAAATGTTTATTTATTTTTGAGACAGAGAGAGACAGAGCATGAATGGGGGAGGGTCACAGAGAGAGGGAGACACAGAATCTGAAACAGGCTCCAGGCTCCAAGCTGTCAGCACAGAGCCCGGCACGGGGCTTGAACCCACGGACCGTGAGATCATGACCTGAGCTGAAGTCGGACGCTTAACCGACCAAGCCACCCAGGCGCCCCTAGGGAAGCTTTTAAATCCTGCATTTATACTTATGTTAGGATCAAGAGAAAAGGCAAAGTGATGGACCTAAATATAAATACGCATGACTGGTAATGGAGTGATGTTCAGCTGCCTTTTTGGTATCAATGAAGCCAGTTGAACACATGTAGATATTATACACATTTTTTTTTTTTTTTAACATGGAAGCTATCTTTTTCCTCCAATGCATTCTGTTACCTATGGTCATTTTCATTAGTTGAGTGAGTAGGTTTCTTAAGCTGCTTTACCTTCAGTATTAGTTTGGTAGGAGTGTATAAACCACAAACTGATAGTTTAAGCAACATAAATACATTTCCTCACAGTTCTGGAGGCTGGAAGTCGTAGATGAAGGGGTCATCAATGTTGGTTCCTTTTGAGGACTGACGGGCAGATATAATATATATATATATAATTATATATTATATTATATTATATTATATTATATTAACTATTAATCTATATATCTATTAATTATATCTATTAATATTTATCATATTTGAAATTAAAAGTTTAAAAATAAATATTTAAGGGGCACCTGGGTGGCTCAGTAGGTTAAGAGTCCAACTTTGGCTCAGGTCATGATCTCGCAGTTCGTGGGTTTGAGCCCCATGTGGGGCCCTGTGCTGGAGCCTGGACCCTGCTTCAGATTCTGTGTCTCCTTCCCTCTCCACCCCTCCCCTGCTCATGCTCTATCTCTCTCTCTCTCTCTCAAAAATAAATAAACATTTAAAACAATTTAAAAACTAAAACTAAAAATAAGTATTTAAAAACAATGAATCCATTACATGTTACTATAAATAACATTTTTAGTGAAAGATGTTTAAAAACGTCTGTGAAAAATATTGCATTGCTTCACATCTTTGTAAATCTTTCTAAAGTTTGACAATAGAAGACAGCTAGATTCTCATGTCTGCTTTTGCATTTAATTTGTTGTGATAGTACATGTCATGTAACCTGTGGAATACCTCACTATATCCTCATGAGAAAATGAAAATGAAAAAGGCAAAAAAGCCTTAGGATTCTCATAAAAATAACTTTGATCTTGTAAAATCTTGAAAGTGTGTCAGAGACTCCTTCAGAGGCCCTGGACTAGACACTGAGACCCATTGCTGAGGACAAAATGGAAGACTGGGGTCCCAATGTGACCACATGGAACAAAGCCCTCTAACCCCATACACCCTAGACCACCTACCAATATACACCTTTGTGCAAGTGATAAATCTTCTACCTTAAGCCACTGTGCTTCGATCTCTGTGTAAGCAATCAAGCCAACATGCTAACTAAGACAATCATTTGAGAGGCATGTTGTTTTCCTTAAAACAGAGTTAGGAAGAAAGCGAGATTTCTTGTACCAAGTGTGAACTAAATGTGGGAAACAAATTGTAGACTTAGGAAATCTTCGCTTTCAAGATAAATGGGAGGAAGTGCGTCTCCTTATGGAGCTTACAGAGACTTCCAGGATTTCTGGGACTGTTTTACTTTGACCCACTTGGCTCAGTTATGACACTTGCTGGAGCCAGCAGGCAAATAAGCCAATGGAAGTTTTGTGGTAGGAAATTGGTCAGAGCAATATTCAGGGAGGTCAGTCTGAGGGCCCTAGGGCAAGTGGACTGGAAAGGAGATAGCCTAGCAAGAGGAGAGCCAGGCAGTCTATGGAAGGCTACCATAAGATTTGAGGATAATTAATGAACGGTCTGGATTAAGTCCACGGAGGAGGGTAGGAGGAACAGAGTACATTAAAAATATTAATTTCTGAATCTCTGTTACCTACACTGTAATAGTTACAAAGAACCATGGAACAGAGCACAACCCAACTGCCCATAGACTATTCCTTACATGGCTTGTTTTCAGCCTTGTCTGGACCATGCAGGAACATTAAGGGTCCTTTTAAGTCTTTTCCAAGACTGCCTAAAGCTAGACCTAGTATTTCTTTCTCCAGAGCCTGACCCCCTGCCTCAACCCATCTCCCCATGTTGAGCAACTCTAAAACAGAGGGCACATTTGGCCACATTGCACCTGTTGGCAGAGGATAAAGAGTGGCTCCCTTCAGGCTGTCTGCATTATAATTCCACCAAAAGATTCTGCCTCACAGTCCTGGGAAGGGAACAAGGGGGTCACCACCCTGGGTGGTGGTCCTTACCTGTATCCAGGATATCCTTGATGGTTCTTGGAACTTATCCTAGCTACCTTCTTCCTGAAAGCTGGAATGAAATACAAGAAAGATCGTGTGCCCAGCGATAGGAAGAATAACGATAGCTAACATACATAGTTTATAAATGTGCCAGGTATGCATTTATGTGTTTTAGATACATTAAGTTGTTTAATTCTTATAACAATTTAAGACAGGTACTAATATCATTCCCACATTACCGATGAAGAAACGGAGACACAGAATGTTAAATAGCTTGCCAAGGTCATATGTGTAATAACTGGAGAAACTTGCAGTTAAGCCAGGTCCTGTCTCCAAAAGCCTGCACCCTTAATCCGTATGTTGGTTTGCAACCGGCAGCCCCCTCGGGAGCTTCCTGGGTATAATGTGGAATGAGTCCCCATGTGCAGAGTGCAGGGAGCAGCCGAAGAAAGGCAGGTCACTTCAGGTTGGTAGGTGGCAGTTTTGATAAGCAAAGGAAACTTACATGAATGGATCCCCACACTCGCCTGCTAAATCTCAGAAGTTTTTAAAGAGGCCTTGACTGGCTTCATCACGTATACTGTGCAGGTGTTTTCAATACCATATCACTATCTTTAAGGTATGTCCTGGGAGCAGCCTCTGGGAACAGGAAAGGCAAGCAGAGTGCACAAGCACAAGTACAGGGGAGGGGGTGAAGCACTTTTAGCTCACAGGTCAACTGGTGGTCATTTCTTTTGATGAGCTTCCTCAACACCATAGCATTCTACCACCTCTAATACCGTGGTAAGGGTTCAAGCCTGAGTTGTGGAAAACAGCTGTTTCCAAGAGTAGGAGCAAAAGAGAAGGCTTGATATTATGTATCTATTCACAGTACCTGATACCCAAACAGAACTGGAGAAAAAATCAGTTTGATTCTTTCTGTGCCTTTATACCACACGCCTAAATTCATCAGGGTCCCATGTGCCAAGGGCAGAATGGAATGAAAAAACAAGTCTAAAGTGATGAGTCTGGAGTGCTGGACTATTGTTTTGAATCCACTCAGGAGCTTTTATTTATAACCTGCTGAAGAGCAGGGAGAAGTGTCCCCAGTTCTAGGTTGCTACTGGGCTTCTAATTATACATCATTTAAAGAAAAATCTGTCAGCAGGGCAGTATCTTGGTGCATTCACAGTCTTACCTGTGTTCTGAGAGGAAGCTGGCAAGATCCTCAACTCTCTCTTCGAGAGGGAGCTGATGGCCAGGGGAGTAGATTCTCCATGTTTAATCAGTAGATAGAGGAGAATTCGGCACAGCTGGTCAAGGGCCATCCATGTGTTTTCCTTTCAGAATGATTATGAGTTCCTATTTGCTGCATCCAAGCTTATGCCCTTGGCAACCAGGCCAATTTTGTACTTATTTTGAAAATATCAACTCAAATCTTACCAACTACACGATATCTTTTTCTCCTGCCATATGCAGAATCCCCTTCCTAGGGTTTTCATAGCACCTTGACCATAGCTTATGTACTAAACTGCATTGTAATTGGTTGTTTATATACTTGTTCTTCTATCAGATTATGAGCCTAAGACAAGGACTGTGCCTTACCCGTCTGTGGGCCTCTGCACTGAGTAGAGTGGCCTGACACACAGTAGGTCCTATGGTTGATGAGGAAAAACAAAAAGAGTGGCAACTGAGAATGAGAGGCAGATATTGGTGTTAACACCTTTGTAGTATAAGATGTTCTGAGAATAATGCTCCTATCCGCCCCCCCCCCCCCCCCCCGCAGATCTCCTTTCTGGGCTTGCTTCTGTATGTGACATTGTACAATAACCAAAGAGTTGTGAAAATGCAAATAGCATTGGGAAAATAATTAATTCTTCATCAGCCTATAGCTATCAGTATAGGATGGAATAAGTTTGAAAAGGTGAGTTTAGGAGTGGCTATTTGGTTAGGTGTCTGACTCTTAATTTTGGCTCATGGTCTCATGGTCATGCAATAGAGCTCTGTGTCAGGCTTCACGCTGAGTGTGGAGCCCGCTTAAGATTCTCTCTCTCCCCTCCCCTCCCCTGCTCGCTCACACGTGCTCTCTCTCTCTCTCTCAAAATAAATACACATTAAAACATAAAATAGAAAGGTGAATTTCATGGAAGAAAGAGACTGGGAAAGATCAGGATATGATGGTACCTATAATGGGTCATCCTAGACAGAAGGGAAAAAACCAGAGACATTGAGTGTCTCGGCTGGTAAGAGAAGGGGATGGGAGGATTTCAGAAACATTTCCTTACATCATAATTATCTCTAGAACTAGCCTAGAAGGAAAAATATGATTATTCTGCATATCCCCTTGATATATTTTGGAATCATGGTGCTTATTTCAGTATCAAGTTTATGTGTAGCTATCAGAGTTATATCAACTAGTCTAATTCTCTTGGCAATGTGGGACTCAATGAGCCAAACTGTTGAAGTATATAATTCAGTGATTTCAAGGCCAAAGCAAATGCTGCATATTTAGTGTTATTTTTTTTTTCCTGAATAAACTAATCAATCCACTGGATGAATCCATAGTTCCTTTTCACAGCCAAATCCCACATAACGTGATAATGATTTTCCAGCTCCCAGTGGTAGTTTAATCTGGAATTGGTTGTACTTTATGATTTGGGGGCTTATTAAGCATTTTAAGAGACCTCCACAACTGTATTAGCCCTGGAAAACAAACCACACTGAGCTGCTGTGAACTGTGGATGTGAGACTCATTTCTACAGGGATCCTAGTCTTCCCGCTCCTAACCGCCAACTCCCTTCCACCGTCATTTGCCTCTCCCCCCACCCCCTCCCCTGCTGCCTACCTTCAGGGTCATTTACTCTTCCAAAGCCACCTGCTCCTCCTTGCCTTTGAGTTCCCAGGTGCCAGCTCTCTAAGATTTGACCTTGGGAACTGCCAACACAGAGCTGGGATGGCTTTTCCCATCTGCAGCAAAAGCCATTTCAAAAAGCAGAGAGAGAGCTGGGCTTCTCATATTTTCCTTGCTGGATGTGTTTGTGGCTGCAAAAACCAATTACTGAAGCTCAGCTGTAAGAAATGAAATGTATTTAGTCACAGGTAAAGTTCATGAACACGTTATTAGCTGCAGAATGTGTGTGGTGGCATCTTTTACAAATGAATGCATATCCCAGATCCCGCTCCTTTTACAAATAAGCCATCTCCAGAGCAATATTGATGGCAAAAACAGAAGCAAGTCTAATGGCCTGGCAGCCTCAAAGCTGCTCAGAATAACGAGCTATGGCACATAGCACTTCATCTTCATCAGATTTTTCCCTCTGCTTGTTTAAAACATCTGAAATGCCCATATTCCCTTGGGATCAAAGAAGCTTGCAAGACCCTCAGGACAAACTCTTCTCTCCACACTTTTTGGGTTAACATTTGAAGCTGAGCTCCAGGAGAAATTGTTGCATAGAGAGAACTCAGAAGGCAGATGAAGGCACATATGGACGGCATTTTGGCTCTACCAGCACCATTTCTGAGAATGACTATGTCCTCCCTTCCAATTGGCCAAAAACCATTTGGGAAACAAAGAACCGACCAACAGATTTAGTCAGCTTGTTCTCACTACATACAAACTTTGGTGCAAATGAATCTTTAATTGAGAGAGCAATTTGCTTTTGATGATTTGTGTTTCTATAGAGACGTTAAACCTGGAAGACCACCCAGTATCAAATGTTATTCTAGGTGAAATGGAAAAGCTTTCTAAAACCACAGATCTGAAAGGACCTTGAAGAGGCCTGGAGAAGTCCGACTTGCTAGGCTGTTGGCTTATTGTTCAAACCATTAGATGAAAGGTATTTGTGTGGTTCACTTAGGTCTTTGATCCATGGCCTCTGCTGTACTTGGTTTTCCTTGGTTTCCCTCCCTACAGGGGGCAAGCTGACTTACCAGGCTAGGTGCTGGTTCCCACTGCCAGCTCTCTTATAACACCGCTGGGCAGCACCAGGTTAATCCTATATTATTTCTTAACTGCTTTTTTTAAACTCTCTTTTGTTCTTTACTTTCCATTTGGAGCCACGAAGGGGTAAAAAAAGAGTCTGAAGGAGATCTAAACTTGAAGAAGACAGAATTTGTTATGAAACCTTGCAAATGCTTGAGGAGACCTCTGTCCCGCTGAGCTCTTCTCACTTTCCACCAATGACCTGCTTTCTTTACTGGGAGGAAAGAAGTCCTCAGGTGTCTGTTTTCTTGATACTTTCTGGTTTCTTCAAAATTCCATCTTTATATGAATCCTCTTCTCTTTTTTTATGATCTCAGAGGGTGTCTGTTTTCCCAAGCTGATTAGCCAGCCTGAATTCATAAACCCATGCTCTCCTCTTCTTAGTGACTTTGCTCTTTTACATTTCCTCTTCCCTCAGCACCCTCCATTTCAACTTCTGCCTTGGCTCCCTTTTTCAGTTGCCTGCAGATATGCACACACCTGTGCCTGGAAGATTTCCTAAGCTATTCTGCTAATTTACTTTTGCTTTTCCCTACCAAGACCCTTGGCCAAATACCACCCAGTGTCTACCTCCAGTAATAGTAACACTAATAACAAGAAATTATAAATAACATCTGAGTGTCTACTCTGTGCCTACCCGGTGTTGAGCAATTTACATACACTTTTAGTCTCACAAAAATCCAATGAGGTAGCTATTATTATGATAATTATATCCATTTTAAAGATGGAGAAATGGAGGAAGAAAAGAGTTTATTTAGCAACTTTCACAAGATCACATAGTAAACCTGTGCCAGAGATAGCATTGAAATCCAGGGTGTCTGGTCTCAGCGCCCACAGTTTACAGCACTGTCTCATACTGTGTTTCTCTCTTTTCTGCAGTCAGCCCTCCCAGAATTCTGAACCCAGATGCAGGAAGTGTGTAGCCTCAAAAGATCTGAGTCCACTGACATTATCCATTTCTCATACTCATCTCCCTTTCCGAAGTATAGGATAGAGTTGATCTTTGGTACCCCTCTTCCTTCTCATCACTACCTCACCTTTGGCTCCAAAGCACCGTACGATTGTGGTTCTTGTCCATTCTCTCTGATCTTTCTTTCTGTCTTCTTTGCTAGCTCCATTTTCTTCTCTTAATAAATATGAGCACGGCCCAAGTTTCAGTCATTGAGACATGGATAGATGATCTCGCACCTCATGCCTTCAATTGTATCATCTGCCAACGATCTTAGTTTTCTAGTTCCAGCCCCATTGTCCCTGACTCTAGGCTTGGATTTCCCACTGCACAGTGAACTTTTCCACTAGATTACCTCACCTTCACTTCAAATTCAGTATGAGTTAATGCACATGAAATCATATTTTCCCCAGATTGCTAGAACGTTGTTCTCCTCTGTCCTTCATCTCTGCTTTAGTTCAGTGGTACTATTTAGTTGTCCAGTAACCTAGTTAAAGCATGGATGTCAATCTTGAAGCCTCCCTCATTGTCACCATTCAACATTATCTAACTAGAACTAGATTTTTCCAGTTCTTTCATGATTTTCACAACCTTCTTCCCTATTCCGTTCTCTCCACCCCCAGCACTGTAGTAGATGCCCTTATTAGCTAATGCTTGGCCTACAGCTTAAGTCAGTCTCTGACCTTCTTGCCACTTTTGCTGACCCCAATCTATATGGCTGGCTGCCAAAATGTCATCAGTCTAAAACATTACTTCCATCACGATATTACCCTGCTCATAAATCTGAAGGAGCTTCCTATGAGCAAAATCCAAACTCATTATCCTGGCATTTAATGCCCTCTCTAATCGGACCACAATTTATCTTTCTAGCTCTTTGTCCTCTATTCCAGGTGGGCTCTTGCCTACATCCAAACATTTTCAGCCCAATCTTGAGTCCATACTGTTGCTCTACCTTCTTGGGATGACATCCCCATTCTTCTCCACAGACTGCTTACCTTTCAGGATCTAGCTTCAGTTCTCACTTCTTCAATCAATATCTTATGACCACATCCACTAGAAATGATCTCCTTTGTCTGAATTCTATAGTAATGATCATCTACGCAGGCAATTTAGCACTTAGCATTTCCTGCCTATATTTTCATTTGATATGTATCCCCCCCCCAACTATATATATGTGTAAACACATTGAGCGGCTGTTAGAGTCTGAGCACTATACTAGGTGTTCTAAAGTCACCATATTTTAACAATAATCTTGAGAGGTATTTTATCTGTATTTTATAGGTCAGGCAATTGAACGTCTGAGAGGTTAATTGGCTAAAGATGCTGCTAACATGAACCCAAACGGAGATATTACCCAGGGAATGTGACTCTAGGGCGTATTCTTTTTCAGTTGTACCACATCATGTCCTTTCAACTGCCTTGAAGGCAACGATCCAATTTTATATCTCCCAGTCCACCCCATGGCATCCAGCACAACTCTGGAACATAGTGTTCTAAATGTTGCTATTGGAAAGATGTATTGCCAAAAAATAGCAATTTTGTAATATGAAAAGACATGAATAAAATTTGAAGGCAAATTATAAAATGGAGATTTTTATTGTCATACTAAAAATAAGAATTGCTATCAATTATATAGGGAGAAAACCTTAATTTTTTAAAATTTAAAGTTTACTTGGTTATTTATCAATCCATTTATATAAGTGGCTAAAAACATTAAAATTCAAAAATTTCAAAAGAGCCCTGTCTGGGTTGGGTTCTGTGGGAAAACAGACTCTTTTTCTTTTTAAAGTTTACCCATTTATTTTGAGATAGAAAAGCGGAAGGGCAGAGAGAAAGGGAGAGAGAATCCCAAGCAGACTTTGAACTTGTCAGCACAGAGACCAATGTGGGGCTCAAACCCACAAACCTTGAGATCATTATCTCAATCGAAACCAAAAATCAGATGTTCAACCAACTAAGCCACCCAGGCACCCCAGGAAACAGACTCTTAAATGGAGATTTAAGAAAGCAAGTTTATTGGGGAGAGCCCTGGTTGGCTGCATCAGTGGGAGAATGAAGGAAACCAGGTTGGGCAGAGGGAAAGCAGAATGCTGATGCAGATAACAGTGTTATCAGCTAATAGCAGATCAGCTCAGCTGAAAACACAATCCCGTGACCCATGAAGAGTCTTGGAGCTGAGATCTTGCTTTAGATTTGTCCTTCCTTGAGGTAAGGGGGTCAGTGTTTATAATTCCCTCTCCTCATCAGTTTCATTAACACAGGATGTCCTGGCCAGCTGAGGGCAATTTCCAGAGAGGGACTCAACTGAGAACCAGACATTTCTGGCAGATGCGGACATGAGAACCTTTGACACAAAGAGGAATGTGGTAGCACCTCACAGCATCCACTACAGATCTATAATGATATGTATAAAGATATTCCCATGTTTGCCAGGCATCAAGTTGCCTCCTACGGAGGTAACAAATGTTAATCACTTGCTTTTGTATCTTTCCAGAGATCTTTCATAATATTGAAGCAAACACAAATAGATATTATTTTCCTCCTTTTCACACAATTGGTAGCATACTATACATGTTGTTCTGCTTTTGCTCCTTTCACTTAAAATACCTTGGTTTTAAAAAAAAATACGTTGGTTTTCATTCATGCCATTTTTTAAAGGAAATTGCTGCTTCTTTTTTTTTTTTTAAGGCAGCATTTCATGTGGATGCATACTGATTTATTTAATCCATTCCCTATTGGTAAATACCTAGACTTGTTTCCAATCGCTTGTTATTACAAACACTGCTGTAATGAATAACCTTGTATTTGCCTCTCTCCATTCACATATGAGTATATACACACAATAAATTCCTAGAGGTAAGATTGCTAGTTCACAAGATTTGTAAACCTACAAGAGTGATGCATCTGGCCAAATTGTCTTCCATGGAGTGTAGCAATGTATGAGAATGCCTATTTCCTCACACCCTCATCAAAACAATGAATTATCAAATTCTTTAACCTTTGCATATTTGATAGGCAAAACAGTGGCATATAACCATAATTTAAGTTTGCATTTATTTAATTTTACAGCATTTATATGGCTCTTAGTATGTGCCAGACATTGTTATAGCATTTTATAAATATCAACATATTTAATACTCAAACTTCCCTAAGAGGTAGGTTCTTCTGTTGTACCCAATTTATTTATATGAAAACTGAGGCACATTGAAGTTAAATAACTTGTACAGGGTCATACCCATATTAGAGGTGGAACCCATATTAGAAATTTTGGCTCTAGAGTGCTTCTTTTATTACGAGTGAGGTTGAGCATCTTTTCATATGTTTAATTTAGATTTTTTCTGTAAATTCTCTCTTCATATCCTTTTTGTATATTTATTTTTAATTTTTTTAAATATTTATTTTTGAGAGAGAGAGAGAGAAACAAAGTGCAATTGGGGGAGGAGCAGAGAGAGAGGGAGCCACAGAATCCGAAGCAGGCTCCAGGCTCTGAGCTGTCAGCATAGAGCCTGACGTGGGGCTCAAACTCACAACAGCAAGATCATGACCTGAGCCAAAGTCAGCAACTTAACCGACTGAGCCATCCAGGCACCCCCTTGCTGTGTCTTTTAAAGTGGGGTTGAGTAAATAAATTATTCATCCCCAAATATGTAATAGCACAAAAACACTACAATCAGATCAAATAAAAATAGTTAATGGCTTAACACAATGTTTAAAATGCAAAGATATTTTTTGTGCTGTGTAAAATGTATTCTGATAAAGCCAGTTATCAAATAGATTGTGTAGCTTGATCCCCAAATCTACATACTTTTCCATATCTTTGTACCTTTATATCCATATAATAAAGCTATATAAACACTGGAAGATGTGTATAAAATATTAAAAGTTGCTACATATCCCTACATAGTAGTATGGTAGAGGGTTTTAATTTTCTTCTTGGTACTTTTCTATACATTTTTTAAGTTTTAACATTTACACATATTATTTTTGTAATCTCTAAAAAATGAGATTTTTTTTTTCTAAAAATGAAATAGAAAAAAAAAGCCGATTGACTATTTGGCACCAAAATCCTGGCAACAGTTAACAATAGGCCTCCTTATCACCTGTCATATTCATCCTGCATTCTGGCGGAGTTCTAGAAAGTATATAGTTTTCCTTGAGTAGAGTCCTCCAAACTTGGGCACCAGAAGGAACTCAATCCCTGTCCTCAATCTCTCCTGGGGACTTCCACCTGATTGTCTGGAACAGGGTGGAGGGTGTTCCTTTTCTAGGAGACCCATTTTCCCTCAGGCCCAGTGCTTATAGTTTCATTTTACCCAGGAGGTTTCTGCAGCTCCTCATTCCCAAGAATTCCCAGAATAGTTCCCAGAAGAACAAGATGTTCTTTTTCTTTCTTTCATTCCCTCACTAGTCTTTGTTTACTTGCGAGACAGGAACATTTTTTTGACTAAAAACCTGTCAATTTTGCTTTTCAACTCCTTCAATGGGTAATTTAACTGTCTCATTAGTTTTTTTATGCTTGAATTTTAAGAGAATTTCATGGAGTTTTTGTTGTCCTTTTACCAGTTGATGTGGAGACACAAGCTATCATTATAAAGCCTCTTAAGAAATTAAAACCATTTCTCTGAAACAATCTCTATAAAGAACTCCCAAGATTTGTGTTTTACATCTCAGGCAGGACCTTCTCTTTGATTAAATGCTTTATTTGTCAGCTTCTGAGGCTGAAATGAAGTTTGCTGGTGCTTTGGTTCTATTTCTAATTCCAATGGCATGAAAGCACTTGCAGTGTGTACTTTTTGTTTTTTGGTTTGATTTTTGCTTCTGTTTTGTGTTATTTTTATTATTGTTTCTACAGATGTGGCTATTTCCATAAAGGTTGGGCATAACCACCCAAGGAAAAGAATGGTCTACAAAAGAAACTAGACACAACAAAATGCAATCCCTCAAACCATTAATTTCAACTTCTCTCAGCATAATTTGGGGTTGAGGCGATATTCAGAGTAAAAACCTATAATTTTGTTCTAAGTGTAGTATACTCCTTCCTCCTGTTAAGCTTCTGTGTCCAATTCCCCAGCGAGTTCTTAGAGCAAGTGCTGTATTGATTAGGTTTTTATATCAAGTCTACTACTAGACTGAGATAAAACTGACCTAGCTGATAAAACCAAATACTTCCTTCTTTTTGTTTCAGAAACAGGGTCAATCCTAGGAGAAAAATTATCAAATGCATAGATTGTTACTCTCTCGTCTCTTATTTTGGTCCTCTCTTGGGGTCCCTGGCAATACACTCCAAGCATCGTGTTGCCTTGGAAGACCCCTAAACCAAACACTGCTGACAGGCTGCATTTTGTCTGGCAGATATATTTTGTGAGGCCTGTATGCAGTTAATAATTGGTAAATGTCATATCAAGACTCAAGTACCAGAATCTCTTGGAAGAATGAAAATTTTGGCCTATAGAACATAGAATCCTGCAGAAAAACAGGTTACCCCTTCTCTTTTTAAAAAGTTTTTGGGGCACCTGAGTGGCTTAGTCGGTTAAGCATCTGACTTCAGCTCAGGTCATGATCTCACAGTCCGTGATTTCAAGCCCCACGTCAGGCTCTGTGGCTGACAGCTCAGAGCCTGGAGCCTGCTTCGGATTCTGTGTCTCCCACTCTCTCTGCCCCTCCCCCACTCACATTCTGTCTCTCTCTCTTTGAAAAAAATAAACATTATAAAAAATTTAAAAAATTTTTATTTTTGATAAAATTGTATTTAGTGTATACAATGTGATATTTTGATACATGTATACATTGTGAAATGATTACCACATGGAGTTAATTAACATATCTATCATCTCCCATAGTCACCTTTTGTGTGTGTGGTGAGAACACTTGAAATCTACTGTCTTAGAAAATTTCAAGTATACATTATTATTAACTATAGACACTGTGCTGCACATTAGGTCTCCAGAACATATTCATCTTCTAAATGAAAGCTTGTACAGGATGGTACTGGCACAAGAACAGACACTCAGATCAATGGAACAGAATAGAAAACCCAGAAATGGACCCACAAATGTATGGCCAACTAATCTTTGACAAAGTAGGAAAGAATATCCAATGGAATAAAGACAGTCTCTTCAGCAAATGGTGCTGGGAAAACTGGACAGCAACATGCATAAAAACGAACTTGGACCACTTTCTTACACCGTACATAAAAATAAACTCTAAATGGATGAAAGACCTAAATGTAAGACAGGAAGCCATCAAAATCCTAGGGGAGAAAGAGGCATAAAACCTCTTTGACCTCAGCTGCAGCAACTTCTTTTTTTTTTAATTTTTTTTTCAACGTTTTTTATTATTTATTTTTGGGACAGAGAGAGACAGAGCATGAATGGGGGAGGGGCAGAGAGAGAGGGAGACACAGAATCGGAAACAGGCTCCAGGCTCCGAGCCATCAGCCCAGAGCCTGACGCGGGGCTCGAACTCACGGACCGCGAGATCGTGACCTGGCTGAAGTCGGACGCTTAACCGACTGCGCCACCCAGGTGCCCCTCAGCTGCAGCAACTTCTTACTCAACATGTCTCCAGAGGTAAGGGAAACAAAAGCAAAAATGAACTTTTGGGACCTCATCAAAATAAAAAGCTTCTGCACAGTGAAGCAAACAATCAGCAAAACTAAAAGGAAACCGATGATATGGGAAAGATATTTGCAAATGACATATCAGATACAGGGTTAGTATCCAAAAGTTATAAAGAACTTCTCAAACTCAACACCCAAAAAACGAATAATCCAGTGAAGAAATGGGCAAAAGACATGAATAGACACTTCTCCAAAGAAGACATCCATCCAAGTACTAACCAGGCCCGACCCTGCTTAGCTTCCGAGATCAGACGAGATCGGGCGCGTTCAGGGTGGTATGGCCGTAGACTCCAAAGAAGACATCCAGATGGCTAACAGACACATGAAAAAATGCTCAACATCACTCATCATCAGGGAAATACAAATCAAAAGCACAATGAGATACCACCTCACACCTGTCAGAATGGCTCACATTAACAACTCAGGCAGCAACAGATGTTGGCGAGGATGTGGAGAAAGAGAATCTCTTTTGCACTGCTGGTGGAAATGCAAACTGGTGCAGCCACTCTGGAAAACAGTATGGAGGTTCCTCAAAAAATTAAAAATAGAACTACTCTACAACCCAGCAATTGCACTACTAGGTATTTTCCCAAGGGATACAGGTGTGCTGTTTTGAAGGGACACATGCACCCCAGTGTTTATAGCAGCACTATCAACAATAGCCAAAGTATGGAAAGAGCCCAAATGTCCATCGATGGATTAATGGATAAAGAAGATGTGGTATATATACACAATGGAGTATTACTCAGTAATCAAAAAGATGAAATCTTGCCATTTGTAACTATGTGGATGGAAGTGGAGGGTGTTATGCTAAGCGAAATTAGTCAGAGAAAGACAAAAATCATATGATTTCACTCATATGAGTACTTTAAGATACAACTCAGATGAACATATGGGAAGGGAAGCAAAATAATATAGAAACAGGGAGGGGGACAAAACATAACAGACTCTTAAATATAGAGAACAGAGGGTTGCTGGAGGGGGTGGGGGTGGGGGATGGGCTAAATGGGTAAGGGGCACTAAGGAATCTACTCCTGAAATCATTGTTGCACTATATGCTAACTTGAATGTAAATTAAACAATAAATTAAAAAAAAAGAAAAACAGCAAAAATTGTTTAAAAAAAATAAATGAAAGCTTGTACTTTTTGATCAATATCACCAGTTTTCCTATTCTGCCTCTGTTACTAGGAGTTCAACTTTTTTTTTTTTTTTAAAGATTAAGACCATGTCATGTCTGCCTTTCTGTGTCTGGCTTATTTCACTTAGAACCTGTCCTCTATGTTCATCTACATTGTTGCAAATGAGACAATTTCCTTCTTTTTTTTAGGCTGAATAAGGGTCTATTGTATATTTTCTTCATTCATTTGTTGAGGGACTCTTAGGTTGTTTCCATATCTTGGTTTTGGTTTCTGGGAATAGTGCTGCAATGAATATGGGAGTGCAGATATCTCTTCAAGATCATAATTTCATTTCCCCCAGATATATACCCGGAAGTGGGATTGTTCAATCATACCGTAGTTCAATTTTTAATTTTTTAAAGTTTTCAAAAACTTCAGTGATGTTTTCCATAATGGCTGTATCAGTTTACATTTCCACCAAAAGTGCACAAGTGTTCCCTTTTCTCCACATCTTTTCAGGTTCTGGATAATAGCTATCCTAAAAGGTGTGATCTGAAACATCACTGTGGTTTTTATATGTATTTCGCTCATGATTGGTGATGTTAAGCGAATTTTTATAAACTGGTTGACCATTTATAAGTCCTCGAGTAAAATGTATATTCAAGTCCTTTGTTTATTTTTTAATCTGGTATTTGCTTTTGTGCTATCAAGTTGTATAAGTTACGTATTTTGGATTTTAACCCTTGTCAGATATATGATGTGCAAATCTTTTCTCCCATTCCATAGGCTTCCTTTTCATCTGTTCATTGTTTCCTTTGCTGAGCACTTTTTAGTTTGATATAGTCCCATTTACTTGTTTTTGCTATTGTGGCTTGTGCTTTTGGTATCAATTCCAAAAAATCATTGCAAGGCTAATGTTAAGGAATTTTCCCCCTGTTTTTTTTTTATGAGAATTATGGCTTCAGGAGTTATATTTAAGTCTTTAATCCATTTTGAGTTGATTTTTGTGCATGGTGTAACATAGTGGTCCAATTTCATTCTTTTGCGTGTAACTGTCCAGTTTCCCAACTGGACATTTATTGAAGACATTATCCTTTCCTCGTTATATATTCTTGGTGCCTTTGTTGAAAATTAGTTGACCATGTATGCTTATTTCTAGGCTCTTTGTTTGGTTCTGTTGATCTGTGTGTCTGCTTTTACGTCAGTCCTGTATTGTTTTGATTACTAGAGCTTTGTAATGTAGTTTGAAATCAGGAAGTGTAATGACTTCAGCTTTGTTCTTCTTTTCCAAGATTGCTTTAGGAATTTGGGGTCTTTTGTGGTTCCATATGGATTTTAGGATTGTTTATTTCTGTGGAAAATGCAACTGTATATAGTTCACTTTGAGTAGCATGGACATTTCAACAATATTAGTTCTTCTAACCCATAAACATGGGTTCTCTTTCCATTTGGTTGTGTCATCTTCAGTTTCTTTACATTTTAAATGTACAGATCTTCCCACCACCTTGGTTAAATTTATTCTTAAGTATTTTATTCTTTTTGATGCTATTGTATATAGGATTGTTTTTTTAAGGTATTTCACTGCTAATGTATAGAGTATAACTGATTTTTTATGTTGATTTTCTATCTTGCAACTTTATGGAATTCATTTATTAACAGTTTTGTTTATTTACTATTTATGAATAACAAATGTTACATTTATTAACATGTTTTAGCAGGGTTTTTTTGGTAGAATCTTTAGAGGATGCTATATATAAGTTCATATCATCTGCAAAGGGACAGTTTTACATATTCCTTTTTGATTAGAAAAACTTTTATTTCTTTATCTTGCCTAACTGCTATGACTAGGACTTTTAGTACAATGTTGAATAGGAGAGGGTACCCTTGTTTTGTTCCTGATGTTGAAAGAACACCTTTTAGCATTTCACCATTGACTAAGGTGTTAGTTGTTGGCTTGTCATAATGGTCATAATTATTTGAAGTCTTTTCTACTATACCCACTTAGTTGAGAATTTTTATGAGGAAAGGATGTTGTATTTTGCTAAATGCTTTTACTGCCTCTATTGAGATAATCATATGAATTTTATCTTTTATTCTATTGAGGTAGCATATCATATTTACGGATTTGCATATGTTGAACCATCTTTGCATCTCAAGGATAAATCCCACTCCATCATGGTATAGGGTCCTTTTTAATGTGCAGTTGAATTCAGTTTGCTGGTATTTTGCTGAGGATTTTTGCCTATATGTTCATCAGGGATATTGGCCTATAATTTTTTTCCTTGCAGTATCCTTCTCTGGCTTTGGTATCAGGGTAATGCTGGCTTTGTAAAATGAGTTTGGAAGTGTTCCCTCCTCTTAGATTTTTTTGGAGGAGTTTGAAAAGGATTGGTATTAATTTTTCCTTAGATGTTTGATAGAATTCCCCATGAAGTCATCTGGCCTGAACTTTTCTTTGCTGGGAGATTTTTGATTATTGATTCAATCTTTTTACATTGGTTTACAGTCAAAATATGTATTTCTTCATGATTCAGTGCTGGTAGCTTGTATGTTACTAGGAATTCATCCGTTTCTTTTAGGTTATCCAATATGTTGGTGTTTAATTTTTCATAGTAGTGATTCCTGATCCTTAGTATTTCTGTGCTATCAGTTGTAGTGTCACCTATTTTATTTCTGATATGAATCTGCTCTCCTTTTGTCATAGTCTTCATACTTAGTCTAGATAAAGGTTTATCATTTTTGTATCTTTTCAAAACCCAACTCTTTTACTGATATTTTACTATTGTCTTTCTAATCTCTATTTCATTTATTTCTGATTTTTGTTATTTCCTTCCTTCTACTAGCTTTTGGGCTTAGATTGTTCTTATTTTTCTAGTTCCTTAAGTTAGGTTGTTAATTTGAGATCTTTCTTTTTTCTTAATGTGAGCATTCATCACTATAAACTTCCCTTCTAGAACTGCTTTTGCTGTATCTTTTAAGTTTTGGTATGCTGTGTTTCCACATTTGTTTATCTCCAGATATTTTTAAATACCCCCTCTGATATCTTCTTTGACCCATTTGTTGTCCAGAAATGTATTGTTCAATCACCACATATTTGTGAATTTTCCATGTTTCTTCCCATTATTGATTTCTGATTTCATACCATTGTGGTGGGAAAAGATATGTGATATGATTTCAATTAATCTGCTTAAATTTATCATTATGATTATTTCTATAAGTTTATTTATTTATTTTGAGAGAGAGAGAGAGAGGTAGAGAGAGAAAGTGTGTGTGCTTGAGCAGAGGAGGGGCAGAGAGGGAAAGAGAGAGAGAGAGAGGGAGGGAGAGAGAATCCCAAGCAGAGCTCTATTGGGGAACTGTGAGATCATGACCTGAGTTGAAATCGAGGGTCAGATGCTTAACTCACTGAGCCACCATGCCCCAGTCTGCTTAAATTTGTAAGACTTGCTTTGCGGCCTAACATAAATGTTCCACGTACACTTGAAAAAAACATATATTCTGCTGCTGGTCTACAGGTATGTGCTGAGAAATCTGCTAATAGTCTTATGGGGGATTCTCTTTTATGTGATGAGCTTCTTTTGCTGCTTTCACATTCTCTCTTTGATTTTTGACAGTGTCATTATAATGTATCTCAGTGAGGTCTTCTTTGGGTTTCACCTGCTTGGAGACCTTTGTGCTTGATGTACCTGGCTGATGACATCTTTCCCTTGACTTGGGAAGTTCTTAGCCATTATTTTTTTTAAGCAAGCTATCTGCCCCATTCTCTCTCTCTTCTCCTTATGGGACTTCTATAATATGAACACTGTTTTGCTTGATTGTGTCCTATAAGTCATATAGGCTTTCTTCATTCCTTTTCATTGTTTTTCTGTTTTTCTCCTCTGACTGGATAATCTCAATCTCAAAGGACTGTTTTTGAGCTCATGGATTCTTTCTTCTGCTTGACTGGGTTTCCTACTGAAGCTCTCAGTTGCGTTAAGTTCACTCATTGTATTCTTCAGCTCCAAAATTTCTGTTTGGTTATTTTTTATGTTTTCTATCGACTTGTTGAACTTCTCATTTGTTCTTGTATTGTTTTCCTGAATTTGTTAAATTATTTATCCATGTTCTCTTGTAGCTCTCTGAGCTTCTTTAGAATAATGTTTGAATTCTTTGCTGGGTAGTTCGTGGATCTCCATTTTTTGTGGTTACTGGAAGTTGACTGTTTTCCTTTGGTGGTGTCATATTTTTCTGATTCTTCGTCATCTCTGTAGCCTTGCATAGAAGGGGGCACATTTGAAGAAGCAGTCACCTCTTCTAGATTTTATAATTCATTTTCATAAGGAAATATCTTCATTTGTGGGTAGGGGCATGCTGGAGCATGCTGTGGCCTCAGGTCTACTGGTGTGGGGCACCAAGTGTGGGGGCCTGTGGTTGGTCTGGATCTGGGGGGACATGGTGAACTGTTGGCTCAGGCAGTGGGGATCCATGATATCAATGACTGCAACCCTTGTTGGCAAGAGCTGCAGGGATACAAGAGCTCTTGGAGTTCCCAGTAGCACCTCCAGGCTTCATGGGAACCAGGGCAAGTAGTGGTGGTGGTCAGGGCTGGAGGCGTGCATATAATCAATTGTGGGAGCTGGCTGCAGGTGCTTGTGTGGTGGCAGGGTGGCACCAGGCACATGCATAGTGGCAAGGACAGTGGCTGGGGCTGATGCCAAGTGCAGATGCAGCAGGGCTCTAGGCTTTTGTTGTCTACTGATGAGGCTGCCAGACGAACCACAGGTGCAGGCATGGTGGTGGGGACCGATGACGGGAGTTGGGGCTAATGCATTACAGATGAAAGGCTTCAGAGTTTAGCTGCAGGCACCTGTGACCGTACAGGCTGGTGACAGGAGTCTGGGATGGCTCTGGGCAGCAGAGCAGGTGCACCATCCTAAACTGGCACTGTGCACACACACAGCCGCGGGAACTGTGGAGAGCTGTGGGTGGGGTGGCCATTGTTGGATCACAGGCATTGTCTGTCCAGCCTGGGGTTGGCTGGGGCAACTCTGGTCAGGGTGGAGAGCAAGGAGGAACTCAGGCAGCTGGAGTTTGCGAACACAAAAAGCGATGGGGCCTCCAGCAAGGGGTCTGCAGCAGCTGTGTCGGCCATTGGTTTCCTCTGTGGCAGTAGGTGCTGGGATCCTCTGCAGAGCAGTCTGCTGGGCTCTGTGATGGGGTCCTCAGTGATGAGAGCTGTAAGAGTCCACAGCATCCATGAGCGCTGTTGAGAATCTTGGTGGTGAAGGCTGCTGGGGTCCTCTGCAAAGCAGGCCACTGGGAACTGTGGTCGTTCCTACCAAGTGGTCAACATGGGTAGCCCATGCCCTTATTTGCTCCTAGCCATTTCGAGACGTCTCAGCTATGCCAATCTCTGGGTGGGGTAAGACTGAGGTGGGTCCTTTCTTGCAGTGTTTCAAATGCTGGGGAAGTGGTTGCTCACCCTACTTTTCTTTTTCTAGTGAGAGAAGTTCCCTCTCAGCTGAGCTATGTCAGCCTAGAGGATGGGCAGGTGTAGGCAAAATGAGATCATTTTTACCCCTTTTATGTGGTTACTCTCATTTGTTTTTTCCTCCACAGTGTTGTTGAAGCTCCTTAAGCGGACCCCTGAACTTCCCCAGAGCTATTTTCGTTTGTGGATAGCTAATTGTTGTTCCTTGTTGGGGGAACCAAGGTGGGGTCTCCTACTCCACCGTGTTGGTGATGTCACTAGAAGCTTTTCTCTTTAGGCAGAGCTCTCTGTTTTGCTACAGTCACCACTCCTTATCATTTTATACCTGTTCCCTCTATAGCACTCACTTATGCAACTTTCATTATTTCTCTTGTCATTTGAGTCTGTTTCCCTCCGTAAAGCAAAAAAAAAAAACAAACAACACACACACACACACACACACACCTCAAAAGAGCAAAAAACTGATGAAGACTTAACTTTAAGGTGTGGTTCTAAAAATTTAGCACATATCAAAATCCTCTAGAGAGTATGTTAAAGCACTGATGGCTGGGCTCAACCCCCATTTTGTAGGTCTAGGGCAGTGTCTGACAATTTACATTCCAATAAATTCTTAGATGATGCAGATACTGCTATTCTAGAGACCACACTTTGGGAACCACTGCTGTAAAGCATTACTTCTTGGTGCACCTGGGTGGCTCAGTCAGTTACGCGTCCAGCTTCGGCTCCAGTCATGATCTCATAGTTTGTGGGTTCGAGCCCCACACTGGGCTCTGCACTGACAGCTCAGAGCCTGTAGCCTGCTTTGGATTCTGTATCTCCCTCTCTCTCTGCCCCTCGCCCACTTGTGTGTTCTCTCTCTCTCTAAAATAAACAAACATAAAAATAAAGTATTACTTCTCTGAGGGTATCTATATTTTCATTCATTCATTTGTATATTCAATATTTATTACAAAGTACTTTATTCTATATTGACGATTCATCAGTGATCAAATATATATGGTCCTTATTTTGATACTCAGGCAAAATTTACAATTTTGTTCATTTGGGAGCACCTGGGTGGCTCAGTCAGAGTCAAGCTCACTCTTGATTTTGGCCCAGGTTATGTTACCAGAGTCGTGGGATTGTGCCCAGCATCAGGCTCCACACTGATAACACAGGGCCTGCTTGAGATTCTCTCTCTCTCTCTCTCTCTCTCTCTCCCTCTCTGCCCCACCCCTGCTCATTCTCTTTCTCTAAAATAAAAAAAATACTCATTTTGTACATAGATATATAATTACAGCTGTGAAGAGTATTCAGAATGGCTTCCTTAAGGAATGACATGAAGCGAATCTATAAAGGGAAAGTAGGACTTGGCCAGATGGGTTAAAGAGGAGAGAGGAGCTTTCTAGGTCATAGGAAGAGCACATGTGAAGCCAGGCAAAGCTGCCTCCCAGACCTAAATGAGGAGCCTCTGATGGGAGTTTCAGAGACTGTGGGAAATACTTCAGGTTGGGGCACTTCCCAGTCATCATTCCAAGGAACCAGGTGCCTATTCTGATGACTTCTGGGGCTGACTGTTTGCGAAACTGCAGAGTACAGAGCCAGGAGAGAGGGAGCCGTCAGCACTGGCAGTCTCACCCATCAGTTCTAATGAAGTGGGCTGCATGAAGGAGCAGTGGCAAAAGTTCTTTCGAAATCCTGTTCTGGGGGAAATCCCAGTGGCATGTTGGCAACTCATCCCAATTTCTCTCTACTCCAGTTTCTGGGCCTTGGAGCATTGCTAGGAAAAATGTAAAAAAAAAAAGATGCCAACTGCAAGATCAGATCATTAAAATTTCAGGCTCAGTTCACCTGGGCCTCTGCTCTGGCTCATCAGTCCTTTTCTTCTTCAGTGCATAAGCGGTCCATGATGCAGTCGTCCCTCAAACGTCCAGGTCTCATCCATGCCCTCTCACCTGTGGCTACTCACCTCTCATGTTATCTGGGGAATCCTCCTTCTGTGCCATCTGAAAGCATTTATTTTAATCTCTTTGGCTTATCACTCTTTCTCCCTATCCTCAGATGTCTAAATGTAAAAGCATTTGTTTTTGTTTGCCTTCTGTCTTTCCTTTTCTCTTTTTGCCAAAATCTATGAACAAGGATGCCTTCTATTAAAAATTTTTTTTTCTCGGGCACCTGGGTGGCTCAGTTCATTAAGCATCCCATTTGCGCTTAGGTCACGACCTAATAGTTTGTGGGTGCGAGCCCCGCGTCGGGCTCTGTGCTGACAGCTCAGAGCCTGGAGCCTGCTTCAGATTCTGTGTCTCCCTCTCTCTGCCTCTCCCCTGATCGCACTCTGTCTCTCTCTCTCAAAAATAAACATTTAAAAAATATTTTTCTATATTTCTTCTCAAGTGTCATCTACCTTTTTTTTTTCTATTTATACACATAAAATTCATTTGCAAATAGTAATATCTAATTCAGCTCTCCAAGCCTCTGCTTTTACTTTTTTCTTTGAGAAAGTGGAATGTTTTTGATGTTGGCAACCACTGTTGTCTCTTTTTAAGGCTGAATTGCTTTCTGCCTCTTCATTATTCTTTATGGATTGTCTTACATATTCATTTTCTAACATAGCAGTACTATAGAATGCTCCTTGAGGTTGCCTTTAGTTCTGAAATATTATGATTACAAGGAATTTGCTTCTCTTCCATATGAATTTTAATTGAATTCCCAGCTTTTAATAAATTAATTTTGGTTATTTTCATAGCATCATAAAAAAAAGAACATGCCTTTCACTTACATTTTATGACTTGTCTCCTACCTTGCAAATTAATTGCATCAATGCTACTAGCCAACTTCTTTTTATGTGATTTTATTCTGGCTTCTTAAAGTGGATATCTAAAAATATGCCCTTTCCTAAAAGTGTATCTTACACACTGATTTTAAGTATTTAACTTTGTTGGTTACTTTTGTTCCCATTTTTCTCAAGGTGGTGGAATCATTATACTATCTTTCTTACATGCAGAAAGCATAGCAGAGCTTCAAAAAACTTTCTTCTTACATATCTTTTGGGTTGTGCATGCATCTTGAAAATCCAATCTGTGTCCTTTCCAACTCATACCTTGCATTATCTTTCCAATACAGATCTCTTGGATCTTCCAGTATCTGATGGATAATCCAAAACTTTACCCAGCATCAAGCCCCCTAGGCTCTGCTTTTCCTAACATACCATTTGCAGGAGATGCAAATCTGTCTCTAGTTTACTTCCAATAAACTTTTCTGTCTCTCTTGTCAAATATGACATTTACCATTTTCTTTTTTATGGTCTGATAGCATTGGCAATTTTGAGTTTCCTTACCTTGTTTGTACTGTTTTTCCAATTGAGCCTATTTTTATTTATTTGGTTAAGTTTTCCTTTGGCCTCACTCACTTCTTTTAACTCCTTGGGTTCCAGACTCTCCTGATGAGGGTGCTATGTTATTCCTTTCTCCTGTATTTGAATTTCTTCTATAGTCTGCCTTATTATTTTCATTTTCTTTGATATCTTTCTCAATGCTCTTGCCTTTTCTTCTCCCCCTGTCCAATGATTCAAATGGAGAGGTGTCATTATGCTGTAATAACTTCTAATGCATTCACATAATTTTAAATTCTATTACTTATAATCTTTATGTTGAACATGTTTTAATTCATATTTCTTGAATTGTCAAAAACACACAAAAAACATAAAGATCTTTGACATTTGTCTATATAGGCTAAGGAATTCAGCAAATTTTAATTTCCCCTCATCTTTTCTTAAAAATTTTCTTAAAAATACATTCTAGTGTTACATTATCTGAACTTTCATTCAGATTATTTTCAAGTCACTAGTAATTTAGTACTGTGTCTTGATTTTTAAAATATGCAGTTATGTAGACATATTAAGACAATTATCTTATTTAATCCTTTGTTTAAACACTTTCCATGTTAGCTGTCCAGATTTTTCCAATCCTGAGTTCAATATTTTTATTCATCTCTAGATCAACTCAAGTAAACCTTTAATTTTATTGGAGAAGTCCAGTCAAAATATCTAGACATCTCTTATTGTTGACTTCTTGTAAGAAAGAGGACTTAAATATGAATGGATTTTTGAGGATAAAATTTTTTACTTTGAAAACTCTGCTAAGTGGAAAGAGTACAGATGTTCATCAATGTGGGATTAGTTAACTCTATAGTGGTCATCAATATAACAAAATATTATGACATTTTAAAAAAAATAAACAAAAAGCTCTCCATACAGAATATGAAAAGATCTCTAAGATTCATCCATCCACGGATGAATGGATAAACAAAATGTGGTATATACATATAATAGAATATTATTCAGCCTTAAAAGAAGGAAATTCTGACACATACTACAGCATGGATGAACCTTGAGGATGGTATGCTAAATGAAATAAGCCAGTCACAAAGAAACAATACTATGTGATTCTATTTATATGAGGTATCTAGAATAGTCAAATTCATAGAAACAGAAAGTAGAATGGTAGTTGCCTGGAACTAGAGGAAGGGGAAAGGAGGGGTTGTTGTTCAATGGGTACAGAGTTTTAATTTTGCAAGATGAAAATTTCTGGAGATTGGTGGCACGATAATGCAAATGTATGTAACCCTACTAAACTGTATACTTAGAAATTGACTAAGACAGTAAATGTTATATATATTTTTTTACCACAAGAAAAAATATGGTACAGAATATGAAAACTTTGAGGTTAAAAAATGAGTTAAAAATTTAGATGTATTTGTAATTGCTTGAATATGCACAAACAATATATAGTATACACAGGGATATGTCAATAGTAGTTGTAAGTGGATAGGTTTGGAACAGACAGATGTGACAAGCAGCATTAGGAAGGATATTTTAACTACATATTTTAAAAAATACTCTATTCTTCAACCATGAGAATGTATCACTGATTCATTAAAAACAAAACAAACCAAAACAGTAAGTAGACGATGTTGGCATTTATGGCCCCAAATCAATCTCCCACTTCCTAGTAGGAGAGCCTGTGTATCTAATGGGGAAAGAAGGCCCCTCTTGGAGGCCCCATTCTCAGTGTTCAAAATGTTTCTTTTACTGATAAAACTTGTTTCCTGGCTGTGGTGGGCAGAGTAACAGCTCTCTCAAAGATGTCCTCATCCGAATATCTGGAACCTGTGAATATGTTACTTTACATGGCAAGGGGGAAATTAAGGTTACTAATCAGTTGAGTTTCAGATAGGGAGGCCATTCTGGGTTATCTGGTGGGCTCAATATCATCACAAGGGCTCCTAAAAGGGGAGTTAGGAGAGGAAGTCAGAGTGATGTGATGTGAAAAAGACTCTATGTACTTTTGCTGGGTTTGAAGAAGGAGGAAGGAGGCAATAATCCAAGGATGCAGGGGGCCTCTAGAAGCTGGAACAGGCAAGGAGACAAATTCTTCTTTAGAATTTGCAGAAGAAATGCAGACTTTCCAACACCTTGATTTTAGCCCAACAAGACCTGGGTAGAACTTTTGACCTAAGGAAGTGTGAAGTAATCAATTTGTATTGTTTTACCTGCTAAGTTTGTGGTCATTTGTTACAGCACTAGTAGGATATCATGATTATGGAGTGGGCTGAGGAAGTGCTTGGGAACAAAATAATCAAACTCGAATAGTGTCTTTAAAAATCTAAGTGTTTCTGGGACACCTGGGTGCCTCAGTAGGTTGGACATCTGACTTTGGCTCAGGTCATGATCTTATGGTTCGTGAGTTCAAGCCCCGTGTCAGGCTCTGTGCTGACAGCTCAGAGCCTGGAGCCTGCTTCAGATTCTGTGCCTCCTCTCTCTGTTCCTCCCCCACCCATGCTCTCTCTCTCTCTCTCTCTCTCTCTCGAAATAAATAAAGATTAAAAAAAATTAAGAAAATCTAAGTGTTTCCTCATTTTCTGAATTAAATTTGGGTAAAGATGAAAAAGAAAAAAGTAAATCTTCATGGATATTGGCACGTCACCATCTAGTCTTTAATATTGGAGAGGATTAAAATCGGTGATTCTTACTTCGAAAGAAATCACTCTTACTTTGAAAGAATTTGAAAGTAACATATTTTTCTATTTTCCTAATTGTGGGACTCCTTTTTTCCTTCAACCATGAAATTTAAAAAAAACCCTATCATTACTCATCAGAAAATAGAAAATACAAAGGAACAAGAGCCACTCTTGAAATTAAATACAAATGAAGACATGCCTATGTAGGGACCACCCCCCCACCCACTGCAAATTTAGCTATTTTGGAGTTCTTCCTTGGTGTCTAGCACAAAGCTTTAAATCCAAAAACCACCATATCAAGTAGGAATAATTCGTATCCCCATTTTACAGGTGATAATCCCAAGATTAAAATAGTTGAATATTTTTTTTTCAAGTGGATCACTTTAAGTCTATGCCTGTTGACTCAAGAGCCCCCATTCTTAACCACCAAGGTTCCCTGTTCTCATGTCCTGCTTCAGTTCCTCCTGGCTCTTCTTCAGGAGCACTGTCCTTCATGTGTTGCTTCTGTATTGCCTGGCTGCTCCCTATGAAAGATTTCTTATCCATAGACTTCATGTTATCTTCTTCCCTCACATTTTGTCTTTCAAATCATTGATCCCTATTTTTCTGATATCACCTCTGCTCTTTACTACTTTCATTGTAGATTTTAATATGCTACTATACTTTTAGTGTCCTGGTGTGTGTGTGTGTGTGTGTGTGTGTGTGTGTGTTTTATATGTTTTAAGGCTGATCATTTCAAATAATTCTATATTTGAACTTATTTTCTCTATCATCTCTTGATTCATAGAAACACATAGGAAAACAAAAAGTACAGGCACACCTTGGTCATAGTGCAGATTAGTTCCAGACCACCCCAATAAAGTAAATATTGCAGTAAAGCAAGTCAAATAAAATTTTTGGCCTCCCAGTGCATATAAAAGTTATGTTTACACTTTACTGTAAGCTATTTTCCTTTCATGATTTCTCTGTAGCAGATGATGCTGTTTGATAGTATTTTACCCACTGTAGAACTTCTTTAAAAATTAGAGTCAGTGTTCTCAAATGCTGACCCTGCTTTATCAACTAAGTTTATGTAATATTCTGAGTCCTTTGTTGTAATTTCAACAGTCTTCACAGCATCTTCACCAGGAATAGTTTCCATGTCAAGAAATCACTTTCTTTGCTCCTTCCTTTGAAGTAACTCCTCATCTGTTCAAGTTTTATCATGAGATTGCAGCAATTCAGTCCATCCTCAGATTCCACTTTTAGTTCTAGTTCTTTTGCTATTTCCACCACATCTGCAGCTACTTCCTCCACTGAAGCCTTGAACCCCTCAAAGTTATCCATAGGGGTTGGAATCAACTTCTTCCAACTTTTTATCAATGTTGATATTTTGACCGTTTCTTGTGAATCATTCATCTTCTTAATGGTGAAGTTTTCCAGAAGGTTTTCAATTTACTTTGCCCAGATCCATCAGAGGAATCACCAGATAATCCAACTATATATGGCAGCTATAGCCTTATGAAATCTATTTCTTGAATAATAAAACTTGAATGTTGAGCTAATTACTTGATCCTTGGGCTGCAGAATGGATATTGTGTTAACAGGCATAAAAACCACATTAATCTCATTATCTCCATCAGAGTTCTTGGGTGACGAAGTATATTGTCAATGTGCAATAACGTTTTGAAAGGAATCTTCTTTTCTGAGCAGTAGTTCTCAATAGTAGGCTTAAAATATTCAGTAAACCATGCTGTAAAGAGATGTGCTGTCATCTAGGCTTTGTTGTGCCATTTATAGTACACAGGCAGAGTAGATTTAGCATAATTCTGAAGAGCCCTAGGATTTTCCAACTGGTAAGTGAGCATTGGCTTCAACTTAAAGTAACTAGCTGCATTAGCCCCTAACAAGAGAGTCAGCCTGTCTTTTGAAGATTTGAAACCAGGCCTTGGGGTGTCTGGGTGGCTCAGTCAGTTAAGCATCTGACTCTTTGCTTCAGCTCAGGTTATGATCTCATGGTTCATGGGTTTGAGCCCTGAGTTAGGCTCTGTGCTGGCAGGGTGGAGCCTGCTAGGGATTCTCTCTCTCTCCCTATCTTTCTGACCCTCTCCCCACTTATACTATCTTTCTCTCTCTCTCTCAAAACAAACAAACAAACAAACAAACAAACAAACAAACAAACTTAAAAATCAAAAAAAGAAACAAGGCCTTGACTTCTCTTCTTTAGTTATGACAGTCCTAGAAGCATCTTCTTCCAATAAAAGTCTGTTTAATACTTAAACGTCATAAAAGCCACTTATGAAAAGCCCACAGCTAATATCATCCTCAATGGGGAAAAACTGAGAGCTTTCCTCCTGAGATCAGGAACACGACAGGGATGTCCACTCTCACTGCTGTTGTTTCACATAGTGTTGGAAGTGCTAGCATCAGCAATCAGACAACAAAAGGAAATCAAAGGCATCAAAATTGGCAAAGATGAAGTTAAGCTTTCACTTTTTGCAGATTCCATGATGTTATACATGGAAAATCCGATAGACTCCACCTAAAGTCTGCTAGAACTGATACATGAATTCAGCAAAGTGGCAGGATACAAAATCAATGTACAGAAATCAGTTGCATTCTTATACACTAACAATGAAGCAACAGAAAGACAAATAAAGAAACTGATCCCATTCACAATTGCACCAAGAAGCATAAAATACCTAGGAATAAACCTAACCAAGGATGTAAAAGATCTGTAGGCTGAAAACTATAGAAAGTTTATGAAGGAAATTGAAGAAGATACAAAGAAATGGAAAAGCATTCAGTGCTCCTGGATTGGAAGAATAAATATTGTTAAAATGTCAATACTACCCAAAGCAATCTACACATTCAATGCAATCCCAATCAAAATTGCACCAGCATTCTTCTCGAAGCTAGAACAAGCAATCCTAAAATTTGTATGGAACCACAAAAGACCCCGAATAGCCAAAGTAATATTGAAGAAGAAGACCAAAGCAGGAGGCATCACAATCCCAGACTTTAGCCTCTACTACAAAGCTGTAATCATCAAGACAGCATGGTATTGGCACAAAAACAGACACATAGACCAATGAAGTAGAATAGAGACTCCAGAATTGGATCCACAAAAGTATGGCCAACTAATCTTTGACAAAGCAGGAAAGAATATCCAATGGAAAAAAGACAGTCTCTTCAACAAATGGTGCTGGGAGAGCTGGACAGCAACATGCAGAACAATGAAAGTAGACCACTTTCCTACACCATTCACAAAAATAAACTGAAAATGGATAAAGGACCTGAATGTGAGACAGGAAACCATCAAAACCCTAGAGGAGAAAGCAGGAAAAAACCTCTCTGACCTCATCTGCAGCAGTTTCTTACTTGACACATCTCCAAAGACAAGGGAATTAAAAGCAAAAATGCACTATTGGGGCCTCATCAAGATAAAAAGCTTCTGCACTGCACAGGAAACAATCAACAAAACTAAAAGGCAACCAACAGAATGGGAAAAGATGTTTGCAAATGACATATCGGACAAAGGGCTAGTATCCAAAATCTATAAAGAACTCACCAAACTCCACACCCGAAAAACAAATAATCCTGGGAAGAAATGGGCAGAAAACATGAATAGACACTTTTCTAAAGAAGTCATCCAGATGGCCAACAGGCACATGAAAAGATGCTCAACATCACTCCTCATCAGGGAAATACAAATCAAAACCACACTCAGATACCACCTCATGCCAGTCAGAGTGGCTAAAATTAACAAATCAGGAGACTATAGATGCTGGAGAGGATGTGGAGAAATGGAAACCCTCTTGCACTGTTGGTGGGAATGCAAACTGGTGCAGCTGCTCTGGAAAAGTGTGGAGGTTCCTCACAAAATTAAAAATAGATCTATCCTATGACCCAGAAATAGCACTGTTAGGAATTTACCCCAGGGATACAGGAGTGCTGATGCCTAGGGGCACTTGTACCCCAATGTTTATAGCAGCACTTTCAACAATTGCCAAATTATGGGGTGTGCCCAAATGTCCATCAACTGATGAACGGATAAAGAAATTGTGGTTAATATACACAATGGAATACTACGTGGCAATGAAAAAGAATGAAATATGGCCTTTTGTAGCAACGTGGATGGAACTGGAGGGTGTTATACTAAGTGAAATAAGTCATACAGAGAAAGACAGATACCGTATGTTTTCATTCTTATGTGGATCCTGAGAAACTTAACAGAAGACCAAGGGGGGAGGGGAAGCAAAAAAAAAGAGGTTAGAGAGGGAGAGAGCCAAAGCATAAGAGACTCTTAAAAACAGAATAAACTGAGGGTTGATGGGGGGGTAGGAGGGAGGGGAGGGTGGGTGATGGGCATTGAGGAGGGCACCTGTTGGGATGAGCACTGGTGTTGTATGGAAACCAATTTGAAAACACATTTCATATGAAAAAAAGAAAATCTGTTGTTTAGTGTAGCCAACTTCATTAATGATCGAGCTAGATTCCAGATAACTTGCTGCAGTTTCTGTATCTGCACTTGCTGCATCATCTTGCACCTTTATGTCATGGAGATGGCTTCTTTCCTTAAACCTTTTGAAGTGAGCTCTGCTAGACCTCTGCTGGACCTCTGCTTCCAACTTTTTTTCTGCAGCTTCCTTACTTCTCTCAGGCTTCAGAGAATTGAAGAAAATTAGGGCCTTGTTCTGGATTAGGCTTTGGCTTAAGAGAATGTGGTGGCTGATTTGATCTTCTATCCAGACCGCTAAATCTTTCTCCACATCAGCAGTAAGGCTGCTTTACTTTCTTATCGTTCATGTGTTCACTGGAACAGCACTTTTAATTTCCTTCAAGAACTTTTCCTTTTCATTCACAACTTGGTATGAGAGGCTTAGCTTTGGGCCTGTGACTGCTTTCAACATGCCTTCCTCACTAAGCTTAATCATTTCTAGCTTTTGATTTAAAGTGAGAGACTGGACACGTCCTTTCACTTGAACGCTTAGAGGTCATTGTAGGGTCATTGATTGGCCTAATTTCAACATTGTTGTGTCTCAGGGAATAGGGAGACCTGAGGAGAGGGGAATGCCCAGTGGCATTCAGAACACACAAAATATTTATCAATTAAGTTCACGGGTTTTTTTTTTTTTAATTTTTTTTAACGTTTATTTATTTTTGAGACAGAGAGAGACAGAGCATGAACGGGGGAGGGGCAGAGAGAGAGGGAGACACAGAATCGGAAGCAGGCTCCAGGCTCTGAGCCATCAGCCCAGAGCCCGACACGGGTCTCAAACTCACGGACCGTGAGATCGTGACCTGAGGTGAAGTCGGACGCTTAACCGACTGAGCCACCCAGGCGCCCTAGTTCACGGTCTTTTAAGGGTGTGGTTTGCGGTGCCTCCAAACCAATATGGTAGTAACATCACTGATCGCAGATCACCGTAGCAAATATAATAATAATGAAAAAGTTTGAAAAATTGTGAGAATTGCCAAAATGTGACACAGAGACATGAACTAAGCAAATGCTGTTGGAAAAGTGTCGCCAACAGGGTTGACTTGATCTATACAGGGTTGCCACAAACCTTCAATTTGTAAAAAAAAATAAAAATAAAAAAAAGCAATATCTGCAAAGCACAATAAAGCAAGGTATTTCCACAAGTGCTTTCTAATTTTTTTTGTTTTCTATGAAGTATTTCCCTTCCCCCCTTCCAATCCATGGCACCTTTTCACTTCTCTTGGGCTTTACATTCCCCAGAAGATAGCTCTATACGTACAATATGTTAGGAACTAATGGTTCCCTTACCTTCCACATGGAGCTTGCCGGGGCTGTCCAGGGCTGATTCTGACAAATGTGATCTAATGCAGCTCTCTTGAATGAAGGAAAGATTGTCTCCTGCTTCCTGTTCTTCGGATTCAGTGGAAAGCAATTCATTCTTTCATATTAGAAGATGTCTGCACATTTACTTTTGAATTTTCTCTGAAATTTCAAGCAGAAGCATGAGAAATACAATCCCCAGAGTGCATTACTCCTTGAAGCTTCCTGTTTATATGCCTTCCTGAAGCCTGATTGCATATGACAATGTCATCTACCTCCTGTCTGCTCTTACCATTTTCTCCTTGCACTAGAGGGTAGCTCTCGGTATATGGGAACAGAGGGATCACTGAGGTTCCTATGAATGTGCACATGTGTGTGTGCATGCTTTACTCTCTGGCTTAGGATTCACATCTTTGAGGTAAGGATCTATCCAGGACGAGAGGGGTGGGGAGGCGTCTCTCTCACTCCATCTTCTCTCCTGCCCCGTTCTCCTCATGGACACGCTGTTCTGTCTCACATGGTGCAGCATTTGCTTGGCACTGCTGTTTGTAACCACATGACCCCTTCTAGGCTTTGTCCAGTAGAAATTCCTCCCAGAGTGTTGGATGGTTGGTATTTATTTCTGATTTTCAGTGCTGCCACAACTCACTGTAACCTTTTGCTGTTACTACAGTGGGAAATAAGAGAAGGGCGAATTGGTACCACCATCACACCCCAGGAGTCAGCACCGTGAAGGTGTCTTTGCTGTATACATGCTTCTTGCTTCTGTCCTCAGCTGGAGCCCTCATCTCTGTGTACCACGCCTCCATCCATAGCTACTTGCTCTATTTTCCTTTACCTTCCTCTTCTTTACTTCTCTCCATTTGTCTTTGAACCTCACCTAAGCTATGTGCACTAACCAGTGCCGGGGACTTTGTGTGTTCAGTTAGGCAAACGTGTTCTGTCATTGCTGTCATCTTTCATTGCGAGCCTTTGAAACTGGCACTGGTTGCCTATCTCCCGTGTGGGGCCTTGAGCACTTTGCTTATATATAATCCCCTTTTATCCCAAAGGCTGCACAAGATGTTCTTCCCGGGAGGCTCTGCTGGGCCCTTTTCTCCATCCTAACATGTTTTTCCTGACTGTAGGTTATACTCAGATGATTTATTGAGCCTCATCTGTAATATGTCTTTGATTCCCTCACACTCACTGAGAATCGTCTGTGTCCCTAAATGAAAAGCACTTGGCAGGCAGTTAACCTTATCTTCCTTTGCCCCAGTTCTATTTCACGCTTGTATCAATGAAACCAACTCCTAAACTGTCTGTTACTCTTACTGACACCATGCCTATGTCACAATCTCTTCTTAACAAGTCATAGAACTATTGATCTTTAGGGTTGAAAAGGGTCTTAAAAGTAATTCAGTTATATATGATGACATGAGGACACAAAGTTATGATGCGAAACTATATATACAATGTGGCCTTCATGCATGTGTACGTATGTGTGCTGAATGTGTGTTCTGGGAAGGTATATATCACAATGTGAACAGGGGTGTCTCTGGGTAGCAGGATTACCGTTGCTTTTTATCTTTCTTACACTTACTTACAATTTTCAAATTTTTTTTAATAAGCAATACCAGATTATAGGAAACACTGGAGAATCACCTTAAAAATTCTGAGGGAAAAAATTTCAGATTCAAATTCTGTATCAGTGCAATTAATTATCAGTAGCCATCTAGAATAACAACATGTTAGAAATGAAAGTACTAAAAATTTAGCTTCAATTTGTCCTTTCCGGGAAGCTCAGTGGAATAAGCCAATGGAGTGGAAGACACGGATGCAAGAAACAAAACACCCAAACAAAAAAAAAAAAAAAAAAAAAGAGGAAAAGAAGAAAAAGTTTGAAAAAGTTCTTAGGATAGCAGACATACAGTCAGTCCTGGGAAGTAATCCCCTTAGGAAGGAACAGAGGCTGAGAGGGAGAGCTGATTTTTCCCTTTGGGAGAAATAAAGAAGAAATTAGCTCTGACATGTCCCTACATGTCAGTTATAAAGGATAGTGTTATTCACACATTCATTCCTTCAACACCTATTTATTAAGCACCTATTATGTGCCATTGCTATGCTTAAGTGTGGGGGACACAATAGTGAACACCCAAATCCTGTTTTTATGTAGCATAAGAAGAAAATGGCTATTATCTCCTTTAATTTCCCCCACAGCCCCATATATAAATGAACTCGTCACCCCATGTTATAAATAAGGAAGTAAAGTTCAGAGGGTTTGCATAATGTACGTGCTCAAGGCTGCCAATTAGCAAGTGCCAGAGCTAGGATTCAGTTATGGACTTGAAGCCTGTGCTTTCTTTGTTCCACTCTAAGTAAAAGCTTTTTCTTTAGGGGGAAAAAAATCTTTGCCAAGAAATTTGCTTCCTTAGAATTGTATACTTAGCAAAAATGGTGAGGAAAATAATTCTGAAGACTCTCCTGGCTGGCCATCTTGCGGACGATGTGTCTGGGCAAATCTGCACCTGATCGTCTGTGACAATCCGCTCCTGTACAGATGGACGCACAGCAGATGATGCTGCAGCCTGAATTAGTGCTGTGCTTCCCAAAATGTCTGCTCAGCATAACTGCAAATTGAAAATAAACTTGTAAACCATTGTCAGTGATGTAGCTCAAAGACTTTATGTGCTGAAGTGTCTTTAAAGCTGTTTTTCATTATAGTCTGCCCTTTTTCAATGGGCAGAATTCGTTTTCTCCCCTTTAACTGTGCTCAGTGAGGGGAAAACAGATCTTGAAAGCAAGACGTAGGTCTGATTTCCTGGTGCCGGATGTGAAATGCATCCTATTCTTGAAAGCTGGGATCATTTCTTTCTCTCCCCTCCCTACCCCCTCAAGGCTTCTCCCACAGCCTGTCATTCTCAGGCAAGCTACTCCAAGGTACTCAGACTCTGTATTCAGCCAGGAGATAGCTGCTGGGTGTAGACAGGAGAGTCCACGGTCACTGTGATGTGAGGTTTGGTATAAATTCCTAAGACAACCTCAGCTTTGGATGATACAGTGGTTTTAAGGGTTTGACTCTGAAACTGGGAATGCCTGGGTTCTAATCCTAGCACATCTCTAACTAGCTCTGTGAACTTTGATAAGCTACATAATGCCTCTATGCTTTGGCTTTCTGTGAAGTAGCAATATTATTGGTAGCCCCTTCTTTGTAGGATTTTGATGGGAACTAAGTGAGGGGATCTATGTAAAGCACTATAATAATGCCTGGCAAAAGGTGTGAGTGATTTGGGGTTTTAAGAAACGATTTCCTAGGGGCGCCTGGGTGGCGCAGTCGGTTGAGCGTCCGACTTCAGCTAGGTCACGATCTCGCGGTCTGTGAGTTCGAGCCCCGCGTCAGGCTCTGGGCTGATGGCTCGGAGCCTGGAGCCTGTTTCCGATTCTGTGTCTCCCTCTCTCTCTGCCCCTCCCCCATTCATGCTCTGTCTCTCTCTGTCCCAGAAATAAATAAAAAAAAAAAAAAAAAAGAAACGATTTCCTCACCAATGATTTCTTTTCACCATGCTTTCTTATCCCTAAAATAGCTTGCCCCAGGATTTCGAACATATGACTCCCTCCTAAACGCCAGTATGATCTGTTTACATGTAATTGGTTCTGGATTCAAAAAGCTATCTGTTTTCATTTCCAGTCTGTTCTCCCTGGTCAGATACTGTGTCCTGCCAGGGAGCAAGAATTCCTGTCCCCTCAAAGGTCTTCTAGCTGGACTGAGAATCAAATTGACATGAGACAGATTAACAGAGGAAAATCAAACTTAATAGCTTATGTACACGGAATCCACCCAGACATGGGATTTTCAAAGATGGGCAAAATGAGGTATATGTGTCATCCTGAACCAAGGAAGCAGGGACAGGGGGTTGGGACTTTGGAGGAAAGGAATGCATTTCCCGGGGCAACAAGGAGAGCAGATGTGTGGTAATCAGACTGTTGCCCTGGCATGCAGATGGGTCACTCAGATACAATTTATTTCTGCTAATCACCCTTATTCTGGGAAGGGCCCCCAATTTAGATTCTGCTCCATAGGTAAGGGAGGGGCAAAGGTTTCTCTTGAACTTTTAGGATCTTGATTGCCTTTGGCTCTGAATAGTCTTCATGCCAAAGGGGCACATCTTGGGGCAGCCTGCCCTGGCCCCTCATAGTCCCTTCAGGAAAAGTAGTTAGTTCAGATGCCTCACCTCTGATAGATTTCCTCTCCCTGCTAGTGTTAAATCCTTAGACCCAGATGCTTCTACACCATCTGAGGGTGAGCACCTTTCTTGGCCCACCACTGCTCTTCCTCCAGCACTTCACGGCACCTGCTAACTTGCAAGATCCGTGTCAAGGATTCTGGCAAGAATTGGTAACTTTTGCAAAATTTAACATCATTAAAAGGTTTGTAATGGCCAAACCAGATTTCAAAAAGGACAATACTTCCTCTTAAACCCAGAAAATGTAACTAGTGTCTGATATTACATGCAAAAACTCTTCCATATGCAGTTATTACCCCTTACCAAACCTCCTCCATGCTCTTCCTGGGCAAGCTCAAGTCCCTTGCGGTTCACTAACCAGCAATTAATTCAGAGACAAACCTGTGTCCAGCCTGCTATGAACCTCCAAAGACTCTGAAAACCAAAACCAACAAAACCTGTAAGGGAAAAGAAAGCCTACCCTTTCCTTACAGCTAGGAGCTCCTCCAGGATCTATCCTAGGTCTGTCTCTATTTCTCTCCATTTCTCTTTCGTCTCCTCTCCGCCCCTCACTGTACACACTCTGCATTGGTAGATATCTGGGAGGGGGTGGCCTCCACTCTCTCCTTATCTCTCTCCAAGGCACAGAACACTCATCTGATGACTGGCCCCCCCTTCAAAAGTAGGCACATCATTGCATGTTGAAAGGTCAGTTTATGGCTGTGCCTCTTTTCATTCATTTCTTCCTTTCTCCTGGCTTGAATACTACCGAATGATTCTCCATCATTCATGAGAAGAGGCCCTGCCACCTTGCTCGGTCTCTGCTCTCTGCGCAGCTGCCCTGATTGGCTACTCTGGGGTCTGCTGCTTCCAAGTGGACCTGGCTACCATCTGCTGTTCTCATGATTTTGCCTGCACTTCCCTTTCTCTTCACCGTGGTTAGTATGACCAGGACCCCGTGCCCACTTTGCAGACGGTAGAGACTTAGTCCTTATTCTTTGTCTCTCAGCTTCTCTCTTGCCTTTTTCTCTTTCTCACACCTAGTTGCTGGACTATGGCAGCTGCTATAGTTGGGCCTTGTCTGCTGAAGCAACAGGACTCAGGAACCAATGTCCTTTTAGAAAAATTGTTCCTTTTCTCTTTTCTTTCTTTCCTTCGTTTGATTGTCAACTCTACTTTTTACCACTGTCTCTTTCTCTCTCCATCTGGATCTGATGGATGTTTTTCAGTTGTATTTTCCATGAAGCAAATTGAAATTTATTAGCTTAGAAGAAGGTTGTAGCAGACTACTTTCATTTTTACTTCCTCAGACCCACTCATTCACCTCCTGGAGACAGTTACCCAGTTTAATTCTGGGAAGCTACCCTTTTCCCCAACCTCCATTCATGTCCTTTGGGTTGAGCCCCCATGCCCAGGAGCATGTGGCTCGGGTCTGAGTAGTCAAAGCATTCTTTTGTCCTGGCCACAGTGCTTGTTTCAGGGATCAGAAACTAATAATACTTTTCTTGGGACTGTTAGGAAATGTTCTTTTCCACTGGACTTGAGATGAGAGTACGTGACGTTGGAAACTTCTGGCAGCGATCTTCAATCACAAGGGGACAGGCTTCCTGAGAATGGAGACAACATGCAGGGATATGTTAAGCCATGGGTGGCATGATACCTGGAGACTGAGCTGTAGGACAAAGCATCCCTGAAGCCAGCTCCACCCTTGAATTTTTCATTCAAACCCAGTAAATTCTATTTTGTTAAATCCGTTTGAATGAGATCGTCTCTCACTTAAAATGGGAAGATGACAACTAAAGAGAGGGGGTTCAGTTCCAGACTCTCCCCTTCAGTTTGCCAGATTTGGGGCCCATCCCCAATTCATCATAAAATGAAGTGATTTCTTCAGCTATTATTCTTTGCACTTTTATCTTCCCCAGGATACCATTCAAAAGGCAGGTTTGGAGTGTTCTTGGATTTCCTAGTGGCATTATCTTATTCATCCCAGTTTGATAATTCTTAGATCCATATCCTCAGACCAGACGTTTTGCCCTTATATTTAAGTCAATGATCCATTTTACTTTTTCTATACAGTGTGAGGTAACAGTCTAAAATCATTTTGGGGGTGGCTGGGTGGCTTGGTTAAGCATCCAACTCTTAATTTTGGCTTGGGTCATGATCTTGTGGTTCATGAGTTCGAGCCCCACATTGGGCTCTGTGCTAACATTGAGGACCCTGTCTCCTTCTCTCTCTGCCCCTGCCCCCATTTGCACTCTCCCTTTTTCTCTCTCAAAAATAAATAAAATAAACATTAAAAAAAATAAAAAATCATTTTGTCACATGAGATTACCCTATTGTTGCAGATCATTGTTAAAAAGGCGTTTTTCCCCTACTGACTTGGCACCATTGTTGAACATCTATGGACCATAAGTGAAAGGATTTTTGAACCCTCAATTCCATTGATACATATTTCTATCCTTACACTAGTGCCACACCATCTTGACTTGTTTTGTAGTAGTTTTGGAATTGGGTAATGTAAGTTCTCCAGGCTTTTCCTTCAAAATTGTCTTGGCTATTCTGGGTTCTTTGCATTTCCATACAAATCTAGGATCAGGTTGTCAGATGAAAAAAAAAAAGCCTACTGAGATTTGGAATAATGAATTTTCTAATCCATGTACATGAAATGTCTTTCCATTATTCAGATTGTCTCTTTATCTGACTAATTCATTGTAGTTCTCAGGGTATAGAACTTGCACTTCTTTTGTTAAAATTATTCCTAAGTATTTCATTCTTTTTGATGCTACTGTAAATGAATTGTTTCCTAAATTCCGTTTCTGAGTTGTTCTAATCTTATGTCTTCTAAGCTCATTAAGAGAAGAAAAAATATTTATACAGGCCGCTAGTGGTTTTTATTTCTTTCTGTAGAATCTCTTTAACATCTGGTATCATTTCCTGTCATCCAGAAGGACTTTAGTATTCTTATAAAGCAAGACTGCTAACAACATACCTCGGTCTTTGTTTATCTAGGCATGTTTTTATTTTGTTTTCATTTTTGAAGGATAGTTTTGCTGGACATAGATTTATTCACTGAATTTTTAAAAAAAAAATTTGAATGTCATTGTACTACTTTCTGGTCTCCACTGTCTCAGATGAGAAGTCAGCCATTAATAACACACTGTTGTTCCAAGACCTCCGTGTTAAAGTTCTGGGTCATCTTGGGTCACACTATTCTCCCCAACTAGAACGGCAACTTCAGGCTAGCACAGCTACTGGCTGCCTTGGCAGAGCTGTTGCTGACCAATACTGATACCCTAACAGCATAAGGAAACCTGGGTTTCACTTTCTACTCCAAATCAAGCCAACCCCCTCCAGCAGTGAAGCTCTTCCTTTTCATGGCTAGCCTCACTGTGGCAAAAGTACCTCATTGACTGAGCTGGGGTGGGGGGAGGTGAGGAATGAATGGGAACCACCCCAGGCAGGGAAGAATCCCTATGCTCTTATATAAAGTTCTAGCAGCTTTTTAATAAATAAACATTCCTCAATTTGTTGTTTCTCTTTAGTCCACTTCCAGAGCCATGAAATGAATGTTTATGAACATTTGAGACAGTTTTTAAAGATTATTTATATTCAGGGAGAGAGAGAGAGAGAGAGAGAGAGAGAGAGAGAGAGAGAGATGGCATGTGAGTAGGGGAGAGGCAGAGAGAGAGGGAATCCCAAGCAGGGCTCCACATTGCCTGTGCAAAGCCTGATGTGGGGCTCGAACCCATGAACTGTGAAATCATGACCTGAGCTGAAATCACTCAGGAGCTGTGTCCAACACTTAACCGAGCCACCCAGGTGCCCCTTGAGCCAGTTTTATAGTTGTCTTTTAGGAAAGAGGATTTGCCAAACTCTTCACTTTACCACAGGCAGTTGTTGGGTGATTTGAACTGCTTTAATAATATCCACTTGTAAATATATTCACATCTTTTATTTTCTTTGACCATTTTTGAATCAATAGGAAATACCTGTTGGTCAAAGTCATTTTGTTGTGATTTTACAAGAGCTTTAAAATTTGGTACTCTTGGGGTGCCTACGTTGTTGGTTGAACATTGATTCTTGATTTTGGCTCAGGTCATGATCCTGGGGGTGTGGGATCAAGCCTCTCATTGGGCTCTGCACTGAGTATGGAGGCTGCTTAAGATTCTCTTTCTCTCTCTCTCTCTCTCTCTCCCTCTGCCTCTCTCCCTATTCTCTGTCTCTAAATTAAAAAACTAAAAAAGAATAAAAAATAAATAAAAGTTTGGTAATTCTCTGTAATCCACTTACCATGACACTCACCACGCTAAATAGAAAATTGCCCAATTAATGATCTTTAGCCATCACCAAACTGTAAGGTTCATTCTGGTAGGGACTGTATCTCTTTTGTTCATCAGCTATATTCCTAGGACATAGCACAATCTGATGTATTACAAGGTATTTAGACTTATTTTTAAATATTTGGTAATCAAATGAGTAAGTTTCCCCTACCCTTTTCTTTATCTCATGTAGGTGAGGTGGTGCTGCAGGAATAGGGAATGTTCCTGGAAGGAACATTCCAGGAAATGTAGGAAGCATTTTAAATAGAATTCTGTAGCTAAGTAATTACTCACTGGGGTCTTTGTTTAGGAAAGCAATGCTCTGCCCTCAAAATGAGTGATCATTTAGCTTATTAATATTTTATTTGGTGAACCCTACACTTGTTTTTGAAGGCACGTAGCAGGTTTTTATGGTTTTAGGAAGAAAATGTAATAGGATGGGAAAATTAGGACTTGGAATTTTGATTTGCTGCTGTCAATAACTGGTTGAATGTCATTCTCTTTGGTCCTCCATTTTTGCATTTAAATGTGAAAGTTGGACTATACTTTATTCATTTCCAAACATGGTTGAGCAGAGAGAATCACCCATTAAGATTGTCCCAATGTTACAAATTCCAGGATTGAGGGTGTGGTACCCTGTATCTTTAAAAGCTCCAATAGTGATGTTTTTGGGTTTTTTTGTGGTTTCTTTTGTTGTTGTTTGTTTGTTTTGTAGTTAGCTAGACTGGCAAATGGATGGCATTTGAGAACCACTGGACTAGATGAACTCAAAGGTTGCTTTCAGTTCAAAAACTTATTTTCTTCCATTCCTCTCAGCAAAAATGAAAGTCTCTTTGGAGTACGTACCCAGGGTCACCCAAAGCCTCTGTAGGGAGGGTAAGTCTTTGAAGATGTAGTTTATTCAGTCAGCAAAAGACAAGACAGGTTCTGGCTTGTTTTGGGGTAGTCATGCAAAACTTTGGTTGCATGTGAAATGGGAATTTTATAAAGGAAACTTACATCTTGTTGGCTGACTGACAGTTGATATAGGTAGAGAACTAACTGCTAATTATCTAATAAATGAGGCTGGAAGTGTATTTTGATCATTTTTTTCTTTCTGAACCTGCAAGTGAGTGAGTGTCTGCTACTGTCTCTTTCATTTCTCAGCCTTTAGGAAAGCAGCCCTTCCCAGCATGAGCTTATTTAAAATAAATTGAATAAGGCTTTGCATGTAAAGAGGGTGTGTTGGGCACTGTGAGCAAGTCTCTTCTTAACCTTTTCCACAGTCTGTTTTCCTGGAAATAATATTAAATAAACTTTGAGGAAAGTGTGACGGATAGCTGCCTAGACTAGTAAATGTTTTTGCTCAAACACAGGCATTTGATTCCTTTTTGTCTGTGAGATATAAAGATCTACCTAGGTCCCTAAGAGGAAAGTTAAGATCAATGTGATGGTTCTGAAATGTTAGTGCTCTCTGTGTTGCTAGAAGAGAATGCTCCCTTTAGATGCCAAAACCCAGTATTTGCAGAATTAGACTTTCAGCAGGCCAGCCTAAGTGTGTGTGGAATGACTGCTCCCACAGCACCAGCGATGCATTCTGTTCTCCAAGTAGAACCACAGGCTGTATTTCCCTGTCTATGGGTCCTAGTGAACTTGGTGCTCTTTCTGACAGGTAACAATTCTATTTTGGAATCGGAAAATAATAAATAATTTTAACGTGCAATTTCCAACCCCGTGATTTTGTCTTCTTGGAACAATGAACCACTTTGACAGAAATTTCTGGTAGTTTAGTAGACAGTTTGATTAAATTATAATATGTACCCTAGAAGAAATGTAATCTATCTAGTAAAAGTAGTGTATACAAAGAGTGGAACAACATATAAAATGTTTACAGCTTTAAGTAATAGAGACAAGATCGAAGATAGTATGGAAAATATTGATACTATGAAAAAATAGAAACAGGATAATTAGTTGAAGAGAATGTATAGAATAAATAATAACTGCATTAGAATAGTGGGATTTTTTTTTCTTTTTCATACTTTCAGTAAGGTGGTTTACAACAATGAGAGTATAACAACGGTTAATTAAAAATGAAAGCTAATTGAATGAAGATCATCTACTGGTCTGAGCACCTCTTCCTCTCTGACTTCCATTTCCCTACACAGTCCTTCAATCAAAAGGTAACAAAGGGAGGGAACAAGTGCTCCTGTATCAGAAAAAAGAGTTAGGGGGTTGAGTTGATTGCAAGCTTACTATGGGTCTGGCTGTCCCAAGCTCTGGTGATTTAGAGGTGATGAACCCACCAAGCACATTTAGACTATTAAGTATGAGAACATCTATATTACAAAGGATATTGACCAATTATATTGGCAAGGAGGAACTCTGACAAATGAATGCTGAAAACATTGATTCGCTTGCTCCATCATTCTTGTACTTAAGTGGTCATCTGTACCTATCCCAATCTCCACTGCCACTACATTGAATACCCTGTTATCACTATCTACTCTGCTTCAGAACCTTCAGTTATTCCTTATATTCTACAGCAGCCACTTTCTAATACCATCTTCAGCCAAATGAACTTTCGAGGCATTTTTATCTCTTCTGTCTTTGCTTATGCAATCCTGTCTATCTGGTGTGTCTGCCCTTTTCCCTGATTAGCTTTTACTTGTCTTACTTTATTCAGCTTATATGTCACCTGTTCTATAGCATTTACTACAAATTCTCCATAGAGTGATGTGCTTTCTCAAAGACTCTTTCAACATATTCATTTCATACCTGTTACATAAGTAATCACATTATATCATTAGGATTTACTTCCAATGTTTGTTTCCTTTGTACTCACACACTCAACTCATCTGAGAGAGGAGTCCTGCCTTATAAATTGTGGTATACCCCCACTTAATGATTTTTGACACAATAAATGCAATAAATATTTGCTGAGTGAAAAAACAACCATTTATCAGTTACTATGTGAATGAGTGACTGAATCAATGAACTCTCAACAATCATTTTCCAGAATAGTAGAATAGGAACCTCTGAAAATCTGCTCCTCCATGAAAGCAATGAGGTCATTGGAAAAAACTGTCAACTGTCAAAGTAAACTTTTTTAAAAAAATAATAAACTTTTTCAAAGCTCTGTAAATGAACTAAAGGCTTGCAAACAATCTGAGAGTTTATTTAAGAAATAGGACTGGATCTTTAAAGCAACAGTGAAATTTGTGGGGTTTTCATTTGCCAATTCCATCCACCTCTTCCTAGCTCTGCAGTTGTCTTGAAAAATAACATGTTTGCAGTTATGGTAGCTATGGAAACCAGCAGCTTAACAAGCCACCGGAAGAGGCATACTGGGTTTGGAATACTCCCCAAATATCCCATTACCAAGGAATTGTTACTATTTGACCTGACAGCTCACTGAAGAACTCCATTATCAGGGCTTGCTTTTATTGAACCTGATGCAGATTTCACTCTCTGAAAACAACCCTACCCAAAGAGTGTTTGTCAGATAAAACCAGTGGAAACTACTTAACATTACTGCTGCCTGAGGTAAAGTTACCAGTTGGGACTAACAAGAAACTGACCAAATTCTTAAGAGAAACCCTGTAGATTGAGATGTCCATAGCAGGCTTTGAAAAGTTCTGGCATATTCCTGAAGGTCTAAAAGGCCATGCACATACCAGATTATGGTGCCCAGAAATGACCTAAGAAGGCCTGATGGTCATAACTCTGGCTAGCTTGGAAGCTCTGTGCAAGCAGGAAGTGAAGGCTAAGGTGGAGTTGTACAGTGCTTGCCAGAGCTTTGAAAGCATGTCTCTCCCACTTCACACACAGAGCTCCTCTGCAAAGACTGGAAAACATATTGGTTCAAGGCATTTAAGGACATCTCAGTCCAATAACTAGCTGGCCACTAACCTTACTGATTAGAGACTTCAGTGGCCATACATGCTAAAGAATATAAACTATATAAATTTAGTCCATGAAATTCAGTAAACAAAGAAATAGTTTAACAACCACCACAACAAAGAGCAGTAACAATAGACCCTGGGGAGGGGACAAAAGTCGAATATCTAGAATTGGCCAATTGTATTATTTAAAATGTCCAGTTTCAACATAAAAAGAATATGCAAAGAAACAGGAAAGCATTTCCCATTTAGAAGAACAAAACAGTCAATTGAAACTGTTCCCAAGGATGCCATGTTGAACTTACTAGATAAAGACTTTAAACTAGCTATTATAAATACATTTAAAAAACTGAAAGACACTATATCTAAAAAAATAAACAAAAATATGAGTACAGGGCACCTGGGTGGCTCAGTTGGTTGGTTAAGTGCCTTGATTTAGGCTCAAGTCATGATCTTGTGGTTCATGAGACTGAGCCCCATGTCAGCCTCTGTGCTGACAACACAGAGCCTGCTTGGATTCTCTCTCTCTCTTTCTCTCTCTGCCCCTTCCCTACTCACACACTCTCTCTCTCAAAATAAATAAACATTTAAAAAATATATGGTAACAATGCTTCACCACATAGAGTATCAATAAAGAGAGAAATTATGAATAAGAACCAAATAGAAATTATTTAAGAGTACCTGAAATGTTTTCCAGGATAGGCTGTACACTTGGCTATAAAATAACAAATTACAATAAATTTAAAATAAATGAAATAATTCAAAACATTTATATTCAAAAATATATAAAGATGATTCAAAATAATACAAAACAATTCAGTTTAACTGGAAACCAATAGAAAGATACTGAAAATCTTCAAATATTTGAAAATAAAGTAATATTCTTTTAAATAATACAAAGCCAAAGAAAAATCACAAGCGATATTAAGAATATTTTGAAAAGAAAACAAAATCAAAACATATCAAAATGTGTGGGATATATCTAATTTAGTGATTTAAGAGAAATATATAACCCAAAGAAGCCTATATTAGAAAATAAGGAAGGTCAGGTGCCTGGGTGCCTCAGTGGGTTAAGCGTCGAACTTCGGGTCAGGTCATGATCTCACGGCATGTGAGTTTGAGCCCTGCTCAGGTCATGATCTTGCAATTCGTGGGTTCGAGCCCTGCACTGGGCTCTGTGCTAACAGCTCAGAGCCTAGAGCCTGCTTCGGATTCTGTGTCTCCCTCTCTCTCTGCCCCTCCCCCACTCACACGCTGTCTCTCTCTCTCAAAAATAAATAAAACATTAAAAAAATTTAAAAAAGGAAAAGAGGGTCTAAAATTAATAATCTGACTTCACAAAACCCCCCAAAACTTTAAAGAATGACAAAACAAAGCAAATAAAACTAAACAGTAAACAGAAGGATAGAAATAATACAGACCAGGGTGGAAACCAATGAAATAGGGAAATAAAAGCAATAAGGAAAAAATCAATGAAGCCAAACTTGGTTCCTTGTAAAGACCAATAAAATTGATGAGCTTTTATCTAGACTGAGAAAAACGAAAGAGAGGACACAAATTACCAAAATCAAGAATCAAAGAAGGGATACCACTACCAAAACAAAACAAAATTAAAAAGGATTATAGGAAAGAATATGAAAAATTTGTGCCAGAGTGGTATATCCATACAATAGAATACTTATTTAACCACAAAAGAATGTGCTACAACATGGGGGAACCTGGAAAACATCCTGCAAAATGAAAGAAGCCAAACACTAAAGACCACATACTTCATAACTGTATTTATGTGAAATGTCCATAATAGGTAAACCCACAGAAAAAGAAAATGGATTAGTGGTTTCCAGGGGCTGAAGGGAGAAGAATGGGAAGTGATTACTGATGGATATAGGGTCTCTTTCTGGAGTGATGCAATGTTCTGAAATTAAAGCAAATATTTTTCTAAATTTTTATTTTAGAGAGAGAGAGAGAGAGAGAGAATCCCAAACAGGCTCCACCATGCTCAGTGCAGAGCCCAATGTGGGGGGTTGATCCCATGACCTTGGAATCATGACCTGAGCTGAAATCAAGAGTTGGATGCTCAACCTACTGAGCCACCCAGATGCACCTGAAATATTCTGAAATTAGATAATGATCAACCTACAACTATGTGAATATGCTAAACGCCCTGAATTGTATACTTTAAAAGAACCAACTTTATTGTATGTGAATTATTTGTTAATAAGGAAAAAATTTACATGGTTAGAACAGAAAACTAATGGAGAAAATGAAATTCCCATACCCACACCCCACCAAAAAAAAAAAAATCCAGGGTTTTAATATGCTTCTCTCCAGTTCATTTTCTACAGAGTATTTCATATGGTTTAAACTGAGCTCAAGCCATGGTATTGCCCTCCTTAAAACTCTTTGAAGTTTTTCTAAGTGTGGTATGTGGCCAATTTGGGATTCTTAGGAACATAAGATTCCTAAAAAGATTTATTGCTAAAAATACAAATATTACTCTCTTTGCTAGAATAAAAATTCTCCTCTTTCAGTTCTTATACATGGTAAAATCTAAGAATTGCTGAGTTTGATTTCAATCTAAAAATCAGTAGTTTGTCTTATAGGGACTTGTAGGACTTGGTTCTCCTTCCCATTCCAGCATTATCTCTAATTCCACCTCCAGCTCACCATGTTCTATCCACATCATCTATCTTTCATTTTCTTGTATAGTTCATAGACAATTTATAAGCAAATGGGCATGGCTGTGTTCTAATTAAATTTTATTTATAAAAACAAGTGGTGGGCCATACTTTGCTGACGCCTGCTCTAATGAATAAAGATCTGATACTTCAAAAACGGGATAAAATATCTGATACTTTAAAAATGGTATAAAATTAATATCTGATACTTCAAAAACAGGGTATAAAATTAATAATTTTCTGAAAAGTGGCTGAAATCTCAGTCTTAAATATATCATTAGTTTGAAATTTGCCTCCTTTATTTTTTTTATTTATTTTTTTTTTAATTTTTTTTTTTCAACGTTTATTTATTTATTTTTGGGACAGAGAGAGACAGAGCATGAACGGGGGAGGGACAGAGAGAGAGGGAGACACAGAATCGGAAACAGGCTCCAGGCTCCGAGCCATCAGCCCAGAGCCTGACGCGGGGCTCGAACTCACGGACCGCGAGATGGTGACCTGGCTGAAGTCGGACGCTTAACCGACTGCGCCACCCAGGCGCCCCAAAATTTGCCTCCTTTAGAACATAAGCTTTGGAAGAGTAAAGATTGAGTTTATTTTGTTCAGTAGTATATTCCCAGCTCCTAGCATGGTGCTCAGTATATATTTGTTGAATTAATGAATGAGATAAAGAACACATACTATCAAAACTATTGTAGGAACTGGCTATAGAACTGTGAACAAGAGAAAACCAGGAAGTGTAATGGCAAAGGTTTTTTGTCTGATTTGTTTATTGCTATTTTCCCAGTGGTCAGAATGGTACATGGTACATAATAGGTGCTCAGTCAACATTTGTTAAATAAATGCATAACTGATTGAGTAAATGAATAAAGGTGGATGCAACCCCTGCCCTCATGGAATTCTTTTTGGGTGGGAGATAGAGATAGGTCAACGGGTAATTACCATGTATGATCATCAGGTTTAAAAAGACAGAAAGCAAATAGAATATAGCTCAGAGTTGGTAGAGAGGAGTGTCAGGGAAGGCTTCCAGCATAATGGGCTTCTGAACTGAGGATGAAAGATTAGGAGCAATTATCCAGGTGAATAGGTGGGAAAATGACAGAAGGAAGAGGGAGGAAGAGAGGTTCAAGCAGAAAGGATAACGAGAAAAGCCTAGAGGCAAGTGAGGGAATGTATGGAGTGTGGCCAGAGCACAGAATGGTGAGAGATAATGCTTGAGAGGAAAACAGGATCTGGTAAACCTTTGTAAAAAGGCATTTGGCCTTCATTCTGCAGCCATGGGGAGCCTTTGGATTGGGAGAAACTAACATGATCAGATCTGTGTTAGAAAGATTACATGTCATAGGATGAAGTTTATGGGAAAAAGAAAGGATGAAGGATCAGAATGATAATTATTTTCTAATACTTAAAGGAAGTCTAATGGCCTGTCCAGGAAGGGCATGGGTGGCCTTAGGAATGCATGAGCTCCCTGTATCTGGAGTTAAGTAAAGCAAAGGTGGATGAGCATCATCGGAACTGAAATTGGTTGAAGTAGGGCATAAAAGTCTCTTCTGACAACTTAGGTTTCATAATTTATGACTTTTCTCCTTAAAGGATGAAATCAATTAAGAGGAAAACTAAAATAAGGGAAAAATTAACTTTATTTTGAGTACTATTTGGGACGTTGGCATTTTCCTCAAGATAACAAAATTTTGTTAATTTAGTTATCTAGTAAGTGCTTACTAAGCCCCTTCTTTGTCTATTTTTGATGCTGAACATACAACGTGGACAAAGCAGTCTGCCTTCATGGAGACTATAAAGGGAGACATAGATCGGAATCAAATAAGGCTGGTTCCCAGATTTCTAATTTGAACAACTAGGGCTAATAAGTCCAATTACTGAGATGGGAAAATTGGAAATGGAGCAGATTTTGGGAGAAGATAAATAATGTCTGCAAAATCTAAGGTTGGTAATCATTGTTTTGATCCATTCTAAAGGAGCTCATCTGCTCTTAAAACATGAAGGGCAATAACCCAGAAAATCTTCCTCTTATACCAATGGAATGATATTAGGGAATATTTGTGACTTCAGCATTCTATTTGGTGAAACTCTTATTTAGAGAGACTGTATAGTATTATCAAATGCATTTCTGAAGGATTTTGTATTTTAGAAACCTTACAACTCTCATACCATGATTGCCCCTACCTGCATGCTTTGAGTTAAGAAAGGGTGATAAACAATATCAATGTGTAGCATTTGACGGGAGTCTTGAAGTTTGCGTAAAATGGAGGTGTGATATGGGGAGATCACACCAGACCATGGAGTAGATACCTTGATACAGAAGACTAAACAAGCCCTTGTTGAATGTTTCTGTGAAGTTTAATAAAGTTAAGTGAGAGATGCCTTCATCCTAGTTGGGCAATTGCTGAATAGTCTGGAGATTTTAAACCATGTCCAGTTGCCCATGCATAGCTGTGAACACAGATCGAACATGGCTGCTGACTCAGGATAGGGGGCAGGTTTGCTTGCTCAAAGCTCTTTAGCAAATTCTATTGCCCATTGTAAAATCTGCTTCTCTTAATTTCATAGAAATATATTTTAATATTACATTTTTAAAGCTATTTAGAGTTTTGTATCATCTTCCATTTGTTTGAAGGAAAGAAAGTATCAGCCCATAATGTAAATGAAACTTACTGGTTCTTAGTTGGGGTGGGGCTCAAACACAATTTACATTGCAGGGAGAATGGATTTAGTATTTGAGATACTCAAATATATAGACTACATATGCATTACTATGTTTCTTTTCTGGTTAGCAGACACTAATCAACCATGTTCTAATCCATTAAGTTTATTCATGAAAGAATAAAAATGCTGAGTCCATGGACCAGGTTATAAACAATGCTGGCTTAGTGATCATGGGATCACAAGTTCTTCCATAGTGAACTAGCTCCCACTAAAGCATCCAGGGATTAGGAATTCTAAGAAGCATTTTCTGATTTTGAATAACAAGGAAGCTTGAGCTTTGAAAATAATATTGGGCAATCCACTCCTAAAATGTATAAACACTTGGTACTAACATTGTGCCTGATTCCTGGTTAGCCTTCAAGAAAAATATATTGAGTTAATGGTTGAATGAATGAATATGCCTCCATGGACTTACACTGACATTCTATCATCTATTTAAGAGGAATAAAGCAAAATGATAGCTTACTCCACTGAAATTGATTTTATAGTTTATCAAAAACCTAATGTGAATGTTTTAATTTTGATTTTAAAGTTAGCTTTAAAGCTAAGGTTGCCTTAGGTCATACCTGCCTTCTAATATAGAGAAGAGTATCCAATGATCTCTTTCTCTGCTGAAAATATTAGGGATTTCACTTATTACTTAATCCATGTCTATGGAAATCCAAGCAAATCCAGTCTCTGGGATTCAGTTATAGCACATGTGCAAAATTTAAAGCAAAAGAATGTAGCATTTCTAGTATGGGCATGAGAACGAACTAAGAATAATTATAAAGCAAAAGTAAGTGAAGGAAAACAAACAAGCAAAAAATCAAGCTGATATACAAGAAAATGCGAATTGACAATCACCACCTTAGAGAAAACCTTGACTGACAACTGCCTCTTGGGGACTCCCCTTGTTTTAAACTTCTCTACCTAGAAAAAATTGGATGGAGAGTGGCTTGAAATCCATGACACTTAGATACTTTTCACAATGGCAAAAGCAAAGTAACATTGATCAACATAATCTGAAAACAGGTGACCTTTTCTTCATCTTCACGTCACCCTGAATTAGTACTTTCTGTTCTCTTACTTCCCGTCCTTCTGGCCCTTTGCTCACTGTCTCTTTCAAACATTCTCATTGTCCCTATTGCTGATACTTTTCCTTTGTTACTTGAGTCATTTTCTCCTCTCTCCATTTGCCTTGAAAATAAAAAATGGATGCACAAAACTTTATGAAGTGTGCTTTGTGTTCTTGGTGAAAAATATTTATTTTACTTGTGGCTACATATGATCTAGGTTACTTCTTTTATTTGATGTTTATTTTTGAGAGAGAGCAAGCAGGGGACAGGCAGAGAGAGATGGAGACTGAATGCGAAGCAGGCTCCTCGCTGTCAGGCCAAAGCCCAACACTGGGTTTTTAGGAGTTTTTATGAGTTTTAAACTGAAGACTGCACTAGAGATTTAAACCTCACCTTAATCCTTAATGAATGCTAGTATCTCTAGACTCTAGCCTGAATACTAGGGTCTTGATACAAGAGCATTGTCATTGCCTGAGAGCTTATCAGGAAATCGGAACTTTGGTTGTACACTGAACTACTAATCTGCATTTTAACAAGATTCCCAGGTAATTACTAGGCACATTACAACGTGAGAAGCATTGCTGTAGAGTGTATGTGTCCCTCATGCTGTTTTTCCTGCTCCAGGCTCCTGCTTTGCTCCCACAGCCATGCTGCTTATAGCTTGGATTGCCCGTAGGACTGAGGAGCATATTGTTATAAATGGCATGCTTTCCAAGTTAATTCAGATACTTCTGTCGATAAAGTTTGAAGAGAACCTGTGGTTGTGAAGTTATCTTTTCCTAAAGGAAATGTGGACTAGCAAATGTTGAAGAAACCAATAGAAAGGGAGCACAGGCAGATGCAGAAATAGAGCTCATCTGAGTGTGGTTTGAGACAAGTGTGGAGACAAATCCCCAAGTGCAGAGAGGGCTTGCCTTTTTAATGAGCTACCAAGTGATGGATGCCTCTCCAGAGGATCCTTTGCTTCCAAGAGGGAAAAAGTATAATTGAACTTATAGATTGTTCTTTCTACTTTACAGAAATGTGTGTGTGTGTGTGTGTGAGCTCTGAAGGATAGAAGCTTTGTTAAAAGTTCCTACTGAGCTGGGCTAGACTCTGAGTGAGTGGGGTTATAGATTTTTGACTCGCACCTTCTTATTAATATTCATTAGATTTGGATATTCTCAAATCAATGTGGTTTGTTTTTAAGTTACAGAAGCTTTTACCTGTCCTTTCACATTGTTTAAGATTTTTTTGGTCTTCTCTTCCTCTCCAGGCTTTTCCTTTTCTTTGTACTAAATTGTCATAATGGGTTATCTGAAGAACTTTCATATGCATTAGACATTATGCATGGTGACTACTGAATAAAATGCAAACCTCGTGTAAAATAGAAGTTTGGAACTTACTTGGCAGGTAAGTGAGTGCCAGGGGCTGGAGAAGGGGGCTGACTACAAAAGGGCAAGAGAATTTGGGAGGTGATGGAACTGCTCCATATCTGGCTGGTGGTGGTGGTTATCCAAATGTATCATTTGTCAAAACTCATAGAACTGTACACTTAAAAGGGGTGAATATCAAAGTGTGTAAATTATGACTCCAAGAAAGTGGTGGGTGGGGTGTTTTAATCTGAAAACAAATGAAAATAATTACACGGACTTCATTGGAGTGGGGCTAGGGGTGGGACTTGGGGTGCATGTTCTTACCTTCAGAGGCAGCATGCTGCACTGGTTACAGACACAGCCTTTACGGCCAGAGGGCCTGAGCTCACTCTGTAAGTTACACAATTGTCTGTTGCCTCAGTTTCTTAATCTGTCACTTGAGATAACAGTAACACTACCTCAGTGGGGTTACTGTTAGGACTTAAGAAGCCAGAGGGATGGGCACTGAAAATTTAAGGCTTTGCAATGGGAGAGAGTCTGGTGTTTTCTTTTCCCTCACCTCATGCTTGGTGAGGTCATCCTTGTCTCTACTGAAAAATAGTCTTCATCACAAAAGCCCCACAAGTAACACTGCCCAGCCTGCCGTATCAGGCAGCCACTGCTGAGTAAACGCTCTGGAATAAACCTCAGAGAGAGAATAAATCACCTTTCACGCCATCCTCCCCCCAGGTGAGGACTGAGGTCATTGCAAGAGGCATAACAAATAGTCGACATAATGTACCAAACTAATAGATTCTATAAGGAAAACTAAATGGAAAATTTTTCTTGAGTGCTGGGCACCTCTGGCTGAAGAGACAGTGGAGCCAGTGTTATTATAGATGTAGTTGAATCAATAATACTTTTTCATTCATTTCTTTTTCATTTCACAAAAATGCCTATTTTAACCAGCAAAGAAGTAAGGAGATATTATCAAGGGCAATTTTTCATGCTCACATGGATTATATTCTGGGACACATCGTTCTTCTAAATAGTCCCATTTTTTTTTTCCTCTCAGAAATGTATTCAGTTCTCTTCCAGCAGTGTGAATTTATCTGGAAAGCTTTGACAATCAATTAAGTAAATGAGAAAATAGAATGCTTGTAATTATGATAATCAAGCTATATGAAACCCACCCTCTTAGGTCTAATACCCACACATCTTTAAGCAATATATTAATTAAGCTTTGGATAATTGTTACAATTAGAATCAAGTTTTTATAATTTTTAAAAATCACCCAGAGATAAAAAGGAAATATTTAAAAAATATATGCAGCTGTCGGTTTTTAATGTAATTCATCCTCATGACTACATTGTCATTTCCCCGGCTGCATAGAAACAATTCCAGTATGCTTTATCGATGTGACTTTTCATTTACAATTGGAGGAAATGTGCATGTAACACCTTGGTCAGATGTCTTCTTGTTTCTGTAAGTCAGAGGTTGGCAAACTCTTCCTGTAAAGGACCAAGTATTTTAAGCTTGCCGGCTAAGAGGCAAAATCCAAGATATCTGTGAACTTGCTTAAGAAACAGATCTGGGGCGCCTGGGTGGCTCGGTGGGTTAAGCATCCGACTTCGGCTCAGGTCATGATCTCGTGGTCCGTGAGTTCGAGCCCCACGTCGGGCTCTGTGCTGATGGCTCAGAGCCTGGAGCCTGTTTCAGATTCTGTGTCTCCCTCTCTCTGACCCTCCCCCGTTCATGCTCTGTCTCTCTCTGTCTCAAAAATAAAATTAGAAAAACGTTAAAAAAAAATTAAAAAAAAAAAGAAACAGATCGCCACAGTTTCTGTACTAATGAAATTAAAATATAATAAAATAATAATTAAGTACATTTTTGGCAACACACATCTACTAATGAAAAGAGTAGAATTCTTACCCTTGGGAAACCATGTTGCTTAGTTTGGGGTGCAATGTGAGTATCTCCCCTCATCAAGTCTTTGCCAATATTCATCCTGAAACCACTCTCAGAGCCTTGGCAGCAGTCTGGCTGTGGTTCACACAGGGTAGTCGGCCAGCCCCTGAGCAGCGTTCTCAACGTTAATGGGCCTGAGAATGGCCTAACCGGCTTGTTAATATAGATTGCCGAGTCACACCCCCAGGTTTCTGGTAAGTTCCAAGAATTTGCATTTCTAACAAAGTCCACTTGGTACTGATGCTCCTGGTTAAGACCAGGCTTTTACAATATTGCTCTTGATGTTGCTCCTTTAAAAAAAGTCACGCCGAATACAAATCTATATGTTTTACGTTGTATTTTAGCTCACCTGATGGACTTAACTTTTTGAACTCTTGAGGTGCAGCAGCAGTAAATCCAGTTAAATTTCCATTAGAAAGTAAAGACCTATTTAAGTGAATTCAGGATTGATAATAAGAGGAACTTTTGTCTCTTAAATAGCTATTAGTCTCTTGTTTCCAAAGTCAGGCATCAGCAATCAGCATCTACTTGTCTGCCGTTAAGAATGCCTGAATAGCATTTTTCCAGTATGAGCAAACTTTTAAAATAGTATGCAATATTCCAAAAGATATATGTGGGTGACACATAAGAATGACAGTTTTATTTTGATTTAGTAGGTCCTAATTCACCAAGCATGTTATCAATATACTGCTCTCTGAATTATAATTTGTTGACATGTTCAACCTGTCAGAATTTAAAAGAGACTTTCCTGAGGCCTCCAAGGGTCAAGGGAGATCCCAGTTTCCTAAATCCTCGGGCAGCCCATAATCTCCGGACCAAACCGTCTCTAAGTTGGCTGCATTAGGCTCTTGGGATGAGCTCTGAATGATTTGAACTATTACCTATATTGAGGTCGCGGAGAAGGTTAATGATAAACAACAGGGCATCAGCTAATTTTAATGATCGCATCTCGCCAAAGAGGTTTTTTCCAGAAAAGAAGCACAGTGGAAAATATGTTCTCCTTCTGTTTATTTGTCCCAATGGTTTAAAAAAATCAGCTTTACGGAACCATAATCTTCCTCATGACAGATGGGCTTATACATTGGCATCGTGCTTTCAATCTACAGTTTACATTTCAAGAGGAAGTTGAAGAAACTGAATGTAAAGACATCTATTTTTCAGTGTTATAACATTGATACAAAAAATAGTATTCTGATTAGCAGCTTGATTGGCAACCCATGTAACCCTAAATAGTACTACAAACCTGGAGAGTGCACTTTTACAGACAAGTACGTTTGGCGAAATAGTATGTACAATTTTGACAAATAAATACATAAATAAACAATCATTCATATATAACGATATACCTAAATGTCAATTATCATCAACAAGCGTTTCTAGTAAATTACTTCTTTCATTCACAAGTTACTTTGTTGCTTATAAAAACTATCCTCACCTTTACAGAAGAAATGACAGAATCAATTCCCCCACTAAACCCACATATTAGGAAAGGTAGAAAATGAATCCCAGAAGCTTTATGTAAATGTTCCATTGTCTTTTGATAGAAGAGGTTTGACTGAAAAACTCCTTCCTCAGCTTCTCTGTAAAGAGTTTGTTTCCCCCATATCATCACACAAAGGGGTTTTGTTCTTCTGATTTTAATCCAAATCGAAAACGATGTTCATTTTTTTGATTCCGGTTATTTAAAAATACAATATTATATATCGAAACTGGCATTTGGTTCAATAGAAGAAGACCCAAAGCCACGCAAACTAACCAGCAAAGATAAAACTTTTTTTTCCAAAAATAAACTTAAAAAGGAAAAGAATACAGACATTAATTATTGATACCTTTTGTTATCCAATGCATAATGAACACAACAGGTAGGGGGACAGTCAGAAGGTTTTTATAAAAATTCTCTGAACGACTCCTGGTACAACATTGAAACATTATTTTATGTAAGAGAAATGATAATACATTAAAAAATGGCTTAAATAATTGAAACCATAATTTGGCCGGCACCATAAAATTAAGAAAAGTAGAAAATTAGAGCTTTTTCATGATCACTTGACTTAAACTTTTTTTTTTTTTTTGAACATTCAAAAAATGAAGGGCAATCATGCTTTCAGCTATTGAAACACTGGACAAATGGCTTTGCCTCACCGAGCTCCATGCAGAAGAAAATGTACATAACAAGCAGATTCTAGCTATACATACAGGGGAGAAGGGAAAAAATGCCTTTAAAATATATACATATGGTCTTTGATGAATATTTACATGTTTGTCACATGGGCACTACCTAGCATAAAAAAGTTAGGAAATAGTTCTTTAAGACATATGATTCTCTGATTTTTGCTCCTTTTAAAGATTAGGGCTCTATTTATAGTGGATACACACACACACACACACACACACACACACACACACACAGAGAAAACAATTCATAGATGTACGATGTTCGTAATGTGCAATTCCTTGACGCGAAGGTGGCTTGACTGAGCATAAGGTAAATGCAAAATGGTAGTATAAGACAGAGGCTTGATTCAGCTATGTGACTGAAACGCAAACCAAGCACAAAGTCATGAGACTTTTCCAATGACTGGAACTCACAGCAGTTGAGGGGTGAGGGTTAGAGAGGGGCTCACCTTGTGCTGATCCATCTCTCCCCAGTCTACCTAATGCTGTTTTCCAATCAAACTCGGCAGTCCAGCTGTTTGATGAAGATGTATTGAAGGACAGGAAGGCCTGTCTCATATTGCATTCTTTGGGGCTGGGGATAAAAGATCCAGTGTTTTCAAGAAATAGGCCATGACTTCCATTTGTTCATTGTGTTTACTTGTTTGCTATCAACTTCTAGGGGGGGCTTCCAAAGGTCAGGTTAAAAGAAAAGTTATATTCTTTCAGTTGCAGGGCTTTCTTTGAATGAAAACAAACAAACAAAAAGAAGTTTTCTAATGAATAGATGATGTGCAATGTGGGAGTTTGCTGAGTGCCTGTTCTTCTGATAGAGGGGGGCTAGCTTTACCGGTCACTCTTCAAAGTTCTTATTGAGAATTCAGATCACTGTTTCCTGAGATCCAAGTTGATGGGATAGAATACATTTTGCAAAGCATGTGATTCATTTATTGTAATACACTTCCAGCCAGAGGCTCCTCCCTGAAGAAACACAGCTGCCTTCACCTGCAGCACCCTGGGAAATCAAGGCAATGCACTGAAGTAAAAACTTGTTCATCGAAACCAGAAGAAATGGTAGAGAAATTGAAGCTTCTCCAAACACCTAAGATATCCAGGGAAAAGTCAAAAAATCTTAGAAGAACCAGATGCACAAACAGTTCATATTCGATCTTTCTTTTGGCAGATTTTACATTTAAGCTGATGTTACTACTACTGATTACAATGACCATCATTGTAATGAATTATTTTAGCATTTGGCATAACGCATGACACATTGCATTAGCACCTTGTAAACTAAGGATCTCAAGATTCTTAGCAAATGCAATTTGCTCTCACAGCACCTGTGAGGTAGGTGTTTTTTTCATCCATTTTATACATGAGCATACTGAAGCACAGCAAGGTTAAGACGCCTGCTCACATGACCCAACAAAGATGATGGTATCAACAGGAACTGATTCCAAGCTTCTCCACCCTTCCTTCCCGTGAACCTCAATCACAGAGCTTGGAGCTCCCAGAATGCCTCCCAACAGCATTGCTGCTGGAGGTGCTTGGATGTTTCAGATGTTAGAGTATTCCATCTATCACCTACAGAGCTAAATCATCCAATAACATTGGTACCCATTAAAAGATTCTCTCACATGCTTTGCAAATGTGTGGGCGTGGCATCTATACTATTGCTAAGTTTGCTTATGTTAATTTTAATGCATACATAAATTTGTATTTTCTCCATGTAATTTATTGTTTTTCTGCCCTCCTTCCAACTTATTTCTACACATGTGCCTGCCTCTGTCAGAAATTGTAAAATGCATTTAGCAACACTGTATGGAGGCAGGCAGGTAAGATTACATTTGGCAAAATCTCCTTGGAGGCACCAGGTAATGTTTGTTCTGAAAGGGAAAAAAAAAAAAAACCCCAAAAAAACCAAAAAAAACCCTCTTGTTTATTTTGTTAAGTAGCATTTTATATACATTCCACCCAATGACCAGGTTTAATCCTTGGATGAGCAGGCAGAGTTGTCTTCCAAACATACAGGATATTTGATTTTCAAGTTTAGATTTCCATTTATTTAACTGCAGCCTTCCTGCCAGGCCTAAGTTCATTTCTTGCTGGAACGGCAAACACTGTACATGTCCCATGGCAATATATGTAAAAATTCAATATAACAGCACACACAATGTTAATAATCACATCGAGCGTGTCTTCCTGACTGTGTATTATTTCTGAATTATTTCTGAAAAAGCGCTATTTACTTATTCATTTTTGCAGAGCTGATATGAAGACATTACAGTGAGTTTCAGTTTCCCAGAACCAGATTTTTATCTCAGATGCACAGTATGTAAATCCTAGCAGTTTTCAGGAAGTTGCTTTTTCAGATAAATGCAATGCCTTAGGACCTGAGAATGAAATCTGGCCCTTCAAACTCGTGTATTGTTTCTATGACCAGAGCCTGACATTTGTAAATTGGTAATCGAAGAAAGAAAGTAGGAGTGGGAAGAAAACCCTTTTTACAAAACCCCTTCGCCAGTTCATTTCCCTTGGTGACACCTGTTAAATACCAACACCCTAGGCCCCATTTCTTAAAAAAGAAAAGAAATGTATTTACATTGGTAAAAATCCTAACATCTGAGATGTTTCTTGCTTGACATGTCATTCCAGATTCTGTGCATTTCTTCCGGAGAGATCTGATGCACGGTGATAACTCGGCGATACCTACACAAACTATAGGCCATTTTCCAGTGATTGAAGCCACTGTTCTGGAAAGGATGTATGCCCAGTTTTCGAAGACACAGTCCCACATATACATCTTCAAGGTGAAGCAGCCTTGTGTGGAGTGAAGTCTTATAAATGAGTTCAGCCACATCAGCTGAAAAGATATAGCCAGTCCCCGAACAGAACGGTGGGTAGTTACTGTCAGGGTACAAATCCCTGGGCATATACCACTTACTGCGGACATCCCGGATTGGTCCTCCATTGATGACATAGCCAGTAAAATACCTTCTCCTTGGCTTGGTGGAGGGTTTTAGTAGTTTATAAATAAGGTTGTCCATGTTTACAAAAATGTCACTGTCTGTTTTCATGACATACTTGGCTTTTGAACAAAAAGTGGCCACCCATCTCATTCCCATTAATGTCTTAAGGGTAAGGTTATGGTAGGAGTCAATAAAGTCCTCCACAATAATGTCGTGGAAGATTTGGCTCTCTTGCTCCACCATCTGATTCAGAACAGGATCAGCATTCTTGCCCAGGAGGAAGAGAGTGGCTATCTTGATCCCTTTGAAGTTGTTCTCATCCCCCCACGTCTCTCGGATTGCCTGGCGGGCATCGAATTCTTTGTGGGTGGTGCTGATGAGGATAACAAGGAAAGGAATGTTCTTTTCACATTTGTTGGGTTCATTTATAAGAAATTCAAAAGAATGTGGGTTTATAGGTCGAGTTCTTATGTTGCCAAAGGTGAAGTTTTTCCTGGCGACTGTTAGGTGGCTGAATGGCTTGGAGCCAGTGTAGGAAGAAGTGGGACGAGTTATACTCAGATACCAGAGGGCACTGGCCCAGCACACGACTGTCAAAACATATAGACAGGACACCTTTGAAGCCATTGTCTTGAGAGCACGTCTATTCCAAATATTGAAGAATATGCCTTCTTGGCATTAGTTTCTTTTCATCTTGCAAAGGCAGCATATTACTAATAAATCTTAAAGTTCGATAGAGAAGCGTGAGTGCGGGATTGTCCATGGGTCTTCGTGACAGTCTGGCATCTCTGCATTCCCTCTACTTTCTTCCAAACTTGTTGGAAGGTTCCATCCCTCCCAAGTCTTCCTCTTAACTCTGCAAAATCAATAAAACACAGTTTTCATTAAGGTTTATTCAGTTACTTTACATCCCCACATAAACAGAATAAAGGTGTTAGAATTACCCATGGTGACTAAAATAAAAAACATAATCATTCATTTCCACCACTACTGAAAACTCCCCAACACAACCAGCCTCCTTTTTCTCCCCTTGATAGAAATTATTTATGTATATTTATACCCAATTAATAAATATTAGATTATAAACTCTAGAAGAATATGAAGTAAACTGAACATTAGTAATTAAAACGAGTTTTCCCTCGTCACAAGAGGACTTCTTTGCTGTTAAATACCTTTGTACACTAAAGGCTTCTTTCAAGCAGGAGAGTCTCACATAGGGCCTTGTATCTCTTTTCCATGTTTCCAAGTCTGAGCTTTCATTCACTTAATTCTGATGAAATAATCAGTTCTCAACATCTCTTTGCTTTCTGTAGCCCTGTGTTTGAAAATGTGCCCATCACCACTGGAAAATCTCTGCTAAAATGGTCTCTCTAGGCTCTGACTCACAAGTAATTCTTTACTTTTCCTCACTTTTCCCTAACTTTGGCTTTCACAAATGATAGTCCCTTATTATCAGTTTTCTAGGAGGCATCCTATGAAGAAGAGCCTTTTCTTCAGGCATGGACACCATCACCCAAGTGTCCTTTCAGACAGCTGGCAGCATGCATTTTGTAGTTGATCTAAATGGTATCACTTTTTGTGGTTTTCAACAATTCACCCTGATGTTCCCTTGATGAAATTACGTTGGCCCCTTTCAATTCTTTTTCTGTGGTTACACTTGTCAGTAAACATAGCAGGAGTATAATGAGAGACACAATTGAGCTTAGGGCCACAAATCCAATGAAGATGGACACAACACTTTAATTGGTGTTCAAATTAAAAAGTTGTCCTTCAGAATGCTACTCCTTTCTAGAACCCGAGTTGCTATCACACCAGGAAAACAATATATGCCAGGCTACAAAGTCTATTCATGTTAATAAAAACTGTCTCTTCCTTCCCAGTTAGAGCAAAACATGGTAGCCCTGGAAGACGGAGATAGCAGATAATGGATATCAATTTCAACAAAGTCTGCTTTGAAGAAAACTATGCACTTAAACATACAGACTGTGTTGAAAGGACTCAACTGTGATTATAGATGGAAAATCATGCTTCCACGCACAATATTCATAATGCAATGAAAAGAAGTGATGGGCAATAGCAGAGATAATACGCATCATCTTGCCAAAGCCAAGGGCTGACTGTGAATATATGATCCATATGAGACCAGCAATAACTCAGTGTGGTTACCATTCTAACTAAATGAATATTAGAATGGCGTCAAGCAGCATGACTCCAGGCATAATCACACCTTCGTCCAACCCGTAATAAGTACTCTCTAAATATAAGCTCCAGTATTCTTGGCTCCTGAAGGAAATGTCCACTCTAAGGTGCACCAGAGCTGATGAAAGGGATGTGATGTGCAGCAAGCTTTGATACTTTAAACAGTAAGCAAAAAGAAGGAAGAGAAACCAGCAGTAGAGTATAGAGAAGGGTTTCTCAACTTGGAATATACAGACATGGACTCCATTTGAATGCCAAAGGGATATGAGTGAGTCTCAAGATGGTAATCACAACCAAACTTTCTCCCTCATTATTCCAGGGCTTAGTATCCGATTCTTACAAGCCTACCGTGATCATCATACAGCCCTTGTCACTTTCCATACTTTCCTACTAAAGTGTGAGTCACCTATCACTAAGCTGGTATACCAAATATAGTCACTGGAAGAAGTTCCTCTCAAGTTCTTTTCTCGAGCCACTAATCACATGGGTGCATGTAAAGCATTGGGAAAACAGAAATAGAACCCATACTCCTCCTCAAGGAACTCATATTCCAGGAGGAAAGACTTCATGTAAATGATTAAAACAGAGGGATAAAGGGGCACCTGGGTGGCTCAGTCTGTTGAGTATCTGACTCTTGATTTTGGCTCAGGCCATGATCCCACGGTCATGGGATTGAGCCCTGCATCTGGCTCTGGGCTAAGGCTGTTTACGATTCTCTCTCTCTCAAAATAAATAAATAAACTTAAATAATAAAACAAAACAAAACAAAACAAAATAAAATAAAATACATGTAGTACACCAGGCATCAGGCTACGTGCTGTGCACTCCAAGGCCTGTATTGTATGGAGCTTAATTCCTTATGATGTTACAAGAGAGTTATTGCCTCCATTTTACAGTTGAGAGAATGGAAACTCAGAGATATTAAGTAGCTTACTCAAGATCACACAGCTAGTGAATGAATAATTGAGTAGTCATCTCGAGCTTCGAAAGGCCTGTTAGGACAACAGGCAAAATCTTGCACAGGAAAATGCAGGGTGGCAGGGAGCATCTCATGCTGCTATTCTTCCAGCAATCTGCACATTTATTTTCTTAGATGTATGTCCGCAGCTGGAATTTTTGCCTAGTTCATTCTGGTTTGCTACACACTGCATGACACCGATTCTATGAAGATTCTCGATCACCAAAAACTGATGTCTTGCAAAGAGTACATTAAGGCTGGGGGCAGGGAGAGAGAGTGGCTACTGTGGAAGAGGCTCAGACACACTTTGCTTTCCCCTTTCTCTGATGTCCTCAAACACACACATGTGCTCATACTCACACACTGCAAGAATTGCTCTTACTACTGACTTTTTTTCAGACACGAGAACAAAAGTAAGCGCAGCATTAGTTACATCTTGGTCACCAGTAAATGCAAATTATCACCAATAAAAACGGGATTGGAAATGGGCAAAAGAACCAGCCTAGGATCTGAAGAGCAGCCAAGGATAACGTGCACCTACAGCAAGGGGTGTTAAAAAACATCTTTTTTGCTTACAAGAAAACACATGTCTCCGGTGGCCAAACGAACACAAAAATATACCTCTGGAACAGATAGCAATATAAGGAAAGGTAAGAGAGAGTAGTAGCATGCTGCATTTAACTCTAAAGCATGATTTTATGCATGTTGATTGAAGTAGTTAGTGATGGGCCAGATGTCCACGTTTTACCCCTTGAGCAATCCTAACTTGCTGTGAGGCTTTCTGGGCCTCGGTAGCCTTAAGCTAAAATAAGGACAAAAATAAAATCTACATTATTTCCAAACACATTATACGTGTTAACGATCATCACCAATCCTTTGAGTTTCTGAGGGAAATGTTGTTACACAGGGAGATAGTATTATGACATAAAGAACAGGTTCTAGTGGTGAGGAGAGGATTATGTCAGTTTATCAGTTCATGATTTGGGGTCCAGGTCACACACGTCAATCGATTCTTCTCAACACAGGATTGCGATCAGTTTTTTGGTTTAGCAAATGCACTGTACAGATTTTCACTAGAGAATTCTGTTCTCTTCCTGGAAAACACGAAGGCAAAAGTCCACTAAAAAGCAAAGAAAACGTCAGCTGAAAAGTTCTAGAGAAAGGAGCTGAATGTCACAAAGAGGAATCCTCTGGGGGGTTCTTTTAGTTTCATGAGATTTAAAAAAGTCCTGTTTAACAGACGCGTTAATGTATTAAAATACAAAGTTGCATATAGAACATTTGTCATTCCTTTTAGCATTCCTACCACAACCACAGACACTGATGACACATTAACTTGTCATCCATTAAATACAAATCCCTCCAAATAACCTTCCTCTAGAACTCTTGAAAGATTTCTTCCCCAGGAGCCATCCTGTATCGCAGATTACCTCATTCACAAGACCCTTCAGGAGCTACCCACCTTCACCTTTCAGGAAGTTAATGGAGCAGAATTTTCAATTTAAGGAGCTCATGATTCTCCTAGAAATCACATTGGATAGTCTGTTATTTTGAGTAGTGTATTTTTAAAAAAGCCCCTAAGTTGCCAAAATTATTCTCTTGTATGGCCGGAAGTAAGTCCTGCAGCAAGTGGGCAGAATTTCTTGGGTGAATTGTGCATAATTTGGGTGTCAAGTTCGGTCACTCTCCATCATATTCAGACAGGTAGGAGTCAGCACTGATTCCCTACGCCCTGACTGTCACTGAAGGGGCATGCAGTCATTCCAGCTTCCCTGCACCCACGGGCAAGGCTGTCCAGGCCCCATCAACTCTCTGGTGTCTCAAGGAATATAATATCTCCATGTTCTGATTTCCCTTTGATTTTCAAGTCTACTTCATTTGTCCATGAGAAACGTGCGAAACACCTAATGCCAGGTGCGAAACACCTGATGCCTGCAGAGATGACAGGAACTGCTCTCCACTCTGGTAAGACAGATGGGGGCTTACTTTCTAGGAAACGGTGGCATACAATAAACGCATGATAAACGAATACAAAAATAGTTTCAGGTAGTGGCAACTGATGTAAATAAGTCAGGCAATGGGATAGAGACTGAGCAGAGGTGAGAGGGGAGCTACTTTAGATGAATCGGTCACTCTCTGAAGGGTGACATTTGAGCTGAGAATAGAAAGTCTTGTGCTCTTCAGTCTAGTCATTGAGTCTTTTACTAACTTTTCGGCTCTTTGCTTGGCTCTTTGGGATTAATGTTTCATTAGGAAACACTTTCTTTTTGGTTTTTGAAATCTGCTCTTCTCTTGTCTTTTGGATCTTCTTGGCTTCATGTTTCCCATTTGTGGCTTTTGCTCACTCTTGCAAATGCCCTCAGCTTCTAGAGATGGAGGTTATTGGTATTAGCAGGCTATATGTATTAGTTTGCTAAGGTGGCCATAACAAAGTACCAGAAGCTGGGTAAATTTATTGTTTCACAATTCTGAAGGCTATAAGTCTGAGAAGATATTGGCAGAGTTGTTCTTTGTGAGAGCTGTGAGGGAGAATCTGTTCCACGCTTTTCTCCTAACTTCTGGTGATTTGCTGGCAATTCTCTGGCACTCCTTGTTTATAGATGAATCACCTAGATCTCTGCCTTCATCTTTACACAGCATTTTCCCTTCTCTGTGTCCCAATTTACCCCTCAACCCCTTTTTAGGAGACCCGTCATATTAGATTAGGGCCCACACTAATGACCTCATTTTAATTTCATTACCTCTATAAAGACCCTATTTCCCAACAAGGTCACATTCTGAAGTATTGGGGGTTAGGAATTCACCATGTCTTTTTAGCGGGGAGGGACACAATTCCATCCACATCTACTTTCCTGGATGGCAACAAAATGAAATACTTTGCTCCCTAAGATTTCATTTCTTCACATTTTATGCTCTTGATTCGAGCAGGGAAATTATTGGGTTTTGGTAAACTAACTTTTAAAGGGTAAAAAAATGTGTAATTAGCATTCAAAGTAGAATGGAACATCAACATGCAAGGGGACACAAAGTTTGGCTTATTTTTAGATTAAAAAAAGCTAGTTCATTTATTTTGTAAGACCACATGAGGAATATGGCACAGATTTAAAAACAGTCCTGTGCTTCTGCCTTTTTTTCTTTCCCTTGAGGTATCCCCCACCTCCCCTGCAAAAAAAAAAATAAAATAAAATAAAAATTAACCCATAATTAGTTGGGAAAGTGAAGTCAGGGCTGTGACACCTTTCCCAAAAGGTTGGGGTCAAACAATTCTTGAGAAACTGACTTGTTTTCTGGAGAATAAGGACGATTCTCCTGTGTCACCTCCAACTACCAGCATTCCTATTATTCAGAAATGATTTTGAATATTCAGAGACCATATGGCACTACAAAAGTGGTTTTAACATTAAAATCCATGAAGTCATTTTAAAACATGGTACAAAAGATAAACCTGTTGAAAACAAATCAACCCAATTTTAACCAGTTAAAAGGGAGGGATAAAAGGAAGACAAAAATTCTAAAAAAAAAAAAAAAGATAACGAAAAGAGAAGGCAGGGAGAGAAAGGGCCAACCACTTGTGTTTATGAAAAGCTCCTGAAATGGATGAAAAGTTGGTGGTACCACACATCACCATCCTGGGGAGGGTAAAAGAGATTCTGCCTGAAAAATGTTTTGATCTCAAATGACTTTCCTCAGAGCTGGTGTATGAGCGAAATCAAAGAATCTTCATTCTATGGGGAAATCCAGGAACTCAGACCGCAACAGAACTAATTGATAAACGAGCCCCAAAGGCCAGAGATTCTACTCAGCTGCATTAATTTGGCGAATGGTTATCTTGATGCCCAACTCCCTCCCTTCCTCTCGCTCTTGTAATTATGCTCTAAATAAGCACAGGAGAGGAAGAAATAAAGCACTATTAACACTAGATAATGGTCCTTGAAGGAAGAATTTCATAAACCATTATGTTATACAGCTTGCTAACTTATTATCTCTCCAAATCACAGAGGGCTAGCTCTCTCTCCTAGCCTCTCTTTGAAGTCAGCCTCCTTGGCTGTGAAAGGCACTATACACACAGAAGTCGAAATCCCTGAATGCTCATAGAGGTAAACGGTCTGACTCCTCTGCCTCAGAAAGACAAAAAGCTAATTTGTTCCTTTAAAAAAATTTAATTATGAATCCTTTCAGAGACCCCATAATTGAACTCATCCAACAGAACGTTTGCAACAAGCAAGTGGCAGAAAGCAAAGAAAGGTAATATTCATCATGATTTGGCAGCTGAAATCCCTTCCCTCCCAAATCTGGAAGAGATTATTCGAACCTTTCTCCTTTCAGTTCACTATACCTTGAAATTTGTTGAAAAGGTCCTTATAAATCCTCGCACTCAGAAGAATGGGGCCAACTTGAAAGAGGAGTGGTCAGGATGAGGATGTTCATGTGTGGGCTTAGGGTTCTTGCTATTCTGAAAGCTACACTCTATTTCCTTGCAGAAAAAAGTGCACTTCAAATTAGAGAAGATTATAGCTTTCTTCGAATCAATGTGTTGCCCTAGTTCTAGAATTCAGAGAATTTTTAAACATCGCTACAATCCTCTCAGGGAAAAATGAAAATGAGGATGTCTCATTATTTTAAATAAATGCTTGGCTTCCTTTGCAGTGATGGATATGGTGCCTTGACTGCCTTATATGAGACACATTTTTAAAGATGGGCAGAGCCATCACTTATTTAATCATAGGAGCCTGGGAGCCTGGCAGTATGGATGGGCCTTGGGTAGGGCTTCTCCACTGGGAAAGAAACGCCATGATGTTTTATTACAGAGGTGGAAGAGGATGAGAGGAAAGACATCCTACTCATATAAACAGCAGCTGGGAGAATTTAAAAATGATGAGCTATGCGACACCAAAAAGAGTATTCATTTGCCCCATTATTTTAGGTAGGGGAAGCTGATATAAATGGATATTATTAGAAACCAGAAAGATGTTAGTGTATTGCTATCTAAAATTTACAAAGTCTAAGGAGATATTTCCTAGTCCATCACAGAGAGGTAATATTTTGGGTCATATTTCAGAGAATGACATTAGTACCATGAGGGAACTGATAACATCATACAGAAAAGACCTTGCAATTTTTATTTTCCGTTTGTTTCCTTTTTCTAACTCAAATGCCCCTTTACACAATATCAATTTATCAGAACACATAACAGGCAAAAATAATTTTTTTATTTTTTTTAATGTTTATTTATTTTTGAGAGAGAGAGAGAGAGAGAGAGAGACCGAGAGCAAGTGGAGGAGGGGCACAGACAGAGGGAGACACAGAATCCGAAGCAGGCTCCAGGCTCTGAGCTGTCAGCACAGAGCCCAACGCAGGGCTCAAACCCACAGACTGAGAGATCGTGACCTGAAAGCAGAAGTTGGATGCTTACAACTGACTGCGCCACCCAGGCGCTCCTAAGCAAAAATAATTTTGTGTAGCTGCTGTCAATAGAAATTATTTTGTAGGCAATCTTATGGCACTGGAAGATCTGGATTCAACTTCCAGATTTTTAGTAATCAGCTCTGGACTCTGTGCATCTCTCTACCTTTGTTTCCCCACCAATGAAATGAGAATAATGACATCCGGACATACTTTGCAAGGTCACTGTATGGATCAAATAAGATACTGGATTTGAAAATACTTTGTAAGCTAAATACTGCTACCAGAATGAAGAGTATTATCATTATTAATATAAACATGATAAACAAAAGACAAATCTTGAGGGTATCACCTATAAAATGTTTAATGAGCAATAATCAGTCAACTCATCTTGACTGGTGCAAAAGCAGTTTTCTTATTTGGCTGATACTCAAAAGGGGTGGGGGGAAAGCTCGGCAGTTGACTGTTCTCACAAGAAGTTTCAATTTCTTTTTTTTTTTTTTTTAAATTTTTTTTTCAACATTTTTTATTTATTTTTGGGACAGAGAGAGACAGAGCATGAACGGGGGAGGGGCAGAGAGAGAGGGAGACACAGAATCGGAAACAGGCTCCAGGCTCTGAGCCATCAGCCCAGAGCCTGACGCGGGGCTCGAACTCACGGACCGCGAGATCGTGACCTGGCTGAAGTCGGACGCTTAACCGACTGCGCCACCCAGGCGCCCCAAGAAGTTTCAATTTCATTTTATAATGTGAATATTAAGAGGTCCTATACTTCTGTGAAAAAAGGATACACAAGTTAGAGGAAATATTATGATTATTATTAGCACTAATGTGATAAAGAACTAGATTTTTTTTCAAATACAACTTTAGAATATCAAAAATCTACCAGATTTAAATAGCCCTCTGAGTAGCATGTACATAGTCATAATTAACATTCTATGTCCACTTGGACAGGCTCAAATGGCTATACCATGAGTATTTTAGAGATATTCAAGACAAAGCCAATTCACGATTTACCAGTTTTTCTTCACAGGCTTGTCAAGGTCGTAACAGAACTTATCCACAATGTAATATTACAAAGCATGTGATCATTTCATCACTCAACTTAAGGGACTTGGCAATTTTCAGCATCAGAGTTAGCTTTATGAATTGCTCTGGAGATGTACCCAAAGGAAAGCCTGGGTGACAATGAGTCCTGTTTGGCAGAGTAGCTTTTTAACCAAACCATTTTGTTTCTGAAATCTGTGATTCTGTGTATACTTTCTCAAGTTGGTACCTCCTGGCCAGTGAGGTGACAAATGCTGCCCTGGATTTCACCAATATCCTCAGTCACCTGTGTTGGTTCTTCACAGTCCTTACCTCCGCCAATCCCCAGTGTTGCTCCCCACAAGCTATTTACCAAACACTTGCTCAGCTTCCCCTCACCAGACACTATTTTGTGTTAGAGATTTCCCTTTCTACACATTCCCCTCTTTTCATAACTCCCTTTTTGCTAATGATTCTTATTTCCCCAATGGTTAGAGACCCAGCCTGCCAGTTTTCATCCTACTGGCACCTTGAACTCTTTACCACAATCCACCTTGCATAGCTCTTGAATCTGTTTGCAGCTACACTGGACTCTTCTCACTTGGATTCCATGGGCAGGGCTCAAGACATTAACCGCCGCCCCCCCCCCCCCCCCAAGGCCTCTGAGGTTCAACTCTCATTCTTGTGTCAGTTTACCATTCTCTCTTCCCCACTGCATCAGCTCTCCACAATCATTTGCAATCTTTATTCCTACTCCTGAGCCTTTAAATTTTGTGGGGCAAGATCTCATCGTCAAAGCGACTGAGACAATTTGGCCTCCTGGAGAAAGCACAGGATTGACAGTCAACAGAAGAAACCTCAAGTTGTAGTTTTGCCATAAAATTCTTGGGAAACATTTTCCTCCTTAAAAATTTCTCTTAGTTTCAAAATTGCATTAATTTTCACTGATCAGGAATTCCACACCAGTCCATGATTTCTCAACCCACTTGAAAGGCTCTTCACTGCACTATTTGGCATTTTCAGTCCTTCCATTACCATTGACTCTTTGTCTTTAGAAGGGCTTAGAAAAATGACGAGAATAACAATAACAAAACCTCTTGACCCTGGCATCACTTTCAATTATTGTCATATTTTTCTCTTTCATTTCATATCCAGAGCCCCCAAATAAGTGCTCTCTCACGCTTTTATGCATGAAAACTCTTTAAATCGTCACCCATTTAAAGTCTTGCAATCTATCTGCATGGTGCATAACGTCATTCTGAGTAAAGCCATAAGACCTTCCCTGACAGCTTAGTCACTCTGTTCTTCCAACTCTTGCCTAGGATTCCTCCTTCCTGCACTCTTATGCTTCTCTGCTCACATTTCTGGTGGTCTTTGTACTTTCCTCTTTCCCCCTCCTTTGCCTGCTCTACCCATTTTCCACACCATACTCAGCCCCACTTCCAGTCTCATTAGCATAGGGAACTCCCTCAGCAGTCAGCTCTCTAGCAGAGTTCACCGGAAACGTCGGTCAGAGACCAATGAACTTTATACATCCCTTTCCATTTTCATTGCGGTTCTCTCTCTCAGACCGGGTATAAATGTAAGATGATGCCAAAGTGGAGAGACATTTGCCTTCCTTCTGCTTTCTGCTTTTTCTTTTCCCTGTAGAAAATAGATTTCAGAGCATGTGTTTGAGTCCAATTTCTTTTTAAGCTAGGAAGTCTATATCGTAGACAAACTTAACAGGCATTGAGGACAAGTTTTGCTAATGACAACAAAAGGTAAAAAATGATTTTGTGCTTTTTGTACATGCTCTACACATGTGAGAGCTTTACTCTTCTTTATATTTGAGATGTCAGGCTGTTTCTGAAACTGTTAAAATGTTGTAAAGTCCATTCAAAGCATGTTTTTACTTGGTCCATTAGAGAGGAGTTTCCATGAAATTCTGAGACTATTTTTTTTTTGTTTAAAGACTGCATTTTAACAGTCATTTTTTTCCAGTAAGGCCTAGACAGATGGTACAGGTGACTTTTCTAAGAGATATCAAGCTATTTGCTTCCCCTTTCCTTTATTATGTTATTTGAAAACCATCAGACAGTTTGAGTTCTATAAAGGTAGAATTTAGGAAAGGTCTCTAAGTATAATTGGAAACAGGTCAGTTGTGGAAGGAAGTAGACATTTTGTTGTTGTTGTTAAAACACATGAAGCCATACAAATGTAAAACTATCAGAAATTAGAGGAAGAAAATCTCATTTGTCATTATTCTCTATCATAGCTCTTCAGTGAAAAGTGTAACCACTCCCTCATCTACAGCCTATAGAACAAGGACATGGAAGGGGCCTTCAGGAGGCTCTTGGGGAAAACGATTGACTTTTAAGGTGTGGGGCTGAGGGAAGAGGAAATAAATTAATATTCTGGATTGCCTAAAATAAAGTGTAACCATTTTTATGACTGGGTAGATTACCATAGGACTTCATTTTTCAAATTTGCTCAATTAAGATTATGACATTAATTATTTTAAAATAATATTTTAAATAATAGTTTGTATTTAATCAATACTATTTGCTAGGACTATATAAAATGCCTTACAAATAACTATTTGTACATATAATTGAGAGGACACACCATTGCTTCTCTGCCTCTACTCATAATATTCTCTATAACTTACATATAATCCTCTAATTATAATAACAATTATAATTGTTAGTAAGCATCCTTGTTCCTGTTTTACAAAACAGGAAACTGAGGCCCAAAGAGTAAGCAACTTGCTCCAGTGTCACAATTACTGAGTGATTAAACGTGGATGTGAACACGATCTCTTAAACTGGAATGTGTGGGTCTCTACACCATATCCTACATTTCACTTTTTAAAAAAAATTTTTTTTTTAACATTTATTTATTTTTGAGACAGAGAGAGAGCATGAACAGGGGAGGGTCAGAGAAAGAGGGAGACACAGAATCTGAAACAGGCTCCAGGCTCTGAGCTGTCATCACAGAGCCTGACGTGGGGCTCGAACCCACAGACCGTGAGATCATGACCTGAGCCGAAGTCGGACGCTTAACCGACTGAGCCACCCAGGCGCCCCTACATTTCACTTTTTACATGTAGTCAGATTAAAAATGTTTGTTTTCCCTATTTCCTTTAGTTATCCAGGGAATAATGTGAAGGTAGGGAAAATGAACTCACAGCTGCTGTGCCTCTCACCACCACTCAAGGCTCTTTCTGGCCCTGAGACCACTGGTTGCACAATGTAAATGCTGTCATTATTTTTAAAAATTTTTTTAATGTTTATTTATTTTTGAGAGAGAGAGAGAGAGCGTGAGCAGGGGAGGGGCAGATTGAGAGGGAGACACAGAATCCAAAGCAGGCTCCGGGCTCCAAACTGTCAGCACAGAGCCCGATGCGGAGCTCAAACTCACAGACCGTGAGATCATGACCGAAGTCAGACACCCAACCGATTGTGCCACCCAGGCACCCCCATTATTTTTAAATGAGAGCTTGAGAAAGGATAAAGGATTCATCTCCCTTCACAATATTAAGATATCTAGAAAATCAAACCAATAATGATGCTTAGAGCCCATGCAATTCTGGGTCAAAAGGAAACAGTTGCTCTTACGAGATATTTTAATAAAGCTTTGAACTACTACAGATGAACTACTCATCTCTACCATAATGACGCAATCATTTTATCTTGGGAAGAATGTAAGACTTGGCTCTGCCACTTACTAGCGACATGACTGTAGTCAAGTAAATTCTCCATTTATGGCAGATTTGGTAGTTTAGCTATTCTAATCTATTTCTATTCCAATTCCCCTTTAGCTTTTCTTCCAGGAAGTAGGCCAGTTGTAAAAGAAGCTGAAGTCCAAAAACTAAATTTCCCAGGTCCCTTTACAACTTGGATAAAGGCATATGACCTAGTTTCCACCAATCAGATGCCTCTGGGCAAGACATAGATGCAGGGGTCAGCAACACAATATGGCAGGTGCCTTCTGGTGATTTGGATTGACTGGAGAGTACATGAAGTGACAAAGGTGTCTATTCTCAAACTGCTGTGATAGAATTTCCATCCTCCAAATGTGACATCATAGGTGTGAGTAGAGGCAGTGGAAGCAATGATGTGCCTCCTAAAACAACTCTAAAAATTGTCAAGCACTGTTTGGGCTGTGCTGTTCATGGTCATGCTGTTCTGGCTGGTGAGTAACCTGACATGGGTCTTGTCCCCCCAGAGATTCCATGAACTACCTAATGCCCTTTGAAAAGTTCCTTTCTCTTTTACCTGTAAACTGGCTTCTGCTTTTTAAACTAAGGACCCCAAACCACATACCATTTTCTCTACTCTTTAAGTATAGAATGAAATGATGACATCTCACATTTGTCAGAATGGCTAAATTTAACAACTCAGGAATCAACAGATGTTGGTGAGGATGCAGAGAAAGGGGAACCCTTTTGCACTATTAGTGGGAATGCAAACTGGAGCAGCCACTTTGGAAAACAGTACAAAGGTTCCTCAAAAAATTAAAAATAGAATTACCCCTATGATTTAGCAATTATACTACTAGGTATTTATCCAAAGGACACAAAAATGCTGATTTGAAGGGGCACATGCTCCCCAATGATTACAACATTGCTATTGACAATAGCCAGATTATGGAAAGAGTTCAAATGTCCCTCAACTGATGAATGGATAAAGAAGATGTGGTATATAGGTGTATGTATGTGTATGTGTATGTATATACACATATATTTATATATACATATGTGTGTGTATATATATATATATATATATATATATATATATATATATATTTGGAATACTACTCCGTGATCAAGAAAAAAAAAAAAAAGAAATCTTTCCATTTGCAACAATGTGGATGGAACTAGAGTGTATTATGCTAAGTGAAATAAATTATTCAGAGAAAGACAAATACATGATTTCACTCATATGTGGAATTTAAGAAACACAACAGATGAACATAGGGCAAGGGAAGGAAAAGTAAGATAAAAACAGAGGGAGGCAAACCATAACAGACTCTTAAATGCTGAGAACAAACTGAGTGTTGCTGGAGGGGAGCTGGGTGCGGGATGGGCTAAATGGGTGATGGGCGTTAAGAAGGACACTTGTTGGAATGAGCACTGGGTGTTCTATGTAAGTGATGAATCACAGGGTTCTACTCCTGAAGCCAGTACTACACTGTATGTTAACTAACTTGAATTTAAATTTTAAAAGATGGAACGATGATAATCTAATTTTCAGGCTGGTTGTGAGGTACATGCATTGTAAGCTTTAAAATGGCATATAAATTTGCTATTTAAATTGCTGGATATTTAAGCATTGCTTGAGAGAGCTACCCACCACTATAAAATGAATGAATCCCTGCTATACTTATCTAGAAAAATGCTGTGTAGCATTGTCCATGTAAGGAGCCGCCTTTGAATTGCGGATCATATTTGAAAACCCTATTTTCTCTCTCCATGCTGTCTAAAAATGTATGGATGTGTGTTTTGGCTGGATGTCACATGGCCCTCTTGTGACCTTGCTTAGGGCAAGATGCCCTGGATGACAACTGCTTATCTCTTTCAGGAAACTCTGTGCACCTTTCTTCTAGGTGAATTCACTGAAAACCATGGAGTCTTCATTTAAAAATAGGCCACCATAAATACACTCTCAAAAATTACTGAAAATTCATTCATTTGGTTCTTTTTTTTGTGATGTGTTAATTTTACCTATATAATTACACATGGCACCATACATGTGTCTATTACTAAGTCTGAAGACGTGCTGATAACTCATTACTCTCTGTTCTTTTTTTAATTTGGGAGGATTACTGAAATGCTTTTGTTTGCATTTACTCATTCATTATATTTGACAATCCCCTGAGAAACGTTTACAAATGTTGGGGCGCCTGGGTGGCTCAGTCAGTTGAGCATCTGACTCTGGTTTTGGCTCAGGTCACGATCTCATGATTTCCTGGGTTTGAGCCCCGAGCCCGTGTTGGGCTCTGTGCTGGCAGCACACATCTTGCTTGGCCTCTCTCTCCCTCTCTCTCTGCCCCTTCCCCACTTGTGCTGTCTCTGTCTCTCTCTAAATAAATAAATAAATAAACTTAAAAAATGGAATAAGCCATAAATTTAAAAACATTTATAAATGTTATTAAATATTCATATTAAAATGCAAATTCACTACCTTTAAGAAGCTTTTGTTATATTAACCATAATCCATGTGGTAAGAAATAAGAAATAATTAGAGTTATGGTACTCTAACTGAAAATAGTTCATCCTTGATTTAGATGATTGGTTTACATTCATGGAAGACACAAATTTTGACTTGGATCTCAAATTTTAAAAATGAATAGAGAAATCTCAATAGGTGAAAACTTGGTTGTGGGGAAGAGACATTCAATGTTAAGAGAAAAGCATTTGCAAAGAAACAAAAGTGTTAAATTGATTTATTTGAGAATAGGGGGCCATCTGGGATGGTAGAGTGTTGGATTCATGATAGAATATAGTTGAAACTGAGTATGCAAAGGGAGTCATTGTTCATGAATTTATTTTTTTCTCCACCATACTTTCACCATTTCTTCATTTTCAATACAGTTCCATAATTTACCACTGATTGCATTTTGGGTTGATTGTTTCTTTATGTCATATGGAAAGACCCCTTAATCACTAGGCTGGTTTCCTCATTGCTTTTAACCATGTCCATTTGATAAACTGTCACCTCTATAAGGACAAAGATTTTCTCTGGCTGTATCACTACTTTTATTACTCTTATTATTACTTCTATCTTTATCACTGTACCTAAGTGTAATAGCATGGTGCAAGAAATACTGTAGCTGATGACTAAATAACTGTGGAGTAAATGGCTTCCAGATAAATAGCCATCAACAGTTATCTGTCATACAATAGTAGCCTTGTTGAGGGCTCTTGAGAGCTGAGATATCATACATAAGTGGACTGTATTCCAGAGCAAGCATTTGTGTGTTGTGCTAGAAAGATACACCAGAAGGTGTTTCGTAGTCTGAATATATGATATCTTCTCCCAAGCCTGGACCTTTTCACTATGCCATTCAAGGCAAATTTCTGCCTCTGATTTAATTCCTGAACTCATGATTTTGTTGTAATTGATTCTAGATTAAAAGTAACTTTTCTAGATAAAAGATAACATTTCTGGAAATGACAATAAACACACACACACACACACACACACACAGCCCAGCATTAATAAAAAAGAAATTCAGGAAACATAATATAGAATCTGAACTTTTTCTGGGGTGAATATTTTTCAAAATTTTTCACAAGTTGTCAACTGTCAAATCCTTGAATTATTCTTTCCTGAATGTCTTTCTGAACCATTTTTTAAAAATAAATTATCTGGCTTGCTGTTGTGGTGGGTCATTTGTGATTACATCCATCTTGTCCAGTTACAGCAGTAACATGTGTAAATTGGATCTCTAAGGAGTGATAACGTGATGCAAATAGTGCTTTTCACCTTGGGTTACCATAGCCACAGTCATTATTCGCAATAGCTACTGTACTGTGTTCTTCTGTGAAATCCCCTAACAAGACGCTCACCTCATGTCACTTCCAAGATACTGATAAGAGTATAAACATTGAAAAGTTTGGAGACAGCATAACTTCACTGCTAAAAATGCCCTTCCAGGAAATTATCTTCAGAGCTATTATTATGTTGGCTTTAGCATGCTTGGAAACTCTGTATAGTGGCCATATGTTGCCAGATTCAAGAGGAAAATATGTATTTTGGGTAATAGGAATGGGGGCAAAGTATAACCTCTAATATCTGAAAAGTTTTCAAGGCATGAAGTGAGTAACAATAATGAGCTCCTTGGTTCCTGGGCATCTGTCAGTCCCAGAAGACTAATAGAGAAGTGCCAATGCTTCTGTGTCCCTGGGGAGCTCTAGGGCATGGCTCCTGGGGCAATTGTCAGAAATCAAGATTATTATTTATCTTGCACTTGGAGCAGAGAGCTAAGCAAATAAGTAAATGCCCAATATGAGTAATGTATCTATGTGGTCTGAAAGAAGAAGTTTTTCAGTGTCGCCTCATCACCAGACTTCATCCCAATATCCTTATTACTTGGGATGTGAGATGCTAATGGGAAGAAAACACTGGATTAAATGAAGTTTTCAAGTTAATTTACAGCAGGACTGCTCAGAGCCCTTAATATGATGTATTCTTTTGAGGATCTCAAGACCGACATAAAATAGCTCACTGAATTTTGCTTTTACTAGAAGCTTCTTGGCAACACAGTTTGAGATGGACAGTTATTGGACAGTTAAGATGCTCCGTGACCTCCCTTTTGGGACTGTAAATGACTCTCATCACATTATTGTTACTGTATTTTTTGTTTCTTAAAAAAGGGATTTAAAGAAAGTCAGATTGGTCACAGCCTTCTGGTTACTTTATGGGGTGAACATAATCCTATTAGAGTATCTATTTAAAAAAATTATTATAAGCCTAGTACCTTATAACTCCTAATTTTCTAAACTTTTCTCTTTCTAACTGCATTTTATGGCTATATTGCTTTTGAGAAAGCTTTTGTTTTAGTAGTACTAATAAGATACAAAACAAAGATACGTACACAGGACAGAAAATTAAGACGATCAAAATAAACAAAAGGAAGAAAATAAAAATCACACATAATCCTATCAAGCAGATACAGGGACTGTTGACAAGCAGATACAGATCTTTTCTCTATTTGCATTTTATATTTTTTATTTATAAATAAATCATGTTATATGGACATTTTCATGTTGTTTTTTCCTTCTTAGCATCATCAACACCTTTGCCTGCCATTACCAATATTCTCATGACACTTTGTTTTCAATTACTACCATATTTTATTTATGTAATCATCCCTCCACTATTGCTTACTTAGTCTAACAGACTTCCTGCATTTCCTGAGTTTATTCTGTTAGCATCCTCAGAGACTCCAGGGATGTGAATATTAGAACAGATGACAGTGTTCTTGGTTCTGTAAGCCTTGTCCTAGAAACTTCATGTCTCAATTGCAGTGTCAGAGAACAAAGGCACCAACAGTGATCTGCTGCCTGGAGTCCCTGAAATCATACTCATGGTGCTGCTGACAGTCATAACTTCCCAACCTGGCTCATTAATCTGCAACTACAACTTACTCCCAGGCCACTAATATTTCAGAGGAACAATACAAGCAATCGAAACCTGTAATTTATGGGTCAAATCCACAGAACAGTCCTAAGTCAACCCTTCTGCTCTTGAGATGAGAACAGTATGGCATCTGAGAGCCTTTATGATGCCAGTATGAGACAGGTCCATTTTTTGTTTGAAATCTTCCAGATTATTTATCCTGCAGCTCATTCTGTAATCAACGCCCATATAACTCACATAGTACACAGTATCGTCAGCACAGTAGGGACAGTTATTAAGAGGGTGAAATCAGCAAATCCTGGTAGTCTGTTTGATGAGCCAACTCTGATGATGATTTGAGCTGACTGTCACGTATCGAGGATACCTATCTGGGCACTCGCCACAGAAGTTCTTCCAGGTCAGGTATGATGAGAGCTAGCCTGGTGGGCTGGATCTCCCTGGTCAAGTGGAGCTCTACTCCAGGAATACTATCTTATGAGGATGAGATCTCAGTTTCTTTCATCCTTGTTTCCCTTACTGTGAAGCGCCTTGAAGTAACACTTCATATAAAGGAAGTCAAGTTGGACTAGACATACCATGGGCTATCTCTATGTGTCAAATAATCACGAAAATTTGCAGCTACAAACTTTAGTGTTTTAATTGCCAAGAGTCTGGATTTCATCAGTAATTTTGAAAAAGCATTTGTTAAGGGACTTGTACCAGCGGGCAGTATTGTGAGGTGTTAAAAACGATAAAACTGCCATTTGCTAACTGTATCACTGTTCTGCACGCATTTCCTCAGAAGACAGGAACTGTGCCTACTTCAGATTCATGAAAATGAAATGAAATAAATATCAGGAAAGCACTCAATATCAGTCTGGGCACATATTCGTGCTCAGTAAATACTATTTTTAATTTTAATATTTGAAGAAAATCAGAAATGTATTTAAATATTTTAATGCATGTTATTATGAATTAGGATGCTATTATTAATGGTCTCTCTTATGTGCAGGCACTGTGTTAGCTCCCGGGGGTAGAAGGTTGACCATCATACTGTCCTCTAAGGAGCTGAAGTCCAGTATTGTCACCTGGAGTTTATTTACTTATTTACTTATTTATTTAAAAATTTTTAATGTTTATTTACTTTTGAGAGAGAGAGCGAGAGAGAGAGACAGAGTGTGAGTGGGGGAGGGGCAGAGAGAGAGGGAGACACAGAATCCGAAGCAGGTTCCAGGCTCCAAGCTGTCAGCACAGAGCCCGACGAGGAGTTCGACCTCACAAACTGTGAGAGCCAAAGTCGGGTGGTCAACCGACTGAGTCACCCAGGCGCCCCTGGAGTTTATTTTAATATAGCGTTGTAAGTGATGAAATAAATGGCATAAAGTGTGTATGAGATGTTGTGAAGCTGCACTGCTCAGTGTAGACAGATGTAGGGAATATTTGCTGGAGTCATGGTACAGGCAATGCAGTGTTACTTGCTGGGTATCAGCATGGGCTACGGAAATGTCATTGGTGCTCTCCTCCAAGGCTTTCCACTCGGGCTTAAATCTAAAGAAGTGGAGAGAACCCAAGTAAGTGTTTTTGTTTCAACCATTGGTTTTGATTGCCCTACAGAAGGTGTGATACAACAAGCCCCTAGTATTCCGTATACAAAGTAACTTTTGTAATAATACATACCTTTTTTAGATTAGTTCAAAGAATAAATTTTAATTCATTTTTTTTTCAGTTTTGTTAATATTTACGCCAAACCACATTCTATTCAAGTATTCAAAAACCTGGACCAAGTCAAAAGTTTCTGGTATTTAAGCAAAAATAAGCCAAAAAAAAAAAATCCAAGAGGCAATTATATTGAAAAAGAAACATACTACAGTAGTGAAAATTACTTAAATACATTAGCCTTCTATCCTTATTTCCCGTGGTTTACCATATTTTTTCTTCTCCCTGAGATATTCTCGTGGCAGCAAATAGAGAATCTCAAAATCTGTACTTACGGTAACCATTTGCGTTTTTTGTACTTTTGTCTGGGGCATTTTACTTTCTTAATTAGGAACATGGCTTGAGTGGCTGTGGGCTAAAAAACAGCCTGGTACTGCTTCTCATCCCCTGTTAGGGAAAGGGGGAGGCTGGAACAGGCCTTTGATGTCATTAGATGGCTGATACATTTCATTTGTACATTTTGCAGAAGGTGCTTGGGTAAGTGTGGCAATGCCACAGTGGTCACGCTTGCTATTTGGGGAACATGAAAGAGTATCCCTACAATCTTGGTATCTTTGAGGAATCTGCCAAACTGGAGGTTTAATGCCACTGTTTTGTTCCTCTCCTAAAGGCATAGAAAGGCACCTTCTCAAATTTTTAGTCTCCCTTCAGACATGAATGTGGCTCAATGTGGCTCAATGTGGCTCACAATGATCAAACGTCAGATGTGAATGAACCACAAAGCCAGCCTTCTTTCTGGCAGGTGAAGACCTGGGGTGTACGTATATTGTGTTCTAGCACTGGATGGAGGAGATTGCTCTGGATTAGCTTTTAAAGAAATTTTAAAAATATCTTTTTTTTTTTTTTAACAGCAATGTATTGGGAGAGAGGGTAACTATATTTGTGGTGAGCGTAGCATAATATATCAACTTGTTGAATCACTGTGTTGTATACCTGAAACTAATGTAACATTGTGGAGAAGCTTTTTAAATTTTTTTAAATGTTTATTTATTATTGAGACAGAGAGAGACAGAGTGCCGGCAGGGAGGTGGGTGTGTAGAGAGAGAGGGGGGACACAGAATTGAAAGCAGGCTCCAGGCTCCGAGCTGTCAGCACAGAGCCTGACACGAGGCTCAAACTCATGGACTTTGAGATCATGACCTTGAGGCAAAGTTGGTCGTTTAATGACTGAGCCACCCAGGCGCCGCTATGGAGTAGCTCTTAAAAAAAGTCTTTTCGAGGAGGCTCTAAGTATTACACAGGTACGTCTAACAAGTTGTCATTCTCAGTGAAGTGCACGGCAGCATGTAAGGCAGCAGAAGTTTCTTAGCTTGCCTAAAAAGGATTTCAATGCGTCTATAAACATGATTAGTTTAGAAGCCTCAGCACAACGTCTTACAAGGAGAAAGTCTGTAGAGTGATTAACCATTTGTGACCAAAGTAAAAGAACCAGGAGAATCTAAAGCTAGAATTTTGGTCTTTGATTCTATTAAGAGACTTGTTATCTTCTGGAGAAGAACCCACACTGTGCTTTCAAGGACAGACAAGCCAGGCTAGGTAAAGCTGGTCTTTCTCCAACTTCCCACAAAAGATGTGCACTAAGAAGACTATTATTCAGATGGGGCTGACTTTTTTACAAAGAAAAATCCAGGCTTTGTTTGGGTGCCATCCATGTTTTTACTTCAAGCTTAACTCTTCTATGGTTGACATAAATGTTGACAGAGAACACAGTTACATGCACTAAGCCTTCATGCAAAGATACAAAATGGAGGCTCCTTTTAGTCTGAGTGGATATAAAGATCCTATGACCCATGAGAATGCCATTGCTCTGACCTGATTCTCTTTTATTTTTGAATTCTGACCTGTGTTAGAGGGTGCTTTTGAAATGGACACTGGCACACCATATTTTGTCCAGTAAAGTTCTCTTTTTTGATAATAACCTACTCTACCATAGAATTCAACCCTTCATTGATATAGAAGTCCAACACTGCGCTTGCTTTTGTTAAGAACTCTGATTTCATCCTTACAGTCTAAATTTCAATATTAGAAGTGGTCTTAAGAGATAATTTAAGGCAATAATCTACCCCAGGGATAAATCAGAGCATTTTAGATATAGATATTTCTTAGGAGCTCTAGGAAGAGAATTTTTAGAATTTCCGTTGGGAATCTGTACTAGGATCTGATCATATTCACTTAAAGATGTCATTTTTCATGTATGGGCTAACTACGCCTGTAATTTCAGCAGCTATTTTCCAGTTTTACCCTGGGACTTGGTGGGAAATGGTCAGTTCAGTTCTCTTTTACGGTACTTAAGTGAGGATCGATCAGAAACTTACAGCTTTCATTTCCCTGGATTAAGACATGTCCATTTTAATGGTGGCACAAAAAAGTTTCTAGCCCACATAGTTATTATTCCATTCTTCCGGGGTCACTTTTCAATGAGCAACTCAGGAAATAGCTACGTTTGGCTATGGTTTTCACCTGGCCCATTGGTGCTGAAACACTGTCAAGATCTTTCTGATTTTGTTTAAAGAATTGAATTTCCCTGAGATCCTCACTGTATGATCTGCAAGGACCATTGGTGCCTCTATCTTTGTTTTTGTTAAATTAATTTTCTAGTCTGGGAGTTTTGAGCTCATAACCTCTGCAAGGAGACACCGCCATCTGCCACGTAGCTCAGCCTCTGAGCTGTGGGGCTTAGAGGAAGCTGTATTTCAAGGACAAGGAAGCCAAGGAGGGGAATTTATTTTCGCTTTTCACAGACAACAGTGGGAGTGATTCTAAACTCTGGTAGGAGACTGCGTTAGGTGCCAAACTGCTACTGTCATCTGCATAATGTGTAATCTAAGGTGTTGATTCATCTTAGATAGACAGGCACATTTAGTGAGGGGAGGCGAAATTACACATTGCCCCTCTGCCTGCCCCTTAAGAAACCAATCACATCCTTGTCTCCATCAACTCTACAGAGGCAGGGACCTTTCTGCTCCACTGAACTTGCTTCTTGTCTCTACTTAGCAAATTGACTGATGGCACTGGCTCTTCCCCTGCTGCTGCCTCTGACGCTGCTAAGTGCGGCTGCTCCCCCCACCCCTGCAAAGGAAAGAGACCATATAAATGTGACTGGCTGCGTTGGGGTGCAGTTTTTACTTTCTTTTTGTAAAATTGCATGCCATCCCTAAATAAGACTTACCCTTTGAAGACTGGAGGAACATAGTTTGGAAAGTAGCGTGCTATTAAATTCGAACCATTTGATGTTAATATAATTGCAGAGTAACTGATTTTAGTGTGCAATTTGTTGAAGGTAGCTGTTTGGCATAGAATTTAGGTTTTAGAGACTGGACATACAACTGCATGTTTAGGAAAGGCATCGAATGCCTTTGTTTTAACAAATGGAGCCTCTCATTTTAATAAAATTCCTAACATTAAATATTTAGTGTAACTTCTATTTTTAAATACACAGCGATCAGAAGGGAGACTCCCACAACTGACTTTTTGCAACATTGTCTTAACTTTGTCTCCTTTCCCATTGTACAGTAATGGTGTTGCTTAGTACATTCTCTGGGGGGACCGAGGGTAGGAGGTTTCTACATCCATCCTACTATAAACTTTTTATAAGTATTTATATGAACATTTGTTATAAACATCTTTTTTTTGTTTGTTCTCCACAACTTTATTGTATTTAAAAACATTTTTTTAGTATGAAATTTATTGTCAAATTGGTTTCCATACAACACCCAGTGCTCATCCCAACAGGTGCCCTCCTCAATGCCCATCACCCACTTTCCCCTCCTCCCACAACCCTATCAACCCTGTTTATTCTCAGTATTTAAGAGTCTCTTATGGTTATAAACATCTTATAAACATTTTATCTGATTCTCAAATAATCATCCTCCTTTTTAGCAATGAAGAAACTGAGGCCCAGACTATTTGAGATTTTCCCATTCTTTTTGGTCGAACCACATGAAATTGCCACTATGTAGCTTAAAAATGGTTGAACATCTGCAGCTTCATATGGCTCAACCCAACAGCTGTTCAAGAGAGCCAGGATTCAAACTCAAGTCAGCCAGGGTCAAAGTCAGCCTTCCCTCCATTATGCTGTGATGCTGCCTTATTTATTTATATTCTGTATTATTCCAAGAATATAGCCTTGTATGCATTACCTACTTACTCTATGTGTTAATAAAATATCTATTGATTGGCTTTTTAAAAATGGATTTTAAGGAAGTACCATAGAGCTATGTTTTGTAACCGGTTAGTAAAGTATTAGATATCAGTTTTTACTGCTATAAATGTGGGTAGTAGTAAAGGACTAGAAGATACTATGTCTTGAATCATTAATTCCTCTACTCTCTGCATATGGTACAAGTTTCCCAACTTCCAAACAGCATCCAAAGAGTGATGGGCTTCTCTTGGAACAGGTGAAATCCTGCATGTCTGGTCTCTCTTCTTCCTGTGTTTTCTCCTGCCAGCAAGGCTTAGCAATGTCACAGCTCTTAAGAAATGACTAAAAAAGCAATTAGATGATTTCCCTTCAAAATACCTCTCCCCTTTCTTTCTCACTCTATTACCATCTTCTTCCACACTTTAATGTCTTTCCCTCCAACACTTTCTCTCTTCTAGAGATAATATTCTAATTTTTTTGGCCACAGGTGTTTAGCTCAAATCCTTATACTGACCATTATAAGAACATGGCTGCACATTTTGGAAGAACCCAGGTGGTTTTCATACTGAGTATGTCCAAAAGATATGAATTTTGATTGCAAATCAATGACTGCACGATTTATAGTGTAATTACATAGTAATTACTCAATTTGCTTGTGAACACTGACTCCCCTCCGTGGGTTTTAAACAGATGTCACAGCAGATGCACTTCATTTAAAGGAGAATTTCTATTAACTGCCGCAGTGGTTGGGCTTATCATTGTCAGTGGTACTGAATTAAATCGGTAAGAAAGGGCACTGTTGAAAACTATTAGGGAATATGACTCAGACGGGAGAGGGACAGACAATGTTACACACGGGAGGGCTCCCAGTCTTTGAAGGGGATTGATGAACACTTGGCTTTGGGGTTATATGACAGTTATTGATAGTAATAACTGAGTTTTGTACCAAACTTTCTAGTGTGCAAATTTATTTCTCCTCATGTTTTCTCATGTGATTATCACTGGAGTCCAGGATTGAGGTATGAGTATCCTGAGGCTCAGAGGTCACCCAGATTCTTACCGGGGTGCGTGTGTGGGGGGGAGCCCAAACCAGTGCCCAGGCTGCTCTGCTCCCAAACCCACTTCTGTTTTCATCACACCATGCTGCCTCTTCAAGCAAAGAGTCAGTGCAGTCAACAAATCAATTAGACGGTTCCTGTGTTTTTAATCAAACTGACTGACCTTTTGATTTGCTAATTTAAAATCAAAGCAATTGAATCCCTTGTTTGCAAAAAATACAGACTAAGAAGCGCTTGTTTAGTTTTCCATCAAACTCTCGGTTTTGGTGGTGTGTATTTTCAAACAGCTACAGTTTGAAATCAACTTTTTGTGCAACACGGGAGACTGCCAGACATGCACCAGCTTGTTCAACTAAATCTATACAAAACCAGGATAATCACCACTAGTAGCATCCTCTTTAAATGTGTAGAACAATGTGCCCGTATTGATATTGACAGTTTAAAATTATGGGCAAGTTTGAAATCAAAGAATGTACAAACTCCTCAGTTGAAATCTTGATAGCATTTCACTGAAGCCTGGGAATAACTTGCATATATATATTGGGGAGAGAGAGAGAGAGAACAAGCAGGGCAGGGGCAGAGAGAGAGGGAGACAAGAGACAGAATCCCAAGCAGGCTCCACACTATCAGCACAGAGCCCGATGTGGGGCTCGAACCTGCAAACAGCAAGATCATGACCTGAGCCAAATTCAGGAGTCAGATGCTTAACCCACTGAGCTGTCCAGGCACCCTGCATATATTTTTTATTTTCCTTTCTGACCAACACATACATACATACATACATACATACATACATACATACATACACACACTTATTTATTAAAGTGACTTGATCCCTACTCCACTCCATTCCAGCTTCATCCAAATCTGGACAGTGGTATGTCTGGCCAACAGCCTGCTCACTACTGAGCCCTGCTCCCTGCTCTGTGAACAAAGGTCCAGCCTTAGTCAGGCTTGTCATTCAGGAGGCTGCTCTTGGGGCAAGAACTCCAGAGTACTTCCTTTTGCTTAGTCCTTGAGGGCATTTCCCTGGGGCAGGGCTTCCAGTGGTGATTGGTTAGAACAACAGAGAGAAATGATCTGGTTGTCTGTCAACAGGACTCCCACACAAATGTAGAGCTTGGCTGGAAAATCTGTTTTTTCACTTTCTTCCTGGTTCTCCTTCATAAAAAAAAAAAAAATCTTCAACGCTGTCTAGAGATTTCTTTTCCTTTTCCTTCCCTTTTGCCAGACTCTGCTATAGCCTGGGGCACTTTCACCTGCCTTTCCCATTTTGTCACCTGAAGGATCTGGCTGCCCAGCTGTGCTCTCTCCTTGTTCATTTCTCCATTCTCCTGCTTGGACTCTGTACCTCCCTTGGGAACACATACCCTCCTACAGCTTCTCTTTCCACCATTTCTGGTCTTCTCCTCTCACCTTCCTCCCACAACTCTGAGGACTGTCCTCCTAGACCTGCTCTTGGCTGGCAAGTCAGTGAGTCAAAGAGTCTCTGCTGGGAGAGCAGTGGCCCTGAGGCTGGTGGAGAAGGAAGCGGAGGGGGAGGAAAGGCAGCACATGAAACTTGAGGAGAATGGGGAAAGGGGAAGTCAGAAGCCCCTGCAGCCTGAAAATAAAACTAATAAGTGGGGTAAGACTTGGCTTTTCTGTTCTGCTCCAACTTAAAAAAAAAATTTTTTTAATGTTTATTTTTGAGAGAGAGAGAGCGAGCGAGCATGAGCAGGCAAGGGGCAGAGAGAGGGGAAGACACAGAATCCAAAGTAGGCTCCAGGCTCCGAGCTGTCAGCACAGAGCCTGACGCAGGGCTTGAACCCACAAACTGCAAGATCATGACCTGAGCTGAAGTTGGACGCTCAACCGACTGAGCCACCCAGGTGCCCCTGTTCTGCTCCAACTTTAATATAACACTTTGTATATCTATTACATTAGAAATCTAATATTTATATATATAAATAAATCTATACAATATTAGAAATATTTTAACTAATCAATCTAATATTAGAAATAATTTCTGCAAAATGTCTGAGATAGTGAAATATAAACACTCCATAAAAGTTGGTCATTACATGATTATTTTTTAAGACTTAACATGACTCAAATAAATGAATTGGGTTCAAACCATGGAGCAAAATCTAATTTCGATAAAAGCAGCACTGTGTCCTTGGTAAAAAAATTCTCTGTTATAATATACAGATTGTGGCAGTCAGTTGTGAGGGATGTCACAGGAAATTTATAATAATAGTCACCAAGTGCTGAAGTTTGTGTATGATTTTGGAGACAGGAGAGTGTAAACGAAGAGACTTAGATTCAACTTCTAGATGTGTATTAGTCTTGAAACATTCTGTAATCTCTATAGACCTCTCTTTCTTAGCCTGCAAAATGAAGATGCTACAGAAGCAATCGTTCACGGTTGCTCTTGGCTCAAATGGGATCATATACACAAAACTCATGGCACTGTGCTTAGCACACAGTAAACACTCAATAAAGGCTGTCCACTACTGGGTTTCAATTTAAAAAGGTAGAGCAGATTTGGGGCATCTGGGTGACTCCGTTAGTTGAGCATCTGGCTCTTGATTTTGGCTCAGGTCATGATCTCACCGTGAGTTATATGATCGCTGCCTATCATCTTTCTGGCTATTTCAAATGCCCATAGGTCCTTTTTCAACAGGGTTACATTAATTAATTTACATTGAAGTTCATCGTATCTTAGACTTATTTCACTAGGGCATGAGGGATATTTTATACTATTAGAAAACATATGAAAAGCCCTTTGTGGGATCTCAGGTAGATTTTATTAGGGAAGAAGGATTTGTTGACCCTTTCATATTATAGGGTATTTTCCAAATGCCTTATAACTATATGGTTTATGGTAATTCATTTGACCAACATCTATTGAGTACCCACTACTTTCCTGCTCTAGCCTAGATGTCAGGGAGCCAAAGCATTAGATCTGTCACAGTCTGGTGAGAAAGCATGGCGCCTTACCCACAGCTGAATAAATATTTGCCCAGGCAACTGGAAAATAAGTCCTTACTTAATCATACTTGCTGTTAGAGACCTAAGAACAAGCCAGCCTAGGAGGAAAGGTGGGGGAGCCACTACTCTGAGTTGCCACAGGTTTGCTGCCTGGAGAAGTCTTTACCGTGCTTAAAGATCTTTCTGTGCTGTCTCTCCAGGGCTCAGTAAAATTCACTGAGAATACCTGCCACAAAGCCCCAGGAGAGAGCACTATGATGTGGCCAACCTTCCTCTTGTTCTCTCTTTTCAACCTATGAATTGTGTAATATTCTGGTTTCCATTCTGGTCTGTTCAGTGACAGAGCCACAGGTCAGGAAGGACTTTGGTTATAGCACATCCAAGGCCATAAATAAACACAGCATTAGAAAAGCAAACTCTTGGACGCCAGCCATACAATGAAGGGAAACTGCCATATCTGTGGCCAGAGAGAGGGCAGGGTGAGTATCATTTGCAGAGCTCCCTGCTCCTCAGCCCTCCACTGCCCAAAGCCAGAGCTGCTTAGCATCATCTTGTTCATTCTGTTTCACCCGGGTGCCAGTCTAGGCTGGTCCAGTCCCCTGTAAGCACCTAAGGTTACAAGGCAAGTAAACAATGAGTTAGCATTCTAACTCAGGCCATCTGACTCTGGGGTTCACACTGTAAACCACAGTATAGGTCACATTCCCAGCACCTAGAAACAGTACTATTTCTGGTTTTCCTTTTATGTCTCTGTGATGGTTAATTTTATGGGTCAACTTGGCTGGGCCACAGTGTCCAGATATGTGGTCAAACATTATGCTGGATGTTCCTGTGAGGGTGTTTTAGATGAGATTTATATTTAAGCCAGGACTTTTGAGTAAAGCAGAGTTCTGTCCATAATGTGGTGGGGGTGGTGTGGGGTAGGGCTCCTCCAATTAGATGACAGTCTAAATAGAACAAAAGGTGGATCTTCCCCGAGGAAGAAGGAATTCTCCAGCAGACTGCTTTCAGACTTCATCTGCAATGCCTGCTATTCCTGGTTTTCCAGCAGAATGCCTTGGGACTCCAACTGTCATTCTTATCTGAGTCTCCATCCTGCTGGCCTCCCCTATCAGATTTCACACTCCCCAAGCCACCACAATCCTTAAAGTATAACTAGACACACACACACACACACACACACACACACACACACACACTCACACACACACTCCACTGGTTCTGTTTGTCTTGAGAACCCTGACTGACTAGTATAGTCTTCTTTGCTTATAAATTCCTTAAGCTAGGTTCTAGACCCTCTTTTCCTCTCAGGTCTAAGTTTTGCCTATTCTCTAAGCAAATTTTTCCTGCCCATGGTCTCAGGTATTATCCATATGCCAATAACTCTTGAATTTATACTCTAGCTCAGATGTGTCTATGGAACTCCAGACCCATATATCCAACTGTGTACATGGCATGTGTTCTTGGATCTCTGGGGAGCATCTGAATGTAGTGTGTACAAAGGTAAATTTGTGATCTTGCAACCCTGATCCTCTTCTAGGGTTCCTTATCTGTGTGAAATGTACCCACAACCCTGTGAAAGACCAGGAGCCATTCTTAACAGCACTCTCTCCCTTATCTCTGCACTTAATTGATCACCATGTCCTTCCCATGTCACTTTAGAAACTTCTTATATCTTTACTTCACTCTATCCCCACTACCACCACCTGACCTATCTGTGAGGATTTCTTGCTTTGGCTCGTACAGTAACTTTCCCAGTGGCCTGCATGCTCCTTTCTGTTGCCCTCCAATCATTTTTTCTTCATAGCCACAATGACCCTTCTAAAATCAAAGCTGATCATGTCATTCTGTGCCATGACGTGTTTGAAACCATTCAGTGACTTTCTACGGCACTTTAGGAAGAGGGTAAATTCTTAGCGTGACTACAAGATGGTTCCCGAGGCTCTGCATGATCTCATTCTGCAGTGTTTCTTCATTGCTCTCTGTATTCCAACTACTCTTACTTTTTTTTCAAGTCTTCCTCACATCACTGGTCCTATGCACATACTGTTTTCATTTTTAAAAAGGTGCAACATTATTCCTAACCTCTCAACTCTCATATCAGGAGTCACTTTGAAAGACAAGTTTTTTTTTTTTTTCTTAACGTTTATTCATTTTTGAGAGACAGCAAGAGACAGAGTGCAAGAGGGGAGGGGCAGAGAGAGGGAGACACAGAATTTGAAGCAGGCTCCAGGCTCTGAGCTGTCAGCACAGAGCCTGATGCAGGGCTTGAACCCACAGACCACGAGATCATGACCTGAGCTGAAGTCAGCCGCTTAACCTACTGAACCACGCAGGCGCCCCAGCCTTCCCTCATTCTTACCCAGATTTTTTTGTTGTACAATCTTATTTACCCCAACTAACACAAATAATAATAGCTGAGATTTATTGAGTGTTTACCAAGTTCAGGTGTCAAGCACAATGCTAAATATTTCACATTAATCATATTTAAATATTATATAAGTAAAAAATACAACAAAATCTGAGCAGTATGTAATATTACTCTTTTTCACAGATAAGAAGCCTGAGAACCTGGGTGGGAAGCAGAGTAAAGACTTAGTGGATATTTGGCTCTCCCACTGGACTGTGTACGGAGTGAGGTGAGGCCATATAAAATGTGTTTAATACCTACTTGTTGATCGAAATAATAATGGATATTTGAATGAATAATGAACTAGGATATATTTTAATATGGGAACTGAGTATCCCTTTAATTCTCCACTCTAGTCATCTATGAGATTATTTACAAAATTCTGGATAGTTGCTTATAAATGACAAAATGGTATCTCCGGTGTTAGAGATGTTTTAGAGTATCTTCCACTCTTCATTTTGATGATTATCTGCTCCATTTCCACATGAGGCAGCTATTCAGTTTAATTCTGCTCACAGTGAAGGGTTGTTTTTTTGTCCCAGTCCTTCTAGGGCTTATCAAATAGAGGGGGGTCACACACACCTAGCCTCATTCTTCCAAACATGAGCACACTGTGTTAGGTAAGCCCACATAGCTGCTATAATGAATAAACCCTAAATTTCCAAGTTTAGTACAACATATAGTTATTTTTTATTTGTGTCACAACCTAATAGGGGTGTTCCCACTTGGCCAGACAGCTTTCCACCTGGTTATTTAGGAGCCCAGGTTCCTTCCATCCCTGAAGGCCTCAGAGTTCCTCCTCTCACTCCAACAGCATCAGGGGAGAGTACGCATGGAGAAGGCACATGTACTTCCTACAAATCCTGGCCCCCAAATGAAGCATGTCATTTACACTCACACTCCATTGTGAGAAAGTCGTCATGTGGACATTCCCAGTTCTAAGAAAGGCAAGGAAATACTGTCTAGTTAGATGCCCAAGAAGAAAAGAGATAAAACATATTTGAGTGAGTCACCAACCATTTTTGCCCTAGCTCCCAACCCTATAAAACAGAGCAGAGACAGGCTTTAAGATTAGTACAAAGTACCCTGGAAGATGGTAAGATGGAGCTTTATTTGAATGGTGGATATCTTAAAGACCAGTGGAGGAGGGGATTTTGAGTCTTGAAGGAAAGGTAGGTCCTTGATAGAAAGAGATGCTAACAGGTATAACTGAGACCATGCCAAAAATGCTGTCAGAAGCCAGGATGGAGTAAGTGTATGAGAAAAATGTATGCCTGGGCCTTGGTCTATGTGTATATATCTCAGAATGATGTAGAAATTATTTTAATGATATCTTTTTCCTGGTTTTCCTGAACTCCTTCTATAAGTAATTAAAGAACAAACAGAATTACCCCCTCCACCGTATCTTATCCCTAATGTGAAGATATGAAATAATTAGAGGGTGTGCTGTGTAAGAACTTTAATGCCATCGAAAACTTCTATTTTTAAGACTGTGCTAATTATACGGGATGAGGCTGAACAAAAGGAAGATTTACAATTAGCAGAGCACAGTTTATTACAACCATCTCTGTTTAGAGGCTCTTCTGAACCTATATATGTAATAAATGAAGACTGATCTAGTGTTTACCTTCTAGAGGACAACTCTGGAGATCATAGAAATGCAAGGCTGGGCTACTTTGGATATGATAGTGGTGATGGTATAGGAAGACTTTTACACTCTAGTCTAAGTGGTAGAGAGGAAAGACAAGGGTTTTTAGAGGGGGAAGACCTCTGTTCCTTCCTTGGTCTGCCACTCATTGGCTGGGTGATCCTAACCTTTCTGGGCTATTTCTTCCACTGTATGGGGATAATACTACATATGAAAGCACTTAACACTGAGCCTGGACTACATTAAGGACCCAGTTTTTTTTTTAGATCCATTTCCCTTCCTTTCTTCTACTTTTCTTTTTCTTAAGCAGGATTTCATTCACCTCAATAAAAAATCCTTAAGACTTTAAGAACTGTACAAGAATGACTGTAATATCAGCTGGATGTATTTCCTCTAAATCTACCAAACTTCAATAAAGGCAGTTATAATATCTGTGGCTCTATCTGAGCAGTGTCAAGGATAAAGAAATACCTTAGTTGTCAAATCCAGGAGGGCTGACTCAGCTCTTCTTTTCTTCCAAAAAAGATAAACTGCATCTCATGCAATTTGCTTTTTGCTAGGGGGTTTTTGTTTTGTTTTCAAACAAGATCTTCAGTGCAAAAGACAATCTCTCATACATATACATAAAAGGAGCCATGATGAGTCCCATGAAAGTTTGGGCTTTTCCCTAGATTCTGTTGCCAGAATATTAGAAATTGATATGAAAAGCTGAAAGCTTAAAAATTGCACAGTATTACATATTATTCAATTGTGAAATGCTGTGGGCTTTCCATCCCAAGCCTCAGCTCAGCTATGAATGGCCTGTATACTTAAATGCATCTTCCTATTGACTGAAAGGATAGAGGCCCTCACTCCTGAGAAGGCATTAGGATTGCATTATCATATCAATAGCCCACATGCAAAGTTCTTGATAAAAACGATGATAATCCAGAGGCAAGAGATAAAATATGAGAGTTTGATTTGTGTAAACAAATCAAAAGCATTTAGAGTCAGCTACTTAATCTATCTCTAAGCATTGCCAGGAATATAAATATCAGAACAGCCTCAGAGTCAGAATAGGCAAGAGTTGAGAGAGTAGAAGGAACTCTAAAGATTATTTGCTACTTTTTTCTGATTTACTATAATCCACCCATATTGACCGCCTTTCAAGTCTGTGAACCAGCCAAGCTCAGAGCCTCTTGTCTTAAAGCCTCTACAAATTGTCTTTCTGCCTCTTCAGATATGTCTCTTGTAATAGTCTGGATTGTCTCTGTTAAGCTACATTAACAAAAAGCCTCCATATCTCAGTGGCTTAAGACAATAAAAGTTTGTTTGCTCATGCTGTAGGCTGTTCATCTCCAGTGTGGGTTGGCTGGGGGACTCTGTTCTTTGGTGTCACACAAGTTCCAGGTGAAGGGACCAACCACATCTTGGACCATATGCCCTGTCAGAATGCCATAGGGAAAGGGAGCTAGAGCAACATCAATTAGATGCTCCAGCACGGAAGAGACACATATCGTTTTAATGCATAATTGATTGGCCAGATCAAATCCCATGGCCCCACGGAATCTTGGGGAGAGCAAAGCGATGCAATCCTATCACAAACCTGCAAAGGGGAGGGACAGGGAACCGCTCTCCTGCCTCACACCTGCCCTGACTACCTGTATGAAGCAAGGTCGAGCTCTTCACTGTCTTAGCACCCCTTTCATTTTTCCAGAGTGCTCATCACGATTTGTAATTGCATTGTTTACTTATTTCCTGCTTTCACTTTAATCTTTTTTTTCCCCCACTGAATTATAAGATCCCTACAAGGAAGAACTACAACAGCAGGCTAATCCTATGAAACAGTTCCCCCAAACGGTCAATCTGCCTAATATATTTAAGTCCTGAATATATTTGTCTTCAGTTTGGAGAATCCTTATGGTGTCACAGTCATGTCCCTCAGTCTATGTCCTTTTTGGCTATGTGCTGATGCCTCTCCATTCCTCCTTATTAGAGGATCCTCTCCCCTAAATACCAGCAGGGCTAAGGCAAAGACAAACTGGGCATTCCTTCAAATGTTGGTTTGGAGCAAACTGGAAAACTATCAATTAAAACCTCACAGAAATCTCCAAAGATGGTAAAAACCAACATACCCAGTGCAAATTGCTGTAAACTTTGTAAATAATGAAAAGAAAGGAATTTGGCAAACCAGCATTTTGTCGAATTTGCCTTAGGCAAACAGATTTGCAGGGAACTAGCTCAAGGCTCCCCACCCCTACAGTGGTACCTCACTGTCAAACTGAGCCTGGTGTTTAGAAATCTGAAATAACATCACTTCTTGGCCTTATGGCTAAGATCAAGTATAGTAGTGTGAAATAACAGCCCATTTCATGGGCAAGGAAACTGTAGTTTGGAGAGATGAAGTTAGTGGCTCAAATCACAGAGGCGATAGTGGAAGAAATAAAAGTATGATTCAAGTCTCCTGGTGCCAATGGGGGCTTCTTTTCCTGAGTCATACTCCAGGAAGGCTGCAATCATTTCAATAAACTTAGCATGCTATTTAGGGCAAAAAGTTAGTGTATAAAGGAATATTCTGAGTATTTGTTGTGCGTTTTATCATTTTAAATAAAAAATATTTTAACAATCTATGTGTTCTTATAGATACTTTTTATAACTATTCTATCATTTTGTATAGAAAAAGACTATTATTTTCAAGTGAAATAAGAAATAATTGAAGCGCAATTGCCTGTGGGACAAGGTTATTTCAGCAAAGAAGTTTCAAGAATCAATTAACTATCGCCTTAGAGAGATGGATTTTTAAATAGGCATTGTCTCAGGTCACCTGAGGGATATATTTAGCTCCCGGATGTCTCATCCTAAAAGAGGCCATCACTAAAATCAGTCAAAGGTTTCGTAGGTGCTTGTAAATATGAATTTTTTAAAAAGGCCACTCTCTGTTTGGCTTTCATTTTTTTCTCCCCTATCATTCAGGAACAAGGGTTATTTTATGGCTTATGGCAAGGGTATTTTATATGTTATAGCAGGTAAACAGTAGTGAAAGGAAAAAAGGAAATGTCTCGCTTTCCTCATTAGTCCTTAGATGTTGATTTCTGATTTTATAGAATTGCTGTTAATTTCCCCAGTGACGGGCTGCATAACCAAACAGCGCCTTCTTCTCTTACCTGTTGGGCCAAAGCTTGCCGTGTACTTTTTCTCTTACTATAGGTGCAGGGCACAAAGCATGGTCTCAGCTTGTCTGATGAGGACAGTGGCTTGTGCCAGGAGAAGCTGCTGCTTATTAGCAAGCTGCAGGATCCTATGCAGATAACAAAAAGAGAGAAAATGTTAGGGACAATGGAGATTAATTCACCTCTGAGAAGTCAAAAAAAAAAAGACTTGTATTTAGGTTACAAGTACAATAGACAAGATGGCATGAAAGCACTGAATACAGGTTGATCAAATGAAAAAAAATAATGAATAAATGAACAAATGAAGGTCGGTACTGGTCCTAGGTTTGCAAACCCATATGCCTACAAGACCAGGTAAGCAGCATGAATGAGGGGCAGACAGGTGTGAGACAATAGGGAATGGTGGGCTGTGGACAGCACATGTCCCATCTTAAAGGGGGAGCCAGCACTCGCATCTAGCCGATGGTTTTCACTGATGGCATAAGGAAAACCACAGCTTCAGATTTTCAAAGGAAGACAGAAATAAGGATTTTCATGTGAAATCTCTTGTTTTATATTTCATAAATATAAATTAAACAAAACTTTGTGCAGGTCAAACGAGGTTAAAGCCAAAGCCTACCGGAGGGTCAGGGTTCGCTCATGGGTGGCCAGTTTTTACCTAAGATCGAATGCAACATCTTCAGTTTCCAAATGGAGAGAAAGTGAACGGTTCAGGGGGCAGAAGCTTCTTGGGCAAGGGCTCAGCTAGTGAGTGGCAGAACTGGGGCTTCTTATCACGAGTATCTTCCCTTTTACCTACAACCTTTCACTTCCACTTGGGACCACTCTGAGGTTGGCTGAATCTGATCAGATCTGTTTAAATGAAACATTGGAGGCTGCCTTCAGTTGATCTGAGCCTTGGGTCTCAAGATGCATTTATATAAAATCATAATAAGAGGCATAATTTTCTCTCCATTTATATTACGGAATGAGTTCTGGGTAAAGCTGGATGACTAAAATACGATGGTCCCTCATAGGAAATAAAACTCTGATTGCAGGTATTTGTTTGGGATGGTGTTTAAGCAGTGTGGCCAGATAGGAAGAATGGCAGTGCTGGAGTTATGGGCAGAGGCCTGAGGGGGCCGCAATGAATCCACTTGCCGGTTCCAGTTTCTGCTAACAGGTTGCTCTGTTTATACAAGAGGCAGTGCTATGTGATGGCTAAGTGTATGGGATGGGTTGAAATACTGACTCAGCTGCTCACTGGGACTTAAATTCTCTTAAATAGTGATAATGGTACCTGGATCATAGATTATACTGAGGTTTAAATGAATCGATACGCAGAAAATGCCTAGAATGGTATTAGCACTTAGTACATGTATGCTAGTATTTGTAAATGCATACGTGGTAGGGTCCTCTCCCTAAGGAGAGAAAAAGGAAAACAAAACAAAAACAAAACAAAACAAAACAAAGAAACCCTCAAGGCAACCTGGCTATATGCTATTACGTGACAACATCCATCACGACCTTGTAACATGAGACCACTTAACCTTGTAACATGAGACCACTTAACCAGACTACATGTTTGTGTGTTACCATATATGGCAGACAAAGAAATAGACAAGGTATAAAAAAAAAAACTATGCCACGTGGGGTTTGGGGCTCAGTTCTTCGGGTATGAACCCAATTGAGCAGTGCTGGCATGAATAAAGTCGCTTCTTGGAAAGACAAGCCTTGGTGTCACTACTCTCTGTGCGAAAATCCTGCTACAGTGCCAACATTTATTGAATGCCTAATATACCCTAACTTACTTACATTTATTATTTGTAAGCATCACCACATTCCTCTTCATTTTATATTATTACCTTTACTTTAATAATGAGATAACCATGACCTTGAGAGATGGTCTCTGGTCTAATATCACCCTGGCAGGTAGTAGAACCAGGTTTGAAACTAGGTCTACACAGCTTGGGTATTTTGTATAACCCACCTCTCCAGTGTTCAACTGAAGACTCTATTTAGATCTTTAAAGGGAGGTAAAGCCAACTTTGGTCAAACGCCAAATAATTACCAAGTCAAACACCAAAGCAAAGGAGTCCTAAAGCAAACAATTGAAAGCACTGCAATGCTTGATAATCTTCTGCCTTATATAAAAATGTACTGTTCTAGAATGCGAGTGCACCACATGACTGAGATTAAGACAGGAGAGTATGTGGCCAGTTTTTAATGTGTGCAAAGCCTCATGCTTATCTTTTAAAATGCTATGGTTCTTAATAGATTAATAATAATAAATCAGGGGGTGCCTGGCTGGCTCTGTCAGTAGAGCATGTGACTCTTGATCTTGGGATCATGAGTTCAAGCCCTACATTGTGGGTAGAGATTACATAAAGAAAATAAAAATAAATAAAATCTAAAAAAACTGTGATAAATCAAATTCCATGGAGGTAGCTTTTAGGAATTGAAACACATATTGTATATTAACATTGGGAAGATAACAACTGGATGATTTTATTTTAACATATTAAAGAAATTCCTCATTTTCACAAAATGAATATTTTCTATACAAAAAAGAATGGAATAAAACATAAACATTTGTTAAGGTCTATGAAGCATTCATATGAAGCATCTTATATAAAACATATTGAATGAAGAAAAGCAAGGAGTAAAGGAAACAAGCAATTATGGACTGCTAACATGAGCTGGATCCTATGCCAGATAACTTTGTATACAATTTAGCATCTACTGAATGAAAAATAACCAAACCAGGGCCAAAATCTGTGTGGAAAATGTATGTATGGCCAACTCAATTTTCCACAGGCAGATATTTCCATTTAAACATCTTAAATCTTACTTGGACATAACTCCTTGCCTTGACCACCCATTCTGTTTTGTTTTGTTTTTTTGACACGTACACAAAATATAACTATAATTAACTTTAGCCAAGCAAGGACAGGGAGGGATGGCGTCCTTCTAACCAAAGTATTAAATTATCATCAGTGCCAGGAAAATATAAACTAGGAAACATATAGATGCAAGTTTTCTCTACTTTAGGATGAACTTAATATATCCTAAGAGATAATATCTATTTTCAGCAATAATATAGAAAGCAGGAATGTACTGCACAAGACAGGATGAAAAATATAAGCCACTTTCTACCATCTGATTTCGAAAGTATAATTTTAGTATTCAAGTTTGAGGCATAGCAACCTTACAGAATAAAAAAGGCATCCACATCCAAATGTTGGTTTTGGAATACAAAACAGTATTTCAAAGTCAAATAGAAATTAATTTGTTCATTATATACTCTTTTGGATAATTGCCATTATTGCTATTTCTCCTTGGGCAGATAATTGAAAATTGGCTATATAAATTGTTGTGTTTTTCTGGGGAAATAGCCTAGACTCAAAATTTGTCACCCACATCTTAATCTAAGTTACAATTTTACCAGGATTAAAAATTATAGCTACTCCAGTGCATTATTCTATTACATCTCATTAACATCTTCCCTTCTTTTTAGCTTCATGTGACAGAAAAGAATTCCACCAGGGCCATATTTGAGGAATCACATTCATTTTGTGTGTCTCCACATGAGAGTTAGCTATGAAGTATTTTAGTGAAGAATAGGACAAATAAGATAGTAATAATATTTGGACATGAGATTTTTTTCTCCCCAGTTCTGCTTCAGCCTTCTTTGCAGCAACAAAGGGATTTGCACTCTGAATCTCTAATGTCAACATCTGGCCACATTTGATTCTGGTTTGTGTGTGGTCTGTCTGCAACCAAGGACTTGAATAAAGGCTGACAGAACAAAACAGAAAGTGCTGCTGAGTTGCCTATTTATTAACTTACCAAAGTAAGTTTTGTGATTCATTAGGAAATCAGGTGAAGGTAATACCTGACCTAATTAGTTAACAAATTTAGAAGACAGAACAGGGTTTTCACTTTGTAAGTTTCAATGATCATGAATGTAATTTTCCTTTTCTCTTCTCACAGCCTGAGTTCCTGGGAAACAGACTTTGAGACTCTGAGATATCCACGCAGCAAGTTTATTGGGGCATGTTCTTGGGAGTGACACCCAGGCCATGATGAGAGGAGAAGGAAGAAAGGGAGGGATAGGTTGAGCTGTGATGCAGTCACAAGGAGGCCTTAATGGACCCCAAGGCAGTGCTGGAGCAGGGATACACCTGTAGAGGTCAGTGTGTGCCACAGCCAGCTTGTATTGCTGTAACTTCTGCGGCTAGGTCTTCCGTATTCTACACAGGGTATTATTCTAATCCCAGGATTTCTAGCCCTGCTATGTTGTCAGGGATCTTTATTGTTGCCTTTTTGAAAGAGGCAACTGAGCTCTCTTGGAAACAGAATCAGCCCTATGCGATAAGACTCGGTGATATGACTGCCAAAGCCTAAGTGACAGAGTTATCAAAAGTAAGTACTGACGATGATCGGACAACATCCTGGAAAAAAATACTTAGAAAAAAATAAGCCAACTGAAATGATTTTGTTTCAAAGTACTTCCATTTCCTTGAATGTAAACATGGTCATTCATACCAATAAAGTAGAATGGTAATAATTGCAGCATGTCTTTGTTTAATGAAGTCATTAAATATTTATGGAGGCAGTTCAGGATGTATACTATAAGGAGGGAGAAGATTTTTAAGTGTATTAACCAAGCCACACAAAGAATTTCTGTTAAAATAATTCCGGTTTTTTAAAAAAGTTAATTCCTAGGAAAGATGAATTAAGCCAACTTCCATGTGCAAATACCAACATCTTTAGGAAACTCAGAGAGGTGGTGTTGAGAGACTTCACCGTTGGCTGGGGCAGCAGAAACTTTCAGGGGGACCATTCTGCACAAAGCTGCACATCTATCAAGGTTCTTTTTTCTTCTGAGTCCTTTACGCCTTAGAGAAAGGCACTAGAGAGACCCAAGATTTGACAAGCGGTGACAGATTGTACATAAACTTTTCTCAGCTTTGCTCTTTAACGTGCTACGCTAAATCTTGGCACGGCAGCAATTGTCAAACTCCACTTGGGCATCCAACTTAGAGAAAAACAGTAGACTTCACGTGGAGAAGAAGTTCTCCCAATTTTAGCACATGAGGCTAGAATTATGAAACTCAGTAAGAAAAGTGTGGATGATTCCAGAATTCAGTGATTAAAAAGTGACTGATATTGACTACATCTATTCCATTGTCTATCATGTTTCTGTAACAGGCATCAAAGCAGAGAGAAAGTGAGGTTTCCAAAAAATGTTCTTCCATGACATAAAATCACTGGGCACAAACTCCATCTGACGTGTCACAGCTTAGCCCAGAGCCTTGTACCTGGCAGGAACTCAGTCTCTCTCCACATTTAGATCTGAGATGAACTGATGAAATATAGCCATGGCCACATGTGGATTCTAGAATCAGCTTCTTAATTCCTCTCCTGTAATATCCACTGCTTCATTCAACAAAACTATGTTGAATATCTTCTATTATTAAGGTGTTCTACTAGGAGCTAGAAATATACAGAAGAACTCATATCCTTCCTGAGAAAGATACAATTCAGATAACAAAGTATAGTAATGGAAATACTGAAGTACAAAGGAGAGACACTGAACTGAGTGTGGCTGTGTGTGCACACACATGCACAGCACTTGGGGTGTAATCAAATGCATTTTTCTCTTGAATGAGGTGTTCAGAACACTGAAAAAAATTATTTGTTTTTATCTGAGAGATTGAGCATGTGAGTGGGGGAGAGGGGGAGAGGGGCAGAGGGAGGGAGACTGAGAGAGAGAGAGAGAGAGCGAGAGAGAGCGAGAGATTGAGGATCTTAAGCAGGCTCCACACTCAGCATAGAGCCCATTGCGGGGCTTGATCCTACAACCCTGGGATCATGACCTGAGTGGAAATGGAGTCCGACACTCAACTGACTGAGCCACCCAGGTGCCCCAGAGTACTAAAAATTAAGACCAATAGCTCTCCCTGTTCTGACTGAAAAATACAAATGCAATTAATGTTTCTGCCAATAAAACTGGAGATATTGTGAGGATAAAGGAGTTTAGCATGGAGCCCCAGATCATACAGCCTGTTTTTCCTGATTTTAAGTTGAAATACATGTGAGCTAGTCTTTCAACAGTTAAACGATATTTTTATTTTCCTTTTAAGAGCAATTCACATACTAGGTCCTGGTGATTTAAAGAAGAATGAAGAAAATCCAAGTTGTTTTCAAAGTCTTATTAAGTAAGAAATTCCAGGGGCACCTGGGTGGCTCAGTCGGTTAGGCATCCGATTTTGGCTCAGGCCAAGATCTTGCGGTTTGTGAATTTGAGCCCTGCATCGGGCTCTGTGCTGACAGCTCAGAGCCTGGAGCCTGCTTCGGATTCTGTGTCTTCCTCTTTCTCTGCCCCTCCTGTGCTCATGCTCTGTCTTTCTCTGTCTCTTAATAATAAACAAACGTTAAAAAAATTTAAGCAAGAAATTCCTATGAGCCTTTTAAAAGTTTGATATAATTTCATGACATTTTTCAGGAATAAAAATGTCCTAATTTATGTTCACTTATAAAAGTTTAGTCTGTATAAATGAGTTGCTTCACAAATGATTTTGGTACAACGTGAATTTACGCTGATAACAAGCAAACACAGAACAATGGAATCGATCATTATTTGTGTTTGGCTGTCCAACTTTGTAGCTACAGCTTTATCTCTGCCTTTATAGCTGCTGAAGTTGGTTCTGAAAATTAAGACCATTCCAAAGCATATGTGGAAAGAAATTCTGCAAAGCTTGCATATTGACTGAGTCAACTATTGCCTTGCTGGATTTCTCAGTTCGTGCTCCACATATCTTGAAAATACTGTTATTGTAAATCATGCCATGTGAGCTCGTGGAATTTGAACATGACTGCTGATTTTGAACATGACCTATTTGAACATGACTGTCTGCAGCCAGTTAGTTCCAGTGAGGATTCAGTGTGACCCATCTGTGGGCAGTTGCTTTCATTTTTTTTTTTTTCTATAGGCATTTTATTCTAAATCAGTCTTTTTAGGAATGGATATGGCATCTGTCACTAGAGATAATGGGTGAGAGAATAGGCCAGTGTTCGTACAAATACATCACCACCATTAAAAAAACAGCAAAACCAACAGTCTGAAATACATGCCCTATAGACAATTGGAGCAGCAGCGGCACCTCTTAATTCAAAGGGCAGCATCTTGAAATCTGGAAAGTGATCCTCCTTCTGACTTAAGAGGTTCCCCACCATACCCAAGCGCATTTGGTTCAGATGCCAACAACCATATTGACCAGTCAGAGGCATGATGGAGAACCTGCGGGAGCTTCTGCAGAGGGTGGGAGGTGGGGGAGGTGGGGACTTACAGAGAGGTCACCTTTGTCCTTAATGGCAATTTCTGTATTTCAAGGTCAGTGAGACTTGCCAGAATTGTGGCATGGTAAGCAATTGGTCCAGTTTGGGAGCAGTGCATCTTTTCTTCAAAAACATAAAGCACTTCTCTTACCCTAGGTTTGATGGGTACTTAGATGCACAAAGAAGAGGTACTCTGTTACTTCCAAATGGGGCATGCTTTCCTCAGTAGACCCTCCAAAGGAATGGGGAGTTAAAAAGCTGCTGTCAAAGTGTTTTCCACCCCGTGGCTAACTTACCCAGAAATCAGTTGAGAAATGTCCGGAACAGCTGGAACTCATGTTAGAAAACACAAGTCTTTGGGGTGCCTGCATGGCTCAGTCAGTTAAACACCTGACTCTTGATTTTGGCTCAGGTTATGATCTCATGGTTTGTGGGTTGGGGCCCTGCATCAGGTTCTGTGCTGGAAGTGCTGAGCCTCTGGGGATTCTCTCTCTCTCTCTCTCTCTCTTTCTCTCTGCTCCTCCTCCCTCTCAAAAATAAACAAACATTTAAAGAAAAAAAAAAAAACACAAGTCCTTTTATTTGGAAAACAAAGAAAGGTGAAGCTTATAGACTGAGTTCACAGGAAGACTAAATTTGAATATCAGACACTTAAGAAATGGGTTCATAACAGAAAGCTTACAATTTTGACTACAATTACACTACATGAATGCACTTTTATATCTTTATGCTGGTACTTTAATGCTATTTTTTTTTTCAAGTTTTGAGATCCAGAATGCCCTGCTCACTAAAGGTCCTGGAAACCACCTACACCTCACGCCCTCGACAGCAACATCACCTGGGCTGCTTACCATTCTTTGTTGCCTTAAACTTCTCTGATGTTTAGGCAGCCCACTCAGTCACTGAGAATAGGGTGGGCGAGCTACACCCTCATCACGTTTTCTTCTTGTGTTACTATTTTTGCCTGATTTCTTTTCAGGAGGAAGCTGTTGTACGCTTTAACTGGACAGATATGAGGAAAAGAAGCTCTTTTTCTCCCAAGATAACAATCAATGACCTTGGGCAATATGTGCAAAGCTCTCTGGAATTCTATTTAAAAAGTATCTGATAAACTGCCTTTGGGTCCATGTGTTGTTTTCTTTGTGTGGGGCAGGAAGTGGGACCTACTAAGCTTAGCCAGCTTAGCTGGATGTTACTTAAACTGTAGGCAGTGAACAAAGATGTGCTCTATAGTGCACGGATAGCTGGAATGATCAATTTTACAGTTGAAAGTTACATTAAACCTGATTCTGCCTATATTCATTAAACTTAGTGCAATAGTGGCCTCAAAGATATGGTACCTGATGCAGTCCATCTGTTGCTTCCCATCAAAACCTTCTTGGTCTGGCTCCTAAAAAACCAATCAGTTCCTTTTTTTATTTCAATGAAAAATAAAAAAGAAATTTTGAGAAAAGTCACAAATCAGGGCAACTGTGTGTGTACTCCTTGTAATATATTTCCCCTGGAAAGAAATGGTGATAAATACAAAAGGGCCTGAGAAATACACCTCTATTAAAGTAAAATACAACTCTTTCACTGGCTAAACGCATACCTAGAACTGCCCACTGCTCCACAGGATCGTGACACATTTGATGGAGTGAGGGTGTAAATGGGTCACTCAGAATGTCCTTTTTTTTTTTTTTTTTTTTTTAAAGGTATTCCTTGGGGGAGTTGTGGATAAATGGACTGAATGTTCTTTCATTTCTGAAGCCTCTGTGCAGGAAGTGAAAGAAGCGAACTACGCAGAGCAAAACCACCTGCTAAAGGTCAAAGAGATGGGCAAACTGTGGAAAGCCCCCGCGTGGAGGAGGCCCTGCCAGAGGCACAAGCAACTGCCCATCTTCTTCTCTTCCTTCCCTGGAAGATGCTGTACCTGAAATCATGTAGAATCAAACAATGCGTGTTCCAAAATCAATAGAGCTAAGTAGACTGTGAAATCTCTAGGATGATAAAACACCATACATGCCCACTCTATACCACCACCACAGCAACAGTTTTTATTTTTGTAAAGCAATTATCAACTTATGTATAAATGATTACAGTATTTGAGATCCAAGATCCGTGGAAAATCTGATGTTGCAATCAAAACGTAATTGAGCTATTTTGGAATAGAAAGCCTATTTGCTCTTCAAAACACATAAATATCTAAAAATTAAATGATGACCCATTTAGAACAGTGTTGCAATCTTTTAAGGGTTTACTTTAAATGAACTTCCCTGCTTGATGGAAAGTTTTTATAGTCTGATGCTGTTATTTCTCAACTGGGGCCGTGTGACTGTGTGTCTGTGTGGGGGGGGGCAGGGGTGGGCAGGGCAGGGGGGGTAGGTGGATGTGGTCAGCAGTGATGAATTAATTTCCCCATGTGATCTGATCCGAAAATCCATCTGCACACCAATCATTATTTGGAGCCTAAATAAATTTCATCTTGTACATGTAGGTATATCATTTTTTTCAAATGTGTATATATGCCTATGTGATAAGAAAAATGTGAATTCATTTTAAAGTGTTGTCAACTTCATTGCAGATTTCTGTTATAACTATTTTTCAATCCATGGATTATAAAAACATAGCAATTACCTATGGGAAACCACAGCACTTTAAATGTTAAGAAGGAGTTCTTCTTCCTGTATTAGATGCACTGCAGTAATGAATTTCAAGAGTTGCTAAAAAAATAGTTATAATAGGGACTTGCTAGAGATCTATAATGGGGATATGATAGATATAATTGAATTTTCAACTATGAATGAGTCCCATTAGAAGAATCATTAAACCATTTGGTTATATTAAGTTTAAATGTTTAGGCCTAACCCCAAAATAAAACAAGAAAACAATTAAAGCCATTACCTCTGGGGATACCAGTGGGATGATGGGAGCGGCCACTAATTTCTATTCTCTCTACCTCTCTATTGCTTATATTATTTACAAATAATATGAATTCAAATATTACTTTATGTTTTAAAAAATGATTAAAATAAAAACAACCACACAGTGATCTCATGTGATGAGATCAACAGTCTCTTTCGAGGCCAATGAGGTACTGGCTTCTGGGTGCCTCTCACATATCCATTCTTTTCCAGTAGGCTTGCCTTAGAAGGTGGAGCATTATTTCTCATTCTGTGTAACTTTGGAGGCTTCT